>NC_141239.1:11657500-12297500 GCF_054856555.1 Leptonotus elevatus | reverse complement strand
CTTACATAAATTGTGCAGGTTGAACTAAGAGTATCCGTAGATTCCATAAAAGTTGTAGAAGTTTAAGGCTGCTGGAAATCTTATGAAAATGACACAGGTTGAGTATTACACTAAATCCTATAAACATTGTGAAGATTAATATAAGGCTACAAGAAATATTTTAAAAGTTGCTCCTCCCAATAAGACTACTGTCCGTAACTACAAGTCCTGTAAGGTTTCAGGTGTAAAAATAAAATAGACTATAAACTATAAACCATAAAGGTTGCAGAATAGAGTACTGTAAACCCCTTAAGATTTGCAGGTGTTAAAGTTACAGTAAATCTCCTTAAAGTGAATCTCCTTAAATGGACAGGTAAAAATATGACTCGTGAAAGCTGGTACAGTACAGTACAGTTACAGTAAAAGCTGAAAGAAGTCCATAAGTTTATCATTATGTCACACTAAGATGACTAAGTCCAAATGTAAGTTGTGCTGGTTAAATGGAGAGTGATACATCCTATTAAAGTTGCTCAGGTATCAAACAAATAACTGCAAATGCCATAAAATTTGCGTTTGTTTAATTAGGACTGTAAATCCCATGAAATTGTGCAGGTAAAACTAAGGCTAAAATAAGTTGTATTAAAGTTCCCCATGTCGCAATAAGCAAACTGCACAGGCTATAATAAGACTACCGTAAATGTTACCTTAGTGAACAAACGCCTCATAACTCACTTTTGTGCGTGTGCGTGCGTGCGTGTGTGTGTGTGTGTGTGTGTGTGTGTGTGTGTGTGTGTGTGTGTGTGTGTGTGTGTGTGTGTGTGTGTGTGTGTGTGTGTGTGTGTGTGGAGGTGGGGGGGAGGGGGTCATTTCCGTTGCGTCACTCGCCCAAAAGAACCGCCATGAACTGCACTGTACTCTGAACCGACTGATTTCTACTTGGCCAATCAGAAATCGGCTCTTCATGCCGACCAATCCTCGCCTCGACTGTATGGCCAGGGGGCGGGGCCATGTTTGGTTCCGGAAGAGAGCTCGAAGCGAGGTGGTGCCACTGTGGTGGAGATGAGGAATCATCTCGTCAGTTAGCTCGTTGCTGTCTTCTACTAGTTGTAATGGTATTAGCCATCGACATCTGTGGATCGCTCGGCTTGTTTTGTTATTGAGGCGCCACCACGATGACCCGCTGACCACCGAGGATGGACATGAGCGAACAATGACGGGGGAGAAAAAGAAGAAGAAGCGGCTGAACCGCAGCATTCTTCTAGCCAAGAAAATTATCATAAAAGATGGTGGAAGTGTGAGTTACATATTTATTTATTTCCGGAAATGGACGCCCCTTGCCAAAATTAAGTGTAATTTGTTGTTGTTGTTTTAAATAACATCTGTGGTTATAACCGCGTTTGTATAAGTTTTTTTTTAGGAGGGGGTTAATGTTAACCGTTAGCCCGGCGCTGAGGAGCCGCGGCTAACGGTTAGCTCGGGGGCCTAGCGATGTATGTTGGCCGTTGGTTTAACACGTCAACTCTGCTACTGTCGGGGCTTTCCCCACTTTAAAATGAAACAAACCTTCCGCTTACGCTAGCTGCAGGTACCCCCCACCCACCCACCCACCCACGAAGCAAGCGCCCCCACCCCCGTAAATGTTTATCTCGCCCAAATTTGCCCACCACCAATCCTACGATAAGCTAAGCTAGTTAGCTCAGCTGACGTAAAGTTCCGCGACACGTCGTGATCGACTTGACTCTACCACTTGGATATTTTATGAAACTTCTAACCTGCCAATCACAAAACTATATATAATCGAAGAGACGTCGTACTTATCATGTCATCACGGAGCTCATTATCTTTAGCCATTAGCTTAGTAAGCACATCGGCTATCAGAACGCGTATGCTATTTTCAGCTAAATGACCCACTTTAGACCACGTAAGTTAAACGATAGTGTCCACATTAGTGCGTTAAACGTTGAAAGCATGCTCATGTCATACAAAATGTCCTTCATATATTTAAAAGTGCAAAATATAAACGCATTTACAAGCAAGAGTTAACGATATTTAAGTCGTCATTTTTATTTAATAGCAAAGTAAAGAGTAAAAATATATAAAACTCCTGATGGGTTTTACATGACCCTCAATAAAAAATAAATTGAAGTACAAATTAATAAGAAAATTGCTGTTGTAACAGCCTAAACTAAATATAGACAAATCAATTTAAATAAATACATCCACAAAATCTCATATCAATTTAATAACTTATTTTTTGTCTGAATTAGTCTTCCCGAGCTATAGTTTGATTTTAGATTTTTTGGGGGATTTCAAACTATACTTACTGTAGTAGTCTTCCTGCATGTGAGAAAGGAGGGCCACAATTGCAAATATGGCAGTAACGGAGCATGCCTTCCTGTGTACCTGTTCTCACACCACTGTGCAACCTAGTGCATTGTATGGACACTGCTCAACACTGTCCCTATCCGCTGTGGCCCCTTGTACAAAAACAAAAACATTTGCGGTCTGCAACCCACACAAAATGGGTTCTGCATGCTTGAGAATCACTGGTTTAGAATGATCATATCTTCCTCAAGTCTTAAAATTTATGGTTATGTACAGTAATACACATACTGGCCCACATCACTCCAAAAAGGTTTCATACTGAAATTACAAGATCAGTTGAGGGCCATTATGCTGTTACAAGTGTTGCCAGAAAGCATTTTGTGGCCAGGTAGACTGTTGGAACAGCAAGATGTTTGTTGACATGCTTGCTTATGTAATGTGTTGTTAAACACGAGCAAGACAGATCAACAGGCTTGTTAACGCGACTGTTTTTATACAGTCAAGCAGTGGCTCCAACTGTCAATCTGTATACTCCAAATATATATATATATATATATATATATAACATGCAGCGATTACAGTAAGAAGTGTGGGTTAAAGTAAGACTATTGTAAATCCTATAAATTATGCAAGCCACAAACTGAAAATAAGATAAACAATTATAATAATAATTGCAAATTTAAAGAGCCACCCAAAAGTTTTGTGGTTTAGATTACCATAAATCCTATAACAGTTGCTTAGGTTAAAAATACACCGCAAGAAATGCCGTAGAGGTCGTGCCTGTTAAAATAAGTGTATCGTAAATCCCAGAAAAATGACACAGTCTAAACAAAAAATTGTAATCCCAGAAAAAGTTGTGGGGGTTAAAATAAGACTGGCATAAATCTCATAAAAATTGTGTGGGTCTACATAAGACTTCTGTGAATACTATGAAACATGTTAGTCTATTGGCAAACTAACATATACACTAAAAGTTGCAAAAGCATAATATTAAATCCACAAAAGTTTCTCAGGTCACAATAAGCCCATTGTAAATCTCACAAAAGTTTCAGAGGATAAAATGTAAGACTGTGCTGTAAATTCTATAAATGTTTTGGGGCGTAAGGTAAGACGAATGTAAAAGTTGCAAATGAAAAAATAAATCAAAACCACGTTACATTACATTTACTGCTATAAATGTAATACATGGTAGCTAAGATAAAATTATTCTGCTACAAGAAATCCCATAAATTGTTCAGGTCCTAGTTCAACTTCCCTAAAACGTCCATAGAAGTTGCACGGGTAGTAAATGTCAAAGTTTGGTCCAAATTTTGTGATAGCAAATTTGTGTTTGCGCAGGAAAATACACTTGGAGTGTGCCTACTACAGCTGAAATGATGTGGCTCAGTTCCAGTGGGGCCCTCGCTTCCAATAATGCTCATTGTCCCGGCTGTTGAAGCCTCCATTATCACCCCGCACACTAGTGAATAGCAAAGCAGCCCATTATTATTTAATGTGGATGCTGCAACATCCATGGACAGGAGGCTGTCACACATTGTGTGCGTGGATGGGGGCGTTATTGTCACATTGGCGAATGGCGACATGCACGCAAGCCGGTTGAATAGCTGCCAGTGTCTTAAATATGTTTTGTAAAGCCATTTTGTTTACAAAGGGTCAAACTGTTTTCAAAAAACTGTACAGACAGGCCTTTGTGTACATTTTAACATTAGAATTAGAAGTACAGTACAAATTCAAATTCAAGTCTCTATATCCAGTCAAGTGTGCGTTTGTCATGTTTGTCTCTTGCTTCATCGCAACGTCTTGTTTCAGCCGGCTTGTTGCGATGATAAGTCTTTCGATTCAAATTAGTGTTGTTCCGATACCAGTATCGGGAGAGGCCCCGATACTAGGGATGCTGCGATTTTTTCATTACCAATTCGATACCGATACCTTGGGTTCGATCCGATCCATACTAAATTGTCTTTGCACTAGTCCCCCCAATAATATTCAATATATAAAAATAAAACTCAAATGGTTTTAGATGTTCTTTAATGTCTTGGAAATATTTGTTGAACATTTATTGGAGTATGATTTTCATTCAACATTTTCAATACATGTATTGAATGTATATTGAATGAATGTAATCACTACTTAAGTGACAGTACACTTTTATTTTCTTACATTCAAGCAGAGTTAGTGTTTCGCATAATGTGACCAAGGCTCGCCTGATTCCAAGCGCTTCTGTTTACAAAATGAGTTCGATGTGGCCAAGGCTCCTGCGCCACTTGCTTCTGTCTACACAGGCTTTCATGTCTGCACGTAAAGAAATATTGATAGGCTACATGCTTTTTTGCTCTTCAGATGACACCTTTGTGTACAAAATGCCATTACGACAGGCATAATTAATTACATCATTCTTTGTCTCGCCCGCCTCGGCAAACTCTGTCGCCGCTTCCCACACAGCCGTCCTTCCGCGGCAGCTGCGAGGCGGGCCCCGATCGGGCGGCGGTGGACCTTCGCGAGAGAAAGAGTAGAGGTCCCCCCTTGGCCAGCAGTGAGACCAGCCAGTCCCCGCTCTCTCTCGCGAAGGTCCCCCGACGGCGGCGAGGCAAGGAGGCGGCTTCGGCGAGCCGGTGACGCGGGGCCCGCCTCGCTGCCAAACGGCTTCCGCGAGCTGGCGACCCGGGGCCGCCTTCCTGCCAAATGGCTTCTGATGTTCCCCCAGTGCAATTTTGACAGACATTGGCCGCGCCAGCGTAGCAAAGGGGAAATATTTACCCCACCATTCCCCGTTTCACCTTGTCATTGGAGACGTAAACGTACGCGCGCCCTGAAGATAAGCCTCTGTGGACCGGGGTGTAGATCGTGACCATTTTCACAGATATCAGATCAATTATTTTCCCAATGTCTGGGCCGAAACCCGATCCACGAATCGGATCAGAGCATCTTTGCCCAATTAAAACATTGAAACAGTGATATCGGCATCGGCAAGTACTAACAGCAGGGTGATTTTTCCGCTAATTCGCGGAATTTCGCTTTTTTTATCTCCAAAAATAAAATGTTACAATTTTTTAAGTGGTAAAAAATCCGATTTCGTCTCTCGACAGCATTCCTTTTGAGTGTTTCCGTAACTGAAATGAAACTGATCTTGCGATTGGCTGAAGTCTCCGTGTTGACCAATAAACGCGCTTGTTATAAAGGCATAGGCGTATGCCATTGTTTGTTGACCAATAAACGCGCTTGTTATAAAGGCATAGGAGTATGCCATTGTTCATTTCTCAGACGTTTTTGCCGGGTGTTTAAAGAAAGATGTCCGTGATCGAACGCAAAGATGCTCCGCGAGTTAAGGAAATTGACAAGATCGTAAAAAACAAGTTTCGATGGGACTGGTTAGAGAAGGATATATCTACAAATGTCGGAAAGAAGACTGTGACGAATTTGTTCAGTGACTTTATTCGGAAGATCGATCGTGCCGGGAAAGCGCTTTGCATTTGGTGCCATGATACCATTGACTATGGTGGGAGAGGTTTCAAAGCTCTTGAAAGTCACGCAAAGAGCAAAAAACACGTGAAAGAACTCCAGTCAAGAACAACAAATTATTCCATCGCTGGAAGTTTCGGTGCCCAAACGAAAACTCCAAAACTTTACGGCCTCCATCCCTTATTGACATCACAATCGGAAGCGGTAATAGAGAGACGTGATCCACCCCAACAACCTGTATCAGTTGCTGACAGAGTCGTGAATTTTGAGGTCGGTGGTAAACTTTTCAAATTAATCGAAATCAAATTTTCGAAAATATTATAACGTAATAAAAATGGCCATAAATATTTAACATGGTTAATCATTGACACAAACTCAAATGAATGCTGCATGTTTGAACTTTTCAGGTTTCAATATGTTGACTGCTAGCTGAGTGCCCGCGGCCCCCAGACCCCCGGCTAAATTTTCAGATAATTTCACTTTGGTCAAATCACATCCCTGTAACAAGTAACATGCCAATACTATTATTTCCGAGTCCGCTATATAGGACTGGATGAAGCATCTTGTGCCTTGCTCGTGCACGACATTCATTGATGTGTGACGTGTTCACTCCATGTGGAGCCAAGATATCCTATTGGACCTTGAATGCTCTGAACCAATGGTAGGGCCACTGTGAATGTCCAACTCTGAAGAGTAAAATATTAAATTTTATATATATGTTAAAAAAAAAATCCATTAACCATATGCCTAATTAATTATGATTTAATAAAATTAAAAAAGGGCATGCTGATTGATTGATTTTTTATTAAAAGAAAGTGTCACATTTATTTATTTATTTATTTTAAAAGTTGGTTAATAAAAGTCACAATTTTGGACATACAGTACATTTAATATTCATTGTATTAAATATGTGGCTAATTAATCATAAATAATATTGTTAATTAATGATAAAAAAAAGAAAACAAATCAAGCAAAATAAAAAAACATGATTATTTAAACAATTTTATTGTATTTATATTTTTCCCTATAATGTATGTTCGTTCTTGTACTTTATTTTTTTATATTCGTTTGTCAATTTATAATTTACTGGTTTATTGTAAATCCAAAAATAGTAGTAAAATAAATAATTTTACATACGCATTATAAAATGTATATTGAATCATTGCTTAGTTAATTATGAATAATACAATAAAAAAATAAGCATTACTTTTTTATTGAAATAAACTCAGATATTTTACTACACTGGATGTGTTATTATTATTATTTTTTAATAATGTAAGAGTGACTTGGCACCTCCTGTCTTATTTAAAGATCAAAGTCGCCTTCAACGACCCCCGCCCCATACTAACCAATATGAAATATTACTAAAAGAATGTAAAAAGACTCAATGTTTACTACATTTCCTTCTTTGCGTGCAGCCTCAGGGAATTGGCGAGCCCAGCGTCTACCACGCCGTGGTGGTCATCTTCCTGGAGTTTTTCGCCTGGGGTCTGCTCACTACGCCCATGCTCACGGTAAGACCCATCACTGACGTCACTGGAAATGGAAATATGGAAAAGGGCATCATGTATAAACCCGATTATTGGATATTTTAAAGACTCCATGAAAGTGACTTTATTTCTCATTTTTACAAACAGTTGACAGTTACTTGTAGCTTATTCCTTGCCAGGTATAAGAGAAGTCAGCAATGGAGAGAATGCAGTCGAACTAGATCTTCTGACGAGCATGGCAGAAGCTGATTGATTTTATCCCATGTAATAGGAGGGGAAATTGTTCAGAGCAAATGCGTAATGCAGTACGTCAGGTCTTTGGAATAACATGGCAACCACTGTCACACTCGTACCCAACTTGAGCCGCCTCATGATTATGAACGCACAATTATTGACTCACTGTTACTATGTAGCATCCTGCTTAGTTAGGAGGCTTAGTTCAGGTTGTTCCATTGTCCCGTCCCTGCATCCCACAAGCTGTAAGTTTTGTTGAAGTTTTTTTTTTTGGGCATTACATGGCAGCTGTTTGTTTGTTATCCTTGCTCCTCCCTTGGGGTTTTTGTGAGCCAATCAGAGATAAATTTTGCGTCATTAGCCTCCTCTCCATGTGACTTCCAAGGGCAACGAGGGATTCTTAGCTTCCACTATTTTCAAGAACACAACCACATCCTGTTGCGAGCTCAAACTTGTTGTCATTTGTATTTATTTATTAGTTTGTTATTTTATTTGCTTTTGGTATTAATTTTAATGGTTTTTCTCCATTAATTTGTCTAATGTACAGTCATTTATATATGTAAAGTATTTAACTTTTTTTTTTTAATTATTTTTTATTAAGTTATAACAAGGGATTAATCAGTATGTGTGTCTTTTTTCATAACTTATAGCTACTCAACGCAGGAAATGGAATTTTGAATCCCTGCTGCCACGTGTGGCCGAAAAATAAAAAAATACGTGCATGACAGCTTTACATCTGCAGACAGAGGGTGGGAAATTTGAACCCGAATCCAGTCAATTAAAAGATGTTTGAGTCATAAATGGTCAAATAAAACAGCTATTGTTAAAGATATTTTTGGGCACATTTCTATTCTGAGCAGGTTTAATGTAATTAAACAACCAGGGTTGACATACTTACTTAATTTCGTTAAATGTATTCGTTTTTTAAATTTTTATTGTAATATAGTGCCTTTTGTTTCATAATTTTTGTTGTTAAAAACTTGAGAATTTATTTTTCTTTAGCTCATTATATTTTAATTAATTTTAATGCCTCAGAATAAATTAATTTCATTTATTTAATTCACATTTATTAACGCATTAAGCAGTGGTCATACTCATTTCCTTTTATTTAGCAACATTTATTCATATAATTTTAATGCATTGTCGTTATTTTCGTGTTTTTATATTTTGTAATTTTCATTTAATTGATTATTAAATTGGTTTTAATTCATGATACAACATAAACTTTTATTTATTTTAATTATTTTTATTGTGTTGTCTTTTTTTTTTATATATATTTAAAAAAAAAATGCTTTTAACTCCTTGCACATCCACACACACACCACTGGCCTTGAGTTTCACCAGACAATAATGCGACGGCGATAGAGCAAGCTATGTGCACACGTAACTACGTGTGGACTCTGAACTGTGCCACCATTGATTTGAACTCCACTTTCCCCTCCACCTTTTCTCTTTGCTTCCTTCTTACATATCATTGTTGTATTTGTGTTGCACAACGGTCTCCAGTTGCTTTAGATTGTGTTAACTCTTTATTGTTTTGTAGGTATTGCACCAGACATTCCCCCACCACACATTCCTGATGAATGGCCTCATCCATGGCGTCAAGGTAGGAAATGTGCACAAAATAGCTCATGTTTGTGTAGATTTCTTGAGGGAAGATGTTAATACTATGAAAATCATGACCATTGTAGCAAGCGCATGGATTATCACCATTTTGCTAAAAGGGATTTGCTAAAGTGGTCCAAGTCAAACATTAAGTACACTTGTGCAGTCTGACTGGAATATTGAAAAAACATCAATAAGCTAAAATAATAACTGGAAACACAAGTACTTGAGAAAATATTGACAAAAAAAATACTGAAATATTTAATGCGGTGGACCCCCTGCATACTTGTGGTTTACATACCGCGGAGTCACCTATTTTTTATTTTTTCAATATCTCTATATATTCAATATTTTGTTTTACCAAGAATTTGGGGGTTATAAAAAATATTTAAAATTATTAATTCAAAATTCCATATGTATAGTAATAATACACACACATGAGACAAAATCAATAGCAAACGTATTTAACCCTGATAGATGGTAAATACTTTATTCAACTCGAATTTAGAGAAATTGAATTATTTTTTTTAAACTCAAGCTCATAACACAATGTAATTTTTTATTTGTCTCTTTCACAGGGCCTTCTGTCATTTCTCAGCGCTCCGCTCATCGGGGCCTTGTCGGACGTTTGGGGCCGCAAGTCCTTCCTGCTGCTCACGGTCTTCTTCACGTGCGCGCCCATCCCGCTGATGAAGATCAGCCCGTGGTGAGTGAATGAATGAGGATGTCTGGCGACGGCACATGTGTAATCTCGAACTGACCCAGCTTTTCCCTCCTCCTCCACCTCCAGGTGGTACTTTGCCGTCATCTCCATGTCAGGGGTCTTCGCAGTCACCTTCTCTGTCATCTTTGCGTACGTGGCCGACATCACGCAGGAGCACGAGAGGAGTACGGCGTACGGCTTGGTGAGGAAATTCAAGGAGATTACAACGTGCAAAAATAATCCTCACTGTCAGAATGTTATTCATTTAACTGCATTTTCATTATTGTGTGTGTTGTACTGTAATTATTGTTTAAATATTGCAAATTATTATTGTGTATTGTGTATTAATTTTGGTGACGAGTTATAGCATATGCGACGTTTGGCTTTTGTACATTTACAGTAGTGCACCTAAATTTACATACCTGTACCTTATGTATGTCAATTTATGAGCACAACTGTACGTTCAAGTGCAAATTCATGATGAAGAGTCATTCTGAGTGGAAGAAAACCTAAAGAGCTGTCTTGAAACCAAGAGACTAAACAAACAGGTTTCCACCACCACAACAAAGATTTTGGCTGTCAAACAGCTCCCTCCATAACAACTTTTTTTTTGACACACCCTCTTCCGCCTCAGGTTTCAGCCACGTTTGCGGCCAGCCTTGTCACCAGCCCGGCCATTGGCGCCTACCTGTCAGTGGCCTATGGCGACACCCTGGTGGTGATACTGGCCACGGCCATTGCGCTGCTGGACATCTGCTTCATACTGGTGGCCGTGCCCGAGTCGCTTCCCGAGAAGATGAGGCCGGCATCTTGGGGCGCGCCCATCTCTTGGGAACAGGCCGATCCCTTTGCGGTGAGTCAGCCCCACCGGCTATGCTGGAATTTTCAACACGTCAACAACAAAAAAATTGGCGTACATGTTTTTAAAATAAATACATGACACCTTTGGGATGGCTAGATGTGTAATTTAACACTGTTAAACATTGATGGCGTCACTGTAAATTGGGCAAGGAACCAGATTTAATCAGGGATTACAATGGTGGCCACACACCTCAAATTGCACACACACCCTTGATATATGGCAGTTTTTAATTAGTATTAGACCAACAAAAATTACCTTAATTTTTTTTCATGGGCCTATTATTTAGTAACAGCAAAAAACTTGTTGGGTACAATAAGTTTTGTCAACGTTGCACGAATCAATACGTCTCGATACATGAGGTGCGATAGGATTCAAGAACTACATTTTCAGGTGGAACGGTTAAATATTAACCCAAAAATTAACAAACATATGTAATGACTTAAAAAATGAATGTCATCTTGTTACATGGACCAATTTATTTAAAATAAATTAGCACCTCAAAAAAATTAATCTTACAGTACATGGGACAATTGTATTTAAAAATTGTAAAAGCTTGAGCTTTCAAACGATAATTTTTTTTTATCAGATTAATCACACTTAGAATTTTGATTAATCACGATTAATGGCCTAATTAAAAAGTAGGGATGCACCGAAATGAAATTTTTTTGGCCGAAACCAAAAATAAAACATGCTTGGCCGAAAACCGAAACGCTGAAAAAAAATGTATGGCTTTTTTTTTTTTATCATTGCATTCATTATAATTAATTAAAATTATAATATTAATATAAAATATTTAGGCCTATTTAGCAAAGGCATTTTAACAAAACACAATATAAATTGAAATGCGTCCACACCACAGACATCAGAGACATGTTGGCGAATGGTACATTAAACAGCAAACGCGGGGTGAGCAACTGAGCATTTTCTGGCGGTGCAATTGCACTTTATAGTCAATGTACAGTACTTCGCACCGGCGGGCACGGATGCGTGCGGTGCGGATGACGCATTCGTAGGCTACTTTATTATTATAAATCGGCCCATATTCACCACCGTTTAAAAATAAATACATTTCTTCGCACCAGCCAATCTGCTTTGGGAACGGACTGCAAAGTCACACACGGCGTCCTGTACAGATCTGTATTCACCCCGAGATAGTGGAAAGTGTTTACTTGTTTAAAACTGTTGATAGCAATAGTGCTAACATTAGCTAAAATATTTAGCAGGGCCATCAGAATGCAAGTGAAAAAGTGGAAGCGCTCGAGGGGCTCTCATGCGCTGCAGGAGAAAGAGTGGCTCACCTGTAGTGCAGTACTCGGCAGCGCTGTCTTTTTCGACATAGTTTACCAAGCGACCCTCTCCTTCTGTGCACAATGAAGCTGCCGGTACTCATAAAACGCCAGAAAGGCGGACACTCACTCCTGTGTTTGGTGTTTAATTCAAACAGACACTTGCTTGCAGTGGGTTTTTCCCCCTTTTATTTTTTTATTTATTTTTTTTTTTTTTTTGCTTGCGTCGCTACAACATCCTCTTTCGGCTTGAATTTTATTTCGGCCGAATGTCGAAAATGCACATTTTTGCCTTTTTTGGTGGCCAAATATTCGGTGTATCACTCTTTTATCATCTTCAATTTAAAGAGCAACTGTTGTGTTAATATTTTCGACATTTAATGTTATGAGGACGTCTTCAACGAATTGTATCCTCATCACCTCCTCTTTTTCTAACCAATTAATTATGTGCATAATTTAATCATAGAAAAAAATGCCCCCAAAATTTTGACATGAACAAATATTCTGAATGTCATACGCAAACATTTATTAAATGCTAAACTTTAATGCATGTAGTTATGTTTATTTTATAGCGGTCAAACAATTAAAATTTTTACTCAGATTAATCACATTTTAGAATTCTGATTAATCACGATTAATTTCTTAATTAAAAAGGCTTTTTATCAAACAAAATTCTCGCCAAATTTAAAGAGCACCTGTTATACGCAAATTTTTTCGTCTTTTAATGTTATGAGGACGTTTCCAACATTTTTTTTTGATCTACTACACACGCTTGTCCGCTGGACACTCCTCTTTTTCTAATCAGGGAATTACTTGCATAATTTAAAATGGGCAAAACAAAATTCCCCAATAGTTTGACATGAACAAATTATTATATAATATTGGGGTCATATTTTTTTTCATTTTAAATTATGCAAGTAATTAACAGATTAGAAAAAGAGGAGGTCAATGAGTGTGTGCAGTGGATCAAAAAATGTTGAAGACGTCCTCATAACATTAAATGTCAAAAGAATTAACACATAACCAGTGCTCTTCAAATTTTGCGGGCAACAAATGTGAATAATAAGCCTTTTTTTTTTACTAAGCGATTAATCGTGATTAATCAAAATTCTAAGATGTGATTAGTCTGATTTAAAAAATATATATATATTGTTTGACAGCTCTAATTTTTATACAAGGAATTCAAATTATGTCCAGGCTATGAAGGGTGTTTTCATTTATTTTTGTCAATATTTGTCACACAAATGCCTCACTCCAAAATTACATATCATATAATAATAATAATAATTCATTCAATTTGGAGTGGCGATGTATGTTCTATAATGCAAGTAGTTATGTTTATTGCTCAAACACAACCTGTGCTACCTTTAACGTAACCATCACTTGTCAGCTGAAGGATCATCTGCGCTCAAAATTAATAGTGTGATTAATCTGCATTAATACATGATTAAAGTGTTAATTTTTTTTGATTAATTATTTAGGTAACACTTTAACTTTGGCAGCTCTAGTAAAAACATAACATTCAGTCTTATTCTTGTTGTGTAATATATTTTCATTGAAAGAAAGAAAGCATTTCAACAAAAAATAAACACATGCCAAACAGCACAATTTAAAATAGATAAATAACACACAAAAAATCTACAAATGTTACATCGGCTATTTTTTTTAAAGAATTTGTGAATATAATCTTGCATAAACCAATTTTATTTAAAAACGATATCAAACAAGTGTTAAATGGCCCGGTTTTTCAGCAAATGCTATATGGGCAAATTTCTTTCTTTATTTTTTTCAAAATATAATAACAAAAATGTCAAATGTTACATAGGCGTATTTTATTTTAAATATATATTTTTTGTTGATCAGAAAATGTGACTTGCGACTGACCTGCAATGTGACTTTTTTGAAACGTACAGACGCAAAAAAAATTGACTGTTAAACAGGTCTTTTTTTTTAATCTAGAAATATTAACTACAAGTATAATAGACATAATTTATTTAGAAATGATATTAAGAAAATCATTTTCAATAACAGTAATCTTATGTGTGGTAAAAGACTAATCACTTATGAGAGCATTGATGAATTATTTTTGATGGTAAGAGTCCCAAATGTTGGCCAGCGATAAAGTGCTAGCTCGTAAACCGACAAAGTAGGCATGCATGATCAGGCGCTGTCTTGATTGTTGATGTTATCGCTTTGCAGTCTCTGCGCAAAGTGGGCCAAGACTCAACGGTGCTGCTCATCTGCATCACAGTGTTTCTCTCCTACCTCCCCGAGGCGGGCCAGTACTCGAGCTTCTTCCTCTATCTCAGACAGGTAACGAGCCGACGACACCCAATTGACATCATCTTTGGGTGTGACTCTTGAGTGTCACTTGTGAATGCAATCTGATTGTTCTAAGTGGCTTCTTTGTTTTTTTTTTATAATAATAATAATATTTGTTTGAGGTCACACTTTTGGCGTCATGGAACCTCCATTTACTGTGCAGGCAATGTTTCAAGACACATTTTAACATTCTTGTGGTTATACATGCATCATATTCAGCCTGCCAGCTGTGAATAGCAAAAATCTATGAATGATTGTAAACTGCCTACCACCTCAAATTAACTAATTCACTGCCATTGACGGCTATAGACACCAACAAATCATTTGAACTATTTCTATTAGTTTAACATTTTTTTTCCACTTTTGTTAACAAGAGTATGAAAACCTAGAAAAAAATATTGTACATTTAGAACAGATATAACATTTTTGATTAATCGTGACTATTAACTATTGAAGTCATGCGATTAATTACAATTAAACATTTTAATCGCCTGACGCCCCAAATTTTTTATAATCCCCCCCCCCCAAAAAAAAGAAGAAAAAAATGTCTAGGTTTTCATATTCTTGTAAACAAAAGTGGAAAATATTGTTACACTAATAGAAATAGTGCAAATGAATTTTTGATGTTTATAGGCGTCAATGGCAGTGAATGAGTTAATTTAAGCCGCAGCTACCCATTTCGTTGACTGGAGGTTCCACCATGCTCCTACAAGTCACTTAGTTTATTTAAATTGCGTCGGATCAACTGGTTGATCCAGTCGAAGACGCGCATGCGCTCACAAATGCCCCCATCCCCCCATTATTTTCTTTTGTTGTTTATCGAGTGCCTTGTGTGTCCTTTTAAGTGTGACAAAAGGTAATGTTTGTGGCCTAACTGTACAAAGATGCATAGTTGAAGCTACTGTTGATGAAAATGATGATGAAGATGAAGTCAACAAAGCACCTCGACACAGCGCCTTTGAACCTCTTCTATCCAAACGCTCAACAGGTCATCCGCTTCTCGTCGGAGACGGTTGCTGCCTTCATCGCCGTAGTGGGGATTCTCTCCATATTAGCTCAGGTGCTGCCCGTAATCTGTGTCGTCGTTGTTTTTAATGTGAGTGAAGTCAGAGGTGTGCTCATGCCTTCCCTGTATGTATGTATGTGTGTGTGTGTGTGGTATCTAGACGCTAGTGCTGGGCATCCTGATGCGATCCATCGGGAACAAAAATACCATCCTGCTGGGCCTCGGATTCCAGATCCTCCAGCTGGCCTGGTACGGCTTCGGCTCGCAGCCCTGGTCAGTAAACGTCAACAGCACACCCTGCTGTTTTTGTATGGTTTTCAAAGCTATTAGTGGGGCTAGGAACCAATATGTGCCAAGATAGTGGCAAACAGCACACCACCAAACAAAAACGGAGGAGAAGCTGTAATCGAACAGGATTTTATCTTTATGTCGGAGTGAAGCAGGACCAGAGACTAGTTGCATACTAGGTCTGATTTAACCAAATGTGAGCTCATACATTTAAGTCTAGAGTTGAGATAATACTTTTCTACCAAGGCAGCTTTGTACTGTACTTAACAACTAGGGGTGGGTGATATGGCCTAAAAATTATATCACGATATTTCAAAGAAATTTGCTGTGATGATATTTTTTAAAATGCTGGTAATAATTATTGAACTATAGATTTGTAATTGGTGCTTCGGAATAATAGCACTTTTATTGCAGCACAATATTTAAGCCAGCTTTTTTTTTTCACAATTGAAATGTAAACAAAGTGCAAATATAGCAACCGTAATGGAATGAAATGGAAATAATGGAAATAGTTTTTACCCTGTGAGGTCTAATTGTAACACAACTGCTTAAAGCACATAAAGCGCATTTAATTAGCAAACACAACACTTAACATTATTTATAATGTTATATGTAGCCCTGGATAAAATAGTGAAGCACTGATAGTAGAGGCAGACACAAATGTTGCAGTTACACTTTGGGCCAGAGGTGGCAGTCGTGAGTAAAAAAAATAAAATAAAATAAAAAGTGACAAACTGCACAAAGATCCTTAAAAAAATTAGTTGATTGCAATGATCTGTTAGTAGACGTATTGTTCATACACGGATGTCAAAGCGATAACTGCTGAAAACAGCAACACTTACACAGATGTCTCTCAATTGTAATCTTACCAGCATTGTTCCTGTACTGACGTAAAACGATTTACTGTTGTAAACAAAAACAGCAGCACCTACCAAAAAGTCTCAAGTTGAATTAGTGTGGAGTTTTAAAGCATTAGAGAATCTGGTGTCGTGTGGCAATAGCACCTTGAAAAAAAATTTTTTTTTTAAATACAATTCTCTTTAGCTTAAACCCTCTTTGTAATAGAAATATAGACTGTTAGTGTAGTAAAAAAAAAAAGTAAGTTAATTTTAAGTCTCCAAACCTATAGATGAACCCCCCCCAACCCCCATCTGCAGTTGAGAAAATAATTATGGTAGATGTGTGTGCATTATAATTTTTGCAACAAAATGTTTATTTCCTAGTCTTTCTTGAAGTGGCAGTTTGCCATTGTTGTTGTACTTACTTATTCCGCCACCAGGGGGAGGCATTGTCTAAATCAGCAGATGCAGTTCTTTCATATACCCTGGCCTAGACCGGTCCATTTTTCTACCAGAGGGCATTTCAGGTTCTCATGTTGAATTTATCTTTATAGGTGCTGTTTTTTTTGGTTAGCAACAAAGTTCAAATGGGATGCGCAGTTAACAATAGCTGTATGAATGGACATTTTGCAGGCAGTATCCAATAAAGTGTGTAGTTAGCTGATGACATGGTGTAATCCTCCTATGCTTCAGGATGATCTGGGCCGCTGGTGCCGTCGCAGCCATGTCCAGCATCACATTCCCCGCCATCAGCGCCATTGTGTCGCGGAATGCCGACCCGGACCAACAAGGTGAGCCGTAAGTCATTATTCGCAAGGACGCAGAGAGCGCTGACCCTCTGTCCTCCTGTTTCCGTATTCGTCCCTCAGGCGTGGTCCAGGGCATGATCACGGGGATCCGGGGTCTGTGCAACGGTCTGGGTCCTGCGCTCTACGGCTTCGTCTTCTACCTTTTCCACGTGGAGCTGACCGACACGGACGCCTCGGAGAAAGGCGGCAAGCCCAATATGGCCAACCCCACGGATGAGGTGAGCACTAGCAGAAAAGACAAATAAAATAACACACTTTGAAGGAACCAGGGAAATGGCCGAAACGCGGCTTTGTCTTTTGGGTTCTCTGCCCACACGCAAAAATGGAAGTTATAATGCCGTCCAACTTTTTTGTATACGTGGTTCAAATTTGGTAGCAACCAGGCAAAATCTCTTATGGTGCAAGTTCATCCCTGAAAGACCCCAGGAAATTTCCAAAATAACCCAAATTTTAATATTTCAAACCGGAATGATAGACATTCTTGACTTTTCCTGATTTACCCATTTTAGACAAGTTTACCAAAATGGTAACTGCCTTAGGAGGCTGAATTTTCCAAATACACAGATGTATGCTACCTAACAAATTTTCACAAAAAATACCCTAAAATTCCTGCTTCAAATGAAAATGGCAGACTTCTTGTGTTATTTAATGTGGGTCTCTTCTTATTATACCATAATATACATGCCTACCAAATTTTGCTGCATGAAACTACACTCTAAAAAGAGAATTGTTGACCAACCTAATTGAATTGTTTCAAGTTGGTACAGGGTTTTAAAAAAACACCCATATTTTCATCCCAAATCTAAAATGTAGTTTACCCAAGTCTTCAATTCTTATATCGGCTCTGTCCACTCCGGGGGAAAAAAAAAAGTGCCTGTTGCGTTGTTGTTTCTACTGCCTGCATGCTGAAAAACGTCCACACTAAAAGCGAAGTGAGGCATTTGAGAGGGTGCGTTTGTATTGTAGTCAATGAAGTTTGGGCAGGCTTCTCTGGCACACTGTTGTATTGAATTTAATTATTTGCACTTGCCTTGAAAAAAAACTTGTACAACCACACATTCTGAACGTGACTTTGATGGCCACGAGATATTTCACTTTTATTTAATTTACGTATTTAGTTTTTTAAATTCATTTTAATGTGTGTTGTACAGGGTGTTTGGACCCTAGGGATGTAACAATAATGGCAATATTGTGATATCGCGATATTAATGCCACAATAAGAGCTAGACCGATATGCTTTTTTCAGGGCCGATACCGATTATCGGTAGTCAAGGAGGCCGATAACCGATATTTGATGCCCATATTTATTTGCAGAAGAAAAGGAAAAGTTGATGTCAAAATTTTTAATAATAAAAACTCCAGCACTTGACTACTTAAATGCCTTTAAGCACATGTTTATTAAACAGCTTTTGTGATTTACAACATGTTGAAGGGTTTTTAGATCTTAGAATTTTAAAACAAAGTTGTCTATTTTCAAACAGTAAGTTGGATGGTAGCCACAATATATAAAAGCAGAACATTGTTAAAAAAGTTGGGTTGATTTCCATTTGTGCAGTTCTAGCACCCTCTGGTGGTTAGTTTTTCAGTGCAGTTTAATTTTCACACGACGCTTCAATGTTTAAAATCCACGCTAATGGTCAGATGAAGGGGAACGTAATATGCTTGTGAATATGTGTAGGAACTCAATGTGGGCTTGCATTAGCAATTAAGTACCTCAATATATATATTATATTTATATATTTTTTATATATAATATTCATTGTTGTTATGTACAAAGGCAGAATATTGTGTGTGTTTTATAGTATGAGATAATTTTTTACAATATTGGAATTTTTTTGTATCGCCAACCTCCTCACAAATATTTTGATAATTATCGTATCGTGACCTTCATATCGTGATAATATCTTATCGTGATGTTTGGATATCGTTACATCCCTACTGGACATTGGTAAAAATACAAACGGCCCTAGAAATTTGATTAATAAATGTGATGAAATCAACACTTGATATATAATAGACAATGTTTTAGAGTTATGTTTTACTAATTGTGAATTTCTTGATCTCTTTTTAGGAATCACTACATTATATATTTATTATTCAACGCTAGTGATGTGGTGTGAATATAGCATTGTAATAAGGTGGCTGAGTGTGTCCACTACCGCGTACCGTACCTTTCAAGTTTTCGTTTCCGCCGAGTTTATGCAATTAGTCAGAGTGCGGAGTGTGGACAACGTGTCTCTTTAAAATGAGTAAATGTCAGTTTAACAAGACTTGGCTTGAAAGTACCGAGTTTTCCAGCTGGTTGGAAGAGGTAGCGGGCATTGGGCACTCGGCTCCCTGCAAAGTATGCAAAAAAACAAAGTTGGGGACTTTGGAAGTGAAGGCCTCTCAAGTCACACGCCAAAGCCGGAAAGCACCAGCTCGCTATGACTTGAAGTTGGTCTAACATTTTTCTCATAATGGTCTTAAAAAGGTCTCAAATGTAACTTTCTTGCAGGAATCCTGTTGGTAACACATGGTTGAATTAAGTTAATCCAAGTTAATATATTAAGTTTAATTTAATTATGAGGTCATGGAGTTTAATCACTTCAGTTCATTAAACTTAACATTCATTTTGGATGAACTTAATTCAATCGTGTGTTACCACTTGAAGCAATTCGGTTAAGTTGGTCAACAATTCTTTTTAGAGTGTAGTTTCAGTGACTAAATATATATATATATATATATATATATTAAAATCATAATGGAGGACTCTGTGTGTTTTGGGGAATTGGCTCTAAAGACTTTTTTTGTGGGTCTACTCATGATGAAGTTGCAAAGTGAAACTAGCTTCTGGGGATAAATGATCTCAATATTCCTAAATATAAATAACCTACAAAATGGTCGCTACTTATCAAAATGGCTGACATCCTGTGTCTTTTCGAGCATGGGTTCTTGAGAACTTTTTGGTCGGGCTACTCGTAATCAACACGCCAACCAAACATTGTCATTTGTATGCATGGTACCGGCTTGCTAACCAGCCTCAAGGCCACCACGCCGCCACCTAGTGCACTGGAGGTGTACATGCAATCAGTCGCCAACCCCATGGCTCACCTTCCTGTTCCTGTTCCTGTTCCTGTGGTCTCCTCCCCCCAAACCTTCCCTCCTTCCTTCCAGAGCGCCATCATTCCGGGCCCTCCCTTCCTATTCGGCGCCTGCTCGGTGCTGCTCTCCCTGCTGGTGGCGCTGTTTATCCCCGAGCACACGGGGCCCGGAGCCCGCCCCAGCGCCTACAAGAAGCACAGCAACGGGGCTCAAAGCCACTCGCACAGCCCGCAGGGCAGCGGGGCCGAGGGGAAAGAACCTCTGCTGGACGACAGCAGCGTATAACCTCGGACCGCTTTTGGAACTCGTGTGCGAGTGCGAGTGAGCGCGAGAGCGGGAGCGGCGCTGGGGTTCCAATCGGTTCCTAACTCGTCACATGCTGCCAGTCAGGAGGGGAATACCTAGCGAGGACCCGGAAAGCAGACCACTGTAGAGACCACTCGGATCAGCTCGGAGATTTCGTCTTTGTCGTCTTCGTCTTCACTGTTTAGTAGGGTTGCAAACGGGGGTGCGTTCCATGGGAATTTACGATGGGCAATTTTGGAAATAAGCATCAATCTCATTTTTCAATTTAATAATAATGACTCTGATTTATTTGATTTTGTACAACAATTAAGTTTTTTGGGGGGGGGGAGAACAAAAACCCCAACATTGAGTTAAATATTCTTCACCAAATCCATTTGGAAAATCAAATTAAATACACCCCTGCTTGTTTTAGTTGGGATTATTATGATGAAATATAATTTCCTCAATTATATTTGTTTCCTAATAAGAGCCAACCTTCAGTTATGTTCATAAATGCCCTTTAATTCCCATGGATTGTTTCCAACTTTGGAAATTTTGCAACCCGACTCTTGCTGTTTGTTCTCTTTACACACACACACACACACACTGTACACTTGCTTGTTTCCCCCACGGTTTAATTTAACAAATGTTGCCTTCAAGTGACTTAAGATAAATATCTAGAATAAGTACAGATGTATATGGATATTACGTAACCTGTATGACGACCGCGGTCTGACAAGGCGCTGTAATCGGATTTATTGCTCCCATTGGAGCCCCAAAAAAAACGTGGTCATTTATTTCCCCCCCCCCAAATTTTTGCCTTGTCGAACCCGCCCCCACTTCCGGTCTTGTCATTTTTTGCATCACTTCATGCCCCTCCCCACTTTCTGTTTCTCACGTTTCCTGACACGTTTGTGCTTTCTCCAACTTCCTACCTGGTGTCTGAAAATTCCAACTTTATATCCCATCCAGTCTTTATTTTACGCCACTTCACTTTCTATTTTAAGCCTTTTTCCGGTTAACCACGCACCCCCCCCCCCCCCTTTCTGCTGTTTTTCCTTGTGTTTCAATTGTCAACGTCTCCATCACGGTTCTCTTTTTAACATGTCAAGATTGACAACACACAAAGGCACGACGTGTTGCCATAGACAGTCCTGTCTGTAAACGCCCCCCAAAATGGACCCCCCCCCCCCCCCCCCCCCCGGGCCTGCTTTGGGGTTGCGAATCCTCGTTCTGGAGGAAGTTAAGCGTGATCTCACTCGAGATGTGTTCGAATGTTGATTTGACAAAATTGACACGATCAACAATGGCTTCCTAGATGTCATCGTTTCCTCTTCACCGCCACTAACCTCTATTGTTTTTGTGTCATTGTAAACCTTTCAAGTGCATTTCAAGTCACTCGCCAACCGTGTTTAACATTTGTGCCAATGTTTTGTTTTGCTTTGCGTTTCTGTTTTTTTTCTTTTTCTGCCGGTTGAAGACGTAATGTTTTTTATCTATATAAATATGTATAGCCTTTTAAAACATTTAGTTTTTTTAGGAATGGTATAAAAATGGGACGTCCATCTCCTTTCACGCGACAAGCATTTCACTTTGGTTAGTGACATTTTTGTTTCAAGTACACTTTTTCTTTGTCATGGAACGTTTCTAAACCGACTGTGCAGCAGGTTTGGATAACACGCCGTGTGTGGGCCATATTACAGCCCCCAGCCAGTGTTTCATGCAGACCACCTTTTTTTTTATTTTTTATGTTATATCCAAGAAGGGGATGTTATATGCCAATATATATATTTTTTAATTTATCATACTGGACCAAAATGTACATTTGAAGCTACATAGTGTAAACTGTTCAGTCTAAACGGACTGTAAAAAAAATAAAATAATAAGACCTATGACAGATTTTGGAAGCCCCCATCTACCTGTGTTTTTTTTTTTTTTTTTTTCTTGGTATGGGTGGTTCTGGTTGCACATTTGAACCATAGTACAACGAAACAGGAAGTGAAACCACCCGCCCTCCCCCTCTTTCTCTGTGTGCCTAAAGTTAGCCAAGAAAAAGTAATGGCGACATTTAAGTCGAGGTGGTTACAATGTAAATATGGGAAACTAATGAAGCTATTTATTAAAGGTTTATTGTACAATTCAAGTGCTTCCTCTTGTTTTTGTGCGATGGTCAAAGGAATCATGTGTTTGCGGAACACATTTTCTGATTGTTTCTGTCCTTTTTCACACCAAAAAAAAAGAATTCAAACAATAAATTATTTATTCTGTCATCTTTTTTTCTTGAAAAAAATGTAAACAATAAATTAGCAAGCAGACAATTGTTTTAGGCAATTAAAATTATTATTTATTTAAATAAATATTTACATTCGAACAAACAATAGAATATGCACATAAAGGATGACAATTGTATGTAAAATATCACCTTAAAATTTAGATTTTTAATGTCATAATGAAGAGAATTTCATTATGGAACCTTTAAAATACAAAAGGAAGGTTTTGGTATACTGTAGGCTACATGTATAAGCATGTGCAATTTCAAATAAATATACATTTGAATTTATTGAAACTATCAGAAGTATTTTTATTTCTGTATACAGGGCAACACAAAAAAACCTGGAACTTTTTACAATTCAATAAAACCAAGAATGATGGAAGACAAATATTTTATTCATAGGAATTGAAAACTTAAAACATGCCGTTTGAGAAACGATGTTTTTATTAATTTATTTATTTATTTTTAAACGTCCTGTAGATGGCGTCCTCCTGTACAATGCATTCTTGAAATCTGCTGTTGAGATTCCTCAAAATCTCAGATGGGATTCCATCTTTCTTTCTTTTTCTTAAATGGCATGTTTTAAGGTTTCAATTACTTTGAATTAAAAAAAATTCTTCCATCACTTTAGATTTTTTTGGGATTGTTAAAAAGTCACCCTGTGTATATTATGGATCACGCATAAGTACAATTACTCAATATTTATATTTTCCCAACCATTATCTGAATTGCTTTTCCTCACAAGGGTCATATCTAAGTAGATTTTTTTTATTTAACACAAAACATTAGAAAAAAATATATTATCTACTTTGCACAATTTTTGTGTACTGTACAGTATTTCTAAAATCAAAGAAAGTATAGAAATAAAAAAGTTAGTTTTTTTAAACGAGGAAGTATGTTTTTTTTTCTGCGCAAATATTTTACTTAAATTGAAAACCTGTCAGAAAATATATTTAAAAAATACAACTACACAAATTTTATTTTTTAAACAGATAATGGATGGATTTAGACATTTTTTAATATATATATTTAGCTAAAAAAACAACAAAAAACAATTATATTCTTGTCTTATGGGCACATGAGGCAGTGCCCAACCAGATCCAGCAGGTGGTGCTATGTAAGGAGGGCGTGCCCTGTGCCTCAAGTCGTCATGGAAACAAAAGGAGCGACTGATTTTTTTTTTTTGTCTGTCTAAAATCTGCCTAGCAGCAAGTGACTACGTGAACGCCTGTCCAAATGTAGTATACTTGTTTGTCAACTTAAGCCTATCCGATGTGTTCTATTGAGTAACCAGTGCTGCCGTGTGTCGCTGTAACGTGCTGATGCGAGAAAAGTGTGTGAGAGGAGCAGCAGCTGTGTTGAAGGTGTTAACCTGCGAGATAATCCGGGTAATATTCATACTCAGACCCTTTAGCGTTAAGCCATGATCGAGCTTCAACCCATCAGCTTGCCATTTAAAACAATTCTTGTTCTTGTCGCTGGGCAGGATTCACCCGCAAAAAAAAGGCCTCTCAAATAGGTGCCTCCTCCAAATTAACACCCGCTATTCTGCAGTTCAGATACTATTTGAGGAAAGGCTTCCTCTCAAATAGACAATAAGCAAATAGACGCCTCTTCTAAAAATCCTGCCTGGTACTCTTTATTTGAGGACCTTTTATTTACTTATGGTCCTTTTATTTGTATCATATCATTTAATTTGGTTAAATGGGATGAACCACTATTTGAGGAAATAATGTAAGTTTGCATTACCTCTCAAATAAATGCCTCCTCCAAATACATTTCTGGTACTCTGCAGCTGACTTTGAGACACTATTTGAGGAAATATGTTGTTTTTACTAATTAAGGCCTCTCAGCAAACACCTCTGTAGTTTATTGAGACACTATTTGAGGAAATGTTCATTTCTTTTAAATAAAGGCCTGCCCTCAAATATGGCGGTGGCTTTCTACAGTCATAGATACCTCGATCTTACTGAGTTTGAGCTGCTATTTGAGGAAATAAGGTTGTTGTTTTTCTCCAGTAGGTGCCTCCTCCAAATAAATGCCTGGACAATGCAGTTGATTTTGAATCAATATCTGAGGAAGTTTTTTTTTTTTTTTTAATTAAAAATATTCTTTTTTTTTAACACTTTAAGGTCTCTCAAATAGACATCACTGTAGTGGAAGCCGTGTAAGAGTCTTTTCTCAAATAAATGTGTCTTCATTTGAGTTTGAGCCACTATTTAAGGATTTTTTTTTTAATGTATTCATTTTACTAATAAAAGCCTCCTCTCAAATAAACAAAGTGATTTTGAGCTGCACTTTTTGAGCACAAATCCTTCATTTTAGCACACGTAACCAAACTGCATAGTGTCATTATTCTAGATTTCTTGGAATGAGGCGCGTAGTGCCTCACACATTTCAATGTACTTTGACGGTCGCATCACTTGACGGTTCAAAGGAGGCGGGGCTCATGTATTGTGATGCAGACTTGCTGTCATAGCACGTTTACCGCACAGGCCTCAATTAGGCCGCTGGCGTCCCATGGCGTCTAAAAATGCGTGCCTCACCCAAAGCATCCATCACGCGCCTTGTATTTTTCCAACGGGTGTCCAATGGCAGCAGGAAGGAATCTTGGCCGCGGGAAGGGGAAGCGGGGCCCCGCATGGCGTCGAGGAAGAGCCCCGGGATGAATCACGCGTGAACCTTATTGTTCTGCAATCGGCCGGGAGAATGCAGAGCCGACGTTCCCATGATCTGTACGCACGCCGCACATGACTTCCTGTCCCATGTCGCCGCATTGACGATAAACCCGCAGAGATGCGGTGGCCCTGCATCGTTTTTTTTGTCCTCCAAGGTCAAAGCTTTTCTCAATCTTCGTCATTGATGATGAACCAGCACCCATTGAAATTGTTAGAAATTCAGAAAATAAATATAAATGAGCTGAATTAAAATGCCTGGAGGGTGGGGCTCGTTGGCGAGCGCCTGGTGCCCGGGCCCGCACCCTTGGGGCCCGGCTGGGCTCACCCCAAAGAGGCAACATGGGTCCCCCTTCCCATGGGCTCACCACCGGTGGGAGGGGCCAAAGGGCGGAGACCTTGGCGGTCCGACTCTGGAGGCAGCAGATAGGTACCGGCTGGCCAAGCGGAAGGCTGCCCTTTGTCACCCGATTCTGTTTATAGCTTTTATGGACAGAATTTCTAGGCGCAGCCAAAGCTTTGAGGGGTCCAGTTTGGTGGCCTAAGCAATGCATCTCAGCTTCTTGCAGATGATGTGGTGCTGTTGGCTTCACCAAGCCGTGATCTCCAACTCTCACTGGAGCGGTTCGCAGCTGAGCGGTTGGAATTAGGATCAGCACCTCCAAATCCGAGATCATGGTCCACAGTCGGAAAAGGGTAGCGTGCTCTTTCCGGGTCAGGGATGAGATCCCGCCCCAAGTGGAGGAGTTCAAATATCAAATATAACGGCCAAAATGAGTTTCCTCCGCAGGGTGTCCGAGCTCTCCCTTAGAGGGTGAGAAGCTCGGCCATCTGGGAAGGACTCAGGGTCGAGCCGCTACTCCTCCGCGTGGAGAGGAGCAAGTTGAGGTGGCTCGGGCATCTGGTTCGGATGCCTCCTGGACGCCTCCCTGGAGAGGAGTTCCGGGCATGTCCCACTAGCGGGAGGCCCAGGGGACGACCCAGGACACACTGGAGAGACTATGTCTCTCAGCTGGCCTGGGAACGCCTTGGGATCCCGCCGGAGAAGCTGGTCGAAGTGGCTGGGGAGAGGGAAGTCTGGGCTTCCTTCTTAAAGCTGCAGCACCTGCTACCGGACTCCGGATAAGCGGCAGTAAATGGATGGATGGATGAATTAAAATGTACTGGTAGAGATATTCAGCTTGTGTAGTTGTATCTTAAAAGGGAAGTCAAGTCAAAAACGTTCTTTACAATATGTTCTACGAGCCTTCACTAGTCTAAACATTGTATGTGTGTGTAAAATATGAATTAAGCAGCAAAATCCACCTGTTTGTATCCATCTCATTTCGGTGCTTGCTGTTGACTGGAAATGACATCACAGTGACCTATTGGGCTCCACTCGCAAACGTCATATGACCAAACCTAGAAAAGATTTGTGATTGGTCGTTATCAAAGCCCTTAACAGTCAGTGGCAAAATGGCCGCTGCCTGAGATGGATAAAAGCTACAAATCAAGGCAGCGAAGCATGCATGGTGGTGGCAGCATTCTGATATGGAGCAGTTTATTGTCAACTGCGAATGCGGCTTGTGTAAATGAGGAAGGCATTATAAACAGTTTATAATGTCAGGAAAAGCCAGAACTAAGTTGGGGTTAATCAGGGCCATTTTAACTCTTTGACTGCCAGACGTTTTCAGAAAAGGGATGCCGTCAGTGCCAGCCGATTTAAGCATTTTGACTGATCTTTCAAGGTCCACAGAAAATGTTCTGTTTGGACTATGGAAACACACGTACTACCAAATGAAAGATTGGACTTTCATCTTTCATCAGAAAAAAAAAGTTTGTTTCTACCTTATTCCGTTCTTTAGTAATCAACAATAGAAAATGGTTAGTTTGACCCAATTTCGCCTGTTTTGGACCAAAATACGGAGAAATCAAGCTTTTAGTGAAACGATATTATTTCATGCATTCTAGTGAATTTGACACTTCTTTTTGTCCATGAATGATGCCACAAACACCTAAATAGTGCTTTACTTCTATAAAACACTACCACCAAGAATGAAAAAGTGTTTTTTGATAGCAAAATACGTTTATTTACATTCAACAGTGTAACAATTTGACAACAATTTGGCAAACTATTTACAAATGTGTGCAACTGTGGTGCTATTTACAATAATGTGGATGTTTCAACGACAGTTTTTCTTTTTGTGTAACACTCCCCTGCGTGCAAGGAGACGCAACATGATTTGCACAACAGATTAGTTTCACTGCGATTGCCTCTTCGCGTGCAGACGCTCCACTTTCTTGCAGGCCGTTTTTTCCGGGGAATAGCAAGTATATTCTGCAGTGTGTGTTGCCATAAAGTCTAATATCAGGATCATGCTACGGTTTCGTTACGTCTCGCTTCCTCGTGTCCTTCAGTTGCTACACCGGGTTGTAAGAGATGTTTTGATCCATCTTATCCACTCCATTCATGGTGGCATCGTAGTCCAGAAACAGTGTCTTCTCCGTGATCAGACTGTACCCGCTCCTCCGATGAATATGCATTGGACTCGGGGTATTCTTCATTGTCCGATCGAATGTCCGCTTGTGCAGCTCCGGCGTTAGCAGCGCTAGCCGGTGAGGCTTTATGACGTGAGAATAAAGGCCGCGTCCAACTGTGGCGTCAACCTCGGGATTCACCATCATCATCAATGTGCATTGGTCGATGCTTTTCGACAACTCTCCATCGCCCGATCGAATCTCCGCTTGTGCAGAAGTACCCGGTCGGTTGTTGTGCGCGTTTTCCGGCGTTAGCAGCGCTAGCCGGTGAGGCTTACTACGTGATCATAACGGTCGCGTCAAGGCTTCCAACTTTGGCGTCAAGCTCGGAGTCATCATCATCGTCGACATCAATGCGCTTTTTAGTATTGATCGATGCTTTCCGTCTTTGAAAAAAATGCTCAAGCGTGAGCTGCTTCAACCGGTCGCCATTGTGGCTTCATCAGCCATTGTCCCCTCAACACTCTAGCTCCGCCTCACGTCTTCTACTGACGCCCACGGTGGGCGGCCCATCCAACCTTGTGCAAAGAGTCATCGCTGCCATCTAGGGGCCAAAACGAGTCATTAAACTAACTAGATCTGCTTGATACTTGATACACAGCTGCCCAAGGCTTTCCTCCACCCGTTTCCAAAAAAAAACAAAAAAAACATAGTGAACGTCTTTTATCGTCCTCGGCGCCCCTCCGTAGGTTTTTACTAAACGTTTTATAACGTTTATGGCGGTCAAAGAGTTAAATGTTGGCAGGTGAATGCTGACTCCATTTAACAAAGAGTTTGAATGGGATTGGTTAATTCTGAACATAGTCAGTTAGTCACGTCCCCGTTGTAAGAGGGTATGAGCACTTGCGCAATCACCTTACCTCACTATATTTGTATGTCCTCTTTCCAAAAGTCTTCAAATTTGATTTGTTTTATTTTCCAACTCAGTTGTACCTGTTATGTCACATTAATGGTGGAAAAAGTTTTGGCGTGATTTATCGCTCTCATTTTTTTTTAGAACACAAATGGTGTTTGGACAGAGGTGTATAGACTTTTTATGTCCTGTGTGACTGTATGTAAGTTTTCACGCATGTATATACGGTAAAGATTTGAGCGCTGTAAGGTGGGGTGGCGACTCAACTCACTTGACATCCCTTTTGGAAAATAGTGAACAGTCCAATGAAAGAAGGCTTCAAGTTGTTCAATGCCAATTCAAGTGTATTGTTGACAAAACTGAACATAAAACATTGTGTATTTCAAACAAACACAGCTTAGGCTAGCATTTCAGCCCGCTAGCTTAATGCTAAGTAGCATTAATATGTTGCGGTGCTTTAACCGACTCATTTAGTCATTTTCAGCAGGAAAAAAGTTATTATTAATTTTGTCCAGAATAAATGTCACAGCTTCATTGTTTTTCATGTGCAATTAATACCTTTTAAAAACATATTTTGCTGTCCAATGAAAATGCCATCACAGATGCTCAGAACTGAGGTAATGACCAATCACGGCTCACCTGTTTCTGGGTTTGGTCACATGACATTGCTAGTTTCCTCACTAAAATACAAATCACTTTTTTTTTCCATTTGTTTGTTTGTTTAGAGGAAAAAGCCTGGAACGGCTTAATGGTATTTATTTAGATTCATTTAAATTCGAAAAGGTTATTTGAGCTACAAGTGTTTTGAGTTTACAAGGGTGGTCTCGGAATGAATGAAACTGGTGTCTGAAGGCATCACTGTATATGCAATTACAAGTGTAAAAGGTTGGGATTGATAAATTTGACTTCTTCCTACTCGCAATCGGACCGGCAGTAAACAATGTATCAGTATTGAATGAATATTTATGTTGTAAATTTGTATTTTCTTTTTTTTTTACTGTTTGTACTGCCTGATCCAATGTCATCCTTTTCCACCTTTGGGAATACTTTATGCCGAGCCACACTAAATTCAGACTGGACTGTGTGAAGATTCTCATAGGAAAATCCAAAAAGCATTGTTGAAAAGCGGAAACCCCTCCAAGCAGCCCCCGTGATCCCAGACAGGAACATGGAAAACGAAATCTCAGCTCTTCTCACTTGGCTGTTTTTGTTTTGCTTGCCGCCATCACCTCGAGCTGCTAATTCGCTAGCGATAGTGAACGACTTTGGAAAACACGTGCTGGCTTTAGGTCAGGTGAGCTCGTGTGGTGTGAGAGGACACAGAGTACCCGTGTGAATTTGCTTCCGGGGGCCTCGGATTAGCCTCATTATGGCTTTGGAACTATTGACGTGTTTTTGTGTCTCGCACGCAAACAAATGACTCATGGGCAGACAGCAGCCTGATGCGAGCACCTTTGTTTTTGCTTCAAAGGGGATGAGGGTGGGGAGGGTGTTGCTATTAATCAATTTTATTTTTATTTTTCCTGAGAGAGCTCAGTATTGTTCATTCGATAATCTTACCGATTCGACATGTCATCATCATTGCTCTCTCTCTTTTTTCTTCTTTTTTTTTGTATGTGCGCATTGTGAGTGTGTGCTCATTAATTCACCTAAAACCTATTAAAAATCCCATATCGTTCACCAAAACCGAATACTTCAGAATCCCGCTAGAGTCGTGACGTTGTCAGGAGACCCGAGGAAGGATCAAAGAAAAGAGAGAAAAGTGAAATCCAGCACCGACCAGACACCACCTACTACCCACAGGGTTACAAACCAGAATCTTTCACCAACCCCGGAAACATCTCAATTCCAACAAATTAGGGAGACCTTAAGAGACCAAAGGAGAGACTGAGGAAAGGAAGGAAGGACAGACGAAGCAGAGTGAGATCCACAGACATCAGCCTCCACCGATTCAACGACCAGAGGAAGAAGCAGATTGTGCTTGAATTTCGGTAGATGCTGGTGTCGTGGATCTGGCATGCATGAAAAACCTCCACAGGGGCTCCACCAGAGAGGGGAGGCGTCGACCCTGGCCAGGACAGCGCAGGCACAACCCCCCCGGGCCCCTACACGGCCCGCGCCCCAAGCCCAACGCAGCAGAACGGGGCACGGCAGTCCCACCAGGCACCCCACCAGCCCACATCTCCCGCTCCCACCGCCCTCCACCGCCACCCACCTCAACCCTGCATCATCAGGCTAGCGTGTTAGCATCCATGTTGATTTGTTTTTTGGTGTACGGCAGTGTTGTTAGCAACCTCTTATCCGCTTCCGCAGTCAACAATGCATACTTCCTTATTGAGCTCCTTTAGCGCCACGAGCTAATAAAAGGGCTTTTCTTAGACCTGCGCATGGGAGGACAGAGTCAAAAAAAAAGTTTGGGAACGGTTTTACAGGAAGTGTCAGCATCCGACGTTTACGTGTTTGAGTGGAAAAAGCGTGGAATTCGGCACGCACAACCGGCGAGGAAAACGGGCACCAGGAAGACAAACAATGAGCAGACGTGCGTGTCCAAGAAACTCACACCAGACGTCAATCTCCCAAGACTTCAGCTCAGTGAGCACGGGTGGGCAGACTTTTGTTCTCCTCGATATATTTTTAAAACTAGATAATTAAGGCCCTAGGTCATTGGTAGAAAACATTTTTAAATGTGAATGGAATGCAAGACATACAAAAAATAATGTAAAATGATTTGTTTTAATTATAGATTTTTTTATGATTAATGAAAGTAAATGACTGTCAACCTTTCATTGTCATTTTTGTTTAAAATTAATAATTTATTGTAAAAAAATAACCTGTATATGTATCATTTCAATAAAAAAAAATATTAAAATGTGCATGTAAAGTTTTCATTATCACGGTTTTTATTAACAACAAAATAAATTACAAAATATTTGTACATATTTTTTATAAAATATTTCATTAAAACATTAAAAAGTATTCATTTTTAATTGTATTTATTACTCATATCATTATTTTATTTGATATAATGATTTTTTTTTATATAAATGTGTAGGTTTTAGAAAATATATTTTGATCATTATTCATTTTGCACTTTTAATGGGCTCTTTGCACAAATCCACAACTTCCTGAACTCAATACCACTCCTTCATTTCCTGTCTTTCATGATTGGACAAACTGATTGATCCAGGCGTGTCTGGCCATTGTTGTCGTGGTTACTGAGGTCAGGCACACCTGAATTAATCAGTTTGTCCATTCATGAAAGACAGGAAATGAAGGAATGGTACGAAATTCAGGAAGTAGTGGATTTGTGTATTACTTATAATTATTTAAGTTAATAGGTATTTTTTAGGATGTTCAATACCTCTTTATTTCTAACTAGTAAAAGTACAGTACTACTACTCAACTCTGGAGTAGTCACCGATACCAAGTACCGATACAACTAGTACTTTGGATACATACAATTTTTCCCAAAAAAGCAAGTCATTTTTAAGAAAGACCCATATATACACACCAATATATATATTTGTCTTCAAATTGCATGAAATTAATGGCTTTTAAATAAAACATTCTTAGAATTTGTCATTTCTATTTCCTGATCGTAAAATGGCCACAAGAGGCATGGGTGCTCAGAGCTTGAAATAAAGCTGAGTATCATCACAATACCGATACCTGATAATGGTACTCACCCATCCCTAGTTAATTAACTAAATATGTACTTCATAGAACATTTTATTCAAAACGTCAAATTAAAAACATTTATTCATTCTTATTTATACAATTAATTAAATTATTTAATCAAATGAAAAATGTAATGTTTTTGAAAATGTGTTTATTTTACTATCTTTTTTTCCCTTTATTTGATCATTTTCAATAAATCCGTTAACCATTTACCGTAACCATAGGGATCCCAAGGCGTTCCCAGGCCAGCCGAGAGACATAGTCTCTCCAGCGTGTCCTGGGTCGTCCCCGGGGCCTCCCGCCGGTGGGACATGCCCGGAACTCCTCTCCAGGGAGGCGTCCCCGAAGCACCCCCCCCCCCCCCCCCCACAGGACTCCCGAGGGACACGGTCGAACGCCAAATCCACAAAACACATGAAGACCGGTTGGGCGAACTACCATGCACCCTCGAGGACCCTGCCTAGGGTGTCGAGCTAGTCCATTGTTCCACGGTCGGGACGAAAACCACACTGCTCCTCCTGAATCCGAGATTCAACTTCCCGACGGAGCCTCCTCCCCAGCGCCCCTAAGTAGACTTTACCAGGGAGGCTGAGGAGTGTGATCCCTCTATAGTTGGAGCACACCCTCCGGCCCCCCCTTTTGAAAAAGGAGGGAGAGCAGTCAGAATAAAACAGTCAGGGCTCTTCGTACTCATCTGGTCATTGGTGGAGCATGCATGATGTAGAAAAAAAGTTTAATATGACCTTTTTTCAACGGCACAATGGACCTTTAATTTTTCACCGTCATGGTTCTGTTGACACCTTACAGCTGTTCTCAACACCTGATTAAAAACACTCGGCTGAAAACTCTGTTTTAAAGAGTGGCAATTTTTCGGAGGTTGAATAATTTTGTCAGAAAGAAGAAATCACAAAAAGTACATTTGATGATTTATGATAAAATAAGTAATATACATAATTATAGTAATGACTGCTGTAATAGTATCGTAATGATATTATTATTAGTAAAAAAGCTGTCAATAGTGACGATGATGATCATCATTGATGATAATAAGAATGATAATAAAAACAGTAATGATGACAAGGATGATATTATAATAATATAAATGATAATGTAATAATGATGTCAATAAAAAAATAACAGTGATGATGATGATGAAAGTAATTATGAAGATAATGATAAAATAATGATAGCAGACTCGTAATAACTTTGTTAATAAAATAACTAATGATGATCACAAGGATTACAATATAAGTACATAGAACACTAATAAGAGTAACAGTCATGATGATAGGAACGAAATTATAATCATTATAATATAGTAATTATGATTATTAATGTCAAACAGTTATGATTGTACTAATACAACCTTAGTAGTATATAGTAATAGTACACATTGCACAAATAATGAAAATAGTAATAACAATTATGCTAATAATAACCATAAGATTAATACGAATAATGGTAATAAAAATGAGGATATCAATACGATAATATAGTAACAACAGCAGACAGTAATGGTACTAATAATGGTAAAAATAATAAGCGTCATTGTGATACTTAATAATGTTAATAACAATACTAATCATACAAAATATAATCGTAGCAACAGTACTAGTAGTTGTAGCAATGGCAACAACCACAACAGCAGACGTAGTGGCAGTAGCAGTGGTATTAAAAATGCAGAATTTAGATGAGAAGTAGACTTCGTGGTGAGTTGAAGTGGTGGTGTAAGTGTTTATTGACAGAGTCTCAGTTGTAATCCAATGAATTCCAGTCCGTGTTTTCCCGGGAGCCCATCTGCCTCCCTTGGCAGTGTTTGTTTACTGCCTGGGAGAAGAAGAAAAAAGAGACAGCCAACACACAGCCTGGGAGACAGACCTTCTATCTACCTCTTTCTGTCTGTGCAATAAGAACGAACGGGATTTGAAAAGCTCCAGAAGGAAATAGAGCAAGGAGGGACTTTGCTCCAGTTGTGGCGTGTCTGCCATTTTACCCGAGCAGCGCCACTGGATGGGCGATGTGACATTCACGTGAAAAGCAAACAATCGTGGAGCTCACTTGCTGTCGCGCGGAGCTGCAGGAAATCTCGGAAATCTCAGCGCTAAAGCTCGACCCTGAGTTCGGAGTCGACACGACGCACTTTGAGGACAACTTTTTTTGCCATGCTTAGGCCCACATTTGACGTGCATCCGGGGAACGATTTGATTTTTTCCCAAACCCACGCGAACGTAACGCCACGCGTGCCACCAGTGACCTGGACTCCCAGCGGCTACACAGCACGGAATTACAGAAAATACACATTTTCCCTGTAAATAGTTGACATTTATGTGGACGCAACAGCTCATTTTTGTAGGTTACGAGTGGCGTTGAATGTCCCGCGAGGCAAACTTTTATGTATGCGTGGCCTGGCTTGGCTGGGCTGGGCTTGGCTACTTTTGACAGCTAGCTCGTTAGCTCCAGGTGGCTAACCTTAGCTGTCAGGTAAAGCCGTGTTGGGACTCACTCGGTCGGGGGTGTTGGGAGCCACAAACCCGCGAAGGAGCCAGACGTGTCTGGTTTAGCTCGCTTTAGCTTTAGCCGCGGTAGCTTGAGTGCGGAGCGAACACGTTGGACTCGTTCCTCCGCCCATCTTCCGGGATGCCGTTGATTCATTTTTGTTTACCTGCTGGCTCACGCCGCAAAAGCAAAACAATTTCCTGAAAAAGAATTACACCCCCTAACAACAACCTCCTCCCCCCCACGCCTTCATCTCCTTCTTCTCGTGCTCCGCTCCCCCTCCCTCGCCACAAGAAGGATTACTCGGCGAGTTTTTGGACGGCTTGCAGCAGATTGGCGGATGGTGCGCGAGCCAGAGTCAGTTATGTGGCTCCGGACTTTGGCTCTTGTTTTGGCCGCAGCCTGCTTCGTGACCACCACCGCGGAAAGTAAGTAACATTTTCATTTGAATGGCAGACCCCCCCCCCCTATTATTTAATTTGCTTGGAACTAAACATTTGGTACCTGGGGTTTGCAAAGTATGGTTGGAGGGTTCTTAGTTTTAATCCAGTCATTTGAGAATTTTCGTTGTCAACAGTCCAAGAATAATTGATGCATTCATTTAGTTTTCACCTATTCATTTTTTTTTATATTAATGTATCTCATTTAACAATATATTGACTTTCAATCTTTTTACACCAAGAAAATGCATCACCACCAATATTAAAATAGTCGCATAATAGGATAATATGGTGTTAATCAAAAATGAGACATTAACTCACTTACTGCCAAATGTTATCGAAAAGACAACCCCGAGAGTGCCAGCCGATTTCAAGCATTTTCACTCATCTTTCACGGCAAACAGAATACTTACTGTATGCTATGACTACATAAACATGGTGGATGATACCATATGAAAAATTGGATTCCATTCTTTCATTAGGAAAAAATGTAAGTTTCTACCTCATTCTGTTCTTTAGTAATCACCATTTGAAAATAGGTAATTTGAGTGACATCAAGCGAAAATGGGAAACAATAAGGAGAAAACAAGCTTTTTGTAAAAATATAAATTTTCTGCAAAACAGTGATTTTGACACTAATATATTTTTTGTTTAGTGACGCTCTGTGAATTAGATTTAGTGTGACAAACACTTTGATCATTCAAGTCAACCTTGAAAACAAACTATTTCCTAAGATCCTCCATGTTTACATGTAATTTGACACCCGGGAGCCCATTGAAAAGAGATGCAATGCTGTCATCTTTTGGTCATAGTAAGTGGGTGTTTTGGGATTTTCACAACCCAATTTACAAACCAGCGCTGCACAAGACTTGCACTGCCCATTGACAAAACAAAACGTCGTTGACGTTATTGGCAGTATACAGTGGGCGTGTCCTTACGTCAATTGACGTTTTTGGCGGTAAAAGAGTTCAAATTCATTTAAAACGCATTGCGTATAAAAAAATAAGTAAATGTATCTAAATAAGAGTTAAAAAAAAAAAGAGCAATTCCTAAAGAAAACCAAAATCGACTCTAAAGTTAAATACAACTGAACTGTGAGGCAGTGATTATTTTGCGTACCACCACTGGGTTTATTGATTACTCCAAATAAGGTCATGAAGCATTACCTTGTATGCAGATTTAACAAAAAAAATTAAAGTACGGTGTACACAAAGAACCAGCAGGAGAGCGTGGCTTCATTTGCACTGGCCCATCCCCGTCAGAGGGCTCGCTTGGAGGTCGTACAGCATCACCATGGAACTAAATGTGGAGAGAGAGAAAAATGAGGACATTTTTTTCCTCCAGTGAAAACTACAGGCCTATATAAGACATTAAAAATGAATATTGATTGTTATTTAATTTATCATTCAAATGAACTATTTGCTGTATGTAAAACGTCAACCCGAAACACGCAGGTGTATGTGAGATTTGGAGAGAAATGAGAGTTCAGCGCTTGGAAGTGAAGCAGATCTAAATGGGACTGGATTTGAACCATTTCTTTCTGTATGTATGGTTTATGTCAACGGATGCTACAGCTTATGGTTGACGTTCAAAATTAGCTTGTAGCAGACACGTGTGACATCATGGATGCTGTGAATATGACATGTTTGATCAACAGTTGAACGGAGGCTGACTCTCTTCTTTCATCTATAACCACTTCAAACGTCAAAGATTATGTAAGAATTGTCATGGTTGTATTATTGTTAAAACATATATATTATGTGTTCTGTAAGAGCTTTGTGACAGCTGTGGCTGTTTGAGATATACTGTAAATAAAGAAGATGACTTGACTTGACTAAAAACATTTATAAAAGCATTTTTATTTTTTTCCTAATCTATGACCTGGTCCAACTGTCAGTTTTAAAGCTGAAAAGTTTGCCCACCTCCGGCCCCCGCTATGCTGGGGTGGGGAAAGTAACGCGCAATGGACTTGTACAGACCTGGACCTCAAGAGCATTTAATCAAGTCTGATGCCAGACATTTGATATAAAAAATAAAAAAAACTGAGACCAAAATAAACTATTTTAAAGCTTCTTCCACTGTTAATGCCACCCGTATAACCCAATTGAAAAAACGAATGAAGTCTTTTTGAGAGGGGAAGCAAAAATAAACAACTGCCATCAAGTTAAGTGTGCACACAGTCTTGTAATTGGGGATGTGGTTGTGTTAAGAATTAATTAGTCACATTCAAACTCGTGTTAAATGAGAGTCAGAACACACCTTCCATCATTTGAATTGCCATTTATTAACTCATTCACTGCCATTGACGGCTATAGACGTCAACAATTCATTTGAGCTTTTTCTATTAGTTTAACATTTTTTTCCCCACTGTTAACAAGAGTATGAAAACCTAGAATTTTTTTTATTGTACATTTAGAATAGATATAAAAAATAGTGATTCATCGTGAGTTAACTAGTGCAGTCATGCGATTAATTACAATTAAAAATGTTGATCGCCTGTCGCCCCTAATTTTTAATAATTATATATAAAAAAAAAAATGTTTTTATGGCAGTGAATGAGTTAACCCTACATAAAGTTCAGATGTTCAAAGTAGTGTTCTGGTCTGATGAAACCAACCAAGCATGAACTTTTTGGCCTTAATTCCAAACAATATGTTTGGCATAAACACAAAACAAACAAACACCATACCTTCCGAATACCACCAAGCAATTGGCAAATTTTGCCAACTTTATGTGTACCTTACTGATAGACCCCATCTCAAAAAAACTGCAGTGCCAGTAGCGAGTATTGCCAGTAGCCGTTTGATTGTAAGCGGTGTTGTTTTGACCGCAACGACGTATTGACGATGTTGTGAGTCACAGGCGCCTCGTGCACTTAAAAAGGCACAAAGGTCGTCCACTTATCGTCTGTTTGTGTCCGTAAACAAAATGTTGTCGCCGGCGCCCCTCCCGGCTAAGAAGTCTGAGAATGCCAGGGGATAATCGGCTCTCGCTTGTTGGCCATTTTACATTTTTTTGTTTTGTGTGTCTAGCGCTCTAGGAATGTGCCATTATAAGCCTCTGATAACTTTTTTTTTTTTTTTTTTTTTTAACAAATCAATGAGCTAATGTGCTTTTCTATCATGGTTGTGATTCCCAACTGTAGGACTTTATCTCACTTACTTAATTGGTCCCCATGTTATTATTTATTTAATTTAAATAATGTACCGTTGTTTATCTATCTCTGGCAGTAACATATAGTGACAGGCAGAACACGAAATGCCGCTCCTGTAGATGGCATGAGGTCAAATGAATCTTTTTTGTATATATCCATTATCCGAAACCGCTGATCATGTATGTTTTATTTATTTGTTGGTCTTTATATTAAGTACTGTAATTAAGAAGTGCAGTCCATGTTTGTATCATGAAACTACATGACATAAAGTCACAGATTTGTTTGCATTATTGTAAACACGCGCAAAACCCGAATAAGACCACGGGGTTACCCCTTTCATAGCCCAAATTCTTTTTCATATAAACGGCATTTAGAAATGAAAATAACTCATTTGAATGGGGCATTGATTTGCATTGTGCGCATGCTCTATTCGTCTTCTTCATCGTCTTCTTTTTTGCAAGGAATCTTGGTCCCACTTGCTAAACGAGCCTCGCTTGAATACTTTGACATTGTTTTCTGTCTCTACGTCCGTGCTTCTGGCGTGCAAGGAACCCACCGGAAATTTCTCAAGCAGAGGACGACGCAGCAAAGAACCAAACTTTCGGAGCAAGGCGGAAACCGGCTACTTTATACACCGCGGACAGTAGGGGTGTTAGAAAAAATCGATTCGGCAATATATCGCGAGATTACAGCGCGCAATTCTCGAATCGATTCGATATGCGGCCGAATCGATTTTTAAACATAAATGTTTTATGGGATTATTCAACAAAACGTCTTACTTGGGGTGAAGATTTACACATTAAGCATGGAAGAATGTTATATTCATGGAACATTAAGCCTTAATATTTTATTTCAGTGCCGTTCAAACATGAAACAGACTGCAACCTGTTTGTAAAATGCAGAGGCTCAGTTATAAACCTGAATTTTCAGATAAATAAGTCCATTTTCATACAAATCTTACAGTGTACATGTACAAGTTTAATGATTAGTATTTTCTAAATTTGAGTGAAAAGAAAAATCGCAATAATCAATTTATATATTCGTATCGGGATTAATCGCCATTGAATCGCATCGTGACCGATGAATCGCGATACAAATCGAATCGCCAGGTACTAGGAAATTCACACCCCTAGTGGACAGTGACATAAATATCATGTTTTTAATTGAACGTAGAAAGCTAAAAGCGGACAGGACGTCTCCTGGCTTAATGACGTTGTCCGCGCTTACGAATGGAGTATTCCACAATGACCATGTACACGGGAGTAACTCTGTCCGCCACTAATGCAAACGGGTTATCTCGACTGTTTCAGAAACTGGAATTCTGACCTTAACCCAAATATTGACTGCATGGAAACGCAGTCAGTGAAATGTAGCTAGGCCTGTTGGGCGCACTGTAAACGCCAGCTACATTAACAAGCATGTTGTTAAATTAACACCTTGGTTGACAGCATCATCAAACCCCAACATTATTCTCCTTGCGCAATTCTCAAAGTCATTTGCAGTCATGCAATGTGTCTTTACAGCCATTTGTCGCTAGCCGGCAAAAAACAACAACACACGCATTCAGCAATCAATGTCGATCTTTTATCATTTTTAACTTACAGAAGTGGTACATTGCCGTATCCTTGCTTGACTCTTTAGATAATTAGTAACATTATCGTGCATTATTGTCAGTGTAAACTGACATTTGCTTTCAACACAAAGTGGGTATGGGCAGTAGCGGTCTCAGGTGTTCAACCTCACTCATCACATTTTGCCGAAGCTCAACGTGAGCAATGACATCAAACCGACTCAAGCGGGAATTTCTGCAACGGGAATGGAAAAGGGAGTTGGGCAATCCGCCACACTCTCACTCCCTTAGGCTGGATGGCCAGTAATGGAGGGCCTCACGCTGAACCCCCTTTCAGAAGCCCGTCTGACCGGTAGCTGAGTCGCTTGTCAGATACTTGTTGAGTGAGGACGTTTTTATTCGACAGCACAGGGAATTTAATGCATTTTTGAAAATTACAGAGTAGCTCCCAAAGTCGCCTCCCTTTGAGAATTCCACTTTCTGGTTTGTAAACACTCAATGATGGTTTATGACGACTTGAGGCTTAATTTCCCCAAATGAACACGCAAACGGCAGCCAGCACGTAAGCGCAAGAGCAGTAGCCGTCTGCATTTTAAATCCAGCGGCAGTTCTTTTCAAAACACAACACTGTACATCAGCAGCAAAACAAAAATAACGGCATTTCATTTGCTATAAGCAAAGGTGGTGGATCTAAATGATTTTTGTGAAAAAAGGTCCGCTGTTTTATTTTAAGGCTGTAGTGCCTCAGCCCTAACTCGAATGATGCATGACACTGGTTAGCCACTGACGGTCCTTATCAAAGTCATGTCATTGGGAACCAGGAAGTAGGAAGCCTCAGTGAAGACGATTACATCACATGTTGTTGTAACAATCTCGCTGACTTTTACGGAATGCAAGGAGATCAGTAAAACCTTGAAAAGGGAAGTGTCGCAATCACTCCACTGTTTGTGTTCCCGCTTATTGGGGCCTCCCAGCACCCCCCCCCACCCCCACCCGTCCCATGCACAATACCAGCCTAACAACGTGTTACCCCCGCCAGCAATCCACCTCGCTTGGTGGGATCGGAATAGCTCGCCTGCAGCTGTAAATAAAGGAATGGCGAGTTGTGCGCGGACATGTGCGACACCGACGAGTTCCTACTTGAGTTTGTTTAAATTAAGCTGAGTCTTGTGACCCGCTTTGTACTTTTAGCCTGCGCTCAAGCTCGGTCCCTGCTAGTGGCTCATTGATGATTCTCAGCAGCACCGCCAAGAGCTTTGGTTTGCAATCTCGTCTTGTTGGACGGAAAGCTCGGCCCGTCGCCATGGCAACCTTTTTGTGAGAGCACCTCTGTGGTGCAAGTGGAAAAATTCGGCCCGTCGCTAAGGAATCTTTTTAAATTGATTATCGTATCGATTATTCTGTCTGAGTGCTGCAAATATGATTTTGAAATGAATATTTATAGTTTTTGAGCTAGAAATGTTTGTGTGTAAAAAATGTTTGGGTCGACTTGGCCGAATTATACAAGATTTGTGATCGGCAATGAAAGGAATTGATCGGCATATGTCGATTACATACTTTTCCACGGAAATCTGCCGATCACAATCGGCAAATCGATCAGAGCACCACTGTCACTATCAAATATTTTTTAGAATCGATGATTCTATTATTTATTGGTCCATCGATTAATTGAGCAATCTGATAACATTTGATTTGCATTAAAGTGTATTATAAAATATTTGTTTCCCATTTATTGTTTATCAACCAATTGTTGTTTTTTAGGCAATATCACATGACAGGGATGGATGCACTCACCAACCTTTTTAAAACTGATCCAGTTACTGCTTTGGTTATTGTTTTGTTTATTTTCAATTAAAAACAGATGTTTGCAAATTTATTTATTTTGATTAAACACAAAAGACTACATAAATCAGAATGACTGTTGACAGGCTAAAATGATCAATATTTAACTATACAACATTATTGCATGATGTCAATGGGTGAGTGGTTACTTTATTTGAGTTTTATCATACAGTGGTTAATCTTTCACACTTGTATGACAGTCAGAATGGATTTGTTGCCCACTCGTGTAAGAGTTCTCTGTTTGTTTTGCTCGATGCGGGTCACGTTGCCACAACCTGCAACGCAGCCATTTTGTGCCTTTGGCGCACGTCCTTTTAGATTTACGAGCCCCTGGCAAAAGTTGCGACTAAATGTTCGCACATGGACGAGCTCACTCTTTCTCCAAAATTCCCCACTCGCACATTCGGGCCTCCCGTGTTCCCGTTTCCAGTGAGCTTAGCTATCAATGGCTTAGATTGGCCATTGCTAAAAATACTATCCCAGCTGAAAGTGAACACTGATAGGAGCGATGACTAGGACTCAGTCGCCTTCTGCGCGGGGGTCACGCAGTGCACGCTTTACGAGCAGCGGCGTCCCCTCCTATTGTACGTTTGCCATTCACTCCTGAGCTCTTTCTGGTCGGAATTTTTTTTTCCACGCTTCCAGTTTCCTCAGTTTCAAGTTACATAGTTGTTGCTCCCGAGCCAATTATTCATAAATGCATTTGGAATAAAAAGGTTTATACGTCCTCAGTAAGATGCAGCTGTACATTTTATTTTTGTAACATTTGTAAATTTATAGCAGAAACTGAGGCTCTTCTGTAAAGAATAAGATCAGTCATATCTTTTGTACAAAAACAATTTTCTGAGAATACTGTAATTTTTGAGGGGGGGGGAAATCATAATTTTATGAGAATGAAGTTGTATTTTTTTCGTGGAAAACAGAAATTTTATGAGAACATAGTTCATAGAACATTTTTTCAAGCAAAAGCATATTTTTGAAGCGATTCTTAATTTTGAGAGAAAAATGTCTTAAAAAAGGGTCAGAGATTGATGAGAATTATTTTTTAACAAGAAAATATAAACTGTAAACTGATATTTTTGTCGTAAAAAAGACAAGTTGCATTTTCTCGAGGCGGGGGAAGGTAATTAGAATTTTTGCAGTATAAAGTTATAATTTTAAACAGAGAACATTTTGAGAATATAATCCTGTATCTTTTCTGGGGGGAAAAGTCCATTTTAGAATAATACATTTTTCTTTACACAATCAGAAACATTGGATTTGTTTGATAGTCTTTTCTTTTTTTTCTTCTTTTTTTAAAAGAAGGTATTTATTGATAGTATTGTTAGGGCTGTAGGTCTGTGAAGTACTTGTACTTTTAATTATGTACCATTACCACACACTGGTACCAGTTGACCACCCTGGCATACAGTATACTTACCTTCCGGGGAGGAGCCATGTCAGCCGTGTGGCGATACATAAAGGTAAACATGGGGGTAGGGCTGGGCGATATGGCCAAAAAATAAAATCTGGATTTTTGCAGACATTCAGGATGATTACGATTTGAATCGATTTGAATCTAATAAACCCAACAAACATTTATCTAAAGGTTACATTTATTCAAAAATAATTCCTGTGCAACATGTTCAGACAACAATAATGTATACTGATTCTAAATTAGTTTTAACATAAACTTAACATTCATAGTTTTTTCTTAAATGCCACAAAAACATTTGAATGTAGCACAACATAAGAACAGCTTTTATTAATCTAAAAGACAAAATTTGATTTCACGATTTAGCAAATTTTCGATTTTGATTTGATTTTTAAAATGACGATTTATCGAATTAATTCGAGTTATTGCCCACCCCTACACGGGGGACAATAATTTTAGCCGACTGCTATGCTTTGCTCATGCTCATAGGGAGGAAGCCACCCCGTGAGCCCTCCGACGAGTTTTGAACCCCGTCACCTGCTTCGCTCTGCGATGCTTAGCGCTGTAATTCTTGGCTCCCGCATGTCCAGCCGCGCTCATGTCACGAATCCGTGCCAATTAGGGAAGTAAACGGTGATCTCATAATAACTTTCGTTGCCCTGTACAGTTTCATTTTTAAACTTGGGGTATTCTTGAGAAGCAGCCTTGTATTTCTTTTTACCCACTTTATTTTGTAGGTAACGAGGCATCCATTTTCCCAACTTGTTTACATCCATCAGACTCTATGTTTGTCTTTGTCTAAGTATCTATGTATGTATGTATGTAGGCTAGTCCTTTTGCATGGTGTTTGATCTTTTACGTAGTGTTGGGTCTGAGGCACCGCATAACTGCAATGCCTTATGTTACAGGCTACATTTAAGTGAAATGTGATGCAGGATGGTTAGAAAATCATGCAGTTGGATCCTGTCATAATGTCAGTAATGATTAGTTGGCACCGCTTAAAAAGTGTTGTTTGAGTGAAACGCATGCCAAAAAAAAGTTAGTATTTAGAATTGGTGTCAACAACTCCTCAAATGTACATTTACCTTGTCTTAAAAAAATATTGTTGCATTCTTAATTATTGTATGACAGGTGGCGGCTGGTTGTGGAATTTTGCCATTCATTTGTTACAATTCGGTTAAGATTAAACCTGCTTTAAAAAAAAAAAAGGATAAATAGATGTTTTCCTCCCTTGAAAAGTTTAACATTTCCCCTTGAAATATTCGGACTTTTATTCCCATGACTTGACAACTTTTTTTGCGGTAATTGTACAAACGATGTCGCCCTTCCTTTCCTCTTGGAAATTTATTTTTAAAAACAAAGCATCAAATGATTTACACGGTGTAAATGCTCTCTTGTAAAGCTTGTTGTTTGTGCAGCGAGTTATTCTGTTACGCAAGAGAAGGTGTCAACGGCTTTAAAGAAGTGCACGCCTTTAGCCACCTTACGGTTGACCGGTTGACCCCCTTCACCCGGCTCACCGTTGGCTGGCTCAGTAAACAAATACACAGCCGCATACCTCCTGCTGTACACTCGTGAACTATAAGCTGACCCTGGAATGTCCCAAGTTGCACCTGCGCAACCAATAGCAGATGGAGAAGAAGAAGTGGGATGGATCAGGAAAAAGTGTGTGTTGTTAGATTGACCAGGCAGGCGTAGCGCGTTTACTCTCACCGGGCGATTAGCCTATCCTTGTTTCTGAGCCTTACGTAAGCTCTTTATCGGCCCATTGGTGTTATCATCTGCAAGTCTGCCACCGCAGGACTCCATGTTGTCTTCCCAGGGGGGATAAAGTTAAGGAAACCAAAACCCACAAATGTTCACTGGCGAGTTGTTTCTTTTTGAAATCCTAAGAAAATGAAGACGTTGCCGGGCCTTCTTGATAACGGCTGTAATATTTATAGTCCGGGAAAGGGTGTCTGTTATGTGTGTGCCAAGAAATTTTAAACTGTGCGCTATTTTTCACACAGTCGCCATTGATTAAAATGGGGGATGGGTCAGCTCTGCGTTTCCTGAAGTCTATTATGAGTTCTTTGGTTTTCTTTGTATTCAAAATCAGCACCACCGAGACAGATTTGGCACCTCATCACGGTAGGCGGACTCATCCTCCCCTGAGATGAGTCCAACCAGCGTTGTATCATCCGCAAACTTAATAATGCGGTTGGATTGGTGGATGGATGTGCAGTCCGAGGTGTGCAAACAAAACAGAAGTGGACTCAGCACATAGCCCTGGGGGGAGCCAGTACTGAGCGTGATAGTGGAAGAAAGATGAGGACCGAGTCCGACAGTTTGGGGGCGATTTGTAAGAAAGTCCATAATCCAGGAGCAGATTTGTGTATGAAGACCCAGGTCAAGCAGTTTCCTAATCAGAGTATGTGGTATGATAGCGTTTAATGCAGAGCTGTAATCAATGAAGAGCATCCGGACGTATGAGTTCTTGTGTTCCAAGTGTTCCAGTGCTGAATGGAGAGCGATGGTAATGACGTCCTCCGTTGACCTATTTTCCCTGTGGGCAAACTGAAAGGGGTCAAAGGTCGGTGGTAGCCTGGTTTTAATGTGCCTCAGTACAAGTCTCTCCAGGCATTTTGTGACAATGGAGGTGAGGGCACAGTCCACAGTTCACATCATGTTTTTGGGGAATGGGAATTATGACTGCTGATTTAACAACAGGGACAGATTGAATATTTTTGTGAACACTGGGGCAAGCTCAAAGGCACAAGCTTTGAGTACTTTTCTGAGCACAGCCGCCTTTTCTTGGATCCACGGATCGGAACACTGACTCAAAGCGAGCAAAAAAGCAGTTTAGCTCCTCTGCCAGAGATGCCTTGGTGTTGGAGATGATGGGTGAGCTGCCCTTGAAGTTGGTGAGGTGCTGCGCTCCCTGCCACATCTCGCTTGTGTTGTTGTTGCTAAAATGCTCCTCTTTTTTTTTTCTCTTGTAGATGCGTTTGGCCTCTTTAATGCCCCTTTTTCAGTTCACCTCTTGCAACTGCATATAAAGCCCTGTCACCAGATCTGAAAGCCACGTCGCGAGCTCTGAGGAGGTTGCTGATGTGTCCTGTCCTCCAGGGTTTTCGATTTGGTTAAACCCGGATTTTCTTCTTAATCATGGCATTTTCTGTGCAGCTTGAAATGTAGAATAGCACTGTCTGTGTATATTTCTCTAGGTTATGATTTTCAAATAGATCCCAATTTGTCTCAGCAAAACAATTTTGCAATTTAAGGAGGGCGTCTGCAGGCCGAATGTTAACAGTTTTTGTAGTGGGCTTTGTTTCCCCCCCGAGAGGGGCATAAACTGGTACCAGGAGCAGAGATGTATAGTCAGACAGGCGGGAGTGTGGGAGGGGTACTGCTCTATAGGCATGTTTGATGTTTGAATACACCCGGTCAAGTGTATTGCCTCCTCTGGAGGGACATTTCACATGTTGGGTGAAATTGGGTAGAACAGTCCTAAGACATGCCTGGTCAAAATCTCCAGCAGTACTATGTACCCCCTCGGGGTACGCCCTCTGATGTTTATTAATAATGTCATGCAGGTGGCTAAGAGCAGTGCTGACCTTAGCATCAGGCGGAATATAGGCAGCTGTAATTACCACGTTTGATAGTTCTCTTGGTAAGTAGAAGGGTCTGAGACTGAGTGTGACTGATAATGTCTCTATGCCCTTTGAGGTGTAATTCTAAGCGATTAATGGACTTCACAAAGGCAACCATCCTTCACTGCACGTCAGTTTACGCCTCTACATTGTCCATTAATCTCTGATAATTGTACACCTCATTGGGTAGTAACCTTGCCGAATACAGTTATTTGGTGACATAAATGGCATATGAAGAATCACTCAACTATCACAAATTATTTATCTTTTTTTTTCTCCCAACAAGTCTGGAAAAAGTATGGAATTTTGAAATTTCATATGTAGGATCCCTGGAGGCGAGTGAGGGTAGACTAGAGTTGGCCGGCTGTTAACTAGCTAGTTTGTTAGTACTTAATGACACAGCCAGAGTTTGTGAATTAAAAGAGAAGTGAACCCCAACATTTTTTTTTACAATAATATGTTGTATGTGACCCCTCCTAATATTAATATTGTGATTGTGGAATATGATTACAGTAATTGCTGGAATTTAAGGCGCACCAGACTATAAGCCGCACCAGCTAAATTTTCTCGAGTTTGTCACACATATAAGCCGCACCTGACTGTAAGCCGCAGGTGTTTTAATGTTATCGCACCGGGCTCCCTCGCTCTCGTCTCTCCTTCTGTATTTGGGCTCACTTGGTTTGTTTTGCTCTGCCTGACCCTCTTCGCTTCCTTTATAGTGCGTCCTCTTGTGATCTGATGGATAAACCACACCTCTGTATTAGCCGCAGGGTCAAATGCAAGTGAAAAAAGTAGCGGCTTATAGTCCAGAAATTACTGTAAGCAGAAAATCCCCCTGTTTTTATCTATCTCAGTGGGCAGCCATTTTGCCACTCGCTGTTAACTGAAAATTACATCATAGTTGCTTAGGGCAATGACCAATCACGGCTCACCACTTTTATCAAGTTGGTCATATGACTTTCACAAGCTGATCTGTGATTGGTCGTTATCTGAGCCCTGAGCAAGTGTGATGTCATTTGCAGTCGACACTAAGTGACAAAATGGCCGCCCCCTGAGATGGATAAAAACAAGTGCATTTTTTTGCATTTCATGTTCCATAAACGCAATATTAATCAAAATACCTTGTTTAGACTAGTAAAGAACATTTTTATGTTGACTTCCTCTTTCATGAAGAGGAGAGATTTCCTCAGCATATATTTTGTTATCAAATTATTAGAGTTATGGTTATAGGAAATTTCCGTTTTTTTCTTTCTTTTTTTGTTTTTGTTTCACCTTTCATTGTGTTCATTTTCCAGGAAAATACTCCTGAGATTAGTTAATAATATTCCATCAAGTGAGTGATTGTAGCACCTCCTGTTGATTAGCATATACTCGTGAATATTCTAATTTGTACGTTATTCATAGTTTTCATATGGAAAGCCTGGTAACTCACTAGACGCTATTCAAAGCTGAATTAGACCAGTTCAGTTCAGTCGGTGTGTCTACCCCCCCCCCCACAAATACACCACTCACACCGAACATGACTGATGGCTTCTTTTCCGATAAATATGAGTTAACGCGTGATCACAGAGTCACAGAGACGACTTCACAAATCATCTCTGGCCAGACTTGAGAACCTCGCTTTCATGGCAAAGGCTCCATGGTTGACAGTGACTTCGCGCCAGAAATGCAGTTGCTAAACAAAAATGTCAACAAAGACGGTCTGCTCTTCATCACGGCCAGAGAAATAGCCACATATTTTGTAGTGAAATATCCCCTGTAATTACCAAGAGATCTATTATTTTCCCGTATGTCTGACTCCTTCGACTCTGCTCTCCCAGAGCAGACGTCTTGCCCACGGCATCAGTCACTTAGAGTAAGTAGTATTTCTAAGTTGACAAAAATACACGTACTTTTCAAAATAAGTCGTAATTTCACAAACACATTTAACAAAAAGTAATTGAGAAGCACTGCGGACTGCGCACTCGCCTTGGTGTTTGCTTGTCAGAGACTGAGCTGCACTGCTTTTTACATAAGAGCACAAGGCAGTTAAACTTGTCTATTATATTCCATCGTATTCTTAACCTTCGTGTTCTCTCTTTGTGTCTTTCCAGTTTGTCCGAGCAAGGACATCCGCAACAATGTGACCAAACTCAACTCGCTGGCCAACTGCACGGTAATCGAAGGCCACCTGAAGATCATCCTCATGTTCGGAAGCAAGCCCGAGGACTTCCGGGGCCTGACGTTCCCCAAGCTGACGGTGGTGACCGACTACCTGCTGCTGTTCCGCGTGTACGGCATGGAGAGCCTCAGCGACTTGTTCCCCAACCTGACGGTGATCCGCGGCAACAACCTGTTCTTCAACTACGCCCTGGTAGTATTCGAGATGCTGCAGCTTCGCGAGCTGGGCCTGCATAGCCTGATGAACATCACGCGGGGAGCCGTCAGGATCGAGAAGAACCCGGATCTCTGCTACCTGTCTACGCTGGACTGGTCCAAGATCCTGGACTCGGTGGAGGACAACTACATCTTGGCCAACAAGAACGACAGGGAGTGCGGGGACGTGTGCCCCGGGGCGTCCGTGGGGAAGACCACCTGCCAGACCACCACCATCAACGGACACTTCAGTGAACGCTGCTGGACGCAGAAGCACTGCCAGAGAAGTAAGTCCTTTTTAACCATTGCACAACTCAAACACTTTCTACGGTAAGGTAAAACCACCCACCCTTTGAAGACACTTGATCAATGGGCTCATAGATTGGCTTGATGCTACAGCTATAAGTTAGCATCTTTTTGGTCCAGTACAGTACATTACTGTAACAATATTGCTTAAAAAAAAAGTAGGAATTTGCTAGTGGGAATGGTACAACTCAAAAATAATATGTAAACTTAAAGCGCCAAAGCAATAATACTAAAAATAGTTAAATGCAAAAAAAGGAAAGTCATAAATACAGTGTGTTGTTTGACATAATGTATGTTAACAGACTGTAATGTATGTAAACTGACTGTATTGTTTGACAGATTCAAATTCTGGACCAAAATAGGCATAAAAAAAAGAAGTGAGTATGTAGTTGAAACTTATAAATATATGATGAAACTAGACACAAATAAACAAATGAGGAAAAAAAATGAAAATATTACATTAAAATAGGAAATGGGTTTAAAAATCCATTACTATTTAAAACAAACAAACATATATGCTAAAAATATTTGACAACTATTACAAATAATTACATATTATTAGGTTAAAAAAAATGAAAAAAAATTGCACACATTTTCCCTGGCTATGTTCAAATGTCTGCTCTTGGAGTTTGATGCTTTTACCAGTGGTGATAGTAGCAGGCCTCCTTGTCCTTGTCAAGATTTTTTGGGAGAAACCTACCAAAAATAACATAAATTACAGCTGAAAGATTTTGGAAAATTAAATAATCTAATTGCTATACATTTATAGTATATTATGAAAGACTGTTTATCTACTACAATTCCAGGTGAAATATTTTGACATGTAGTCTAAGCGTTCACCATAACAACGTCATTCTGTGATCATATACCGTAAGTACTGTACTGTAAATCAGATAAAATCAAATGCACTAAAGTACAGATTACAAGTTAACACTAATGTAAAAAAATATATATTTTTCAGAAATCTTGATACGTAAACATGTGAACTAAACTCTGAACACTGAACTCATCTACAATGATAAAAAAATAAAATATACATATGTGGAAAAAACCACACACCTTACCACCCTCCACAGTCAGTAACATCAATAATGCTGAAATGTAGGAAAACTAAGATTATAACTGTTAATGATGTAACATCTTCCAATTTCAAAAATGGTTAAAGAATCAACAGGCATTTCAAGCGTTAGCTGTAGTGATGCTAACGGCGCACCAATTAAATGGGAAATAACATCATTTTGTCTTCACTCTCATTCATGAAAGCGGAGGACACAACATATGGCCAAGTACAGAGAAATCTATCCTCTTAACATGTGATTGCTAACACATTCGCAGGCACTTCCATTTTCAAATCATTCGACCGAAAGATATATTTTGATTAGTCACCACACAGTGGCACGCACACTAGTGATGTCCGTGTGTGCGCACAAACATCAGAGACAGTCAGAAGTCAACCGTTTTATTTTACATGGGCGGCACACATCAGACAGCCGTGTTGGTTCACACATGGCAGGTCTATTAGCACAGACACTAATTATCAGAAACACTGTCACACGCTCCAACATACGACGGCAGCCGAAACACCCCAAAAATACACAACACACAGTGATTAAAAAAAAGAAACGTTTTTAGATACACGGGTTTTCTCTGCAAACTTTACGTCTCTGCCCGCTCGGAACTCCTCTGCTCTCCTCTGCTCCACGCCCAAATTATGTATATTTTTTTTAATATCCAAAATTTGTATGACATTTAAGCCATATATTGTGTGGAAATTTTGGTCCAAGTCCTAATTTTGCATTTACGAGCAATGATATTCCCAACAATGACAAGCATGAAGCACCAAAACAGTCTTCAGAGAGGGGAGCAAAAACACAGGTGGAGAAACGTGTCCGGGAGCTGTTTAAGTGCAGGCCACTGTGTTGCGTAAGGGTGCAAGCAAAGGTGTCGGGACAGCACCCTCGTGCAAGATTCTTCCGAGAACTTGAACTGCTTGGCACCGCGAGGCGGCCAATACACTTTTCATGTTACTGATACAGTGTAAGCCAAACTTCTGTATCTCGTCTGAGCACCTCCAAAAACAAGAGCGCGGGAAGCCACGGACCTGCTGAGTGAAGCCATTGATGGGATAACTGGCCAAGTGTGGCGTCGAATTAAGATCCAGATTTGTACAGTGGAAGCTGCACTGAAATAGAAAGTACTTGAGCAAGCTCCAGTTTATGACACAATGCCAGCATTGCAACACAGCTAACATTAGCCAAAGCTGCAGTTCATCATCATCCATGATAGATGATGATGAATTATTTTTGTTTTGCACAGTGACCCTTATTGGCTTTTGTTTGGTCCAACCAAGATGAAGCAACATGATACAGAATATTGGCTTAGTTTGAGATGTACTTGTAGTTAACTAACCACAATCCTATCAACGTGTGAAAACAATTAGATCAAATGGAGACAATTTAGTTTGGAAAGGCAATCTGGCAGCACAGCCGCATACAATTAATTAGTTAAAGTTCATTGAGCTCATCTAGCCCCCCCCCCCCTTTTTTTTAAGTCAAACAATTAGGAAGTAGGAACTAAACAATAATATTTTGAAAGCATTGCTTCTATTTCTTAAGATTTTTTTGTGTGTTACCACCATAAGAGGTCGTGATAACAAATTGTGTAAACCTTGAAGTTTCAGATGGTTAGTACATTATCTGGCGTCTTGAAATAAGACAATTTGTGCCTACCCTCTTACAAATCATCTTTTCCCATTGAAATGAATTGAAATGCCATTAATCCGTTCCAGGCTTCTAAAAATACAGCAAAAAGAAATTGTAATATGTTTTTGTTTTGATTTTATGAGAAAAATAACACTATTTTATTGTACTTCATAAACACATACAGTAATGACATAAATTAAATTAAATAGAATTAAAAATAATTAAAGTTAATGTCAACTGAATTTTTCTTGCATTGCTGTCAGAATTGGCCACCTGGGGGCAGTATAGAACAGATGGCCAAATACTTTTACATAGATGTCTGTGCAGTATAAACATCTCAGTTTCATGCAGAGGATAAAGAATATTTATGGTTATATTGAATGTCTAAATGTTTTGCTGCACCGTTCATATTCAAATAGCAGTTGCTTTATATGTTTCTTTGTTTATCCAGCCTAAAGGGTTGTATAAACCTTAAACCTCCAAAATCGTCACTTTTCAGGAGACCCCAAAAACGGCTTGCTACTTAAACGATTATCATTGCATCGAGAGAGCAAGCCATTTTCAGCACTTTAAATTGTTCAATAATTTATAAAACTAACACCCACATGTTTGGACTGACTAACAGTAGAGATTTTTGAAAAAATATTAAATTTAACAACTTATGAGGTTTCGGCCCGACACCAGCGATGTGTTTTTCCTATTATGTGTTAGCATTATCATAAAGCGAGCTGACTGAAAGCCTAAGCTGATAGTATACTTTGGCCTCTCCGATGTGGTGTGCGCCGCTATAGCAAACTAACGGAGAAAGAAGACAAACCATAGAAGAAGACTGAGACGAATATGACAAGAATGTGACTCAGAAATTTCTATTATTTTTGTATTTTTTGATGCTATCATTTGGTATTGTTCATCTATTATGTGCTTTTGTTGTAGAATAGCTTTGTATTTTATTGTAATATTTGTAGATTTTTCCTCTAATTGCTTTTTCTATTTTATAAAATTATTTCCAATTTTTTTTTGTTATTTATATTTCTCACAATATTTTTGAGTTACTGTTATTATTTTTTATTTATTTTTTATTTTTTATACTATAAAAGCATTTTCTTATTGGACTTGTGTACCGGTATATTTTGCCCAATTTTTATTTAGCGTTTCTAATGCATAATTTTTTTTCCCAATATATATATTTTTTTGTCCTATTTGTTATTTTCATGTAATATACCGGTATTTTGTCAAGTTTTTCTGTTTAATTTCCCTTTTCTTTATTATTATTACTATAGTATGTTATAGCACCGTATTCCAACAGCTGATTCTGAACCACAACAAAATTGTGCATCCATGCCCACAGTTAGACACAAAAGCCCGTATTCCACTGAGAGCAGGGCAAGACGGGCCATCTGGCATACAGGGCAGATGCTTGATGGGCCGGTGTCTTTTGGGGCCGATGCAGTGTTTTTTTTAGTTATTATTTTCCTCCATTTTACCCCAAAAGACTGGCCCACAATTTAGAGGAACTAGTCCATTAATTCATTTAGAATATAGACAGCAAACTGAACTGAACCGAATGTTGATTTCTCATCAAAGTTCATCCGGCTTTGTTAAAGGTCGCAAACGTTTGTCGAACGTTCCCCATCAGTTTTAATGTTTCTTCTTGTTGCAAGGAAAATTTGTAATATTCTCCAAAGAAAAAACAAGCCGAATGTCCAGGAACCCTGATGAGAGATTAACAACATCAACTGCCTTAGCAAACGTTCGCCCCCTTAGTGTGATATGGACTTAATAGAAACACAATGAGGTTCAGCAATGAAAACAAACAAGGTAAAAAAAGTGAAAAAGCCCAAAGCAAAGCTGCCAACCTACCGGCTTACAGAACAATTTGTCTAAATTTCCGTCTTATTAACATTGTCAAGAACATTACAGTTATTGCAGTATGTTACGTAATGGGAGAAAAACAATTCTGCATACGGCGCAATTACAAAGGCCAGTACAATTATTCATATTTGATTTATAGCTAGAGGTAGCATGAGGGCCGTGACTGCGCCTTTCTGACCGTCATTATCGATGGCCGTGCAGTGCATAAATTGTTTTCATTGGACACCATAATCCCCTTCTGGAGTAATTTGTAATAATTGTGGTAGTTGTCTGTGACGTTAATCCTTTTGAAAATCTGCCACATCAGTATACAGTTTTCACTCACTGAAAGGACAATTCACCATTTTGACTTGACATTGACGCTCTGCAATCTACTGGGACAAGCAGTGCACTTGTGACCCATATCTGCAAAGTTGCTGATCCAATTATTCCCGACCCGCTTTGTCGTTTAGCGGTTGTTCGGCAAAGCAGACACCAGCTGCTGCCCTCTCATGTTTAGAAAACGGAGGCGGTGTAAATTTCTGGATGTTAGCCAAATGTGCAGTTTTTTCCTCCCCCGTGGACAATTGACTGGTTGGAGAGTGGATCAAATTTGATTCACGCAGGATTTTCTTTGGTTCAGTAAACAAACCCTTGAAGAGATTTGCTGCCAAAAAGAATCAACGTATCATTCCAGCAACACTTGGTCCAGACCAGATGTTGACCCACATGCACGGCCCTCCAGTCGTATGCTCGCCATAGTCACAGTTGAGCCTCAACCACATAGTCTGACATTTTCAATTGGGAATATGGGAAAGACTGGTGAGATTTGCAAAAGCTTGACATGAGAAGGTTTTGCGGGCTGTGCAGTAGCCTAACAACATATGGTATGTTGAAGGCCAGCACTATATGCAAGTGCTTGGTGGTAAACTGGGGTTTAACTGCTAGGCGGAAGGCTAGCGAGATATGTGCAATCTCAGCTAAATATGAAGAAGTCTCCCGAAACACGTGTGAGCCTAACAAGATATACGGAAGTCTAACAAGATACATGCGGAAGCCTAGCGAGATTCTGTATGTTATGGGAGGCGTAGTGATATATGCGGAAGCCCTTAGGACTTGTTCAGACTGCCAGCCAAAATAGGATTTTTATCCCATCCGGATTGGAACTGTCACAAAACACATGAAATCTGATTGTGCAGGACGAATTGAAACCACATTCGGAAGTAGTTTTATATCTGGTTTGTCTCATTCTGATCAGCTCCAAACGCACAGATCGGATTTGACTGTCCTTGACGTCACTACGCGACGTAAACCCCAATGTGCCGGACCACAAGCATTGTCAGTATCCCATCGGCTCCACCTGCCTGACTGGTTCCTCGCATGCTACTGTAGTCAAACGCCTAGACGACTCGGCTGCCCTGTCGGCTTCTCGCATGCGCAAACGGAAACATGAAACTTGCGTGTGTCCAAAAGAAGACGCTGAGGACGTTTAACGGCTGTAATGTATAAGCCAAGCCTGGAGTGGCGCTGTAGTGCAGTAACAGGGAGTTGACGAAAAGCGTAGAAGAAGAATCAGCGAAGAAGACAGACACTTTTTGCTAACTTTATTGCAATTTACAGAAGAAACATGGCTTTGCATGTATCAAAACAACATGAAAAAGACGAATACAGGACAAGTGACAATGGCAGGTGATTCAAGTACAACACTACTCGTTGAACGTGGGAATAAAGAAGCTAAATATTTAGCTGTAAAAGCATAAGCAAGCTAAGGAGGCAGCGCAAAACGACTACGACACGGCTGTCTGCCATTGTTGTTGACAGACTGACGGTTCGCGCGCAGGCACGCGAGAATTGCCGCATACGTCATCAATCTGCGACAATGCGTCTTCATTGAGCTGCGACTATTACGTCATCACTGGAGGAGTATCCTGCGTATGGTGTCCAGACAGAAGCGTACGATGCGCGTTTTGAAATCTTTCCACTCTGGAGCCCGGTTTCAAAAGTGATCGGTTTCAAGCTCCGAAACCGCTCCGTCTTGTGGACGAACGGCTTAAACGGTAAGAAACTTGTGAGGATACATAAAAACTGGCTTTCGTGTGGACGGGGCCTTATTGCCCGGTTGTAGCCATAGACATATGGCCATTGGGGGTAAAAAAAAAAGAAGAAAAAAAAAGGTCGAATTATGAATGTGTACATTTTTACGGTCCTCACATGCTTAACGCGCTTGCGAGGAACCAGTTGGGCAGTGCAGAGCGGTGAAAAATGTTGCAATAATATGACGTCAAACACTACACATGCTGGGCGACATCTCCATTCAATGTCATTGCTACAGCAACCTGTTAGATGGGTCAATAATGTGACGCAGTCTGAACTGGGCCAGATTGGATTTAGACACTTAAAGCTAAAATCTGTGTAGACAGTCATCCCTAAAAATTGGATTTGAGGAGCAATCCAATTGGAATCAGATATGCCTGCAATCTGAACGCGGCCTTAGAGATCTGTGGAAATCTGAAGAGATTTGTGGAAGTAAAACAAGATATATGGAAGCCTAATGAGGTATTAGGAATCAGATGACTAGCAGTATATGATATGTGGATGTCTATCTAGCAAGATACGGAAGTACAGAAGCTTGGCAACATATACAGCATATAGGAAAGTGTAAAAGGGAGATATGCTGAAGCATAGCGAGATATATGGAAGCCTTATGAGATGTGCGGATGCATAGCAAGATGTGAGGAAATCCAGCGAAAAATACGGAAACCTGTTTACATGAATCAATGGCAAGTTATGCGGAAGCCTCGCAAGATAGTATAAGCAGAAGTTTAGCGATATACTGTATATGGAAGCCTTGTGTGAGATATCTGGAAACCTAAGAAATATGCAGAATTCTGGTGACATTTATGAAGGTCTATTGCAAAGCCTCGCAATGCATGTATGTGGAAGCTAGTGCCTGGCTTCGGGGCCCAATATCAGCACTCGAGATTCACCGACGGGAGGAAGAAAGATTTTTGTTTTGTCGCATTTTGAAATGCAAAAGACGGGATATACGGAAACACTCAGAAGGCTCGCGAGATATGCAGAAGCCTAACAAGATGTGGAAGTTAGATGCGATATCTTGAAGTGAGGTTATCCAAAACATTCAGAAGCGTTTGTGAGATTTGTGCAAGCTTAGTGAGATATGATGTGAAGGCATAGCCAAATATGCAAACTCCGTCTAGCATGATATCTACAATATCATGGTCTTTCCACAAAACTTCCACAGGCTCATTTCCAAATTGTACAACTTGAGGGTCATACAAATGTGGATGATACACTGTATCGCAATAAAAATGAATCCACTTGTTCTTAATGTGACAGTAAATGGCTACTTAGTTGACATGTAGGAGATTAGGCAGCTGTTCTAAGAGTCATCTGGTCGCACTCGCAAAACAAAAGAGCTTGACTCCAGATTTTTGCGGCTTGACCTGGCTTAGAGCCCATGTTTGGACTAGTCACAAGTTACCCTTATGTCCCTCCTTCCTCTATCCGCCTGCTTCTTCCGCAGCAGGGTAATTGTAGCTGCTACCGGAGCAACCGCAACAGATTGCTCCACTTCCCTTTTTGCGGCTGAATAGTGCGCATCCTTTGGGCATAGTGGCGAAGCGAGGTGGCAGGAGACGCTGGTTAGCTGCGCTGATTAGATTTGACCTTCCGCACCTGCATGGACACGTGCCATGTCAACAGCGCCTAATGTTGAGATATGGTCTTGTTGACTGTAATTGTGATCCCCGCTAGTCACAAGTCTGATTGAGTTTCCATTTTCGGAGTTATGAAGCCAGCCCTGATGAACTTGTGTATGATGAAGCATTGCACACACTTAATTTTCATAAATGTAATCAGTTCTGTTGAGAGATTTAATCAAAACACATGCATGCCAATGTGGCAACCGGCTGATTCTATCCCATGTCTAGCAGCCAAATCTGATGTCATCATGAAACCTTTATTAACCGCGCAGCTTTGGGGAACATTTTAACATTCTTAACTGTCAAACATATGCACTGGTGTTCTTGTTTATTTTGCTAAAAAGTCAAAGCGGTATACATCATCTTTTGTGCAGTAGATACCTTAGTGTCTATAATAATTAGCTGTTTGTTATTATAAAACCACCCTAATGATAACATCATTTTTGTGGCGAAATGAGGTATCTCGTGCAAACCGCACACAGCCAGAGCTAAGATTAGAATCCTGAGCCTTTGAATTGTGAGTCAGATGTGCCAACCACTTCAACTTAAAACGGTTCCACTGTAGCAACAAACAAAGTGTTCTGTACTCTCGTTATTGACAGTAGCATCTCGTTGTTTGGTTACTCCACTCACTACTTCCAGAGTGTCCTAGCAATGTGTCCTATCATCTTATTTGCACTTCTAATCTTTGTTTGCCATCTCTTACTAGCGAGGAAAATTAAAAGAGTGTCTATATATACTCCTTTCCCCCCCGGTCACACATACACACACATGGTTTTGTTATTAAAACCCATCTTAATTGCCCTTCTTGGCGGCCATTTGCCAGCATGTATTTTCTGCTGATTAGTCGATGAGGTGAAGATGTCGATCACGTATATAGACAAGATGGACCTTTCCAGATCAGCGTGTGTGCTTAAGATGAGGCGCATAGATGCGTGGGGGTTGGATATTGTTTGGTGTTGCTGCTGGGAGACGGACAAGTAACAGTGTGGTGTGACTGCACTTGAAATCATGCACTGTGTGGAGGAAGGAATAGGGAGGTCAGCGGTCACTGCGGCGGACGAGGACACTTCACGAGGCCGTCGAACTCCGTCCTCACTGGCGCCACCGAGCTTTCCCCCCTCTAGGCGATCGTAGTCGTCGAAGTTGACGGAGTGTTCATTCTGATTGTTTCCCATCTTTGTTTCGCCATTTCCGCTGTGGGGTTATGAATGGACGTGAGAGCCGGCCAGCGGAACCAGATACTTTTATAATAGCTGTGGATATCAGGAAAGTCAGTCGTGTATATAAAGGCTGCTTTGGTTGGATTTGAGGTTTACAATGTCTAATCGGTTTGTGATGTAAGGGAATTCGTGACCTGAGGAAACAAAGGCAGCATTTGTCTTGCTCACACTGCCAGCCCTAAATTATATTTTTGTCATGCTCAGTTTGAATGTTGGAGTGGTCAGAAATTCAAACTCTATTCCGATGTCATTTCTACAGTTCTTAAATTTGTTTGACTTTCCCGAATGGAATAATTGTGGAGAGCAAGGTGGGAAAATGGCAACATATCATATCGCAACTTTGATCGCGATCCCCATCTCTGGTTGTTACCATAGCAATCAATGTAGCGAGACTAGTCCGGTGTGATCTTGCATGGGTGCAACAAATTACTTGAATCACCCCCTTTATTTTTTTTGGGCAGACCGCAGTCATTTGGCACAGCTTTAAAGCGTAGTTTTGATTTCATTGCATGAAGAAAATTAAACCGTGTTCAAATTAATACACAGAAAATCTGGGGGCCTTGACCCTGTCGTGCGGGAACAAATCTTCTGCTCAATGAAAATTCAGCGGCTTAAACAGATAGTGAGAAACATCCAGTTTCAACACATTGACGTCTGTGATTTAATTTAAAGATCACCAGTCCACCTGTAAATCCAAATTCGATTGAATGTCATCCAAATGCAATTTTACTGTACATGAACGGACGGCCAGTGAGCCTTATTACAAGGTTAGAACTTTACATTTTCCCCTCATGAACCAAATATTGCCATCTCTTCTTTCTTCTGTAATCAGAAATAGGGATATGTACTTTTCACATTTGAACCGGCACTTAACTGAACCAATTTTCGGTAATTTTGTGTGTGTTTGTAGTAATAAATGGTGATTTAATAATATTTTTTTTAGTTAGCAAATTAGCATGTATTTTTTTAATATACAAACTTTGACAAATAAAACATACGTTTAAAACAAATGAGCAAAAAAGGATGGAGTACAAATAAATCAACATATAATATATTACAAATAACATAGTAGTATACATAATACAAAATGGTAAATGGACTACTTTTTATATAGCGCTTTACAATGCCAGGTCCACTGACATGGTCTCCAGGGGTGAGGATCGAACCCACAACCTCACGGACCACTCTACCACTGAGCCATGTTTTTGTTACAAAATTCAAAGTTCAATTATCCGAACAAGGAATAAAGATGAACATTAATGCAAAGAACAAAGGTTTGTATTGTAATCGTATTGGCATTTATCTCCGACAAGTGCCAAAAACCTTGGCTAAATATGAAACTATTAATCACTCTGAGGTATTTACAGTTAGTACAAATTTTTTCCCTGGAAGGAAATACAATGTTTACTGTATGTTTCTAGTAAATGACAACGCGAGTTGACTAATTGGAAGCACAACGTTCCACTGTTTGAGGAAATACACAACACGTACGTGTACATCTGATGATCGGACTGAAATCAAGCATAAGCGTTCATGCGAGTGCCGACTCAGGCGAAAAACAAACCCACCGAACTGAATCAGTACATTTGAGAGTCTTGAAGCTCTGGTGGAAAGTGCTTGGTCTCACTCTCTTGAGTGTGCACGCTGTGCGGCAGAATGTTCTGTTAGCACCAATCCACCCCGCATACACACACATGCACACATAACGTGAATGTCTCCCTCTGAGCTGACTTCACCGCTCTGGCACTTGCCAGGCGCTGCACCCTGCGAACCCTTTGCCGTGCAGCTACTGGAGCCCGTCCCGTGGAATCCCAGACATTTCAGGCATCCAGCTCAAGCCGGGCAGACAGGCGTTTGTCGTCACCCACCGTGCACTGGCCACAGCCTTCCGATCTGTACAGAAGTTTTGCTGTTGATTCCAGATCGAGATTGATTTGTATGTTTGGATTGTAATTGTTGACTGAACAGATCATTTTGCACTTCCAGCATATCAAGTTTTGCCTAACTATAGTTGAGTTTTACATTTACTCTGTGTGTGTGCGCTTTAAAGACTCATAAGAGCAAGTTTTTCTTGCGTGATTGGAGACTTCTTCTCAGTATTAGGACATGGTCACCTTCACAATGTTGCCCAGCACTATTGTGTGATTCCAACACTGCGGATCTGCTTTTGGCTTTGACTTCCTAGTCATGGGCAGAGAAATGCCTTACACTGTTTAATAGAGGGAGTCACAAAGGATAAACGAGAAGGCTTTTGATGTTATGGTCATTGCCGTCAAGACAAGCCATTTAGCCTCGACTTGGTTTTAAAGGACCAAGTGCTGAATTATAGCCTACGGCTTCATTGTCCACAACGAGGCGCTCTAAAATGGTCACGCCATCCCGGAGCCCCCAGTCCACATGCTGACTGTCAAGTCCGCCTTTCCCTGAATGACGTGTGCATGCAGCAGCCATGCCAGCGGACTGCCTGAAGGGAAAATGCATTTTCGAACACACAGCAGCTAGCTGGCTAGCTAGCTAGCTAACTACATATCACAATTGCACTGGCGCTCAACTTCTTATGCAGTATAATGTGGGAGGGTCCACTCACGCCTGGGCGTGTGTCACTGGGCTCTCTTTTCAGGAAAACTTAGTGATAAACCGTTTAATGCACAACCTGTATTCACTTTTTCAGGGTCTTTAAAGTTTTGGTCTCTTCGACCTTTAAAAACAACAGAAAACCTTTCATTCAAAAACCTCTTGGTGTTATTTCAATATTTGTGTGTACACATGGTTCTCAACTGCTTGTGCTTCCAGTGTTTCGATTGACAGCGAGGCCCGGAAGGCAGTTCAGACTCGCAGGCCTTCTCGTGCGTCATTTTCTTGTTGAGCAGGGGCCCTAATTACCCATCACCACTGCATTCATCATTTCTATTCCAGTCACGGACAAACTGGATATCCTGCTTTCAGGTGGCGACGACAACGGCAGCGCATTCAATACAAAAAGTGCCGTTCCGCCTCCTCCTCCCCGTGTTGTTTTTCCGTTCTCTATCAGTGGAAAGCGGAGCTCACTAATGAAATTGTTTACCTGTTGTCACCCCCGTGGGCTCGGCCAAAGTTCGCCGCCTCTGCTGCTGAATCAGAACACATCACCAGCGACGTGTACCGGGAAGAACAAAACAAATGCTTTCTTCTCATTAGCGTTATGGTCAAGTTTTTTTCTTTGTTTGTTTTTCCTGAATGCGCCGAACTCAATTAGCCAAACACATCCCCGGCATGTTTGTTCAGTCCTGTAAATTATTTGAATACTTGTTTATTATTATAGGGTCTCACAAGTGCTCATTTTGATTGGCTTATTTGTTGGTAATCCTCCTTCAGCTTTCAAGTTCAAATTCAAATTTGGCTTTATTAAGAAAAGCATTGTTTGTACAAGTCATGAAGTATCAAAGTATATATCACATTGAAATATTTGCGTTTAAGTTCCACATACAGTATACTCTACACCACAATCTGCACAAACGATGCAAATAAACCCTTAAAAAAATCTTATGTAAGTCTAAACTACTGCAACAGCATAAAAAACAACAACAACTGAATAAACGAAGAGTTAATGCACCATGCACGAGCTTGACACAGAGGCTGCAGTTACGCTTTAGGCCAGAGGTGGCAGTAAAAAAAGTCACAAACTCCACAATACACCTTTAAATCAGATTTACTGTTTCTGTTTTAATTAAGAATCATGGTTCATTTTAGATACATTTTCACACCAATCAATCTTTTTTCGGGTATTCTTTTTCTAAGTTCACATAAAAACAAGTATGTTCATATCAACCTGCAAATGACCGCAGCCAGGATGCTAAAAGTCACCACTGATCGCAAGTCATTAATAATAGACAAGCCTCACAACTTCCACTGAAGGAAAACAGTAAAGTAGTTGTACTCGTACTTTTTGTACTTGGAGCCTAGGTTCTCCGCAGATCAGTAATGTGAGATGTGTTTGGATGTCAGCTGTTGTTACAAACATTGATTGTTCAGTATCAACAAAAATGAGCTGCTTCTCGTGGTGCCTTCCTGCTCATAAAGTGAGCTGGGCAGTCAGCGTTTTGTCTGTCCATGCTTGGATTTGTCTCCTCTGGGCTTTCAGAGAAAAAAAGAAGTGCTAGAAACTAAATGCTGCCCTTGTCATTGCAGTGGAATTTTAATTACCATCCAGCACGCCGCGGCTCACGCCGTTTTGCATTTTCTGCCCTTTCAGTATGAACTCAACACACGAGGCCTGAATAAGTGGTTGTTTCGTGCCAGATTGAAAAGGATAGCATAGAATGATTTAAGGGCTGATGGTGCTGCTTCTTCTGGTTGGGAGAAAAGCTCTCTTAGGTCTCTCGGCAGTCTAAGAGCCAGCCCCATTTGAAATGCCTCAATCATCATACAAATGTATTGTCACGCTCTTAAAATAATTGGTAATTTTTTTCCCCCCCAAATTTTTTTTTGCCGAAATCATCTCCTCATGAATGCAAATGGTTCATTTTTTTACCTGAAAAAAATGACTTGGCCGATTATTTTAAGATAGCTTGTTTCGATTCTCGATTAGTATAATAATTGGATAAATTTAATTTTGCATTACAGTGTATTAAAAAAAACATTTTGTTTGTTGTTTATTTGGTATTGTTTGATAGTAAAAAAACAACAACACATTAATTAAGCGATATCACATAAAAACGATTGATGTACTTTTTTAAACGGATTGAGTTACCTGAGTGAAAGAGTTTGCAAATGTCTTAATTTGATTAAACACAAAAAATAATCAGTCTGCTTTCATGAAGGACTACAGAAATCAGAATAATTCCTGTGGAGAGGCTGAAATCAGAGGATTTGGAAAATGATTTAGCTCTAAAGGATTACTTGATTAATAAAATAGTCTTTGATTAATTTTATAATCTATTAGATGATTAATCAATTAATTTTGTCACCCCTAACTGATAACTGTATGAGCCATTGCTTGTTTTTTCTTTGTTTTTTTTGCGTGTGTGTATATGTGCAGAGCCTAAATTGATTGATGAGTGTACCTCAGACTCGCTGTCACTAGATTGAAGTGGGGGGGGGGGGGGGGGACTCGCAGTCGCGATGCACTTTTAGCCATATTTTTCAGCAGTAAAAACAGTGAAGAGCATAAATAGAAAATGAAAGCAGCTACAGTAAGCCAAAACCAACTGGCAGTTTTCCTGACAATACTGTACTCACTAGGCTACGCCCCATTTAAACGCATACAGCCCAGACGCACAGTTTAACATATATACATTTATAGTAATTAAGTTTCATGCAACCAGTTTATTTATTTTACATTCTGTTTTATTTTATTATGTCTTTATACAGTACAAATACAGTTGACTAAATCAGCGTATAATTTACACCAGTTGAAATGCATTGTGAGGTTATGAGGAATTTTTAAGCTTACGGGTTTTGACCCTGAAATGTTGTCCTTCAGCGTGAGTGCTGTTGTTTGGATGAGCCACCGGCATCGTTTTGAGGCCCTGGTGGTCCATTTTCCCCCAGTGTTTATTCTAGTCTATTTGTACTCTCCAACTCCAGAACTACACGATTACACATTTCAAACAAAATGCAAGTAGACTGCTGCTGTTTATTTATTTTCACGTTCATTCAAACCAACACTTGACTGGTTCATGATCAAACATTAAACCACGGTTATTGATCGTCTCTCTCCAATGTCAATTATGCTGGACTCTGGCATGCAGTCTAAAAATTTCATAGCTGACCATGAAACCATTTTTGGGGCTAGAATTTGTATGCAAATTGGTTAGCAAACTACACTAATGTAGTTGTATATACATATTTACAATAAATATTTGTAAATGAGAAACACTAAAATGGGTTTCTTTGACAGCGCAAATAGGAAAGAAGAACCACGGTCGGCAATGCACGTCTTGGGCGCTTTTTTAATGCAAGCTGAACAGTAAAAGCCATTAACAAAAACAGCACACTCGTGCAGAAGCTGCTGTTGGCCGCAGCTCACACCCAGACACTCAAATGCAGACTCGCTGTCCAAAACAATTTTTTCCAAAATGTCCTTTTCTATGATCTCCTGTACACAGTAAATTCTGTGGAGTAAATTTGACTCTATTTAGTGTGGGACAAAATAGATTCAGTTTTAGCGTAATATTTACACTTGAGAGTAAAATAAAGAATTGGGGGGGAAAGTAAATAAAAGTCACTCAAGGGTGGAGGAAGGAACTCACGACCTTCAGCTTGGGAGACAGCCGATCTACTCCCTGAGCCACGCAGTTCCTGCTGTGTGTTAGTATATCGCTCATGTCAGCTGGAATTTTCCTAACTCCAAGAGACCAAAAACAATGCCTTTAGTCTCTTGGAGATAAGCAAAGAGTAGGAGGGGCATAGCTCAGGTGGTAGTGTGGCAGTCTCCCAAGCTGAAGGTCGTGAGTTCATTCCTCAACCCTTGAGTGACTTTTATATATTAATTCTTTATTTTACTCTCTTCCTAGTGCAAATCTTAGCCTACTCTAAAATTGAGTGTATTAGGTCCCTTTCTAAATAGAGTCAAATTAACTCTACAGAATTTACTGTGTATGTATTTTGACATTATTGCAGGTAGGTCTGAAATCCCCTGCGATGTATGGGGAGGGGGCGTTCACGTCGGGCAGTGCATTGTACATCATTTTTAGTACACACAAATCCAGTTTCATTTCCAAATCTTCAATTCCAGCAGGTCGTTCCCAAAAAGGATCATCATTAGCAGTAGCAGTCAAGCCGATTAACTAATTTGGTGTTACTTACAAGTCAGAGTAGGTGTCAGACACCTTCATTAAGTTTACAAATCGGCTAATGGCTTGCGGACGTGAGCAACATTACTCAACAACTGAGACGTTGCTGACTTATTTGAAATTCCGACCCAGTAGAATTTCTAGAATGCGTCTCACAACTATGGCGTCAAAGGTTTGTGCTGCAGGGCCTTTTTGAAGTTGCGGTTTTTTCCCCTCTCATAGTAAAAAAAAAGAAAAAAAGAAAAAAAAGAAGTGTTTCAGTCTGTATTGTACTTTTGGGAGACTCTTCCCCACTCTTGCTCTCATGCTAAGCAGCTGCAGTCTGAGAGGGTCCTAAAGGGTTAAAGCTGGCGGTCTGTCCTCCTCGGAGATGGGGGAGAGACCGTTTGAATGGCTAGCCTCCGCAGCTAGCCAACACATTGGCTCAGGCCGAGGGTGGATCTTTTGCAGCTGCGACGCTCCGGCATGGAGCTCTCCTGCGGGATCGGGAGTCAGCCGCGTGCCTGGTTGTTCACCGTGTGTTGTGAGTTTGCGGTGCAGGCAAAGTTGAAGGACGGGTTTAGAAACAAACTTTGGGGCTGCTTAAAAAAAAAGGCACGTTATGTTTCTGATGCCAACTCGCCGCTGTTTTGTTGTGAGGTCATGAAAGCTGGTTGAGTGACTTCGCAAGAGGCGGTTATATCATAACGTTTTCCCCTCACACGGTGCCTCCCAACCCCTCCTTACGTTCCCCCTCGCGCTGCCATTCTCATGTTGCTGAAGCCCACACACACGCACACACACGCACACGCACACGCACACACATGCACTAATGCATCCTTCAGAGGTGGCGAAAGGACACAGGGAAAAGGGGGGGGGGGGGCAGTGTCAATGTTAAATAAGGCATTAGAGCAGTGGTCGCCTCAACCCTTTTTTGAGCCACAAACGTGAAAACCAAGACACCTTTTTCCAAATTCCAGCGTACCTGCAGATGTTTATTATTGTCTATATTAACCTATTCGCTGCCATTAACGGCTATAGACGTTAAAAAATCATTTGAACTATTTCTATTAGTTGAACATTTTTTACCCACTTTTGATAACAAAAGTATGAAAACCTAGATGATTTTTTTATTGCACATTTAGAACAGATATAAAATTTGCGATTAATTGTGAGTTAACTAGTGAAGTCATGCGATTAATTATGATTAAAAAATGTAATCGCCTGACGCCCCTAATTTTTAATAATCTTTTCTTTCCTTTTTTTTTTTTTAAATAAAAAAATAAAAGATTATTAAAAATGTTTAAAATAAATAGTTTAAATTACTTTTTTTTAAAACGAAGAAAAGATTATTAAAAATTAGGGGCGTCAGGCAATTAAATGTTTTTCGTAATTAATCGCATGACTAATCAAAATATTTATATCTGTTCTAAATGTACAATAATTTTTTTCTAGTTGTTCATACTCTGGTTAACAAAAGTGGAAAAAATGTTAAACTAATAAAAATAGTTCAAATTCATTTTTGACGTCTATAGCCATCAATGGCAGTGAATGAGTTAATAGTTTGAACTGTGAAAATACATCAAGTCAGTTTATATTTTCAAACACACCCAGGTTAAATTTAGCTCCTCATTTCAGTATCCCGGTCAAGATGTATCACTTTAACAATACTTCATTGACTCCAATACTACATTCCTGTCAGCCAGGACTTTGGTGACGTGACATCTTCTGACACTTCATAAAAGAAGGGCAATGTGCCTTATGCAAAGTACAACTGGCTTACGTTCCACAACTGTACGTCTATGGTAAAGTAAACATTGCTAGCTAATTTAACTCATTTGCTCCCAAAAACGTTCTATTTTAAATATAGACATGGTCCCCAAAACGTATATTTATACGGTTTTATGTTTTTTTTTAATGCTAGAGCATACAAAAGGCTTTGATGCAGCCTCTGAACTGAAGAGGCCGTTTAAAGCAATGGTAGTTATTACCAAAAAAACGGGCAGCAGGTGGCAACAGAGTATAAGAGATCAACCAGGGCCATGTTACAACAAGCTTTTTTCCTCAGTGTTTTCAGCAGGTTTGTGAATAATAATTAAACTTTATTATATTCTAATGCTAATTGCTGCAAAACGGAAACTGATACAAATATACTTTTTTTTCCTGATGAAAGAAGAGAAACTAACTTTCTTTTTATAGCAATAGAACACAATATTCTGTGGGCCTTCCGAAATCTGTCAAAATCTAGTAAAACAGCCGGGAGCGAAGGGGGTTGCTTCAGTGAAAATGGCTGGGAGTGAATGAGTTAATATAGTCTACAACAGCGAGTTAGAATGAATTGTATTCATTCCACAGTCGTGTGTGTCGAATAGAGGTACAGTAAACACAAGCACATTCTGAGACTGAAGTGGCTAACGGTTTAGCCAGCTTACAGCAGCCAGCCAACTCTAAATTCTCATTTGCTGACTTTCATGTCACGGCTAGTCCCACCACACATTCAACATCACAGATAATACAGTGTTGAATACAGGTGTCAAAATGAAGGCCCCGAGGGCCAGATGCGGTGCGTCACATCATTTTATGTGGCACGTGAAAGCAATTCATGTGTGTCAACGTCAAAGATCCTTGCTAAACCTGTAGCAATATTTCAAAATTTAGCAACTTGAACATTAATTGAACACGCTATTATCCATGACTTCTGATTTTAAAACTTGAAATCTATTAGTTTGTCATGTATAACAGCCCTCTGAGGAAAGCTAGTGCAACTACAAAGTGGCCCTAGATAAAAAATGACTGACACCCCTGTTGTAGAACATGAGCATGGCATTACCATGCATCCATTTTTCGAATCCCATTGGACAAAAATAATACCTACACCTCACATTCATATATTGTGGTATTTTATACATTAAGCGTTAAAATCTCTGTAAATAATAAAATGAATATGTAGCTGCTACTTTGCAGATTTTCTAATAAACAAGGGATTGCGCTAATGTTTTGCGATCCGTTGGTCCCTTGTGCTTAACGCTCGTTTGCATGATGCTCACGCGACCAAGCGTATTTGGATTCAACTCGATAGTCAACACAGAAACGTCATTACAAAGAACACCCGATGTTTGAGTCGAATGAGTCTTGTCTAATTGAATGTTACTAAGCAGTCGAGACCTGTAAAAGAAGCGCATCTTGCAGATTTACTGTTATGACACTCAACTACTTAATCCGTAATATAAGTGATGTCGGTGTATTTTATTTTGCGCTGGTCTTGTTTACCTCAAAGAACCTTTCGTCCTCGTCTTTGCATTTACAGTTGGATAACAATACACACACACACACACACACACACACACACACACACACACACACACGAGGAGTTACCTTCACACCTGTTCTAATGTTACATAACAGGCTTATTATTACAAACACACATATGCAGACGCATGCATAAACAGCCGCCTTGCGCCTTGCTATCTGCCCTTCAAAGCACACAAACATCACCTGTCTCGTATGTTTAGCTGTAATCATCTCTTCCACTCTGTTTCCGTACTTCGTTAACACATGATGACTCCTGCTGGTGTTAATGAAGACACACATTTTTTGTTGTTGTGTGGTCTTGAGTCACCAGTCGCACACAGTTTCATGTTACAAAAGCGCCTCGCTTGCAAAAGACCTCAACCGTCGCTCGTGTTTACTTCCCGCCGGCAGACCGCCTTCCTCATTAGCATTTGTATGGTGTCGAGCTAATGTCGGTACCCCCTCTCCCCCTGGCCCCCTGCTGTTTGTATACAATAACACTTGTTGTTAGCTGACTGCATTGTGATCCCCTCGGCTGCTGACTGGCTCAGTGAGGGATTTCACTCTGGCTGATGAGCACTTTTCTGGAGCAATAAACCTATATAAACCTCTTAATTCCTCCCGGGCTTATGCTACCGAAGGCCTTTTTCTTGGATGGTGTTGAGGCAGCACGGTGACCAATCTTTCAATTTTAAGGATCGGGTTAAAATCTTGGCTGGAATCATATCCCCAGCTTGCGCTCCAAAGTCGAAGCACAAAAATTGTCCAAATGATGGCTTGTATCTTGAAAGTTTCCAAGTTGCTTCGTTCGTATCTCTCAAGGGCACCCCTGTACCTGAATGTGGAATTCCTTGATTGTGAAAGCATACATTTGCTTTAATATCCTACTACAGATGAACAAAAATGCTGTTGTGTTGTTGTTTTTTCTGCTGTAGCAGCATTTTTGCAGGATTTTGGTGTCTTCCGCCTCAGTTCTGACATTATAAATCTGCATAGTGTGTGATTAACGGCTTTTCTAAGAAGGGGGTGTCAAATAAAAGTTTAGTGGAACATTTTTCATGGAAAAAATAGGAATGCTTAAGAGCCAAAGATGAAATAATGCAAGTGAATGTATTTGGCCATTAAGTGAACCCATGAATAAACAGCGATAAGAGTCTTCCATATGACTTCAGGGGTATTTACATTATAAATGATGCATGTTATTTGGCAACCCAGATTAAAATCTCCTTTGATCCACCTCTAAAACTCCCAAGAGTTGGCCCCCTCTTTACCATCCTGACCTCCTTCTGTCTCCCCCCGCAGTGTGTCCCGTCCACTGCAAACACCGCGCCTGCACCCGGGACCAGCAGTGCTGCCACGAGCAGTGCCTCGGCGGCTGCCTGGAGCCCCAGTCGGCCGCGCACTGCGTGGCCTGCCGGAGCCTCCGGCACCAGGGCGGCTGCGTGGAGCGCTGCCCCGACGGTTACTACACCTTCAAGGGCTGGCGCTGTGTCTCCTTCGCCTTCTGCCAGGAACTCCACAACAGGTGCAAGCGGGAGAAGGAGCACAGTAAGAGCTCCGAGTGCCACGAGTACGTCATCCACAACGGCGCCTGCATCCCAGAGTGTCCCTCCGGCTACACCACCGTCAACTCGTCCACGTAAGCGCATCGTTGCACTTTCATGTCCCGAAAAACATTGTAATTGGCTAATGACTTATCACTCACGCCATGTTCCATTGCATTCAAAAAGTGTGTTTTATTAAGTGTAAACATTTTAAAGGGTGTGGTAGAGGTCGGTGGGGGATGTACTGTATCCCCCACGCTGAATGGGGGTTCCTGTCATTTTTCGATTGTCACATTGGAGAATACATAATAGCAGACCTGTAAAAGCTGGTATTTTCCACCTTTTTCCCTCATGTGGCTCTTCTGTATAAACTGCAATGATGGGAAGAAATCAACCAAGGAGTTTTCCACCTTCAAAAGTAAAATCGGCAAAAACAGACAGGATGGTGCCTGTGTGGAAAAGAATTCTGGAAAATTGCGGGGTTGACTTTGCCAATTTAGTCAGTGTTGGTGTTGTTGATTCCGAACAACACAGGAGGAAAAAGGTGAAACGGATGGGAAGGTCAAATTCGTGCCCACCATTCCGTGTCAGTCGTTTTGGTCTAATTCACTGTCCAGACTGGACACAATGAGCTGCACGAGAGGGGAAGTAGAGTTCAAACAGACTAAAGAGCCTTGAAAAACAGAATACTGATGTATTGAACAATTGAAAAATATTTCCAATTATCAAGCTTGTCGAGCTGACTTCACTTTCCGCATGTTGTCAAAATTGCGACAAAATTTATGTTTTTTAGCTCGCCAGCAGTTTCTACTTTGCCACAAAGTGACTCAGACAAAGCAGTGTTTTCCCCTTTGCTCCACTTGACTCGATTTACAGTTTGTGTCATATTTATCTAACCGACTTCCCACTCTGGATCGAGGAGTTATACATGCGCTGACCTCCTGGCAACCTTCTTCACATTTCTCCCTGACAACCTCCAGGACCTCAACAGGGAACTTGCTTATTTTTGGGCGTGCCTGCCAGCCGACATGAGCTCCCGACATACCTGATTGTTCTTGTCAGGCCGAAGATGAGAAAAAGCAGCAGGGTGTCGCACGGCCGTCTTCTCTCGTGTCGCAAATTGCCAAGTGACAGATTGGCAGCTTTCGGCAGCAAATTACCATACAGTGCTGTCTTGAGATACGAGCGGGATGACTTGAGAGTTTTTCGAGATGCATGCCAGAAGGAGCAGCACGATGAATTGGATTGTAACATTAAGTCATGATGCACAGTTTGTTAAATATTAGCATTTTATTTTATGATGTTATTACTCTCTGTTTGGCATAATATTGGAAACAATTGAATAACTTGCGTAGCTCTGCAAACAAACATAAATGTGCACAATACGCATCAGGGACCATTTACACATTTCAGAAGTTGCTGCTGTTTTGGTTAGCAGCAGAGTTTAAATGAACAATTTCATTTGATTAGACAAGGGGTCACCAACCTTTTTGATTTGATTAATGTGAAAGGTTACCAGTTTGATACACAAACAAGTTGGTCTAAATTATCTTTAATATTGTTAATTTGTTATGATTAATACTTTACCTAATACTACTTAATGTATGTGACGACACCAATCATGTTAATGATTTCTCACAATCACTAGGAAGCAGATAAATGCCAAAATGCAAAACTTTATGCCAGCTGGCACCACGCTGATGACCCCTGCCCTATATTGTACTGGTTTGAGTAATCCCATAATCAGTTTATTTTGGAACACTACCGTTTACTATTTGACTGCGTTTTGTCAACCACGGTCACGTCCGTCATGTTTGGTGCTGATCTTTGAGTCGGTCGCCACATTTACCTCCACTGAACCCTTCTCGTACTGTGGCGGATCAGCAGTTTTACTCCAGTGCTGCTTCCGTCACAGCTCAACTCTTGCTGCCGCTCAGTCGGAATAAACGTTGCGCTTGACGCTCAAAGTGCACATGTGGCAACACAGAGAGGGAAAGAGGTCAACGTTGATTGTGAGCTAAAGATGTTTTTCTTTTCCACATACTTGGCCATATTGTTCCCGTCGGGTTGGAGGCTTTTTTAAGTGCCGCATTTACTTTAATTGTTTGCTTAGCCGATTTAATCTGTCATTAATCTTTCAAGTGACCACAATACTTGACTTTGTTCTCTGCTTATTGCGTATTTACACGTCATAGAGGAGTCACTGCCATGAATAGCACAGCTAATTAGCTGCCACCCAATCATGATACAGTGGGTTCTAGACACATGTTTTGAAAATGAATCCGCAAAGCCAGTTTCATTTAGAAAAAAGATTTTTAGTAGGCGTGTCTTGTCTATCATCAGTCGACCCTCAAAAAGTGTCAAGAAGCAACACCCGAAAAGATACAGTAAGTCGGCCATTTTGCTTTGAAGTCGACATTTTTAGGGTCGTTTAGGTTGTAATAGGGCTGGGCGATATGGCCCCAAAATAAAATCTACATTTTTTTTATTTATTTTTTGCAGTCATTCAGGACAATTACAATTTTAATCGATTTTAATCTAATAAACCTAACAAACATTTATTTAAAAGGTTTCATTTATTCACAAATAATTCCTGTGTAAAAATGTTCAGACAACAATAATGTATACTAATTCTAAATTAGTTTTAACATAAATTTATATAAAATAGTTTGTTTTTAAAAGCCACAATTAAGTAGTTGGTAGTTATTGTAAACATGTCTTGTAAAGCACCCAACCAGCATTCTGCCGCATGTGCAAAATTACTACTTACAAAAACATTTGAATGTAACAGAACATAAGAACAACAGCTTTGAATAATCCACAAGACAAAATTCAATTTCACGATTTCGCAAATTTTCAACGATTAGATTTTTAAAATGACGATGTGTCGAATTAATTTGATTTATTGCCCAGCCCTAGGTTCTAATTTGTGTTTGGAAGCATTTCCTGGGAATGTTTTGAAAATGTAGCCTCAAAAGCTAGTTTGACTTAGAAACAAGGTATTTTGAAAGCCATGTTTTTCATGAGCAGACCCTCAGAAAAGTTTCAAGAACCCACCCAGACATAGGAAGTCTGACATTTTAGGGTCATGTTGGCCATTTTCCAGAATTTCTTCACAAACATAGAGAATTTTGTTTCAATGCTACTAAATTTTAACCATATGTACCAAGCAGTAGACAGATGGGCAACACCTAATTGGGAGTAACATTAGTTGTTGTTTTTTTAGAATGAAAAAAATATTGGCTCAGGTAGTGCCTTGTTGAATGTTTTGAAAATTCTGCAACATTATCTTTGGTGGGCATGACATGACAAGATACACAAAAAAGTCTCAAGAACACCTGAAAATACCTATTTTGTCTTAAAGCTGCCATTTTGTTGAGCAGGAGCCTATCCACAAGTTCCATACTGACCAAATTAGTTTTGTATAAAGTCCTTCCCTAAGGAGAGCCATACATCATGTTTTATTATTATTTTTATTTAAGCAGGAAAATCCCATTGAGATCTCTTTTTCAAGGGAGTCCTGGCCAAGTTATAAATGGTCAAACAGAAAGATATTTTTAGTCAAAATCTTACATAGGGTAGCTTTAAGAAGCATAACATTTGGTAGGCATGTGTATCATGAGCAGACTCACAAAATGTTTCAAAATACCATGCCTGAAAAGATACAGGATGCAAGTTTTGGTTGCAAGCAGCAAATTTAGGGCCAGTCCAGTTGCTACTAAATTTGAACCACACACATCAGATGGATGGGCAATACTAAATTGCGAGGAATTGGCTTTGTTATCTCCACATATGGACGGACCGTGTCTGGGAAGTTTCAGTTTATCATGCAGCTTTTACTTTCTTTGCAGTTGCTTTTGTGCTTTGCCAAACAAAACCGTTCTTTCATCATAAAGCCGCCAGACCAAAAATACTCAAGCACCAATCACACCAATGACCCGAGCATAATATCTATCGCTGGTGTCTAATCCTCGCTTTAATCACAACCTTAATCACTCTGGGGAGGAAAAAAAATCTTACCACCGGTGGGTGGGACTGCTGCTGAGTGAATCTGTTATGGTGTACTTTGGGGTCTCTTTTTGTGTGCTCATCACCGCCGCATTATGAATGATGGGATTGAACAGATGGCTTTTCGTGGAAATAATTTCATACGGCGGACACACACAGCTGCGCCTATCTATCTGTTGTGGGAAGAGAAGTGTTATGAGAACATTACATAAACAGGTTGTTTAACCAGGGTCAGTTCAGTCGAAAGGTAAAAATTTAGCTATTTTGTTATTGTGCACTTACACGTATGAGTGTTTTTCAATCATAGTGAATCATGTTTAAAAGTCACTCTCAAGACAGGAGGGGGAAAAAAGCCCAACGTTCAGAAATGTCAGACAAGCACATTTAGCGGCGGGAACATTTATTCACTAATGGCCTTGATATTTCTCTCAGGATGTGGAGCAGATACGAGGGCAGGATAAGGAGAAGGGCATCGTTGTCATTGTTACCGCGGCGAGCCCGAATTGCCTACTTTAGCACTCTGTTAGCGTTGACGCTAATGTTCTCATTCTTCGCTGTTTGTATAAACTTTCCCACACATGCGAAATGATCAGACAGTATTTATTGCAAGATAAACACACAGATGTGATGAGTTGTAAGCCTTAATAGGACAAGGAACCATATTTAGTCGCTTTTGAGCCAGGTAGAGTGTAGAGGAAATTACTCCAAACCAATCAATAAAGAAAGATAACAGTTCCACAACAACAACATATTGCCTATTGAAAAGTGGATTTAAAACAAAATAAAACTGACTTACGGAAATATGCTATAAATAGGCACAAGGATAAACAAGGTACACTTGGCAGAAAACAATAGCTCTGATAGCGCCCTGGTAACTAGCATAAGTGCACACAACATTGTGGAATGGTTACATCCACTTGTATGATGAAAGTGGAGTTTAAAACAAAGTGTAAGGGGGGGGTATTTGGCTAAGTAAACGGGTCTGGCTTGGCGGACCTTGAAACATAAATATCGATGCACACAGCATTGTGGAATTAACAAAAATCTACTGAAGCGCTGACAGTGGAATTTAAAACAAGAATAAAAACGACAATTATAGAGAAATGAACAAAAACAACAGCATATGAGAGAGATTAGTCCGGGGGTTCTGCAAGTTTCCCACAACATTAACATGGATGCAAACAACACTGTGCAGTGATCACACAGCTACTGGAATGCTGAAGGTTGGTCTTAAAAAAAAAGAGAAAGAAACTAATACAGAGAAATTAACGTAAACGAGACAGAATAGGCCTAACAAACGAGTCCCATGACTCTCCAATAAACATGGACACACACAATATTGTGGATTGATCACATGTCTACATACAAAGTATAAAGTGGAGTTTAAAACAACAACTAAGGAGAAATAACACTGAGCAAGACAGACTAGGGGGAACAAAATTAATCTGGTATGTCTTTGAAACATACCGTAAACATGAACGCACACAACACTGTGGAGCGACCACATATTTACAAAATAGTGTTAAAACTAAATTAAGAAAAGGATGAGAAGGAAAGTGAGGCAGAATGGGTGGAACAAAATTAATCACAAATGTCCTTAGAACATATAGAGTAAACATGAACGCACACAACATTGTGGAGAGATCACATATACAAAGTGGAGTTTAAAGCACCAGAAAAAAAGAGCTATAGTGTAGAAAGACTGAGAAAAGAACAGTAAACAACGTAGACTGGACAGAACATATTACTTGGAAACAAAATATGGGGCCATATAACATTGTGGAGCGACTGCATCTTCTGGAACATTAATTAAACACGCTTAATATAAGATCATCATTCAGTAAACCCCACACGTGAATTCATCTGAGAGACGATGTTTATCCTTTGTTGGTGCTGCAACAGATTCCTAGTAGACAGAGCATCAAATATTTATTTTTTTAAAGAATTTCAAGGTAAAAACAGCGTTTTTCCTGCAAGTGTAGCATAATCATGTTTTTGTTTGTTGGCTCCGCAGGCTTAATTGTACTCCATGTGCCGGCCTCTGCCCCAAGGTGTGCATGGGTCTGAAAACGGTGGATTCAGTCACGGCGGCACAGGGGCTGCGGGGCTGCACCATCCTTAATGGCAGCTTGGTCATTAACCTGCGCGGAGGAAGTAAGCGCCCCAAAAATCACCATGTTGGAAGTTTGACCAGCTGACATGACAAACTGTTTGTTTTTGTGACAGCCAACATAGCGGCAGAGCTGGAGGCCAGCCTGGGCCAGCTGGAGGAGATCACCGGCTACCTGATGGTGCGCCGCTCCTACGCCCTGGTTTCGTTGTCCTTCTTCCGCAAGCTGCGTGTCATCCGTGGGGAGGAGACGGAAGTTGGGTGAGGCCCAACTTGCCTGTCTTCTACCTGCCATAGGGGTTCTCCAATTTTTTTACATCCCATGTGGACAAAAAAATACCTACACCTTACAAGCATATATTTTGGCATTATTTGCATGAAGCTAATGATATGTATATAAAGAATAAAATAAAATATTTGGTGGCTACTTTTCGGATTTCAACTACTGTAAGCACCTTGTTAGACAACAGCAATTTGTGCAAAATGTATTGAAACAAGACATCATTGTAATTGTACTGTAATGTGTCCGGAACCAGTTACCATTCTTCCACCTTCTCTTTCCTCGGCCAGCAATTACTCCTTCTACGCCCTGGACAACCAGAACCTGCGACAGCTGTGGGACTGGACCAAGCACAAGCTGAGCATCCTGCAGGGATGTTTGTTCTTCCACTACAACTCCAAGTTGTGCATGTCTGAGATCCGCAAGATGGAGGAGGTTGCTGGAACCCGAGACCGCAGGAACGACATCGCATCCAAAACCAATGGCGACCAGGCCTCGTGTAAGCCATGTCGCCATGGCGACTGATACATGTGATTTTGTTAGTCTAACTATGACGCTCCACAGCATTGTTTGGATGAAATCAGTTTAAACAGATGGAAAAACACTCAGCAACATTTTGTGTAGATTGAACAGATGTTTCAGCACGTTGTGTGAATTGTGTATTATGTGAAATCTGCTTCAGCAGATTGGTAGCCGATCCGCAACAACTTTCAGCACATTAAAATGACGAAGTGGCTGAAGATGATCTTATGTAGACACTTGAGCACATCTGTATCACTCGTGACCTTTCTTCACCTCACGGTCCAAATTTGTTTTGTCAGGTGAGAATCACGTGCTGAAGTTCACTCAGATCCGCACCATGAGCGATAAGATCATGGTGAAGTGGGAAGCCTTCTGGCCTCCAGACTTCAGAGACCTGCTGGGCTTCATGGTGCTCTATAAGGAGGCGTAAGTTCTTCTCCAACCATAGCGTAATCCGAATGTACGCCAAGCGTATATTGTTTTCAGCTGCAATGAGACGCAGCGATCCAAATTGAACCAGTGACAAGAAACATGGGAATCAGCTGGCGAATACTTCACAGCCAGCTTGTTTTTACAGTGGAACGTCTCAAATCCACCAAAGTATGTTCCAGGCCACTGACCTCTGTCTATTTGATTATATTTCCAAATTTGTTTTGACATTCACATGTTAAATGTGTTATATAATGTTACAGACAATTATTTTTTATTTTTTTTACTTTACTCTCACGAGATTATGATGTCATTCATTTTTCATTATTTTTTTAAAGATTATTCTAAAATTACAAGCATTCTTCTAAAATTATGATTTTTTCTGTATCAACATTGCAATTTTATTCTCGTAGCCTTCTGGCTCTTCCCATCACATTATTGATCTCATAACATTGAGACATTTTCCCTGTATTGTAATGTACAGTATATGATTTATGGCTTTTTTCTTGTAAGATTACAGGTTTATTCTTGTAAAAGTCCAACTTCATTTTTGTAAAATTTAAAAAATGTTGGTCTTGTAATATGCACATTTTTCAGTACCGTTACGATTTTATTCTTGTAACATGTAACAACCTTATTCCCATACAATTACAATTTTTATTCTTTCAACATTACAACAGTTTCGTCATATTATGACTTTACTCTTGTAACATTAATTTTCATGTACAAGATTACAGATTTATTCTTGCAAAATTATACCTTGTTGTAATTATGACTTGTTTCCCATAATATTCCCTATAATATTCCCATAATACCTCGTAAATCATGGGTTTATTCTTGTAACATTGAACTCCCCTTCGCCCCCGAAATATACTGTCACAATAATATGGCTTTTTGTTCACATAAGATCACAATTTTATTTTTGTAATATTCTGGCTGTTTTTCATAAAATTACAGTGCAGACATGCATATTTGCAGTTGAACAATCACAAATTCACAGAACCACAGATTTTGTTTGTTTTTCGCAGAAACTTTGTTTATTTGTGGGTTTGTTTTGTTTTTTGACCCCAAGCTCCATTACTCCATTATTATTTTTTAATATTATATGGGCGCTGCTGAAAATTCATATTCCGATGTCTCTGCCATATTGCACTGAATGAATGATGTCCCTCTCTCGTCTTTTCAGGCCGTTTCAGAACGTGACCGAGTTTGATGGGCAGGACGCGTGCGGCTCCAACAGCTGGGTGATCGCGGACGTGGACCCGCCGCCGCGCTCCACCGAGGGCGACAGGGACCACTTTGAGCCGGGTCACCTCATAATGCCCCTCAAACCCTGGACCCAGTACGCCATCATGGTCAAGACGCAACTCTCCGCCTCTGATGAGCACCAAGTCAACGGGGCCAAGAGCGACATCATCTACGTGCGCACCAATGCCACCAGTAAGTCTTACTTCTAATATCCAATTAGGTACATTTAATTAGTTTATTTGTTCATGTGGATGATGCACCTGACGACTAAGTAAGGGAAAGTGAGTTTTTATTACCCTGAGAATTGCGCAAAAGTTAGCTGGTAATGGAGACAGAAAAAAAAAAATCCAAATATCACAAAAAGGTTTTTACGCTCTAATGAGGTAGTTGTTGTGACATGTCAAAATAGAAGTATTTTGATTTTTTTTGGCCCAGTCAACATAGTAAAGGACGTAAGAAGTACGGCCACTTGCACACACACAACACCAAATGTCCGATCCCGCCCATTGATGAGAGAGCGATGCTCTTAAAGTAATCTTAACGACACTCCATCTGCCGTAAACAAATCTCTCGCACCAACACTTCATGAGCTCCTCTTGCGAGAATTACGAGATCTCACGAGATGGGACATTACGAGAATTACGCCTCAGAAGCGAAACACTCTTGATTGGAAACACCTACGAGTCAAAATTGTACTTCATTGAAATTGTTGAAATATCGCCTTTATTTTTATTAAATTTGTTATGGAAACACAGCTTGAACCACAGTATTTATTAGAGTAGAGGAAATATGTAACACAAAAGTTAAGATGCATGAAAAAAGTCTTAATAACTTTGACAGTCACTTAAGATTCTTGTTTTAATGTTATGTTATTCTAAACATTTATGATTTATGTAGCTTTTCGTTACATTCATAACTTTGTGCCATATATTTCATTTAAGATTATACATTTAGAACTCTTAGGATTGCAACTTTTTTTATTGGAAAATTACACTTTTTAATCTAACGCTGCAACCCAAAACTCATAAAATTATGACTATTTTGGTAAGGTTAAGGTTTTGCATTTCATTGTTATTTTCATTAGAGTTTCATGATTTTGTTTTCTTGGTAATGTTCTTGAGAACGCATTACAACTATTATAACTGTGTACTCAGAAATTGGAATATTCTATTTTTATTGTAAAATCCTGTCTTTTTTTCCCCCCTCCAACATTAACTCATTCACTCCCAGCCATTTTCACTAAAGCAATCCCCTTCACTCCAGCTGGTTTACTGGATGTTGACTAATTTTGCAAGGCCCACAGAATATTGTGTTCTATTGTTATAAAAACATGAAACCTACCAAAAGAAAGATTAAAGTCTCTTCTTTCATCAGGAAAAAAAAGTATATTTCTATCTGTTTCTATTTAGAATCCTGGGTAATTGAAGGTTTTTTCAACATGGTCCTGGTTCATTTCCTATGCTCTGCTGCCACCTGCTGGCCGTTTGTGTAATTACTATTTCTTCAACCGTTCTTTGCAGTTGAGAGGCTGCATCAAAGCCTTCTGTATGCTCTAGCATTAAAAAACAACAACATATAAATATGTCTTTGGGACACTTAAAACATTTAAAATAGAACGTATTTATACGTTTTTGGCAGCAAATGAGTTGAGACTTTTTCAAAAGATTCTGACTGTTCTTCACTTCTCTCTTAAGATTAGAACTTTTTGTCATAAATTTGTATTGTTGTCCGTGTAAGAGTACACATACAGCTTTTCTTTCCTCAAACTTCCTTTTTTAAAGGATACGTGTGCAGCTTGTCACTTTTTTTTTTAAACTCGCGACTGCCACCTCTGGCCAAAAGCGTAACTGCAGCTGCATCTGTGTCAGGCTCATTCATGGTGCGCGTGCGAGTACGTGCACGATCACACGTCCACTGCTCGGCGGGGACGCGCATATCGTCACTCTCCACCCCTCCCCTCCCCAAAAAAACTGTGGAGTGTGAGGGTCTGCACACTCTACTATAAAGGGACGGTAAAAGCTGATAGGTGCAGTCAAGAATAAAACAGTCAGGGCTCTTCGTACTCATCTGGGCATTGATTGGGCACGCATGATGTAGAAAAAGCTCTAATATTACCTTTATAGATATGCACCTTACAGATGCCATGCTTGTGCGAGAATATCACTATCAGGACGGCTTACTTTTATTTTCCTGGCTCCCACAGCAACGCCAGCCAAGCACAATATTTGTAACGTATGGCTGGAGTGTAACTTTGTTAGCCTGCGATCATCAGTTTTTACCAAGTGCTCTCCCGGGGGCTGTGATGATTCTTACAGTATGTGACACCCGTCATCTTTACCACCTCCTGAAATAAATCCTCTAATTGCGAAAAGATGGGGGAAAAAATAGGACAAATATGTATGCCAATTTTTCAGTCTGAAATGCATTGCATTGCAAGCAGTATATTATGAATACCATATGGAAACGCTAGAATACAGATTCTTAGATGTGAGTGTGATGTCAAGGGCAGGGTGGCGCCCTTACCCTGTCTGGCACTTCTCACTCCAAAGTTCCTTCTTCCATGTCGCGGCAGATTGTCGGTCCTGGCCCCAAGGGCAGACCTGTCGTTACGTATAAGCGGCAGGCGGTGACAAGTTGGTTTGGTGCACAAATAGCCGCTGCTCGCCTTCACCCTGACATCCAGACTTCCCTTCGCCATCGGGTCCTGACTTTTAATCCTTCATGTTTATTCACATCACTGTCGGCCATGACCCGTCAATGAGCTGCTATTGTGCCGCTTGCTCTCATCGTGTACTATTGGTACGTCAAAAGCACTCTTGGCATTCTCAAGGAAATCAGCTACTGCTATAAAAAGAGCACGCATGCAAATATGCAATACTTTTCTTGCTCACAATTGACGAGCATATGTCAGCTAGTTAACGTGAGATGCTATCACAGCAGTCCACATCATCACTTGGTGCTTCTCTTTGTCAATCAGTGCAAACATTGGAACAAAACAGGAAGTAGAAACATAAATTTAAAAAAAACAGTTGCAGCACAATAAGGCGGGCTACCGTACTATATATTGAGTGTTGTACTGTATTATTGTCTTTCTGTCAACAGAACCGTCGGTCCCTCTGGACCCCATCTCGTCGTCCAACTCGTCCTCGCAGATCATACTCAAGTGGAAGCCCCCCAATGACCCCAACGGCAATATCACGCACTACCTGGTTTTCTGTCAGCGGCAGGCCGAGGCCAGCGAGCTCTACAAGTTTAACTACTGTCAGAAGGGTGAGAGGTCTACCACTCTGTGTATGCCGTAACGATTGACATGCCGGACCATCCAGTGATTGAAATCTTCCAACAACAAAAAATATTGAAATACAAAGTATTACCATACAAATACAAACCTTAATCAAGGGAATTTAGAAATAAACGTATTAAAAATCGATGGGAACAAATATTAGACAAAAGATACATAAATACTACATGACAAATCGAGGAAACGTTGTAACACAGGAGAAAAGTATCGTCGGTTTAGGAGGACAAAAAAATGGTTCAGGTTTCATTTATCCTAAGTGCAATTTATTTACTTATCAATACATATCTTTTAGGTTGCTCATGTTCTTAGTTACCATTGCTGATTTGCACATCTGCATGTTGCACTTTTACCAATAACTTAAAATATTTTTTTCTACATGTGGTAGCAATCGTGTACAAGTATGTACAAGTCGTTTTTTTAAATGATGCCTTTTGTTATTTTGTCATTGTGTGTCTTGTCCGCTATGTGGTCCTGCTGCAACACTAATTCCCTTTAAGGGACAAAAAAGTTTGATTCTGTTAGATTGTGTGATGATAATAATAATAAAATACTGCCTTAGATGACTGCAATACAGCAGCATTAATATGACTGAGTTCAGTGGTGGTCGAATCACTCCAACTCTTTGTGACAAATTAACCTCTAACTACTCGTGAACTCCCAACAACTTTCACACATGTCCAGGGAATAGATCTGCCGGGACGTTGTGTCTCTTGTAATTTATCACCACCAGAATGATTCAAGGATGGCCGACAATGTCAGATGTCCCCTAACACTCCTCGGGCACTTAATCTAAGTGTGTGCATGTGTGTGTGTGTGGTCCTGCCCTCCTTTATGACAGCATCCTTCCATCTTCCCAGGGATGAAGCTGCCCTCGCGGGTACCCACTCAGGTGGACGGCGACGAGGAACAAAAATGGAACCAAACAGAGGAGCAGGGCCCCGGCACACGATGCTGTGCCTGTCCCAAGACAGACAAGGAGCTCAAGAAGGAGAAGGAGGAGCTGGAGTACCGCAAGACCTTTGAGAACTACCTCCACAACGAAGTCTTCGAGATGAAGTAAGACTTCCCTCACACGCAGCCGGCTTTTTCTACTGTCACTTTAGTTCACAGATGAAATTGATTGTAAAACTAAACATAAAGCAAAGACATTTACACATTGTTTATTTAACAAAACCAACTTTAGCTTACAAAAGTATGCTGGCTCAATGTTAATGCACAAAGCAAAACAGCATAAACAGGCTAACAAAACTAGTATAAATGTGGAGGGGTTGTAGCCCTTTAAAAAAACAGATATTTGAACACAGTGTAGCAACACATGTTAACAGACAATATAACAAAAACCACAGGAATATGTTTTTTATCATATGCGAACAACAACATTCTATCAGTATAAATGTGTGTATGTATATATCGCACTTTTCCCTGACAGCCAAGACGCACACACCAAAAGCAACAGGTGTTGACAACTTTTAGCAAGAGCCACATGTAGCGATTTCAAAGGAAAATGTGTACGTGTGTATTTGATGAAAAGGTTGTTTTCCATGTTAAATTATGGAAACTGATGCACATTTTACTTTGTGTTTAAAGGAAAAAAAAAATTCCCCCCGGAATACTTTGTCTAAGGGGAAAAAAATCTGTATATATTCTAGAAAAAGTCATACTTATTTTGAGAATTTTTTTTGTACTGTATAACGTAAGGAACAGTCATTATTTCTAGATTTTTTTCCAAAGAAAATGTGTTTTTTTATACATATATTCTGGAAGAAAAAACTTCCTGTTTCTAGAGAGAGAGAGAGCTCATTATTGTTCATCATTGTCATCATCATTGCTCTCTTTTTTTTTTGTATGTGCGTGTGTGTGTGTGCAAAAAATTTAATTTTGGAGAAAGAAGTTACTACTTTTCTGGAAAAAGTTGTACTAAATTTGAGATGAAAACAATTCTTTAAAACAATGGTATAGTTTGAGAAACTATACAATATTTATTACATTATTTTACATTTGTATCTAGATTTCTTGTATTTTCGAGATACACTGTATATTTTTTCGGAAGGATTCTGTTTTCAAGGAAGATTTTTTCTTCTTCCAAGGAAGATTTTTTCTTCTTCCAAGGAATAGTCATTTGTTTTAGAAAAAGGTCTTATATTTTTGAGATCACAAATATATTTTTTTTATTCAAAGGAGCAGGTATTGTTCCTTTATGGGGGAAAAAAACCTTTTGCGCGCTTTACCCGGTCTCCCCTCTTTTGTTGCGGCTCTGAGCCAGCTGTAACAATGACTACAACAACAAAAAAGTTATATTTCAGAGAAAAATGTTTTATATATATACGTGTGTATATATATATATATATATATATATATATATATATATATATATATATATATATATATATATATATTTATATATATATATTGTAAATGTCACAAAAAGCCATAATGACAAAATAAAAAAATATTTTCACTTTGCAGACGCTCAAGACAACGGCGCTCTGCGATGGGCGTGGCCAACCAAACGCGCTTGTTCCCCACCGCCGCTTCTGGCAGGCTGTCTAGCACGGTAGTCCCTGAAGACGAAGAGACCTTTGAGAGCACCAAGACGGTGGTCACCGTTTTGGCCAAGGAATCCACCGTCATCTCCAACCTACGTCACTTCACCAGCTACCAGATCGAAATCCACGCCTGCAACCACCCCACCGACGCTGCCCGCTGCAGCATGGCGGCTTACGTCAGTGCCCGCACCATGCCTGAAGGTTCGGCAAACAGACTCACACACTGTACTTAATACAAGTACAAATAACTTCTACATCTGTGATGTGTTTTTGTGTTGGACTGATAATTTTTTAACACTTGAAGTTGGTGGTTTTATGCAGGCACAAGACACACAAATCATACTTGAAGTTGAGTAAAAATAAGAAGTTGTCTGAAAATCTCAAGTAATGTACAGATACATGAAAAATCTTCTCAAAGAATGAGGAGGCATTTCTCCATTTTCTGTAACGATACCGAACGCGCAGACCCCCACCAAGGCCGATCATAATGACCAAATAAGACGGCTCCATGTGACATTTTGCGTGTTCTCCCCACAGACAAAGCCGATGACATCGCGGGCCCCATCACGTACGAGGTGTCCGACATGTCCGCGCACATCACCTGGAAAGAGCCCACCGCTCCCAACGGCATGATTATCCTGTACGAGGTCAACTACAAGCGCACCGGCGACAGTGAGGTGAGTCGACCAAAACAGCAGCACTTACAGGGGGCACAGCTTACGTGAGCTATAAAACTGTCATGCTATCCACTATGGTAAGCAAAATGACAACTATTATCGATGCTATCAGAAAATTGATCAAAGACATATGTCAAGGATTTGTGAAAGGGAGAGGGGACTATTCATAAGAGCCAAAGCAATAATGGTAAAAATGTTACAAGAAATACACAAATATTAGTTAAGCAAATACGTACACAAAAATTAAGGGGAAAATACAAAGAAAAAAAGTAGCAAAATGTTAGTCACAAATATTTTTTATTTGACAATAATTAGAAATATATGGGGGAAAGTACACAAATATTTGATTTTACAAATGAAAAAAGCCCTGAAAAGACCTAAAAAACCAACTTAAATAGGAAATATTGAAATGTGTGACAAAAATATTCGGAAATAACAAAAAAAATATTTGCCAAAAGTTACAAAATATTAGATGAATATCCACAAATATTTGATAAAAATAAAATAGAAAATGCAACACAATAACCTAAATAAAAATTCCCCAAAGGAATCCAAAATATTGCAATTCATACAAACATAATATAATGAAATGAATAAGCATATACAAAAATATTAGACACAAATAATTTTTTTATTTTAAATGTATTTTAATTATCTGACAATAAACAGACAGGATATACAATAAAGAATATTAGGACAAATACAAAAAATAGACAAGAGTATTGTCTTGAATTTTAAGACCTTATAAAATCTACTAAATATGAATACTAATTTATTTTTTTAATAATACAATACATTGACACTAAATTAAACAATATTACTTAAAAAATAAGTAATGTATATGAGTATATGAGACAAACATACATGAATATTTAACAAAAATATTAGATGAAAATTACAAAACAAAACAAAAAAAGAGTTTTGGACACTTTTTAAAAAGATAACCTCAGAGATGTACAAATATTGGACAAAACAATACAAAAATATGATGAAGAAAAAATTATATATATGGAATTCAAAGTAAAAACAAACACAAATACTAGAAAAAAATTACACAAAAATACAGTGGAAAAATATTGCCAGCTACTAGGTTGGCTTCTGGCAGATTGCAAATAAAGAAATGAGACTTCCCCTTTGACTTGAACGAGCTGTTGTCATTGTGCTACAGGAGCAGCACCACTGCGTGTCCAGGAACATGTACAGAACCACACGCGGCTGCAAGCTGCGGGTGATGCACTCCGGGAACTACACGGTGAGAATCCGAGCCACCTCCCTGGCAGGGAACGGCTCGTGGACCGAGCCCACGTACTTCTACGTGCAGGATGCAAGTAAGTCCTTGCTTACGACGAGCCGGTGTGCTGAGATTGCGGGAATGTTTTACGCGTCTCACATTGGATGTTTTTATTTTTACCAGGAGATCCTCTCAACATCGCCAAGATCGTGATCGGACCTGTCATCTGCGTGCTGGTACTTTTTGCGGCTTTGGCGGGATTCGCTATGTTCAGGAAGAAGTAGGCCTCCTCCGCCTCTCGTCTCAAAGCTCGGCGCTTATTCCATGAATTGACATGATTGATTGCTTTCCTTTCAGCCAAACTCAAGGGCCCAGTGGTCCCATCTACGCCTCGTCCAACCCTGAGTATCTCAGCGCTAATGACAGTAAGCCACATGCATACGCATACCAACCTCACCTTTTCAACCACAAAAAAAATCTTAATACACTACAAAATTGTAGGGCGGGTAGAGCCATACTTAACTCTTTGACTGCCAGACGTTTTCAGAAAAGGGATGCCGCCAGTGCCAGCCGATTTAAGCATTTTGACTGATTTTCAAGGTCCACAGAAAATGTTCTGTTTGGACTATGGAAACACACGTACTACCAAATGAAAGATTGGACTTTCATCTTTCATCAGAAAAAAAGAGTTTGTTTCTACCTTATTCCGTTCTTTAGTAATCAACAATAGAAAATGGTTAGTTTGACCCAATTTCGCCTGTGTTGGACCAAAATACGGAGAAATCAAGCTTTTAGTGAAACGATATTATTTCATGCATTCTAGTGAATTTGACACTTCTTTTTGTCCATGAATGATGCCACAAACACCTAAATAGTGCTTTACTTCTATAAAACACTACCACCAAGAATGAAAAAGTGTTTTTTGATAGCAAAATACGTTTATTTACATTCAACAGTGTAACAATTTGACAACAATTTGGCAAACTATTTACAAATGTGTGCAACTGTGGTGCTATTTACAAATATGTGGATGTTTCAACGACAGTTTTTCTTTTTGTAACACTCTCCTGCGTGCAAAGAGACGTAACAGCATTTGCACAACAGATTGCCTCTTCGCGTGTGCCACTTTCTTGCAGGCCGTTTTTTTCCGGGGAATAGCAAGTATATACTGCAGTGTGTCATCAAGTCTAATATCAGGATCATGCTACGGTTACGTTACGGTGGTGTTACGTCTCGCTTCCCCGTGTCCTTCAGTTGCTATACCGGGTTGGTAGATGTTCTGATCCATTTTATCCACTCCATTCATGGTGGCATCGTAGTCCAGAAACAGTGTCTTCTCCGTGATCAGACTGTACCCGCTCCTCCGATGAATATGCATTGGACTCGGGGTACTCTTCATTGTCCGATCGAATGTCCGCTTGTGCAGCTCCGCGTTTTCCGGCCTTAGCAGCGCTAGCCGCGCTAGCCGCGCTTTGCCGATGAGGCTTACTACTTGTTCATAACAGTCACGCCAAAGCTTCCAACTTTGGCGTAGAGCTCGTTGTCATCTTCATCATCATCATCAATCTGCATTGGTCGATGCCAACTCTCCATCGCCCGATCGAATGTCCGATTGTGTAGAAGTACCCGGCCGGCTATTGTGCGCGTTTTCCGGCCTTAGCAGCGCTAGCCGCGCTAGCCGCGCTTAGCCGTGAGGCTTACTACGTGTTCATAACAGTCACACCAAAGCTTCCAACTTTGGCGTAGAGCTCGTTGTCATCATCATCGTTGACATCAATGCGCTTTTTAGTATTGATTGATGCTTTCCGTCTTTGAAAAAAATGCTCAAGCTGAGCTGCTTGTAACCGGTTGCTTGGTCAAGCCATTGTGGCTTGGATCAGCCATTGTCTCCACTCCACTCTAGCTCCGCCTCACCTTTTATACCGACGCCCACGGTGGGCGGCACACCCAAAGTGCAAGGAGAGTCATCGCTGCCATCTAGAGGCCAAAACAAGTCATTAAACTTACCTGATCTGCCTGATATTTTCAGCACAGCTGCCCAAGGCTTTCCTGCACCCGTTTTCATAATAAAAAAAAAAAAACATAGGGGACGTCTTTTAACGTCCTCGGCGCCCTTCCCTAGGTTTATGCTAAACGTTTTATAACGTTTATGGCAGTCAAAGAGTTAAATAATTAATTAATTTAATGTAGTGTAATTTTAATTTTATTTACGTATGATATAATTTTTTATATGTTTACAGTACATATTGTCCTTTTTTTATGTTACTTTTTTTTGGGTAGTTTTGAATATTTATTTTATATTTAAAAAAAAAAAAAATTATCGACCTTTTTAATATTTATTTAATTTTTGTTTAATTTAAAGAGTATCTTACTTTACGGGGACTTTAAGCAACAATTAGCGTGCTAGTTCGATTGACATCTGGTGACTTCACGATGTCGTGTGCATGTATGCGTTTACCAACTGCAATTGTGATGGCACGCAGTGTACGAGGAGGATGAGTGGGAGGTGGCCCGCGACAAGATCAAAATCCTGCGGGAGCTGGGCCAGGGCTCGTTCGGCATGGTGTACGAGGGCATCGCCAAGGACATCGTCAAGGGCGAGAGCGAGGCGCACGTGGCCGTCAAGACGGTCAACGAGTCGGCCAGCCTGCGCGAGAGGATCGAGTTCCTCAACGAGGCTTCCGTCATGAAGGCCTTCAATTGCCACCATGTGGTAAGCGCACCTGCAACAACCACTTTACAGTAATGCACCATTCTGAAACGTATTATGTGATAAATTGTTGTTGTTTTTTTGTATTTTTGTTTAGTTTTTTCTTTTTCAAAAGAAGCCCTCGTTACCAGCTCAGTGGTGTAGTGGTGGTTCGACCTGAGACTGGGAGGTTGTGGGTCATGCTATAAATACTTCTTTTTTTTTTTTAAGCTAAATATTTTTTAAATATTCAAATCAATAGAAATAAAATTACAATAAATTGATAAATAAGTCATAATAATAATAAATAAATAAAAATAGAAATATGTTTAAATAATGGATTTTTTAAAATCTGAAATAATGTAAAACATGATTAGCCAACATAAAGCAATGGTAATGATTGAATGCTAAAATATTAAAAAGTACAAATACACAAATAAATGAAAATGCACAGCACAATACACAAATGGTACGAAACAAAAAAAGAAAGACAAAAATACTATGAAAAACAATAAACAATAAATGACATGAAAAAATGCCAAAAACTATTGGACAACAAATATTTGAAAATTTAAAAAATAGTAAATGAAGGGGAAAAAAATACAAACATTTGTAAAGAATGCAAACAGAATACAAAAATATGACTAAAATCAACATTTTACACAAAAAATACACCAATATTCAGTGGAAAATACATGAGAAAAAAAAAGTAGTAAACTATACTAATAATATAACTATGTAGAAATTAATAGTAGAAAAGCGAACACACTAAATATGTCATAATAACAATTGCAATTTAAAACGTTTTAATGTAAAATGTCATGGCGGCTTATGTTTATGGTCAGTAAATGTGTTATTCCTTCCTTCCTTCTTTTTTTTTTTAGGTGCGTCTGCTGGGCGTGGTGTCGAAAGGTCAGCCCACCCTGGTGGTCATGGAGTTGATGACTCACGGGGACCTGAAGAGCTACCTGCGCTCTCTACGCCCTGACGCAGAGGTAACGCTCTCTCGTACCTGCGCTCGACTGTCGTGTACTTGCTACTTAAACGGCTAATAAATCAAACGATGTCATTGTCAGAACAACCCGGGCCGCCCGCCTCCCACGCTAAAGGAGATGATCCAGATGGCGGCCGAAATCGCCGACGGCATGGCGTACCTCAACGCCAAGAAGTTCGTGCATCGCGACCTCGCCGCCAGGAACTGTATGGTGGCGCAAGACTTCACCGTCAAAATAGGAGGTATTCAATGTCGCCAAAAAAATCCTATTTGTGGCTTTTTTGGGGGGGGGGGGGTGGCTGTATTTTTTTTTGTGATATTTTATTTTCGTAATAGCTCTTTCTTTTTAGCAACTTTTTTTGTGTTTTTCATCTAATGATTTGCATTATTTTGCAATGATTATTTGTATCATTGTTGTCTATTACTTTACGGTTTATTTTGAATACTTCCAATATTTTTGTGTTGCAATATTTTTGTCTTTTTTTTTCTAATGTGTATTTTTTTGTCCTAATATTTTTATGATTTTAAAAAAATATATTTTCAATTTTTTTTATTTTCATAATCAGTATCATTTGTGTACTATTTTTGTATTTTTCCCCCATTTGGTTTTGTATTGTTTTCCATCCATCCATCCATTTTATTAACCGCTTGTCCCGAAGCCAGCTGGGATAGGCTCCAGCACCCCCGCGACCCTTGTGAGGACAAGCGGTTAAGAAAATGGATGGGATTGTATTGTTTTGTCTTTTTTTATTCTCATCATATTTGTCTTTTTTTCTTGGTCTAATACTTTTGAATTTTTCCGCCTGTATTTTTTATTTATTTATTTATGATGTTTATTTTATTTATGATTATATTATTTATTTTATTTATGATGTGATAATTCTAACATATATCTTGCATTATTTTCCAGTTTTTTATTTTCGTCTCTATGTATTTTATCATCTAATGTATTTTTGTTTTCAAAGAATTCATAAATTTTCTCCCCCATTTTATATCAAAACATAATTTTTGTCTATTTTTCTGTATATTTTATCATTCTTTTCATCTGTATAAATTTTTTCTGATTTTTTTTCCCCGAACATTCATGTCTTTTTCTTTTTTTTACGTTTGCTATTGCTTTTGCTTAACAAACTCTTCCCGTTTAGATTTTGGCATGACCAGAGACATCTACGAGACGGACTACTACCGTAAAGGAGGGAAGGGCCTGCTGCCCGTCAGGTGGATGGCACCCGAGTCTCTGAAAGACGGCGTGTTCACCGCACATTCGGACTGCTGGTCGGTGATTCGCTGAGTTAGAACGTAATATAAGGAAGGTTTTTGTTTCACAAGGTTTTTTTTTGCTTTGCGCGCAGGTCGTTCGGGGTGGTGCTGTGGGAAATCAGCACGCTGGCCGAGCAGCCTTACCAAGGCCTCTCCAACGAGCAGGTGCTCAAGTTTGTCATGGACGGAGGATACCTGGACCGACCCGACAACTGCGCCGACAGAATGTGAGTACACCCCCGGTGTTTCGTCCCTCCACGCGGCGGGGGGTGGGGTGGGCGCGGCTGCCCTCTCCGCTCCGCTGTCCGGCCCCTCTTCGGTTGCGGTTGTGGGGGGGGGGGGGGGTCTGGGGGATTGGGGACCTGGGGGCGGTTGGGGCTGGGTTGGGGTGGATGGGGGGCGCGGGGGTTGGGGGCCGGTGGGGTGCCTGGCGGGCCTGCAGTGCCCCGTCCTGCTGCGTTGGGTCGGGGGCGCGGGCCGTGTTGGGGGGCGCTCCTGCTTCTGGGTTTGCTCTCCGGCCGGTGGCCCTGGCGGGGCCCGGGGGTCGTCCTTTGGCGCTGCCGCGGCCTGGGGGGCCCTGAGGTGTTGCGCTTGCTCTGTCCTGGCAGGGGTCGACGGCTCCCCTCTTTGGTGGAGATTTTCATGCATGCCAGATCCACCACACCAGCATCTATCGAAACTCAGACACAATCTGCTTCCTCCTCAGGTTATTGAATCGGTGGAGGCTGGTGTCTGTGGATCTCACGCGGCTTCGTCTGTCCTTCATTCCTTTCCTCGGTCTCTCCTTCGGTCTCTTGAGGCCTCCCTGATTTTATGTTTTTTGGATTTGTTGGGGTCCGGATGTTTCTTGGGTTGGGGAGGAGTTCTGGTGGGTGGTGCCTGGTCGGTGCTGGATTTCACCTTCCTTGGTTTTCTTTGGTCCCCTCGGGTCTCCTGACGGCGGTGTTCGGTTTAGGTGAACGGTATGGGATTTTTTCTAATAGGTTTTTGGTGAGCTAACAAATACACGCATGCACGCACACACGCACGCACGCACATACACATACTCACCCACATACAAATTTTTTTTAAAATATGTGTATATATATATATATATATTAAAAAAAATATTTAAATAAAAAAAAATAAAGAGCAATGATGATGACATTTCCGAATGAACAATACTGAGCTCTTAAAAAAAAAAGAAAAAAAAAAAGAGAATGTGAGTACATGACAGTGTCAGAAAATACTTACTTATAATCTCAGTTTCTAAATGAGGTTTAAGTGTTTTGGGATTGTGGTATTGATTTACAGTTTAAACTAGTGCTGTCAGGCGATAAAAAAACAACAACATCTAATTAATTACAGGATTTGTAATTAATTAATCTCATAGCTGCTAAAGGTCCCCAAAGAAAGAATTTGAATTGTAGGACATTGCGGAAAATTCTTTTTTACACAAGGTACAAATCACTGCGTTCTTGTTAATAGTTGTTCTTATTATAAATAAACGTGCTGTTCCAAGGTCCAAGTAAGCTTGCCTCGCTCTCCTGTGTCGCACTTGCGCCCATGTCTGTTGTCACCTTGCTTTTGACTAGTGGCGCAGGTAGGAAGTGACGTGCCACTGCAGTCTACGTGTCACTCAATGGGCCAAATTTCAAATGCTTGCGCAGATTTCACTTCAAATTCATGGAACCCGACTAAATGAATCCAAGGGCGTCATTAGAATCTATAAGGCAAGGGTCATTGTTGAGTTGGCCAAAAGGGAAACCAAATGCCCGATTGGTATTGTAATTAGAAAAGCCAAATGGTAGAGCTGATCACACCTGTGTTTGGATGTTAATTCAAAACTAACTAAGACACTTGGAGACAGTTATTGCCTCATTTGCAAATAAATGGTGAAAAAGCCAAATGGCTTGGCTTTTAGCGTTAATTGCGTTCATTTTCATAACATTTGCAGTGTAATTAATTAATCTAATTATCACGTTAAACTGGCAGCCCTAGTTTAAACTGTAAATATTTTGAGAGGTGGTTTTTAGTTGTGGATAGGCATGGGCCAATATTACTGTATATTCTGGCGGTATTATAATCATGAGCAAACCATATTGAAATTTCAGCTCAAAAATTTTATTTTTTGAAATATTTGGTTAAATAAAAAACAGTAGTGATGCACCAAAAGGGATTTTTTGGGGCCGAAACCGAAAATGAGAAATGCTTAGCCGAAAACCGAAACGGCAAAAAAAAAATGATGGCAATTTTTTATTATCATTGCATTTATTATAATTAATTAAAATTATAATATTATTATAAAATAATTAGGCCTATTTAGCACGGGCATTTTTAACAAAACACAATATAAATTGAAATGCGTCCACACCACAGACATCAGAGACATGTTGGCGAATGGTACATTAAACAGCAAACGCGGGGTGAGCAACTGAGCATTTTCTGGCGGTGCAATTGCACTTTATAGTCAATGTACAGTACTTCGCACCGGCGGGCACGGATGCGTGCGGTGCGGATGACGCATTCGTAGGCTACTTTATTATTATAAATCGGCCCATATTCACCACCGTTTAAAAATAAATACATTTCTTCGCACCAGCCAATCGGCTTTGGGAACGGACTGCAAAGTCCCACACGGCGTCCTGTACAGATCTGTATTCACCCCGAGATAGTGGAAAGTGTTTACTTGTTTAAAACTGTTGATAGCAATAGTGCTAACATTAGCTAACGTATTTAGCACGGCCAACAGAATGCAAGTGAAAAAGTGGAAGCGCTCGAGAGGCTCTCATCAAAGGAAAAAAAAGGAAGGCGCTGCAGGAGAAAGAGCGGCTCACCTGTAGCGCAGTACTTGACAGTGTTCTTTTTCGACATATAGTTTACCAAGCGACCCTCTCCTTCTCCGGTGTGCACAATGAAGCTGCCGGTACTCACAAACGCCAGCGAGCAGCAAGGCAGACACTCACTCACTGTTTGGTGTTTAATTCAAACAGACACTTGCTGTAGCGTTTGTTTGTTTTTTGCGTCACCACAACATCCTCTTTCGGCCATATTCTTGAATTTTATTTCGGCCGAATGCAGAAAATGCATATTTTTGCCATTTTCGGCTGAAAGTTTTCGGTGACCGAATATTCGGTGAATCACTAAAAAACAGCATTTATTTTTCCCATTGAACACAATGTATTTTATTTATTTACTACAAAATACATAATATATTATGTTAAGTTTAAATAAATAAATAAATTCTTCTTATATTTTAATTAAATCTTATTAAGTCCTTGGGCTTAACTAGTACCTGCCGCAACCTTTTTTCTTTTCTTACGACACTGCACATTAATCAGAGCAATGTGTTATATTTGTCCTGCCCTCCTCTACTATTCACTAGGGAGGGGGGGGGGGGGGTTATTTGGAGCCAATTAACTTCACAAAGGTAAAGTAAGAGCTTATTACTAGTGGCAGCCACTATTAGTAGGTTATTGAAACCTTGACTTTTTAAAACTATGGTATACTGTCAAACCGGTTAGTGGCCCATGCTTCTTCTTTTTTTTGCGAAAAATTGACACACCCTTCCAAAAAGGGGTTTATAATTACATATTGATGCCGCAAGATGGTGCAAAGCGCTTAAAACGGAGAGGATCATAAAGCATCAACACCATGCATCTAGCATGTACACAGTAACATAAACGAATCATGGAATTATTCAACACAACACCATTCTCATCAAGCTCATCGATACATCACACAAACAAACCAGAACAAGGCAACATTTTTCAGCGAATAACAGAGGATATGTTTGAAAAATAAAAAGTCAAAATGTACGAAATGTAAAGTGCGAGTGTTCACTGCATCCATTCTATTTCCTTGCCTCCTTCTAGACACAACCTGATGCAGATGTCCTGGCAGTACAACCCCAAGATGCGTCCGTCCTTCCAGGAGATCATCGAGATGCTGCGGGACGACCTGCACCCGTCCTACCGCCAGCGCTCCTTCTTCTACAGCGAAGACAACAAGCCGCCCGAGAGCGCCGACGACCTGGACCTGGACGTGGACGTGGACAACATGGAGAGCATCCCCCTCGACCCCTCGTCCTACTCGCAGCGCTGCTGCCCCGAGCGGGACGGGGGCGGGGGCGGGGGAAGTTACGAGGAGCACCACATCCCCTTCGCGCACATGAACGGCGGCAAGAGCAACGGACGCATACTGGCCCTACCGCGACACAGCCCCTCCTAACCGGAACCCCTCCTCGCGCAGAATCTATTTTTTTTTCAATGCATCAACAACACACATCAATCACACACGCTCCACACAACCCTCAATGCATATCTCAGGATTTTTACTTTTGACACACACACACACACACTACAGCGCTTTTTGTACGCAGGACCTCCTGCATCTTACCTCTGTACATACGATATATAAATAGAGAGAGAATTATGAATTTTGCCAAGTTTGTGGATAAAAGCTTCAACTGTGAAACAAGGCTGCTAACAAACAAACAAAAAACTTTTGGATGAAAGCATGTGGTGGGAAAAACGACTTTTACCGTGAACAACCTGAGCCCCCACCCCCCCAAAAAAAAGGTTGAAAAGGGGGTTCCCCACTCCTGTGCTGGAAGGTTTCACTCTCTAGGGGGAAAAAAAGTAGAAGGAAACGAAATATATGGACCCCTGCCATGGCATTGGAGAAACTGGAGCCCCCCCCCCCCAAAAAAAACAAACAAACAACAAATATGTTCCACACTGCCAACTTGAAAGTAAGACGGATGTAAACTACAGTGGCACCTTAAGATACGAGTTACCCAACAGGTGAGTTTTTTTACATACAGGATGTCGTCCGGCGTATTTTTTGCTTTGACTTGAGAGCAAACATTTGAGATACAAGCGCTACGACGTAGCATTGAATCAACTCGGCCCTTCAAAAAAGAGGCTTTTGACGCTGAAGTTTACTGTCAAACCAGAATCGAAATAAATAGAATTACATACATGTTAAAATGAACCACATACGTTTGAGGAAAGTTGCTAAAAAAAACTATGCGGAACACCAAAGTCAGGTTATCAAGTAGCTTCACTGTGACGGTGTTTTAACCCTATGAGCAACACATATTTGAATTCTAACGGTGGTGTTACGTGTGGACAGAAAACGTACCTAATAACTGTTAAATTCTTCATATTCTATTTAATTATGTCATGACTTCAAGTTTTTAATAAAGTACAAGGCAGCGTAGTTTGTAATTAAATCAATGAACGAATTGTAAGGTGCTATTTATTCACATTTGAGACTGGAACGCATTAAAGACATTTTTCATTCATTTCACTGGGGAATTATGATTTGAGATACGAACATGGTCACAGAACGAATTTAACTCGTATCTTAAGGCACCACCGTACATATATGGACCCACGCAGTTTTCTAAGGAACTGGACCCCCCCTAAATGAAAACAAACAACAACCTTGATAAGGGGTTCCCCACTCCCACGTCGAAATGCTTCGTTCTCTGCTTGTGAAAAAAGGAGAAGTAAAAGAAAAGTGACCTTTTACAAACTCTTGAACAAACTCTGGTGAAAGGGGCTGGTTGATGGTGAAGTGTTTTTTTTTTCTCACTGCAGTATTCCAAACAGAAATGGCACACAGGATACAACACACAGGATCACACTTTCCTTTGTCAGGTTTTATTTATTTGTTTCCGTTCCACATTTACAGCTGAAGGATATTTATAAAAAAGAAAACAAAAAAAAGACCTCCTCACGTCGACCAATAGCTGCTTTTTCTTTGAAAGCGGGTGTCCAAAAACAGACGCTATACATACAGTGCATACTGTTTTTTGTTGTTGTTTTTAATATACCGTGTATATATACGGCATATCCATGAAATGATTGATGTTTTTGTATATAGCTCATGTTGTTGCTCGCAGAAAAAAAAAAAAAAATCTTTTTACATGTTACGCTATTATTGCTGTTTTTTTTAATCCACACTTGTGAATTTATGATCAACCAACAGCACTTGGTCTTTCTTTTTTTGGGGCTTGGCAGGCGAAGGAGTGTTTGTTTGTTTTTGTGTGTGTGTGTGTTTTTGCATCATCGTCATCCCTAACGAGATCAAATAAAATGTAAATAATGCAGCAAGGTGCAGGCAGAAGAGCCTCAACCTAAGCTTGATATTTTTGTTTTTCACACGACCCAATCAAATTGTCTTTATCCGAGTAAAAAACATTAATAGGTACACTAAGCCAGCCACAGCAAATATGTTTTAAATCAGGGGTATGCAACCCTGGTTCTCGAGAGATGTCTCCCTGCTCCAAAACAGGTGATTCAAATGATCATCTCATCAGCAAGCTTCGGAGAAGCCCGATGACGATCCTCACCTCTAAAACATGCAGGACTGTGGCTCTCGAGAACCAGGGTTGCCTACCCCTGCTCTAAATATTCAAATGATTATTTTAAAGTGTTCGAAATATGACCCCAAAAATTGGGGGGACGTTTTACAAAAATAATACAATACAAAAATAGCAGAAAATGCAAAAAATATTGGAACAAATACAAAAACAAAAAAAACTTAGTCCTGCTTGAGTCATTTCAGGTAGGCGTAATTATCACATTTTGTCAGTGAGTAGGAATGTATCTTCATAGGTCACTTTGGGAAACGACCTAAGATGGCATGTAGACGTTGTTCAGTCTGTTCTGTGGAACAATAGCACCACCTGCTGGACAACTGTATTACCAGTTTGTAAATTTATTACATGGCCCGTTTCTTTCGTCGTAAGGAAAATAAGTCAAATACTGAAAATGTCCCTTAAAAATATGCGGATAATTATGCAATACATTGGATTTAATATCGTCCCTTGAAATAAAAGGCATGAATATACTAAAACGTATTAAACAATGTCAATATAATGAATACAATTATGCTCAATAATTTGTGGAAAACTTAATGAATGTGGTTACATTTTAAATATTTTTTTCTTTGACTTTATATGTATTTAAAACGAATCATAATAATGTGATGTTAAATGTGCAATTAGAAAATATTAAAAAAGGTTTAAAGTACCACTGATTGTCACACACCCATCCTCTGAAGGAGGTCTTTACACTTTATACTTGAAGTTAGAAGAAATTATACAAATACTGTAGTATAGTACAAATATTAAAGGGACCATTGATTGCACTGAATTTTAATCGGCACATATGTCTCTGTATGATGTCAGCACTAAAATTCACGTTTTGATATTGCTCAGCAGACGGGGCCGTTTTGATTTTGAGATTTGTCATTTATTAATTTCCCCCAAACAAATGGATAAGTTGATTATAAATGCAAGCTAATATTTTCTTGATCAAAAAAGACATAACGGTTTTTGAGTGAAAAATGGGTCATTCTGGCCAGATGGTCCGTTTAGAAGAACAAGACAACAATATTACACTAATAAATACAAAAAAATGTACGTCAGAAATGGAAAAAAAATACAATTAAGTTGAAACAAAACCATACAAATGATGAATAAAAAAATAAAATATATATATATATCAGACAGACAATATACACACAAATATTAAAAAAATATATACTTAAATATTAGAAAAGTCGTTAGTAATGACAATAATAACACTGACAACAAAATAGAAACTGGTAAAATATTGGAAGAAGTAAAAAAGAACATTGATGGAAAAAATTATATTTGGAGTATTCACAAATATTAGAAATATTCGCAAAATATTAGAAAAAGTGCAAACGTAGTTGAAATAAATTAAATGAAAAACGCAAACATTATTATAGGACTACTACTGTGCGCGTTTGTGTGCGTGTGCTTTCTTTTGATCGAAGTAGGGCTGTTGGCTCTTCCGCGGGAGGCTGTTCCTTCTTGCTGACCGCCTCCCTCTTCCCTCCCTCCCCCGAGGAGAGCACTTGTTCCTCCGGACTCATCATCGGCATTCACCGCTGCTGTCATCGTCCAAGTTGAGGAAACGCGACCACATTCAACCTGCCGCCTGGCTGGAAATTAACATTATAAAACCTCCTCCCTCTCTCCTCCTCACAGGTAAGACATTAAACCACTGCCACGGTTTTAGTGCGGATGACGTTATGTTTTTTTGTGAACAAATGTTGAAAGGACGAAGCTAAACTGGCTAACTTGACCAGCTTGCATACTTCAAATGGGTTACAAATGACATTAATGGCTTCTTTCTAGTATTTTAAGTAAAGGAGGCACTTTAAAGTATGACTTAAAGGAGTTTAAGTCACTGTTAATAGCTAACAAGTCAACACAGTAGCAAAAAGGTAGCCGCGTCACCTGCCGACCTCAGTCAGGCTCGGCACCTGTTTGTCTCCTTGGCCGAAACTGTAGACTTAAAGCTGCTGACTTGGTGTATTTTGCTTCCAATTCCCGTATTTGATTATTTACACAGCCTTTATCGTCGACGGTGTGGTGACTGAAGGCAACTTTTGTTGGCTTATTGTAGTACTTGTTTCGTGCCAGTTTCACCTGTCATGTTGCGCGCGGATTGATACTCAGAAAGTGAGAGCAAGAAAAAGTAGTGCGCTAGGCTCTGCATTTTCTGGGACTGGCAACATGTAGTTCAAGTGGCAAAAATACATACATTTAGAAGAAAAAAACTATCACGACCTTAATGCACAAAAATGAGGAAACGACAGAATAGTAAAGGGATTTTTTTTTCATTGATAAAGTTATTAAAATGTCCAAAATTGTTAGGCAAAATTACAAAAGCATATACAGTGTAATAGATTAGACAAAAATTCAAATATGAAAAATACAAAAATGTTGCAAAATGTACATATGACAAAAATATGAGGAATACCACACATTTAGGAAAAATACGATAATAGTGAGAGAACACAAACATTAGAAAAAAATAATTATTAGACAAAATGACAAAATTATTAAAGGGAAAATACAAACATGTATATTTTTAACTTGATAAATATTGTAAAAAGTAAAAAAAAATTGGGCAAAATTACAAAACGCTTTGTGAAAATAAATGGGAAAATACAGTAATATTAGAGGACTAATGTACACAAATATTTTTTTAAATTATGAGAAACAAATATAATTTGGCAAAGTCAGAAATATTAGGGGGAAAGAAAAAAATATATTTTTAAATGTGATAACTCAGAAAAAGCAACAATGATTTTGACAAAATAAGGAAAATAGTGTAAAATAGGAAAATCTATATTTTTAAAGTTGATGATTAAATATCAGATTACCGGTAGGTAAAAAAAAAGGATTTAGCAAAAGCACAAAAATATGTATTAAAAAAAAGTAACAAAATATACAGATATTAGAGAAATAATACACAAATATGGGAAATAAATATACCAAAACAAAACTTTAAACTTCTTTCACATATCCCGAGAGAGAGATCCCACACACCACCAGTGGCACTCGTTCCACACTTTGAGAATCACACACTTGTCCAACACAGTCTATAGCTGCACAGACATAAACTTTAGGATAAAATGTCAAAATCCAGAGGATAGCAACAGGCTTTTGGTGGAACTTGTCTGGACATGTCTGGATGGACAACTGGTTCTCAAAAATGCATAGTGTGCCTCAAGTAGGAATCAAAGAACCTATGTAATTTACATCATTCATAAACACAAAGCTTTATGAAATGTAATAATAGAAATGTAGTTTTATAGAGTTAATATTATTTTCAAGTTATTAGTATATAACCGTTCCAATCAGAGTTTTATGTTGCCAAGTCGATACCAATTATTTACGAGTGAGCTCGGCCAATACCGATTGCGATACCAATCGCATGGATTAGTTTCAGCTGCACATTTTCAGATTTTAGATAATCACTAATGATCTGTTTTATAATCGATTAATCTGTCTCTTATTTTTCAATTAATTTAGATAAAACTACATTCTATCCAACGTCTATCCCTTTATTATACAAAAACAGGAACAGGGCATTATTTTAAATTGACAGTGCAGAAAATGCAACATATTATGATTCAGTTACTGTGCAGTGTTTAAAAAAATAGGGAGGAGACGCTACATTGCAGGCTGATTGATCTGTATTTGGCTGTGGGCTGCTAAATTTGAGCTGCAGGTGATCGTTTTTTTGTTTTGTTTTTGTGATCGGGAATTTTTTGTTTTGTTTTTGTGATCGGGAATGAAAATAATTGATCGACACATGCCAATCACGTACTCGTCCACAGAAATCAGCTGATCACGATTGGTGGCTGTTTGATTGGAGCGCCACTGATAATAAGGTCATTTTATTCAATAAATGTGCATTAACTTAAAAAATTATAATTCTGCTGTTTTTTGCGTATTTGTGTATTTTTCAATAATTTTTTGAGTCTTGTCTAATATTTGCATTCTTTTCTATTTTTTATTTCAAAAAATTATAATTTTGTCCAAAATTTGAGGAATTTATTAATTTTTTTCAGGTAGGTTATTTGTGCTTTGTTTTTTTTATGCTCATGAAACGTGTCAGTGACAGTTGTCATAAAAAGTCTACATAGCTTTGTTCAAATGCCATTTTTTGGGGGTAAAAAACTTTTGCCACCATCAATTGAACCAAAAACCTGTACAACTCAATTGGAACAAAGTAAAATGAATTTACAGAGGCAAAGTAAATAAACCACTGAAATAATGTAATATAATGTGTTTGCACAAGTGTGCACATTCAATTGGGGATTTAGGCAGCTGTGTTCAGAATTAACCAATCACATTCATTTCATATGCATGTTAGATGGGAGCCATCACACACCTGACACTGTTTAAAGTGCCTTGAGGTTATAGGTCAAAACAATGTTGGAAAAAGTATTTCCATGAATTATCTTCCTCGTTTTTTTTTTTTCAAAAACTGCCATTTGAACAGGGACGTGTAGACTTAAAACATGCATTGAATCTTTGTTAGTGAACAGATGGAATTAGAGATATACCGATATGCTTTTTTCAGGGCCGATACCGATACCGATTATCGGTAGTCAGGGAGGATAACCGATATTTGAAGCCGATATACATTTGCAGGGGGAAAAAAAGTTGGTGTAAAAATTTTTAACAATAAAATAGTAATAAAAACTCCAGCACTTGACTGCTTAAATGCCTTCAAGCACATGTTTATTAAACAGCTTTTGTGATTTGCAACATATCAAAGTTTTTTTGTTTGCCATCAGCTTTTGCACCAATTATAATGCCAACTCCCAAATAGCCCGCAAATTAGTGGCTAACTGTTAGCTCGCGGGCTAACCATTCACCCACACGCTAACGTTGGGATAACTCCCAAATAGCCGCTAAAAAACGGCTATTAGGTTAGCCTGCGAGCTAACCGTTAGCTCACGGGCTAACCTAATAGCTGTTAATTTGCGAGCTAGCCGGTTAGCTCGCAGGCTAATAGCCGCTAACATTTAACGTGACAAATAGAAACCGAGAAATGGCTTTTTGTGTTGGGTTGTGCGTAAATTGTGCATGTTTGATTTGTGTGTGTGTTCTGTAGTGTGTAAGTTGATTTGTGTTGAGGATGGCGGCGTGTTTGCCGCGTGCACTGTGCAGCACTGGCAGGCCACCTGGCAGACTCGCTGGTCTAGTTCCTTGTGTTGTGATGTGGGGGAATGACCTGTATTTCACGCTGCCTCCCTTCCACTCAATCTTTTGAGGTGTGGCCCTCCCCTCACAACACATCAGTGGGGGAATGGAAGGTGGCGTGTTACACATGATTTATGTGTTGCTATCGCTATGCCACAAAGGTCATACAAGATCTCATGTATTTTGTTGAGGAACTTTAGTAGCTTTGTGTGGTTATTTTCGCATAAAAAAAATAAAAAAAATTCCACCCAGAAACTATACTGACCTTTTATTTTATTTTTGGGTGAAATCACCTCTTTTTTTTTCTTGCAATATTCAAATGCCATTTATGTCAATTAATGTAGTTTATGTAATGATGGCTTGCTTATATTTTATAATTTTACATTTTTATTTGAGGCATTACTGCTTTTATTGTACTGTCATTTGTTAATCCTAATCTAGGGCTGGACTAACCATCTGGCATAAAGGGCAGATGCCTGGTGGGCCGGCATCGTCCCCAAAGGAAAGTGCTCTTTAGTTATTAATTTATCCCAAGAGACTGCCCCACAATTTAGAAGGACTAGTCCATTCATCTTTTTTCAGTATAGACAGCAAATTGAACGAACCTCAGTCAAAATATTAGTAGCAGAACAATGTCTTGGACAGGTATGGTCAGGAGGAGTTAGGCTGGGCCAGGCTGGTGGGCATAAATCAAAATAGCAGGCCTGATTTCTTTTGTTTTGTGCTAGTCCAGCCCTGTCCTAATCCCTAACCCATATTTTATGAATTTGTTTATTCTGTCTTCACTTTTTAACGTAAAAAAAATTCTTCATTTATTTCATTAATACTTATTTGTGTATGGCTCCACTATGTTTAACTAACTTTATTTATTGTCATTTAATATCTGCTATATTTTTGTCACGGTTCGGCGTGGAGGACCCAAATGCAGGGAGGCAAGAGAACCACGGCTGGGAAGCATGTACTACTAAACATAATTTATTTTACAAAAACACTAACAGGGGTACTGGGTAACTCTAAATAAACAAAACCAACAAAGTTGTGAAAAGACCAAAAATCAAAGTAACAACAAAACACCAGTGGTGACAGCGACAATGATCCAACACAGACAGAGGGGAGACAGGAGACTATATACACACACGCTAACGACACGACAAGACACACCTGGGGCAAGACACAAGTGGCTGAGGGCACTGATTGGTTGACACGAGGAAGGGCAGGATTACACTCAACAAGACCAAGGGAGACACACAACCAAAAACAGAAACCAAACATGACAATTTTAGTTTCTTTCAGTGTGAATTTATTTATTTATTACATTATTATTTTTTACATTGTTTTTTTGAACTCGCGTTGATTTTTGTCAGGGATCAGGATAGCTTGATGCTACCTACAATGCTACCCAAACCGTCAACCCTGCTGAAATTGAGCAATCTTTCATTTGGCTTCCATGTCATGAAGATGTTAGCGGTGGCTTTTATTTTCCTTGTTTTTCCGGCGTGCACTTCAGATGGCTGCCATGTGCTCGTTATTAAGATATGCGCCGCGCCCTCAGCAGGTATGAGCAGATGAAAGCCGACTCCTGATCTGCTGTCATATCTGGGCCGCGACGGCGTTTCCCACAGTGCACTTCCAGTGTTTGCTTCCAGAGCTGGTCCGACCAGAGGTCCTGGCCGGTCTCGCTGATTTTTGCACCGATGCTGTGTTGTTTGGATTTGAACGCTCTTTTCTTGTCTCCCTTTTGCAGGGAGCTGCTGTGTCAACACACTAACACTACTCTAAATCATTCGGCCCCTCTCCTCTGTTGTCCCTCTGGGTTCGGGCGACCGCTTGAGGCAGATGGCCGACTCGCTCTGAGATAACTTTTAACCTCTGAGCCCATTTTAAACCGCACTGCTAAGCAACACAAAGGAAATGACACTGCTACAATGTACAAAGTAGCCAGTTTACAGCTTGTACCAATGTCAATTTACTGTCCCCTCAAAATAACTCAAAATGCAATCATTAATGTCCAAACCGCTGGCAACAAAAGTGAGTACACCTGTTAAGTGTGTTATTCAGATTTTTAGTCGTGTTATAACATCCACATATTATTTCCGATTTACACCGTTCAAATTTCAACTTGCTTCAAAAATTCACGCCATCTTGGGTATTTATTTAACGTCAGTGTTTCCCACAGATTTGAAATCTACTTGGGTGGGTGGACATCGGAGGGAGGGGGTGGGGTTGGGGTCTCAGTCCTGTTACTATGTCTCCTCTAGCCTCACGATCCACAAAGTGACAGCAAACTAACATTACATGCGGTATATCTGGTCGCGACACGTAAAAAAAATTTTTTTTAAATATATTTTTAATAAATTGTCTTGAAAACTGTTTACTTGGGTGGCCCACCCAATTATTAACATGGTATGGGAAACACTGAATTTAAATATCAACTTTTCCCCATTCATTCATGTCCCACTTTCCACGCCCACTTCCATTCATAGAACTTTTCATCATTACCACCTCTGTTATACTGCTCAGTGGCGCACTTGGTAAAATGCATTGTCCACTAACCAGGAGGTCGTGGGTTCAAATCTTCTTCCTTTCGTTCTCAACTCTTCAGCTAGTAAAGCGGAGCTTTGACCGGTAAACAGGAGGCGATGTTTCGAATTCCACCTTCACCAGATTGCAGTTCAACTTTTCTTTTTATTCATTTATCATTCAACTACAAGTTACTATTTAATAATTACTATTAGTAATACGACTATGAATACTACTAGTAGTAGTACTATTACTATTAATTAATAGTTAATGACTGTAATTTTCCTATAATTTATCCTTCAATTTCCTTCATAAGCATTCAACTTAGCATTCATCTATTAGCATTCAGCTTTCAGCATTCCCACGCAATTTCTGCAAAAATTGCGCTTAGTCTAGTTATTGGTAGGATTCTCCATGAAAATGTGGGTGCACAGTCTGGATTTTCATTTCACTCAGCTTTGATTATTCAATTTTAAAAGATTTAAATCGGCTTTTGGGGGGCTCAACATGCCTGAAAACGCACTTATTTTTGCAATGTGTTATCAAACTTTGTGTGGAATTTTTTTTTGTATTTTACATATGTTGATGATGTTGATGATGTAGTTGCACATTATGTTCATGTGTCAGTGTGACTACCACACTTTCTGGCGTCTTGCTGCACTTTGCAATTTCATTCAGTTTTAAATTTCACTTTCACATGACATAAATACAGTAATTTCTGGACTTTCAAATGTACAAGCCGCACCTTTGTATTAGCCGCAGCAGCTTATAGTCCAGAAATTACTGTATAGTAAGATACGGTAGCACTGTTTTCAGTATTTCAAGTTTTCCTTTTGTTTTTGTGCTCAGTGTTCCTGATGGCCTCCCTGGTTTCCTCCCGGTTCCAGGCATGACAGTCACCCCGCCCAAGACAAAGCTCAGCCCGGTTCATCCTCGTACAAGGAGGCTGCGACAAGCTTCAGGTGCGCCAGCGGCAGCAACTCTGGTCAACTGGTTTCTCCTCATACTTGACTCACATTTCACATTACGCACAAACCGCTGAAGAAACAAACACAAGTTCATTTGGTGAAGTGCTAAGCATGGTTATGTGTGGGTAGCCTTTTTTGGGGGAGATCTACAGTACTTTTGGATTTATCAATGTTTCCACTCTAGCCATTTTTCACCCCCCACAAACAGATCCAGCCCAGCACGGATGGAGGAGGTGGATGGCCTGCGAGGGAGGCTCGTCGTGGAGGATGCCATTTCCTTGGCTGAGACCATCAATCTGGAAGGTCAGCTCCTCTTTGGCACTCGGAAGACCAAGTGGCTTTTTTCACAATATCTTTTGACAGGAAAAATTACTTATTGAATACGGAATTATTTTGTTTATGACTCAACAATTTTTTGTTTACCGGTAGTACATTTTGTATTCATTTTTATTATTTAATTTATTCACTATCATTTAATTCAGTTTTTTTAAATTAATTAATTGTAATTAATTTCAGGAAGCTGTCCTCATTTGAATTGAATGTATTTGAGGATGGGTTATTTTTTTTAATTAATTTTATTTTAAAATGTATTCATTCAAATTCACTTACAGTCATTTCTGGACTATAGGCCGCTACTTTTTTCACTTGCAATCGACCCTGCGGCTAATACAAAGTTGTGGCTTATCCATCAGATCACAAGAGGGCGCACTATAAAGGATGCGCAAGAGCATCAGGCAGAGCAAAACAAACCAAGTGAGCCCAAGTACAGTTGGAGAGACAGAACGAGAGCGAGACAATTTGCGCCCTCATTATGGAAAAGAAAGTAGCGGGAACCACCGTTGCGGTAACCTGCGGCTTACATCCGGGTGCGGCGTACAAACTCGAGTATTCCCCAAATTTAGCTAGCGCGGCTTATAATCAGGTGCGCCTTATAGTCCAGACATGACTGTAGTTCATTTAATTTAAATCACTATTTTGGATGTTAAAATCATTTATTGGTTTGAGGATGATTCACCATTTTCATTTATTGTTTACAAAATAAGTAATGATTGTACAAAAAAACAAAGCGCTCTAAATAACTTGAAGTAATACCTTGCAAGGGCACCCACACATTTCAATTCAAGGTTTGCAATGCAGTCCAAAATATAAATCGCTCCTATTTTATTTTACTTGTACATTTATGAATTTATTTTATTTCATTGGAGAACGATTTCTTATTTTTTATGTACTGGTAGTTTTTGCACACAGTATGCCCCCAGTGAGTGACAGTGTGTGTCCTCTAGATAGTCATTACTCTCTGCTGCGAGATGGATTGGAGTGCGACAGTCAGAGCCTGGAAGCCGAGTCCTGGAGCGCGGCGGCCGACCCAGACTACATGAGAACTCTGGACCGAGAGGCCATTAAAAGACAGGATGTCATCTATGGTGCGCCTTCCATCCAATCACTGTACCACCTTACACACATTATAAAATGGATGTGCTGTTTCAGAAGCAGTGACCACAGTGCCATATCCTTTCATCACTTACGATAATTGCAAATGACAAGAAAGTGATTGTCAAATGTTTTCTTAAACTCACATAGCAGGTGATATCAAAGGTTTTGCTTAGTGTTAAGGGTATTTCGGTGCATGCGACACCAGATTCATTCATTTTTGGATTCCTGAATGCAACAAAAAGTTGGAAATAATATGGTTTAATTAATTCACGCTTTATTCTAAATTAGCATTAAGATAATGAGTCTTTTTTTTTTCAGGTTAAGAAATTGTATTTGCGGAAGCAGAAAAAAAGTAATAATACAATAATGGTGTCATTTTTTTATGGACATAAAAAGTTTTATTTTTGCGAGGATACGTTTTGACTATTACGGGAATAAAGTTGTATTTTATTCATTACAAGTCATTTTCTTCAAGAAAAATGCATCTGTTCAAAAAAAAATGTTGCTCTATAATAAAAATTACAAATAATGCAGGGGTCCAGACGGCCTTTAATTGGAGGTATTTTGCTCCTAAAATTTCAGATCTCAAGTAAATTTTCATGTCCAGAAAATTGGCTGATTTATTTATTTATACATTTATTTATTTAACTATTTTTGAATATTTTTTGTTGCAGACAATCTTAGGCGGCACACTTCAGCCCATTTATCAGTAATATAGTGAAAATTTGCCCCCACATTTTTTACTACAAAAAAGGTCCTGAAATGTATTTTATTTTCAATAAAAAACATACTTGCCACTAATATACTCCTTCCTCTGGCATTTTTCAATTAAAAATAATATTTATTGAACTTAAATTTCAAATACTCCTCTTTCATTGGAAATGTATTTATTATTAAATAAAAGTTATTATTTTGTATTTTTGTTGTTGTTGTAATTTTCCAGAGCTGATGCAGACAGAGATGCACCACGTACGCACGTTGAAGATCCTCCGGTACGTCTACATGCATGAGCTACGTCAGTCTCTGGATGACGACAAAGTCGGCACGCTGTTCCCTGGCGTGGATGCACTGCTCACGCTGCACCAGCACTTCCTCGACTGCCTCAAACTGCGCCAAAGCAGTTGCCAAGAAGAGGGCAGTCCCAACGCCTACCAGGTCATGGAACTTGGAGACATAATCATCTCACAGGTAGAACAGACACTGAAGCGGGGGAATGGATTGCTTTTTATCACCTGTGTTTAATTGTTTGATATTTTATGTGAATGAAACCACATCATGTTGATAAAGAAAACTTGTTTCTGAAAAATATATGATGTACTGTACTGACGTTGTCAATTATTATCTTTTTATTTACGGCTATTGATATCTTTTCCTTTGCTGTCGTCAACACGAATAGGGAACAGAGGTTTTGGTCGCTACTGTTCTTGGTCTCAGTTTTTGTAAAGTAAATTTACCTCAAAAATGCGACGTATACTCCAGAGCAAGGTTATTTTAGTTAACGAAAAAAACTGCGGGGGGGGGGGGTTGCTTTTAAAAAAACGAAAACTAACTGAAACTACATTTTATGTTCACAAATCTATCTAAAACTAACTATAATTATAGCAAAAAAGGCCTTAGTTTTAGTATTTGGTAATTGATTTAATGCATGAGCCTCTGCGGATGATTTTAAATGTGATTTGAAGTAGATTTATTTATCTGGAATAAGGACGTTTGAAAGTGTCACACAGAAGTAACGTCATCTAGCAGCAGCCAATAGAAAAGCACCTTTGGATGACGTCGCTCCAAGGCGGCAACCAAATGCAACGCTAGCTAAGAAATTAGTTACTTTTCTCATTTTACCATGGTGCTTATCAAATATTGCGCACAAGCAGAGGTGGCAAATCCAGGTCCAGCAAGTAAAAACCCTTGCCGCAGTTTGACTTTAACCCCAGTTGCTCCCTGGCTAGCTCCCATGGTGCTCATTTACCTACTAGGGAGCTAGCTAGCTAGCTAGCATAAATGGCTAAACCCAAACTGTGGCAGGGTTTTTACTTTCTGGACCTGGATTTGCCACCTCTGATTGTCGCGCCGTTGTAACTACCGTGACTACTTCCGTAAATATGCTTGCTAGCTTCAGGGGCTAAAGCCAAACTATGGCAGTGTTTTTATTTTTAGGTGCTAGCTAGCTCCCTAGCTAGCTCTCATGGTGCTCGTATACCTGCTAGCTAGCATCAATGGCTAAAACCAAAATGAGATTTTTACTTTCTGGACCTGGATTTGCCATCTCTGCACACAGGTAATACACATAAAAAAATAATAATAATAATAATAATAATACTAAAACTAACTGAAACTAACTAAAATTAAGCATTTTTTGAATAACTAAAACTAATAAAAACTAACAGAACCACCCCGAAAACTAATTAAAACTAAATAAATAAATAAATAAATAAATAACTCAAAATGAAATAAAAAATAATTACAATGAAAATTCCAAAACTATAATAACCCTGCTCTGGAGCGACTTATGTCTTTTTTTCTTCCTCTTCATGATGCATGTTTTGAATGATGCAGAGCAATTTAGAGTCCGAAAAAACCAAAATGAATTAATTGGAGATGGAAAATATACCATAGCATTTTATTTAATGTATTTTTTTTAATAATCTTTTGTAATCGTTAACAAATATTTTAATTAAATGAAAAAATACCATGGACAAAGCTTAACTCAAAAGTGGATGTACTTCTTTAGACAGCATAGGATAACTAATAGAGTAAATATAGATGTGGATGCCTAATCTTTTTGTGTGCTTTTTTTCCTGGTAGTTTTCTGGCTCGGTGGGTGAAAAAATGAAGGAGTGGTACAGCCTTTTCTGCAGCCGTCACAGCGAAACTGTCAGCTTGTACAAGGAGCAGCTGCAAAGCAACAAAAAGATTCAAAGCCTCATGAAGGTATGTGAGACGCTAACTCATTGCTGAAACCTGAGAGGCAGCAGTGTTACTTTTCTGACATATCCGGACTGGGAGCCAACAGATGGATCAGTTTACTGCTGAAGATAATGGAAAATAATTGAAAGTTTAATGGGGATATATTATGGAAAATAATCTCTGGAGAACCTACTCATTCATCAAATTTAAAATTAAGGAACCAAGTAAATTGTAAAATGGTTGGGCCATGAGCCAGGGCCATTTTCAAGCGATGACTGGACTACACAGAAGCACTGTCATATCAAAGCCAAAAGCTAAGGCTAGCTGCAGCGTTAGCACAGAATAATGGCAGACTCTTGAGGTGAACAAGGTGCAGGGTTTGATAATAATGATGGGTCGTAGCCACTACACCGCTGTGTCGGGCCACTGTCCTCTTTCAGATGCTGAGAAGAAAGATTTAGAAAATGATTGTGCATTTTTATTTTTTCACTTTAGAATACAGGAAGTACGTACCCGTATGTATTTGACATTGAAACATGTCTGTTTGTAAGAGTTGATCACTACAATTTAATGTATACTGTATGCCTTGCAACAGAAAATTGGTCAGCTGGTCCTGGTGAGAAGGTTGGGCATCCCCGAGTGTTTCCTACTGGTGACACAGCGCATCACAAAGTACCCTGTCCTGATGGAGCGACTCATACAGAACACTGCAGGTATACAATTATTCTAATTATTATTTTCTCATTTGCACTTGCCTGTATATTCTATCCACAAAAACAACCCTCAGTATATGGTGCGCCTTTTAGTGGACACCGACGAGCACGAGTCTCTACTCCAGGGCTTGGCGGCCATCAAGGACACCATTTCCCGAGTGAACGACCACGTCAGGGAGTACGAGAAGGCCACCCGCCTCCGGGATATCTGCGTGCGGCTGGAGCCAAAGTCGGTGGGCCGGCTGAAAGATGGCCAGCTGATCCGTAGGGAGGATCTGATACAGGGTGACCGGATGCTGCTGCACGAAGGCCCGGTCACCTGGAAGTTTTCCTGCAGACAGAAAGGTTCAACCACCTATCTCTATTTCAGTCACATTCTTAATCTTGCCAAAGGGTGTGTACAGATCAGTACTGTACTGCACTTAATGCCTCCAGTTGATTTGTTTGTTTGATAGTATACACATCATTCAGTGTGACAATTCCCCTTTTAGAATGGTCCAAAGTGCAATGGGTCAATTGAAGACTGTAAATAGCCCATAGATGCCAATGTTATTGTGGATTGTCTATACTGTATGTGCCCTGTGAATAAGCCAGGGGTCTACCCCGCTGCTTGCCACACCCTTTTGGTGGCACCATGGATTGGTTAGCACATCTGCCTTAGTGCAGAGGTTGTGGGTTAGAATCAGGGCTCTGGCAGTTTGCAAGTTCTTCCCAGGCCTGCGTGGGTTTTCTCCAGGTACTCCCAATTTCCTCTCATATTTCATAAAGGTTGGTTAATTGAACACTCTAGAATGTCCAGATGCGTGATTGTTAGTGTGAATGGTTGTTCGTCTGTGTGCCTTGCATTTGGCTGGTTACCAGTTCGGGGTGTACCCCGCCTACTGCCTGAAGACAGGTGGGATTGGCTCCGGCACGCCCACCATCCTTAATGAGAATCAGCAGTTCAGAAAATGTATGTATGTATGGATGTCCCCCTTTTGTATTGATGGTGCTAGTGAGAGGCGCTACGAGGAGGAGAAGCACACAAACACACAAGCAAGTGGCCCTACTCTAAGCTTGTACAGCTGAAATACAAATTTAGCACACAATTGCATTAATAAGTCTTATTAGGTGAGGAATACTATAATTGGTCGCACAAACTTTAGTGGAAATCGCTGCCAGACGCCTCCCTGTAAGGCACAACAAGCCTGAGATTTTTGTAAACTTGATAACGCAAGGCTTTTCTTGAATTTCCTTACCCAATTTACTCTTTGAATAGCCTTAATGAAAGGATTAACTTCTTTATTTATGCGGTACGGTAATGGGTAACTGGCGGGTTCATATGTAATGTGCTTTACCAAGCTAATGTAAACTACTGTGACATGTCCTCTACAGTTTCACTAGGCCACACATCAGGGTGCTTTGGTCCAACCGGTCTTGCTACATATTCCAATGTCACTACGTAAATGTCAAAGATTTACTCTCTTGCTTGCTTATTAGACTGTATTACATAAACCCTGGTCTAAGTTGAAAAAGCAGATTTTTATTCGATTTTCCTCAGACATCCACGCTGTGCTGCTGTCAGACGTGCTCCTGCTGTTACAAGACAAAGATCAGAAGCTTGTTTTTGCTGCTGTCGTGAGTGTTGCATAAAAAAAAGAAAAAAGCATCACTGATTAATTGGGCTTCAGAAAACACACACAGACCCGTTGGTTTATCGCACAGGATAATAAACCGCCGGTGATCAGCCTTCAAAACCTGATTCTGAGGGAGGTGGCTCATGAAGACAAGGCCATGTTCCTCATCTGTGCGTACACCTCCACGCCACAAGAGGAGTACGAGATGTATGAGCTACACACCGGCTCCAGGGAGGAGCGCGTCACCTGGATGGGTCGCATACGGGACGCCATAAACCGGTGAGGGTGCTTCTTGTATATATTTGCCCTGCGATTGACCCAGTCTAGGGTGCACTCCTCTTTTTGCAAGTCGGCTGGGATAGCCTACAGCTCACCGCCACGACACAAATGAAGACCAGCTCTGTAGAAGATGGATGGATTACTTCCAATCATTGTTTTGCATGTTGGGCGACAGGCGTTATTATGATTAACTGGTTAGTAGAAGTAGAGCCATCACAATTACTTAAAATGTATATTCCGAGTTATGTTAATTTCAATTCTGCAAGGCGAAGGTTATCAACTTATCATGAATAGCAATAAGCATGAACTTGTGATAGTGATAAGCATTTAATACAGAAACATACGCACACACATGGCGGGAGCTTGACTGTGGGTTATTCCTCGTTGTTAGCGTTATGTCACGTTGTTAGTTGTTTCTATCCTGCAAGTGTGCCGCAGCCTCTCATGTTGCTGTGTCTAATTCTGTTGTGCAAGATGGCGGGCAACATGAATAACTGGCAAGAGGCCATGTACTGGATTTTGTGTGTGCTGTGGCCAAGAATTTTCATATGTGAGCCGCCTCGTAATCACAAACATACAATAATTGTTTTTGTTTCCTGTAACAGAGCGTGGATAATGATGAGCCACATGCTGTTTCACTATGAGATCTGATGACATGGAGCGCATAATTAATTTGACGAGTTGTACTGATTTTGATAAATTTGGAAGAGGTGGCGTCTTATTTTGTCACATAACACCATTTGATTTGAGCTATGAATCCTCAAATAGTGTCCTTGACTTATATACGATGTGATGAACATGCCACTGTTGTAGAAATAAAGGCCTCCCCTACATACAAATGTTAATTGAAACATTTACCAGGGTGCTACCTTCAATTTCGTAAACAAATAGAACTATTGGAGGAAATGTGCTGGATTTTTGATGTTGCTACTCTTAAAATGGTTGAATTGTTTTCAAAATGCTGGCTAACAGATGAATATATTGTTGCGGCCCAGTTACTCGGAGGAGGACAAACACTTCCAGGAGCTGATGAGCAGACTGCAAGAATATCACGGTAAGAGTCAAGACGTTTTGTGTGTTTCCATACTATTTAATAATTCCGTTTATTTTTAAATTTTATGGATAGAGCGTTTGAAGGTGAGGGACGAGCACATCAAGCTGTGCCTGTCTGAGAAGCTGCACATTTTCAGCGCCATGTACCAAGACATGACTGGCCAAGAGAGCCCCCCAAGAGGGCTTTTGCTGCGCGGAGACCCCACTGATCTTCAGCAGGGGGAGACGCTGCTCAAAGGAGCCATCAATGAAGGTAACAGCAAATTCCAAACTTGTATGTGATCTAATGGGGTTCAGTTTTTGTTGTTTGACTTCTTTCTACAGTGGAAAGTCTTCAAAGCCTACTCTTCCGTACAACAAAAGACCCCAGTAACATCCAGGGGATCGATCATGTGATACAGTGGCGGTCACACAGGAGGGCCGAGGCCTCGGGGCCGGGCAACACAAACCCATCTGCAAACACCCTGAAAAGTAAGTTATGTTGGACATTGTGGTGGTTTTGTAAAAACAAAAACACCCCCCACTAAATATTAGGCCATAGAAGCTAATGGAGAGTTCTTGAGATTCCACTGCGTTGAATTCTTATTCTTATTATCCTATGCGACAAGATGACCTTCATTATGTTAATCAGATCACACGTCTTCCGACGGAGATGTACCTGATGGGCTCGGCAGCGTTGAGGCTGACAACGTTCAGCTCCAGGAGACCACGTACCACTCGGAGATTCATGAGCAGTCGGTGAGTGACATGAAGGTATACCTTAGGCCCGCCTACTGCCGCATCATCCGAAACCTTCTTTTTGCTGTCTCGTAAAGGCCAACAGCAACACATGGAGGCCTTTATGGACTTCACCTGCCGGCGACTTCCAAGCTGAGGTGACACTTTTTTTTTTAATTCACATATTCATACAGCTACAGGCTGTTGTGACTTTGCGTTTTGATGTTACAAACAGTGCACAATGAACTAGATTGCGCTGTCATAAACCGTAACTACTGTCAAAAAGAATTGTTACTGCACTATGGTGTCCATTGCTTAAAGGGGATGTCAACATTAAACATTTCTTGACAATAATATGTTATATGTGACCTCACTAGTCTAAACATGGCATTCTGATAGTTATGCAGCAAAATCCAGCCTGTTTTATCCATCTCAGGGGTCGGCCATTTTGCCACTCGCTGTCGACTGAAGATGACATCACAGTTGCTCAGGGCTCAGGCAACCACCAAACACAGCTCACCTGTTTTCTGAAGCTGAGCTGTGATTGGTTGTTGCCTGAGACCTGAGCAACTATGATGTCATTTTTACTCGACAGCAAGTGGCAAAATGGCCGCCTACTGCTATTGAACAAAACAACTAGATTTAGCTTTTTATCTCGTATTCCTCTCACGCGATATTTACCGGAATACCGTATCTAGACTAGTGGGGATGCATAGAACATATTATTGTCAATTGTGTTGCCTTCCCCTTTAAAGGGTCATAGCTACTGCGTCATATTTGTTAGCCAGTCTGCTGTGTTTTGTCATTTGTGTTAGCATTAAGCTAGCGGACATTTGTAAGTTATGAGGTTTGGTTAAATACACAATGTGTAATTCTCTGCTTTAATATCAGTTTTACATTAAACTTGAAAGAGGAACAGTTGAAATTTTTATTTTTTTTTGTGCTTGCTGTCACTATCTAGCTCTTGTAACTAACATTTTTGCTCTCAACTAAAGACAAAAAAATGGGCTGCGCGACAGCTCAGCTCTCGAAAAACTCAAAAGTTGGCTGACTTGTATTTTGATGTCGTTCACATGACCATCATTTCCTCTGCAGGTGTGTGACCGTGTCATACTGCTAGCTCAGAGGCTGTATACATTACAAGTAAGTTGTGAGCTGCTTTCTCACCACCACGGCACAAATCATGCGTGTGAATATGATGATTTTTAAACTCTCGCCTACGCAGGCCACCGTGGCCCAGCAAGACAGTCAAATCGAGCTCCAGCATATCCTGCGGTCACACGGGGGCAGACCGTCGCGGCCCTCCAGCAGCGCCTTGCTGGAACAGGAGAAGCAGCGCAATCTGGAGAAGCACAAGGAGGACCTGGCTCACTTGCACAAGCTGCAGGCGCAGCACCGCGAGGCGCAGCACCGCTGGGAGAAGGGGCGAGAGCGCCAGAGCGTCTACATGGAGACGCAGGAGGCCCAGCTGAGGCTGCGGGAGGACGAGTGCGTCCGGCGCGAAGCAAAACTGGCCGAGGAGAAGGTCGAGTATGAGCGACAGTGGGAGAACTACCAGCAGGGGCTGGAGCGCCTCAGGGAGACCACCAAAGCTGTGGAGAGGGAAAAAGAAAGCCTGTATCAGGAGAAAGAACGTCTGGAGGACAAGTTAAAGAAGTACATGGAGGCTGTGAGTGCGGGGAACGCCAACTGTGATGACTCTGTGAGTTGAACGCTTGCACTTAACCCTGTTTTCAAAATCAATATAATAGCAGGTATAATTGAGGAAGGGGGGGGGGGGGGCAGGTATTTATTTTTAACTCATTCACTGCCATTGACGGCAATAAACGTCAAAAATTCATTTGAACTATTTCTATTAGTTTAGCATTTTTTCCCACTTTAACTTAGAATTTTTTTTTATTGTACATTTAGAACAGATATGAAATTAGTGATTAATCGAACTAGTGAAGTCATGTGATTAATTACAATTATAAAAAAAAATCGCCTCTTGCCCCTAATTTTTTATAATCTTTTTTCTTTAATGAATTTATGGCAATGAATGAGTTAACATTTATTTAACCAGGAAAAATACAAATCAAAATCTCTTTTGGACAAGACGGACGGCAATTACATACATGTTGCGAATGATCTGCGGGGCACGTTTCTTCCCCAGTACATCAACCTTTCCAGCTGCCAGTCATTCAGGGGCAGCGTTGCCAACGGCGGCAGCCCGTGTCCACAAATCCTGCTGGCCAGCGCCCGCAACACCAACAAGGAGACGCCGCCGAAAGTCCCGCCGCGCAAGGAGAGCATGAGCGTCCATGCGGCGGCCAAGCCCGAGCTGCCCGTGCACCTGGTCAGCACCACCAACCAGGTACACAAGGCGACCGGCGTGGTGCAGCAGATCCCCACCAAGCTGGCCACCCTCTGCAAGGGCAAGGACAGGGGCTTCCGTTTGAAGGCGTCGCACCAGAGGGCCCACAGTGCAGGTAATCATCATCATCATCATCATCATCATCATCATCATCTACAGTCCATCTGTTCATCCGTCAGTCTACCTACATGTTTGTGCTCGCAGCCTCCATCGACGTGAGCCAGGTTGTGCCCATCAGAGTGACGGGTAAGGAAGGAGGGAGTCTGAGGGCCGTCTCCCAGCCAGGTACAAACAATATAAGATGGTTTGCAACACAGGTGCGGGTTCAAAATGGATCATTCTTGTTTTAAGAATCCATCCCATTTTTATCACGTCCCGGTGTGTCAAACTCGAGGCCATTTACTCACATTCACAACTATGGACAATTTAGAGAAATGATGGATGGATGAATTTAGCATCAGCGCTACCAGATGAATGACAAAAATGCCATTTTGAATAAGGACAAAATTTGTTCATACTGTGTCTGTTTTTTAAGTCTTTTAATGCCACACCTTATGAGAAAAAAAAAACAGCCACAGTGCCAGCCGATTTCGAGCATTTTAACTCGTCTTTCAAGGCAAACAAAACAATGATGAAATGAAAGATTGCGTTCCATTCTTTCATTAGAAAGGAAAAAAAAGTACCGGTATGTTTCTACCTTATTCCGTTCTTTAGTAATCACTATTTGAAAATAGGTAATTTGAGTGACATTGAGCGAAAATTGAAAAGATAAGGCGAAAACAAGCTTTTTGTAAAAAGATGCACAACAGTGACACACTAATATTTTTGGTTTAGGGATGCTCTGTGAATTAGATTTAATGTGACTAAGGCTTTGATCCTTCGCGTCACCCTTGAAAACGTTCTATTTCCTAAGATCCTCCCATGTTTCGCTGCAATTGCGTACACCGGCAGAACATTGAAAAGAGATACAATGCTGCCATCGGCTGGCCATAGTTAGTGGCTGTTTTGTGATTTTTATACCCATTCACAAAAAGACGTTGCACTGCCCATTGAGTAAAAAAACATAGTAAACGTCAATTAACGTTTCGTTTGGATTTTAGTAAACATCAGTAAACGTTTTTGGCGGTAAAAAAGTTAATAAAACCAATGTACAGAACAATAGGGGTGTGAATTGCCTAGTACCTGGCGATTCAATTCGTATCACGATTCATAGGTCACGATTCGATTCTATACCGATTAATCCCGATAAGAATCAATAAATAGATTATTGCGATTATTATTATTTATTTATTTATTTGAAATTTAGAAAATACTAATCATTAAACTTGTACATGTACACTTGTAAGAATTTTTATTTATTTATCTGAAAATGCAGGCTTATACCTGAGCCACTGCATTTAACAAACAGGTTGCAGTCTGTTTCATGTTTGAACAGCACTGAAATAAAATATTAAGACTTAATGTTCCATGAATATAACATTCTTCCATGCTTAATGTGTGAATCCTAACCCTAAGTAAGACGTTTTGTTGAATATTCCCATTAAAAAAATTGATGATCAAAAATCGATTCGGCCGCATATCGAATCGATTCGAGAATTACACGCTCTAATATCGCGATATATTGCCGAATCGATTTTTTCTAACACCCCTACAGAACAATAATCTTAAAATCAGAGGTGGGCAAAACCGTTGTTACATTGGCCCGTCATTAACGGATGCCCACCCTTTCGGCGCGTGCTTTATGATGCCAAACCTCGAAAAAAATACACGGACTGACCAGCTGAAGCAGGTTAACGCCTATCGATCCGGGTCAGTACAGACAGTCCATCTCAGTCCGTATATTATTTTGAGGCGGAAGCACTCGCCAAAAGGTGGGCATCCGTCAATGACTGCCGTGCCAATGTAACAACGTTTTTTCCCATCTCCGCTGCAAATGTTTATACTGCAAGATCCACTCTTCAACAAGAAAGGGTTTGAAGTAAACTAAACTTATTTTGTGCATGTTTTCACCTAAATCAACTCACTTAAAAACCTTAAAAGGTAGGGTCCGAAGAAGGATTTCTGTTGCAGTTTGTAAACACAACATTCCTTATTGTCTTTCCTCCCATCGGGCTCAACTATGACAGCAACTCAGCCGGTCACACGCTTAATGCGTGAGACTTGAGAGCCCTTATGACATCATTTTTAAAAATATATAAGGGGCACCTGCAGGCAATGTGGCTGTTTCTGCATGATAAGCGTTTCAGTGTAATCCAGCCATTGTTTGAAAGTGTCTCTGGATCTTCCCCCAGTTGAGCTCTCATTTATTCACTTCACTTTAATGATGCATTTTACATACGTAGATGGCTCGACTGGACATGCCAGCAGCGTGAAAACGTCGCAGTCCTTCATGCACGTCCGAAGCGGCGCGGTGGAGGCCCCACCCCCGGTCCCGCCTCCTTTCCCCAAGGAAATACTGGAGAAGCCCAAAGAGAAGGTGATATTCCTTTAATTCCGTTCATTCTGGACCAAGGAATGGAAAGACTTTGTATCCACTTTGAGGTACTGAACACAAATGTTTTTATCAAAACATTTTTGCGTGAGATGGGGGGGGGGGGGTGTAGGAGGAAAAAGCAGGAGCCATTTTGCACAGTGGAGAAAATATGTTTCCATGTTATTGATGTTCTTACATTGCCAAAGACTTTTTTTCTTTCGAAAATTTTATTTTTGATTGAAAATGAATGCTATGCTTTAGTGATCTGTTTAATTTAATGGCGCGTGGAAGCTACTGCAAAAGAGAGTTCAGAACAAAGCACCTCTTTTGAATAAAAAATAAATAAATGCTGCAATATTGACATTTTTGCCCTAGCTAATTGTTACAGTTTTATTGGTATTTATGGTTTTTATGATATAGTTAGTTTAATTTTATTATATAGATTTTTTATGTTCGATGCTTCTTTTTTTTAAACAAAAAAACCCTGATATTTAATTTCTATTTGAAAAAACATCAAATAAAGAAATCAGACATTTTTGTTGGGGGGTTTTCTCGAGAAATCAATTTTTGTTGTGTGTGTGTTTCTCTTTACAAAAAATTATTTTAAAAATGTTATTGATTTGGTTGGATATAGTTTATATAATTAATATAAAATAATTTAGCTGTTTTTATTCTTCTAAAATACGAGAATACATTTCAAGTCACAAAATGTGATATATATATAATTTTTTTAATTCTACAAAAAGATTAGGGGATTGTTTTATTACTTTTTTCTCAAATCTGAATTTCTAGTGAGCTCCACCCCTTACATTAATTGCATGTATTTGAAGTGTAGCTCCTAGCCGGGGGGGATGGGGGGGTTGTATGTTGAAATTTATTTTGTATAAACTATTAAATTTTTTAAAATACGTTTAAAATGTTTTTTATTGTAAAAGAAAAAAACATTTTAATCAACTAAAAAATTGTGTATGTAAAGACAATAGGAAAAAGATCCACAACTTAAAAATATATTTCTGCAAAAAGTGTTTTAGTGTTTATTTACTCAACTGCAAAAGTCAACGTTTCATTCTATGTCGTCCTCAATAGAGGCACTGAACACAACTAAAGAGTACATTGGCCTTAAAACCTATACAGCGTAGTATAGCACATCATATATACACTTCTTTTTTTTTTCAAACACAGAATTGAAGTTGTATAGCATATGAGTTGTGCAAATGTTTCATACAAACTGACTTGACTCTTAAGTTATAACTTGATTTGAGTCCTGTGGGGATTCTAAGTGCTGCGTTTTCTTTTTTTCTTGAAATGATTGCTCCACCAATATAATATCAAGTCTGCACTACAGGTTATATTTGTAATACGAAGTAGGGAATCCACAACATAGCATGCAAAAACCAAACCAAAAAAATAGATAAAGCATGAAGAAAAGGGAATTGCAATTAGATATCTATAATAATAATAATAATAAAATAAAAAAAGTTTGGCTCAGCCGACAACCATAATCGCCGCAACTTGCGTCACGAGACGCGTCAATGTCACCATAGCTGAACAATTAAAAGCATGTATCTACACGTTTCCTCATTTTAATTGACTTCTTTTTAAACATGATTTAGAAAAAACAAACGTGCTTAAGATTTTTTATATGAAAGGCAAAGTATATTGTATAAAAAAAAAACATTACTTCAGATAAAAAAATAATAAAAACACATTAAGGGCTTAACTTATTATTTTTTTTAAACAGCTTCTTCCAGAAAATTTTTCAGTAGCCATGATTAGATTTTTAAGTCTTTTTTTTTTTTCAAATCCTTGAAAATCAAAAAATGGAATACAATTGAAATGTGGAGATGTTTTTGTTGGACAGCAATAATGCTGTCATGAGCGAGCGTTTGGGCATGTCGGGCCGGGATAGGAGCAAATTCCCTTCTGTTTATCATTCCCTTTAAAAGTGAGGTATAAACACACACTGCAGCACCCGTCCGTCCTCCTTTCCCCCCTTTTAACATCCATAGAATGCACCACAAGGTGTAAAATAAACTTGAGGTGGACACACGCCACTTTTAGTTGAGGTTTTCCTCGTTTTCGGCAAGGGGCGCGCCCTGAGGCGGAACGGGGTCTTGGTTCTGATCGGCTGCGTCAGCGCTCGGCGACCCCTCGGCTTGCGTCTCCGCGGTTTGTGTACACTTGATGGGCGCGAGAGCTATGGCAGGCTGTGAGGGAGAAAAATCAAAAGGAGCGTGACTTGAATGAAACAGTCACACATTTGAAAGTCAGCACAGTTCATGTATTGATAGTATCGCTGCCTTATGAAAAGCATGCACCTCCGATTTGATGTCACTGTGTCCCAATTATTTGTCAATCATTGGAATATTTATTTATATTCCATTTACACTCTGCTCTATATTTTTGTTGCATGTAGAGAATTAAGAAAACACCACACCTTCAATTGACAGCTTTTTTCCTTTTTGTTTTTTCTGAAAAAACAAATAAAATATGTTTATGTTCTTCACCATTTGAAGAAATGCTCATGTGAATTCGGAGACGTCATTTTCATTGGAATACGACAATATTGTAAAACTACGATTTGACAAAGCCATGCCTACTCGCAGATTGCCTATCACGGCATTGTTTGATTTCCTAAAGTGGTGTCCTTTTCCCTTTTACTCTTTTCCATTGTCCAAGTTCTTCAAATACCGTAAATTCCAATATAGTCAGGCAATCGACCGTCAGTGGCGTATTAAACCAAAGAATCCAAATGAAACCGTGTCTTGAAGAATGTTATGCTGACATCAGTAATGGCCTTGAACTGCACACGCTCAGCCAAACAATTACATCATAGACATGACACCTTTTTATAAAAGTAAAAAAGAACCAAATATGGTCAGTTATGACACAATTAAGAGATTAGCTGAAAAGGAGTTGTCCCTGATTTCGGTATTATCCGGCATCTTTTCTTTTGCCTTTTTTTGCCACCAATTGAACTTTGCCTATTAATTTTTTTTACCCAAGATCCAGTTTGAATTAAAGTGCTGGGATAGGATCCCCACATCTAGCCTAATGTAGGCTTAAAAAAAAAAAAAACATGGGTAAAGTAGCAAAGCAGACAGAATACCTGCAATGACACTGACAGACAGCTGAGCCCTCAGCAGCAGACTTGATCGAACCCCCCCAAAAAAAGAAACAAGCAGTTGGAAAGTACAAAAAAAACATAAACTTTATTCTATTTAATGTGACTTTTTGTTTCCTCAAGTCAAAAGTATTTCATGTTGTCAGGCGCTCATATCAAACTGGTATTCACCACAAATCCGCTGCCGGTCCAGAACTGCGGCAGCTCCCTGCGCCACAGCGCCACCGCCAGGCTGGTGAGCAGAGTGCAAGGCACCAGATAGAGCAAGGCTGGCTGGCCCATCTGCATCAGGGCCAGCGCCACGAAGGTGATCAGCAGGCCCACGCCGTAAGCTAAATGCAGAGGAGGCGGGAGCGTCATCAAATAAGCAACGCGGCCCAGTCGTACCATGCATCGGTTGATCGTTTACGTACCGATCGTACAGGCCACAAAGTAGATCCGGGAAGACTGCATCAGAATGTCAAAGCGGTGGCAGTACACCACCAGAAGGCCTGGGAGCAAAACCAGTAAGTAGTTTGCCAACAAACAATACATTGTTCGTGTTATGATCATGTCTTGTGCGTGTCATCGGTCACCTGGCACCAGGATGTCGCCAAAGCCCAGCAGGGAGAAGGGCCGGTCGCACAGGGCCAGGGGGGAGGAGTTCAAGCGCGGCACCTTCAGCACCATCGGAAGCTGCGGGCCACCCCCGACAAAATCAGGTTCGGAATTGGCGACGTTAAAGACCACCGACTCACCTTTTCATGTGTGGCTGAGTCCGAGGGGCCCACCGCCACCTCCACCATGATGCTCTCACCGCTCTGGAGAGAGAAAGGGACGCATGACATGAGCAAGAGTTCGAGAGCTTGGAATAAGGCGGCATGTGGAAAGCTACCTTGGTGAAGAAAGGTGTGATAAACACGAAAAAGATGTCGTAGACGAAGAGCACCGTCAGTAGTAAAGTGCAAGCCTGCCGTAGGGGGAAAGAAAAAAAGGTCTCCGTTTGAGTTCATAGCTTTCATATGTGTACAGTAGATGGTATAGACGGGCACCTTAAATGTGGGTAGTCTGACAGTCTTGAGCATGTAGAGACAGAAGGCGATACCCAAGGTGTCCTGCAACGCCCACGCCCACCTGGACCACACACACACACAAAAAAAGCCTCTCAGACTTTTTGCCCGCCTTTGCTTTGCTCTGTGCAAAAGGCAACAGCAGCATTTTCACAAAGAAGCGTGCGCCAAAGTGTCTCCACGCTCACTGGTCTTCGTTGCGAAACACCATCCAGGTGATGCTGACGCCCACGCAGAATGCCGACAGCAGCAGGGCACGCACCTGTGGACGCTTGTGCAAGTAGGGAAGGTTGTTCTCCGGAATCCTGCGGGGATGGGGTATGAAAAAATGCGTCTCATGACAGAATCATATATAATAGGGGTGGGAATCTTTGAATGTCTCACGATTCAATTCCGATTTTTGGATGTACGATTCGATTCACAATCGATTTTCGATTAAGAATGATTTGGGATTCAAAATGATATGATTGACAATGATTTTGCTTCAATCTATAGATGTGCAAGGAATCGTAATGATCTACTCCAGTCTGACTCGCTAATGCTAATTAGCGCGCTACTCGCGGCACTTTTATCACTCAAAAGAACGGCTCCACGCTGCAAAAAACAACTTTTCTTGGAATAACTTGATTGTGACTTTTTCCTTCTACTGTCTAATGTGGCTACAATTTAACAGTGTATCAGACCGTGTGGAACCACACTGCCCCTAAGTGGCCAAATCGAGTACAACATGAACAGCGCTCCCAATAAAAGGCACACAAACAAAGGCAAGACAGTATAAAATAATTTCATAGGTCACGATTCGATACCGATTAATCCCGATACGAATCTATAAATTGATTGTTGCGATTTTTCTTTTTTACCCAAATTTGGAAAATACTAATCAGTAAACATGTACACTGTAAGATTTGTATGAATTGATTTGTATCTGAAAATTCAGGTTTATAACTGAGCCACTGCATTTAACAAACAGGTTGCAGTCTGTTTCATGTTTGAACAGCACTGAAATAAAATATTAAGGCTTAATGTTCCATGAATATAACATTCTTCCATGCTTAATGTGTAAATCCTCACCCCAAGTAAGACGTGTTGAATATTCCCATAAAAAAATTATATTTAAAAATCGATTCGGCCCCGCATATCGAATCAATTCGAGAATTGCGCGCTGTAATATCGCGATATATTGCTGAAATTGATTTTTTCTAACACCCCTAGCCAATACTGTACATTACCGGTAGGCCTGTCACGATAAGAAACTTTGCTTGGCAATAAATTGCCCCAGAAATGATTGCAATAAACGATATTGCGGTGTTCATATAATTTTCAACTAATATAACGATAATGGTATATGAATGAGTCCAAAGAATTCCCACAGATGAGCAGTTGCGTTCGCCTTTGATACCAGCTCCATTTGTCTGACTGTCGTGGTTGCCCCCGAGGAGGTTTGTATCCCCTGCTGCGGGATCTTATGACTTTTACCACAGAAAGGTGGTGATTTCTCAAAAATGCTCCTTGTTCCTAACCCTAACCTTAAACTTCAAAATGTGGAAGAAAACTGAAAAAACATTAACATTCATCAGCCGTTTGATCTTTTTCAATGTATGATGAGATTTCCTACTGCGTGCGTAATCATTGAACACACCTCGAGTCCATTGTTCTTGCTTTTCTTTGGTTTATCTGCGATAAATATTATTTTTGTTGCTACAAAACCTCGTTTCTAAAACTTAAAAACACACGTATCTTCTTCGTGCGTTTATTGAAAAACATGCGTACCCGTGGCAGTGGATACAAAAAATGTTCATGGGTAACTAACTACTTTGGCACAGCACCGCCTCCAAGAGTGTGTGTCAACTTTGTCAAGATGATTCACTCCTCAATGCGTTAAGCACAGTTTAGGAGCCAGTCGTGACAGGAAAGTTAACTTATTACCCACCCAGTGTCTTTGGTAAAGCCCGTATCTCACTGAGCAGCACAGGATTGCGAGGGTGTGTGCACATAGCGAGTGAGTTTTTTCCCCCCGCACAAGCAATGAATAAAAACAACAGCGATAGCTGTGGTGCGCTGCTAGCAATAATGCTACATGGCTATTAGCAGCGCGACTGCCGCGGCTCACAAATGAGAAGACCCGATGGGACGCATGCGAACCAAAATGTTTAAACTGGTTTTAAAAGCCGCTTTACGGGCTCCGGGTGGCGGAGTGGTGCTGTGGGTTCGCTTACCCGCCCGGGAGACCATGTTTGTGTGTTTACGTGAATAGAAAGGAAAAACAAAGCCGTGACTGACAGAGTAAAGCAGCGGACCAGGAGCGAATGTTGATGACGTATGTAAACAAACACGCGCGTACATGGCTGAGAATGATCGCGTCCGGCAAAGTTATCGAGCTCATTTTTTATTATCGTGCAATGAATCGATTTATTGCATATCGCGACAGCCCTAATTATCGGTACTCTACCGATACCACATCAGTCACCAGTCTGACATGCTGTTGACTTTCCGGCTCGGAGCCATGTTAACCATATGTGTGCGTGGCTTTGGAGATGGATGACAACATTTGTAGGTGGCCGCAAATGTTACTTTGCAAAACTGGTGGCGAACTTCTCCTGCGGCGACGGAGACCACAGCCTCACGCGCTGCCGTCTCGGCCATCGACCAGCAAGCAACATGTTTTGTGCAGTGTGGTGAGTCATGTTTCTCATATGGTCCGTAATAGTTGATGAAGAGTTATTCAGGTGTTTTGTATTGTACCTTGTACGCCACTTGAAGCTACTGAATGTAGAATATTCCATTTCGAAATCGCTACTGCCACCTGTTGACTAAAAATGAAACGAATCCAGTCTGAAAACTATTGGCCAGAGGCGTGCAAGAATACTCATTGTGAACAAACAGCTAAGGTGTTAATCTACTAATCGGAAGATGTTTCCGTTATAAATGGTCAAATAAAAAGAATATTGTAAAGATATTTCAAGGAAAAAAGTTCCATATTGCAGTTTTTTGTCCAGGGGTTGGCGTGGCTTAGTGGTAGAGTGGTCACCGCGCAACCCAGAGATTGTGGGTTCCATTTTATAAACATGTTTATCATTAAGTCAAAATTTTCATAAACAGGAAAGTAGTAATTGGTATTTTTACAGGTTGTGAAGTAGCAGCATATACGATAGGGTCCTTACACTTCGTTGCATTTATTTCAAAATCCAATCATCTGTAAGCCATTTTGTCAAGGTGACTTTGAAAGGGTATTTAAGTGTTTTGGGGTTAGAGTTTGAAGTATATTTAATAGGGGTGGGAATCTTTGAATGTCTCACGATTCGATTCCGATTTTTGGGTCTGCAATTCGATTCAGAATCGATTTTTGATTAGGAACTATTTTTGATTCAAAATGATTTGATGGACAATGATTTTTGCTTCAATCTATAGATGTGCAAGGAATTGTAATGATCTACTCCAGTCTGAATCGCTAATGCTAATTAGCGCGCTACTCGCGGCACTATTATCACTCAAAAGAACGGCTCCACGCTGCAAAAAAAAAAACTTTTATCGGAATAACTTGATTGTGACTTTTTCCTTCTACTCTCTAATGGGGCTACAGCTTAACAGTGTATCAGACCGCGTGGAACCACACTGCCCCTCAGTGGCCAAACCGGGTACAACATGAACAGCACTCCAAATAAAGGCACACACAGACAAAGGCAAGACAGTATAAAATCATTTAAATAAAATCAATTTTGGGACATTTAAAATCGATTCTGAATCGTACTAAATGAGAATCGCGATTCTTATGAGAATCAATTTTTTGGCACACCCCTAATATTTAAGGTTTAAACTATTATCGAAGGCAATTACAATATTTTAGAGGGGTGGATTTTTGTTTATTTATTGATTCTTTGTGTCCGGTCTTGGCTCCTACAAATAGTGATGGTTCTTTGCATTTTGAGTGATGTGTCTCACCTGCATTTGCAGAAAGGAAAGCGGCGCACAAAAGGCCACAAGCAGCTGTAGAGGCCCACGGATGACGCCAGGCAGAAAATGGCTATCACCCAAATTGCTGCAACCACAGCAAAAACATCCAAATTGTGTAAGGACAACTATTCCGATGTACTTCCCGACATGTACGCCAAATGTGTGTGTGTGTGTTTTACCCAGGCTATCGTAGAAGAAGGAGAGCAGCAGCAGCATGCTGCAGCACATGACCACAAACACGCAGATCATGATGGGCGTCACATCCAGCGTCTCCTCATCCTGCTTGTCCGCCCCGTCGTCGCGCTTATGCTTCATGTAGCGACTGCGTGTGGAGGAAATAATTCAAGGTATATATTATGGGGGAGCGGTCTTATTTCAGGTGCGGTGTTTATTTCCTTCGAGTGGACCGCAAACCTGCCTAGCGATTAATTGAAGCTCAGTGTGTCTGAGCAGAGGCCACTACTTTCTGTAAGGGCTTTCCTCCATTGGATCAAAAAGCAATGCGTAGCTGTGAACTTCTTCAGAGATATTTATTTGGGGAACACCATTAATTTATTCAGAGTTTTGAAATGCCTCAAAGGACATTGTGTGTCTCTGACCTATTTCAACAGGAGCAAAGGCAAACCTAGAGAATGAGCATTCAAATCAAGGGCAATTTTGTAATACAGTATTTGGAAATTCTTCAGTGGCGTGTGTTTGAGGCGTGGCATTTATTTTTCCAAGTGGCCCGTCCACCATCAAAAATCAAATGCATCTGTAAACTTCAACACCGGCAACGGCGCGATCACACAACGTACCGAAAACACCCTTTGCGGCAGCTGCTTGAGATGTGGCGTTTATTTCCTCAATAGGATCACACACCTGCCTGGCGATTAACTCATTCGCTGCCATTGACGGCTATAGACGTCAAAAATTCATTTGAACTATTTATATTTTACAATTTTTCCACTTTTGTTAACAGTAGTATGAAAACCTAGAAAAAAAACGTTTTTGTACATTTAGAACAGATATAAAATTTGCAATTAATAGCGAGTTAATTATTGAAGTCATGCGATTAATTCCGATTTTAAAAAATTAATCGCCTGACACGATTAAAAAAAAAAGATTATAAAAAATGTCGTGTCAGGCAATCAATTTTTTTTAATCAGAATTAATCGCATGACTTCACCAGTTAACTCACGATTAATCACACATTTTATATCTGCTCTAAATGTACAATAAAAAAATCTAGGTTTTCATACTCTTGTTAACAAAAAAGAGAAAAAAATGTTAAAACTAATGGAAATGGTTCAAATACATTTTTGACATCTATAGCCATCAATGGCAGTGAATGAGTTAATTGGGGTGCATGTTTTAGGGGCAATCCTCATCTCAAAGAATACAACGTACATGTAGCATATACTACTGACCCAGTTGGTACATCCTGAAGTTAAAAAAGTGTTGAGGTAGTGTTTATTTATAAAAGTATACATTTAACTCATTCAATGCCATTTACGGTTATAGACGTCAAATATTCATTTTAACTATTTCTATCAGTTTAAAATGTTTTCAATTTTTGTTAACAAGAGTATAAAAACCTAGATTTTTTTATTGTACATTTAGAAGATATATAAAATGTGTGATTAATCGTGAGTTAACTTGTGAAGTCATGCAATTAATTACGATTAACATTTTTAATTGCCTGATGCTCCTAATTTTTTATATTTTCTTTTCTTTATTCGCATCAGGCGATTACAATTCTTGATTGAAATTAATTGCATGACTTCATGAGTTAACTCACGATTAATCATACATTGTATATATCTTCTAAATGTACAATAAAACAATTCTAGGTTTTCACACTCTTAAAAGTTAACAAAAGTGGAAACAATTGTAAACTAATAGAAATAGTTCAAATGAATTTTTGACGTCTATAGCCGTCAATGGCAGTGAATGAGTTAATTTGGCAATTTCCATCCCTGACAGACTCCAACCTAAAGAACACGTGCATCTTGTTCATACTCGCCTACAGCATTCCGCTGTGTATAGAGATTGCTGTGATGTAATAAGCACCATTTTGCTTGCGCGACCCCCTCCAGCATCCCCACTTACTTCTTGCGGTCCTTGCTGCCGGCCCAGTGGCCACCGACGGCGACGGTTCCCACAGCCATGAGGAAGATGATGACCATGTTGTAGTCCAGCACCGGCTCGTTGGGGGCGTACATGGCCACCAGCCTGCCCTCGCCGAACGTCTGCCACGGAAAACGCGATGAGCCAACTCGTCATTTTGAAAAAGGTGAAAATAATGAACTCGCTGAAAGTTCACTTAATCAAAGTGTATGAATTCCTTTTTGACATTTTGGGGGGTTTCTTGTGCTTTTATTGTAATGCTTAATACATTTTAAAATCTAAAAACACGCTTTAAATGTTTCTTTTAAGACTTCTGCAACATTAGAAATGTCTATTAGCTTCACTTTTATTTGCAGATTGGCCAAGTGTCCATTTGCGCCTCATAAATGACTTGGCATGTTTCAGTGTACGTTGCTACGCCTCATGATGGGAGCCAAGCTCTCACCTTGCTTATCTCCAGCATGTCAGAGTAGCTCAGCAGCGCCACAGGGATGTCAATCTCCTCATACTGAGTCTTGTTTCCCGCTGGCGGCGTCTGAAATGAAAGCAAAACATTTTGCCAGGCGCCACATCCGACAGGAATGTTTCAAATCTGAGTGACGTTACCAGTCTGTCCTTGCTGACGATGAGCAGCCCCTTGGCGCCGTTCATCTGTGCCAGGCGGACCTTCTCGTAGAAGGTGCAGTTACCCCTCATCACCATGGCGATGCGGTTGGGGAAGCCCCCGTCCGGGACGTCGGCGGGCGAGCACAGGACCGACGTGGTCAGGTCGTAGATCTGGAGGCGCGACTGCGAATGCGCGGGAAACGCAGGCGACGTTACATCACATTGTATCAGAACGATCCCTTGTGTACCGTATAAATTGGCAGCATAAAGATGACATCAGCATAGCTCTGTCTTGAGTTTGAACATAATGAATGGGGAAGCTTCCAATTGTTTGATAGAAATAGTGATCGGGGGAAATAAAAGAACATACTCTGGAGTTAAGTACTCACTGCCTTATTGAGGTCTTGAGGCAGACGTGCCCATTGTGAGTTGAAGAAGATGCAATAGTCCTTCCCTTTGCTGTCATCACTGAAATGTGCCATGCCATGCTCTGCTGCCACCTGTGTACACGGTCAGGAAACAAACACAGTGGTGCCTTGACATACAAGAAGCCCAACTTAAGAGTTTCTCACAATAGGAGCCATCTTTTTTTTTTTAAAGACAATTTGTATTCATTTATTCATTGTTCATTTATTTCAGGCAGCAATCAACATCAACAATATATCGATTTCTCCGAACAATACTCAACTAAACCTAGCCTGAAAAGGAGTGGGAGGAAGAAAAACTTAAGTCCCACCCCCAATCTCATTAATATCAAACTTTGAAAACAAATTTAGCTACTTTATCCTTTGATTGCGAGTTCAAACTTAAGACACAAACGGTGACTCAACTCATGTTACAATAGCCATGGTAAACAATTCTAATTATTACAACAACAACAAAAAAAGGCTGCTACTCCAAGTTGTAATTTTTTAGGTAAATGTATCATGTAATTACTAAGTACAATATTATGGAGTGCTACTTTTCCTCATTCAAAGACTTTCGCATGCTTATTTTTTATTTTATCTTGGGGGGGGGGCGCTGGTATTTCTATTCATTTCAATGGGCAAAGATATTTAAAACAGTGTTTTGCGTTAAGAGTGTGGTAACAAAACAAATTGAACTCTCATCTCATGGCGCCACTATATGACCACAGGTTTGCCTTTATTCACCCAAAATGGCCGTTTACGTGGAAATGACTCATGGAAAATAACCATGTCCACATCATTAGGTACACTTAAGCACCTGAGCAGTCCAAATAAAGACATTTAAATAATCTTTCCATCTGGCTGATGTTCTGAAATGACTGGATCTTATTAGCAATTATTTGCTAGGTAACAAATGCTAGTGATGGCACACCTGGACGCCCTTATTAACGCCTTCGCGCGAGTGACGTAAAACATGGTTTTAGACATTACAACCCCAAAAAACTTGTGATATGAATCAACAAACAGAAATTGAGTCGAATGTCGGTAAAAATGTCAACTCTATTTCGCCGCAAATGCGACTCTTTGCTCAGATGCTAGCACCGTTAGCTATCCACTCCACCTAAAAGGCTTCACTGCTAACGTGCTAGCATTTAAACCAACGTACAACACAGTTATAATGGCGATGAGAGGATGCTACCAAATTGTCAAATTGTATCAGATTTCACCAAGCTAGTTGACACAAAGCAAGTGATCCGTTGTTTTGTTTTGATCAACGCAGTGACGATGTGGTTAGCAAGATGTTCGTCGCCGGGTACACCAAGAAAATCCCATCGCGTGGGGAGATTTTCGAGAGAAGAAAATAAGAGTCGACGTCAGTGTCGCCCACCCACCTGGTGGATGACAAAAAGACCGACCCACATCAGTGCTCCGAGGCCGGGGACTGTCATCTTGAGGCCGGGCTCCTATGTTGTTGTTCTGACCCCCATCCAACAAAAAGCACCCCACCGCGGCTGCAGCTGTCCCGAAGACACGCCCATTCAATGACGACACACCCGGAAATGTTCCATGCCTCACTTTTCTTAAACAAAAGAAAAAAACATATTATCGGCAGAACATCTTTTTAGTTTAGTTGGATTGATATATTACAGCAGGGGTAGGAAACCCTCCTATTTCCATCTCTGCCACAGTGCATAGGCTCGGGTAGTGGCAGTGGGCACTGGGCACGCCCGAACCATCGCGATAAACGAGTATATCGCGAGATGGAGCTCGTCTTCAGGAGACGCTGGTTCGATTCTCGCCGAAGTGTAAGTAAATATCACTTAAATTGTTCAAATGTTGATTTTTGAGTATTCTAAATTCAGTTTAATAAGAAATTTTAAGTATTAAATAACCAAAGTAGTTTTGTAGGCGTATATGTCATTATATTGTAGGATGCTCTAGCAAAGCTGTCTGTTAATTTCTTAAAGTTAAGCATATCATAAACATTTTCGAAATGTTATTTTCATTGAAACTTATTAGTTTTTATTCTACATTTTAATGTAATTTATAGCCTAAAATGTTCAACTTTGCTGTCACTAATAGCCTTAAAGTTACGCATAATTTTTTAATTAATAGCCTTTATTTCAGCTTTATTTATTAAATTTATCACACTGAACAAGAATGAACATGAGTAGAAAAATAAACAAGAAAAAAGGAACATTACACCAATACAGAATGCACATTATTACACAGCATTTTACAGGGTTCTACATTAATAGTGGCCCGTGGCTATGTTTTTGGCAAGGCACTCGAAGATCACTGCCCTTACTGGGCCGTACAACTTTTGTTGTTGTTTTAATATTTAACGCTTTGAGTTCTATCCATTGAAATGTTTTGGTTTCTATGCACTTAAATTGATCAATCATCATAGATGTTTTTTGTATGCTGCATTTTTCCCCCCAGCGTGAGGTTACGTCCTTTACATCCACCACTGATCCCGGAATGAGCTGCTGTGGCTGTGGACTGTGATATAACCATCAGGAAGTCTGTCATGTGGTCACGTGTGTAGTGCTCCTATAGCTCTTGTTCTGCAGCCTGGAACGAGCAGATGTCCAGCATCAACCTCTCCCTCTTCATGTTCTCCTCCATTGCTAAGAAAATGAACATTTAGACTAGGCAAAAAGTCACATACCTCAGTTGTAAGAACCAACAGGAAAATAATACAGGACTCCAGAATGCCCCTAGATGTGATGACTGGTGGCATTTTGATCCTAAAACTTAGCAATAGCAAGTATCGGGCCTGTGTGACCAGTAAATTTGCTGAATTTTTCATGGCTATTCTTGAATAATTTTTGTTGCTAACAAACTTCTGCTCCATATTTCAGTCCACTTATCAGTAACATAGCAACAAAAAATAAGAGTAGAATGAATATATTTACTTGGCAAGTCGATTTACCTTACTTACTGCGCAACCCTAAAATTTCAGGTTAAAGGCCACTGTGCTCCTCGTGAAAAAAATAATAAAATAATAATAATTAATTTGGAGCTCTGTATGACAAACTTCATTTGTAGATTACTTTCACACTCCCAGGGGAAAAACTGCAGAAATCTACTGTTGAAATAAAATGATAAAAAATAAATGTAAAAAAAGCGCCACCGCCAGTCAGTGACCAAAGATATATTGCGTTGGTATTGAATCAAGCACTAACCATTGAAAATGAATGGGAAAAAGTTACGGGCAGTTAAACTCGTGCTCATGGTCAGCTGTATTCCGTTTTTATTACTTTTATATTTCATGTGTTACATGAGGTCCCTGGTGGTCTAGTGGTTAGGATTCGGCGCTCTCACCGCCGCGGCCCGGGTTCGATTCCCGGTCAGGGAACTAATACTTTTTTGTGCATCCTTTTCCTGATACTGTAGGACAAACGGGCAAATGGTAATAATGGACTCGATAATGTCGTTCCTTGGTTAACATACGTTTTGCGATTCATTTCGTAAATGTATTGTACATTCTTCATATGTGTGTGTTGTGCTGTAGTACTGTTTCAGTAAACTCCATAGTTCAGAAGCTTAGCGTCGCGTGCTCTTCTTGACTCATTGCGGCAGGTTATAACTCGCGATGACGTCATTCCATATGTTTACCCTTCTGGCACGTATTTACCTGCAGTGGTAGTTTACGGTAACGCCGGAACTTGGCAGAAATCTTCTTTCGCAACAAGATGCTTTACAAGGAAAAATTCGCTAATTTTCTAATGTAAAAACAACACTCATATTTATATAACTGGTGATTAATAACACTTTATTTTTATTGCTATTGTTGAAAGCATTCGCCCGCTGTGTTAGCTTCGACTACTCTAACGGAGGGTTTTATTCTGGCAAATCACAACGGAAGCTGTGTGAGTGTATCGCTCCGCCTGGGTTACACTTTAACTCACACGGTCAGTTACCTTGAGCGGAATGCAGCACTAGTAATCCACTAGAAACGTAAGTACACTCCCTAAAATACTTATTTTCGTTTCTTACTATCCCCTACTGGACTTTATTGAGCGTTTGTTTAATGACCGGCAATCTGTGTTTTACCAGCGGCTCATTTAAGCTAGCTGGTCAGCTAAGCTAACTACCGTCTCAAGTCCCGACTGTTTCATTTTCTTTCCTTCTTTCTTTTTTTTCTTCCCCAAAAGGTTTTTAATGCTAATATTACACTTTCCCTTCTAATTTTTCGCCAAGTTTATGCTTCACGCGTTCTTGTTTTTATGTTTATCAGTTCCTATTGGAAAGTCATTCATATACTGTATCCAATCCAAAGTTGCGGGTGACAGTCATTCTTGTGTTAAATTAAATCTGTTTTCACTCTAAGTATTCAGCTGTAAATGTTGCTTTTTGCTAAACAGAAAAGAGTTAAAATGTCGTTACAGTCGTCCCTTTAACTGTGACTGATTGGCAAGGGGATGATGTAAGTAGGACTGGAATGCAGGGGGCTCTCTGACATCATCTTCAACACAGTTGGCCAAATAAGGAGGAAAGAAAAGAAAGAACATGTGATGTCAATTTGGTTGTTCTTTTTTCCCTTGAGCCAACTCTTTTCTTTTATGTATGTAATCGTGTCTTTGCAGTGTAACACACACTGACACCCACAAAGAAAAGCGGCCGGGCCAGCAGCATTGGTGCAGCCGACACGTCATGGCTGGCTTCAGGCAAGAGGATGTGGAACTGCACTATGACATGGGAGAGGAACTGGGCAGGTATGCTGGGAAGATGTGGTCCTTATGGGTTTTCTGTTGAGAAGCAGACTTCTTGTTTTTTGTTGTTGTTGACAGAAGGTGACTTTTCCTGGCATTTGTTAAAAAAATTAAAGGCTTATTCAAGGATCTTTTGTCACTGCACCTTCCGGGTGGATCATCTTAACGATGATTTCTCCATCCCTTTAATCAATCTGCCTTAACGACGTTGTGCATGCTCGTTCCTAGCTGCGCATGCGCACTTCGAGTGTTTGTAGCATGTAGTCACACCAAGTGACTGGCCTTACATGACTGAACCGTAAAATCGCAAACAAATTACAGTCGATGACCCTCACACTTGCCGATTGACCTTCACGCACGCACTTATATATGATTGGACTGTCAAAGCCGCTTACTCGCCATTGGGAGAAGTGACACCACAGGAGGCCATTTTCCTTTGCCACTCACGAAGGCCGTCTAACTTGAATACATTGATTTTGCTGTGGCGTTTTCACATATTATCTGCTCCTATGGTCAAAATGCCACTGTGTATTTTTATTTTCTCTTATAAGATATATCTCCAGGTGCTATTCAAAGATTTGTCTGCATCAGGTTGTCAGAACCACCAACAATCAAGTGAAAGTAAAGCCAATCTGAAGAAAAAAATCTTTCACGTTATTGAAATAATACACTCTGAATGGTCGATGCAAACAGTGACGTTCGCTCTTTGCGATGCTCTCATTGCTCCATGCAGGATAAAACACGCACTGATAACAGTGTTTTCATCGGAAAAAAATAACTGAAGAAAATTGTCAGGCATATATTCTTTATCCTCAGCAAATAATGTCTAATGTTAGTGCCATACTGATGAGCTGAGCCATTATGGGCCCATTATGGTACAATATATCTGTATGAGTGTCTTCTACTGCCCCCAGGTGGCCCTTTATATGTTAGCATTACGCTAGTGGACTTATGATATTGTCACACTTTGCTTTTTATCCTCTGATACTGACACTTTGGTGTAATCACACACGCCCCCCCCCCCCCCCCCCCCCCCCCCCCAGCGGTCAGTTCGCCATCGTGCGCAAGTGCAAGGAGAAGAGCTCGGGCTGCGAGTACGCAGCCAAGTTCATCAAGAAGCGCCGCCTGTCGTCCAGCCGGCGGGGCGTGAGTCGCGAGGAGATCGAGCGCGAAGTCAACATCCTGCGCGAGATCCAGCACAGCAACATCATCACGCTGCACGACATCTTCGAGAACAAGACGGACGTCATCCTCATCCTGGAGCTGGTGTCCGGCGGCGAGCTCTTCGACTTTCTCGCCGAGAAGGAGTCGCTGAGCGAGGAGGAGGCCACGCAGTTCCTCAAGCAGATCTTGGACGGCGTGTACTACCTGCACTCCAAGCGCATCGCACACTTTGACCTCAAGGTACGGACACTTCATTAGGTACACCTGCACCATCCAATCACACATGCGACTGCCTGCCAACCAATCACAGGGCACGTGAAACAAGCATTCACCTTCACACTTATGGAGAATTTATGAAATGTTCTGAAAAGTGCCTCATCATCTTTTGCAAACTAACTTTAAATGATTTACACTTGTGTTTTAAACTCCACAACTTCTTCAAAGATTTGTGGCTGTCCTGTTTGTTTGTTTGTTTGTTTGTTTGTTTTCAAAAATGTACATGCATTTTTTTACTGGATTTACGGTAATGTTGTAACCGGTGCAGTTTTTATGAGCTTCGCTTGAAGGAGAAAGGAATTTTTATGGGATTTATTACGGTCAAATGCTAATCCTTACAACTTGTATGCAATTTAGGTTTATTTTCACCGTGTCCAACTTTTATCGGATTCAAGGTAGTTTTTATTTTATTTTATTTTTTTGAACTTGAACTTTGAAATTTGATCGGATTTATGGTTGTTAAATGTTTTTAATCTCTGTGCAACATTTATGGGATCTTTGGTAGTCTTATTTAAGTTTTATGGAATTAATGGTAACCTTGCTTAAACCAATGCAGCTTTTAAGGGATTTCTATTGTGAGTTGTAACTTAATAAATTTTTATGGGACATATGGTCGTCCTATTTTAAAATGTGCCATTTTTATGGGCCTTATTATAGCAATCATATTTTAATAATTTTATGTACATTTATGGGATTTATTGTAGTCATATTTTAAACTCGTCCCCAGTTTTATGTGATTCACAGTACAGCAGAGTCCCACTTATCGTGGGGGTTATTGAATGCTCAAATCCATGTATAATTGACATCTATTATCATTTTCATTGAGGAAGAGGGAACGGAAAATCCACAAATAGGCGAATCCGAAGGTGCCTGACTGCACTGTAGTTGCATTTTAACCTGCTCCACTTAGTGCGATTGACATAAGTGTTATTTTAAATCGCACATTTAAGTTATGGGCCTTACTACGTTCCTATTTTGTGGATTTACGGTAGTAGAATTTTAACCTGCACAAGTTCCATTCGAATGGTCATGAACAGAAAAGCACGTTGCCAAATTGTTTGCCAGGTGTCTTTACAGTCTGAAGAGTTTTCTTTTATTCCATATGCTGATCTCGTATCTCATATAAAACGTTGCCCATTTTGTTGTTGTTGTTTTGCATTGCAGCCGGAGAACATCATGCTGCTGGACAAGAATGTTCCCAATCCTCGGATAAAGCTCATCGACTTCGGCATCGCCCATCAGATCAAAGCCGGCAACGAGTTCAAGAACATCTTTGGGACACCCGAGTTCGTAGGTGGGTTTCACGGAACAACCCCCCCCCCCCCAATCGTGATCAGATTCTTGCTAAGTGAGCACATTTTTGCGGTCTTCACATCTGCTTCACATTCGCATTTTGGTTCCTCTGCGCTTTGCAGCTCCAGAAATAGTCAACTACGAACCGCTGGGACTGGAGGCAGACATGTGGTAAGACACCAACCTTCTTTCTCTGTCCCTCCACTATTCAACAAACTGCAGACTTTCTATGATATTTGCTCTGGTGTTCTTGTAAACATGTTTACAGGATTTACGGTAGTCCTTCCTATTTGAACCTGCATAACTTTTATGGGGTTTTTGGTAGTTTGATTTTAGTCAGCGCAATTGCTATGAATTTTTATAGGATTTCCAATAGTTTAACCTGCACAACTTTTATGGGATTTATTATTGTCTCATTTGAACACAACCAATTTGAGAGGATTTTTACTTGTTTACGGTTGTCCTTTTTTAACCAGAGCAACTTTTACACCAAGGCTTTTTGGGTTGAGGTGTCCCTGCTTGGACCGGCATTGGCCCTGATTTAAAACAATACGTAACAAAATTCATTGTTAGCAATGATAAAACTATCTAGAATAAAAACTATTGAATATTAGATATTAAAAAAAAGCTAGAACATTGATTTAGTCTCATTTTTTATTTATGAAAATTGTGCTGCAGTCGGGCCAGCATCAGTGAACTTCAGGATTTGTGCTTCTCTTTCTTTTACCTTTGGGATTCATAATGCATATTTTATTTACAAATCTTAACTTACTTAACTCTTATGTGATTTTGCACATCGACGGGATTTACGGTAGACTTTTAAACAGCCGCAGGCATTCTGAGGCTTCCCGTGTGACCTTTTCAAGCCATATTTTCTCTTTTCTGTGCAGGAGCATCGGCGTCATCACATACATCCTGTAAGTGTCACCTCACGTGGTGCTAACACGCTGACACTCAGGCGTCCTCTAAAGCGTCAGACGTTTCCCGGCAGGTTGAGCGGCGCGTCGCCTTTCCTGGGCGAGACGAAGCAGGAGACGCTGACAAACATCTCCGCAGTCAACTACGACTTTGACGAGGAATACTTCAGCAACACCAGCGAGTTGGCCAAAGATTTCATACGACGCCTGCTGGTCAAAGATCCCAAGTAGGACCATCTCGGTGCGTTTCTTTGTCGTCTTTTACTAACTGACTTGTCTTTGCAGGAAGAGAATGACTATCGATGACAGCCTTCAACATCCATGGATTAAGGCGAGTTGCCATCTTCTTTGTTGCGTATCATCCAACAAAAAGCATCTCCAAATTTGTTATGTTAGCAAGATGATGACGGTTATCAGTCTTATCAGAATATTGCTCTGATAAGTAGCATAGGGATTTGCTGATAGGATGTGGATGAGTCCAAATATGAAGTGCACTTACAAACACACACACTGAGAGTCAACGCACTAATGCTTGAAATAACACCCACCCCCAAAAAATAACAATTGACCACCCAAAAAAATCATATATTGGGGACTAAATAACAGCATGTTTTTCAATTACAACAAAAATAGAAAAGCATTGAACAAAAAATTAATAAATGTAAAACACCAATGCACAAATATTTGGAAAAACTTCAAAATATGTATTTAATCAGATTAATCCACATCTTAATCACTATGCGTTTATCAACATTCTTTGCCCGCCAAATTCGAAGAGCACCTGTTATGTGTTCATTCTTTCTAAATCTAAAAGGGCATTCAGAGATCCAGAGCGCTATCTAGTGGTGAACTAATAAAATATAAGAATGTTTGCAGATGAATATAAATATCTAGATATGCGATGAAAAAAATTTAAATAATCAAGGGAAAAAATAAAAACATAAATATTAGAGAAAACTACAAGCACAAAAAAAAGATACAAATAAATACAAATAGTATGAGACAAAAATACACAAATAATAGAATGAAGAATATTACATGCATTGATATTTAAAATATAATAAAAAATATCAAAATATTCAGGGAAAACTAAAAAGACACAAATATCAGTCGACGTAAAGTACATAAAATAGAATGTGTGTATATAATCATTAAAATATTCGCTGAAATTACATATGGGGGAACATTAGTGTTCCAATATAATTTTTGGCCCCCCATACCGATTCCAATACCCAGTTGCAGTATCGGGTTGTTTGTACCTAAGGGTTGTTTGTTTTTTTCAACATGAAAAAACTGCCATGCCATTGGTTCAGAGCATTCAAGGGCCAAAAGGATATCTTGGCTCGGCATGCAGTGAACACGTCAGTGAATGTCGTGCACGAGTAAGACACAAGATGCTGCATCCAAAGACCTATATTAGCGTCGGAAATAATGGTATCGGCATGTTACTTGTTAGTACTTGCCGATGCCGATACCACTGTATCGGGGCCTCTCCCGATACTGGTATCGAAATAACACTAACAGTTTGTGGGAAAAAAATACACAATTTTTGGACTACAAAAACAAATGACTAGTTGAGGGGGAAAAAAGCTTCTTAGACAAAAAAAATAATTAAAAAAAAGGCAAAATAAACAGATATTCGAATTGGAATATGGAATAATATATAATATTAATATATATTATAATAAAATACACAAAGATTTGAATTATTTGTTTATGTCTGAGATTATAATCAATAAAATATTAGATGGAAAAATACATAAATGTTCAAGGGAGAAAAACAAAAATGTGTACAATATAATCACAATTAGGGAAAACTACAAAAAAATATATAAAATAGATGAAGAACAAACAAACAGAAAACTGACAAAAAAACAAAGCAACCACAAATATTGGAATTTAAATAATAAATTTTTAGATTAAAAATATACAAACATTGAGGGAAAATATACAAATATTAGTAGACAAATACACAATGCATTGAAAAGATGAAATATTTGACAAAAAACGAAATATCATTTGAGACGATTCGTGTCCAAATAAAGGTGAGGATAATGTCGTAAGAGCAGGAAGAAAAATGATCATATTACCTGTAACCCTACTTCCATTAAAGAATGAAAAAAATCATTCCAAAATACTAGACGCGATGGAGAGGGAGACTCTCAACACAGTAGTAATGATAACACTTGAACTATCCTCTAACGTGACCTCTTTTTTTAATGTAATCACAAACATGATCATAGTTTATCGGTTCAGCGCCGTGTCCCGACTTGACATCCCTGCTTTGGCGTCGTGCAGGTGATCAAGCGTCGCAACGTGCGCCAGGAGGATCGCGACCACAAGCCGGAGCGCCGGCGTCTGAAGACCACGCGTCTGAAGGAGTACACCATCAAGTCTCACTCCAGCATGCCGCCCAACAACACCTACGTCAACTTCGAGCGCTTCTCGCAGGTCCTGGAGGAGATCGCGGCGGCCGAGCAGGGCCTGCGCCAGCTCGAGCGCAACCGGCGCTCGTGCCGCGACGACGTGGCTGCGCTCTTGTCCATCTACGAGGAGAAGGAGGGCTGGTACAAGGAGGAGAGCCGCGGCATCTCGGGCCAGCTGGGCGCCGTCCGCCAGGAGCTGCAGCGCACGCAGGCGCAGCGCAAGAAGAGTCAGGAGGACGCCCGCGGGGCCGCGCAGGCCGCCGGCGTGCTCAAGCGCAAATTCGGACGCTTGGAGAACCGCTACGAGGCGCTGGCTGAGCAGGTGGCGCACGAGGTGCGCTGGGTGGAGGAGCTGGTGCGCGCCATCGCCGCAGACAACGCACAGCAAGAGAGTCGACCTTGAGGCGCCGCTTGAACATTTTAATTTATTTTACACTTCTTTTTACGTACTGCGCTTTTTACTCTCACTCAAGTTTTTTTTTTTTATTGTTTCATTTTCATTGACACCAGCCTTCGGTGTCAGCTATGCAAATGACCTCACCAACAACAACTGGAACTATTTTATTGTTATTTTTTCTTGTCATCTATGCACACCTCAAACATTCCATTATTTTATTTTTTTACACATTCCCCACATTCATCCATGTATTTTTTTTCCCCCATGTACTTGTTGGCACTTATGATTATAGCAACGTATCAAAATATATTTTTTAAAGTACTGTATATGTCAACAAGCTGGCAACATTTGACAGCTTTTTCCGAATAAAACATTTACCTGTCATGTTTTTGTACAGTCTAAGACCTGAACGGACTCTTTTGTAACTGTACTTGTTCAGTCAAATGTCCAATGTACCTGTATTGATACCTATATTGGATTCCACACAGCTTACAGCCATTGATTCGGTGCAATAGCTTGCATGTGTAACTACGCACATTCATTCATCAACCGCATCCTTGGTGCTGTCAAATAACTGAACTGAACTGACTTTTCAAAAACGACAGGTGCTGTCTAATACCTGGATTGGATTCCACTTAACTACATGTATTCCAATTTGTTCCAATGTCCCTTGTCATGTCAAATGTTTGATTGGTCTCGACAACAACTGATCATCCACAATGTTCTTTGTGCGTTCTCACAACAGCATTGGTTGCGGTATTTTTGGTGAATGAAACATTTAAGCCAGATGACGCTGTGATTAATTTGTATTTTTTATTATTTGACTACTGGTTTCAATTGTTCTTGTTCTAAGCTGTGGTCAGGAGCAGCAGCAAAAAAAATAGCATTCTATCAATCACTTTTATTTCATTCATTTTTACTATTCATTTTATTGATCGCATTCATACCTGAGAGAATGTAGGTGACGGGAAGGTGACTGCAATCATGGCTGCAGGCGCATACAAAAATAGACTGCTGACGGCAGCAAATGGAGGCAAGCTGCTTCAAGACATAACCAGCAAAAAAAAAAAAAGATTAATGAGGTGTGTAAAATGTTAATCAGAGAGAGGAAAAGAACCAGTAACATTGGGAAATTTTCCCAGGAGCATTGTGGACATGCTGGCTGAGAGAGGCCTTCATGGGGTTATCGGCGTGATGTCATCCATTTGTTACCCGGGCTTGCTTTCTGTTCGATACAATAAAAAATGCAGACGTTTGAGGTTCAAATAGCTCAGAAAACAGGCGATTTTTTCCAAGGTCTTTGGTGCTGTCTATGCCAGCCTCTAAAATCACGTTTGATACATTATCATTATGGATGGAAAAGAAAATCGGCTAAGTTTGCAACAAAAATTGGTTGACAAACCTTTCTGGCTCAAAATGGGAGTCATGGGGCAATTACCGGACTGATTGGTTAATGAATTCTAAAAAGATTCGTTAGTGACGGCCCTAATAACATTTATTTCTATGATGACACTGATCATGTACATTTTTTTCCCCACCATTTGGAAACATGTAAACACCGATATGCAACACTTTATTTCTATAAAATTATTCCATTGTTGACATTTTTAAATGATCACGTATACACAGAAGCGTATTGCATTCATTTGAAAAAAAAAAGTCTGGTTTCTTAGTTGTTTTTTTTGCCCTTTTTTTTTTAGTTTGAATTTTTTTTTTGTTTTACATATATATTTTTGGGTTTTCTGGAATATTTTTTCTGGATATTTTTAGCTTTTCTATTTTTCTTCTGTGTTTTTTGAACATTTTTTTCTTGTTTTTTAAAATATATTTATTTTTCTGATTTTCAGATAAATCTTTTTCTCTTTTCTTGTACTGTATATATTTTTTATGACAGAAAACAATACAAAAATTTAATAATTTAAAAAAGCAGGGGAAAAAGACTGAAAAAAAGAAAAACTTTTTTTTTTAAAAAGCCCCTAAAAACTTACTATTCATAACCTCTGACCTCTGCTCTAAATATTGTATGAATGAATGAATGAAAATTGTATTCGGTTCATTGGGAAATTAAAAATTCAACATAATCAAAAACAAACAAAAAACTAATTCCATACATAAATATACAACCGAAAGAGTGTAGGCAGAAGCAAAAGCTTTTCATTTTTGTGCCTACCTATCTAGCACAACAAAATAGAAGAAAATCAATAATTGTACATTTTATTTAGCACCTAATCAAACCAAATCGCCACAGCAAGGTCTAACCTTGTACGTACCCTCTGAGCAAGCATTGTACAGAATAGATCCCGGGGATGTCTGTTGCCTTAACGGGCTGCCACATAATAGCCATTTAGTTAATCGACGGTGCAGTCTATTACATGGGTTGATGTCTTAAAAAAAAAAAACACCCAATAGGTGGATAACTGGGGCTCCCACCCCGTTGGCCCTGCCCAATGTACACCCTTATCCAGGTTGCCCTATACCATATAGATATTAGATAACTACGTCCATTCATTTAGATTTCGCAGGTGCTCTGTAATACCAGGGTTGACCTCTGAAAAACAAGAGGACGTGTTATATTTTTCTTGAAACACCTTGGAGGCAACTGTTGCCACGGCGACTGCAGCAGATGTGCAACTAAATGTTGTCCAATTAACTTATATCAAACTTGATTGTATGCTTTTTTTTTTAAACAATATATCTGACCTCAAATTATGAACAAAAAAACTTTAAAAAAATAACATGAAATAAACGCAAACAACTCTGATCTTGGGACGTTTACCTGCAAACGGGGATGGTTTCAAATTCATTTCCCGACCCACGTGTGTTTGTTTTTGTACTTTTTTCCCCCTTTAAAGTAGCCCCCTCGCTTCTGACACGCTATGATTTTAGCTTAATGTTGCCATTACTTCTGAGCCAGAGCACTTGAATGCGCCACATGTCCTCAGGGCTTGTGGAATGTCCGAGCTCATAGACGTGTGCCTGAATCACTCCATCCACATGAAAGCTCGAGTTGGTCGGCTCCAAATACCGGTAAATTGGGTTAAAAATAAGTGATATTTTATAGCGATATGATATACTTTTGAAGCACGTGTTGTCTTAGTTTCTGTGAGATGAGATATATTTTGGTGTTAAGATGTGAGTAAACATTTGTATAATATAAACGTAATGTGTCGTCTACCTTTTTCACGTTATGCGTCACCCCCGTATCATTCCCGCAATGGTGTCGTCCGTGACTGGGCCTATGCAGTAGGGAGTTGTTTGGAGGACCCCTCAAGTTTTTCTTTACTTTACATGTCATTTTTTAATTATTCACACGAGCGTTATTCTTTTTTTCTTCCATTTTTACAGCCCTGTTTGCCACGCTTTTCACTCGTCGAACTCCACTCTGCGTTAAAGCCACCGTCTTCGGGGCGTGGTACACAACTAACAACACAAAAAGGAAAAAAAAAGGAGCCGGAGACGGAAGGGAAGCTTCAGTAAATTCTGGCTGACCACGGCTGAGCTTATGATGCCGACGTTGCGGGACAGCACCATGTCCCACCCCGGCGAGAATTCCCACCAAGTCCGGGTGAAAGCCTACTACAAAGGGTAAGAAAACACAACCGCCTCCGTCCATGTTTCGCTCTCTTTCCACTCGTAGCGAGCTTTATTATCGTTGAAGACGGCTAAGCTAACGAAGCTAATGGCTAGTGTAGCCCAGTGTGGGGTAAACTTGACAGGCAGGTGAAACTGTCCAGACATCCATTGGACGAGTTGTGGTTTAAGCCGTTTTAACGCTGTTTAAATTTCACTAAAAACACGACATGTTGTTTTTAAAGGAAATTCTGGTGGGGGTGGGGGTATTGATTTTACTCTTCTTTCTTTCTGACTACGATCAAGTTGAGAGAGTTGGCTAATAAGTCGGGCTAAGAACTGTTAGCCGTCGGAGCTAATTGTCAATAGGATGTCACAATGAGCCCCATTTTCACTGAAATCACAGCTATTGATTATTATTATTATGGCACCGAATTAAATGGCTCATGGCTGTTGAATAAATGAAAGGTGGTTTATTAAATACGTTCAAGTGAGTCCAATCCTTTTGTTTATATTGGTTTGCAGTCCCATAGGTGGGCAACCGATGGCTCATGGGCCATTTTGGGACCTGTAGTAGCTTTTGAGGTAGTCCACTCATCCATTTTCCATACTGCTTGTCTTCTTCTATCCTAGCTGACTTTGTAGCGAGAGACGGTATTCACCCTGGACTGGTCGCAGGGCACATATATACAAAAAAAAAAAAATTGCATGCATTTGTCTCTCGGCCAAAGTCAGCTGGGATAGACTCCATGTTTATCTCAACTGACTTTGTGCGAGAGGCAGAGTAAACCTGGACTGGCCATTAGCCAATCTCAGGACACAAACAAACGCCCATCCGTTTTCTATAGCAATGTTTTACATTAAGGTGCAAATAGAACTATTCACATGAAGCGCTACGTAAAAAGGTGGAAATTCAGGCGATGTGAAAGATGCGTTTTACGCAATGCGAGTCAGGCGAACACGAGAAAATTAGCTTCTTTACTTCGGACTCACCGCCATGGAATTGTTGAGCAGAACAATGGAGGATCAAATTATCAGCACTGTTTGTGGGCACCCAGAATCTGTTAACTACAGCTACCAGCACCGGGGTCGGTGACTGTCCGAAAAAAGAAAATGGCAAGTGAGGAAATTGGTATATCTATTTGGTAAGTAAGACTAAAAGAAAAGCCTACATCTACTCGGGTTACATGTGTTACAAATGAAAACAGTTCACATTTGGTGATTACATACATTTTCCCGCCCAAAATACAGATATAAATATAGATTATGATACAGTTATTGCTTTGGTCTATATAAAGTATGTTACAAAATAAGCAAAAAGGGTAATTGTTTTTCAAAATAGAAGCAGATGTTTGCCAATGTCTTTTTTTTTTAAATTAAACATGAAGATAATAGTTCTGCTTTTTGGAGGACTTCAGAAATCAGAGAATATTAACTGCTGAGAGTCCAAAATTCCAAGGATACTACTTTGTGTGGATGAATTTACTAGGGCTGGGTGTCGATTAAAATTTTCTCAATCAATCAATTCAATTTCGATTCACAAGAGTTCAGTTCGATTCGATTTAGATTTTTCCCGATTCACTCCGCTTCAATCCGATATTGATTAATCGTGGAACATAAATTCTTCTTAAATATTATAGACATGATTAAAAACTCCCAAAACATTAAATTCCCAATTAAATTTTGCAGAGGCAGTAACTGGGTTTAATGAAAGTAGCACGTGTTATAATCACTTGCGTGTTACGCAAATATTGACATCAGCAAGGACGAGATGAAAATATTTTCATAATTCGAATTCAATAATTGTAAATATAAATTAAAACTATTCTGAATTGTTTTAAAGTGCAATAAGTCAGGTCTTTCATAAATGTAAGAAAATACTTTTGAATTCATGTGAACAGTAAATTTCAAGAAAACAGTAAGATAAAAAAACATTTGGCCTTTAAAAATCTATTTTTCTCATACATTTCAAAATAATCGATTCATGGTTTTATGAGTTTGTCAGGCTCAAAAAATTTGATTTGATAACGATTATTTGATTATTATTATTTTTTGTAAACTCAGCTGCTGAATTTACATTAAACAGGATCTCCAAATTATTAATCAGTTATCAATATATGTATTGGTAAATGTTTAGTTGTAGCACCTCTCGTCAAAAGCAAACCGGAGCCTATTGCAATTGACTTTGGGGCAAGAGTCAGAGTACAGACCAAACTGGTCATTGGTCAAGCGCAGTTCACACAATCATTCTATATCACACATTTGCATATCAACAATGTAACAGTCTTTAATGAAGCCAGCATGCATGTTTTTGGGATGAGGGAGGAAACTGGAGTAGCTGCAATAAACCAGGGAGAAAATGTAACCTGCACACAGAAAGGACCAGGACCGAGATCTCGGAGCTGCGAGGCAGGCTTGCTAACCACCATTATGCTACCCACCATGTTGCCTCATTTGAGCTAGTCCTCCACTGTTCTTTAAAACGTCCAAAAACATTCAAACTATGAGTTCTTGCATAGCATGATGTTGTTGTTCTTCCATAAATGTAGCACAAGTCAAAGAAAGTTTTCTAAAAACTAAAATGACTCCAGACAGGAAAATGGTTCCCTGCCTTGGATAAAGTTAGACTAATAATGATAACATATATATATATAAGTGGGAGAAACGGGTCTAAATGTGTGAAATTGGCATAGATGAGATGTCAGTGTGACAGACAGGTGCTGATAACACATCTAAAAGGTGCAACAATATCACTAAAAAATGTGTTGATCAGCAGTAAAGGTATTAATAGAAATCCTCTAAAGTTTTTTTTTTTCTTCCTTGTACTATGTGCATTTTCGGTAAGGACTGGTCACTGCGGAGATGTTTCCACCTCCCTCCTTGCGATGGAACCAGCGATTGAACGGGACTTGAAAAACGTGTCATACGAGTCCCGTTCGCCGCGCAGCAGCTGTATTTCTTGGCTCCCCCGGGACACACCTCATTTGTTCGCTTGTTCATTAAGTGACGTCTCGGGCAAGCATCCCGAGCATGCTGTGCTCAGGAATGTCAGCTATGCGAACCCAAGAGAGGAAATGAAGTCGAATCAGGTATTGGATGCCTATGGCAAATTGAGCAAGGATCTCACCTTCGACCAACTTGTGCAAAAAAAACATTGTGTCCTCACTTTCTGAATATTTTAACACAGTGGGATTTAGCGGTAAAAGTGTGTTGCCAAACTGCCTCTGAAAACGTAACATAATTTATGACAGAGATCCATTTTTACGGCAGCAGTGTCTCTCGAATGTTGATACCGTCATAAGCGGAGTATTTGAAGATGTCATTTGAGTATTTTCAATAAACCTTGTGGTAACAGAAGTTGGCCGCCTTTGAATCGTGGCAAGCTGCCGCTCTTCATTTTGGGTTTGGACTCAGCACGTCCTGCTGCTCTCTTACTACAATTTCAATCTATATTTGGTTCTGTTGGAGCTTCCTCACGCTGGGTAATTCATCGTTAAAGCGCGCATTCTTTACCAGTTACATCAGCGAAGCGGCGGTGTCAGGCTGTGACAGTCTCGGTCTGTCACACATTTTTCTTCTTTTACCCTCACTCATCACATCCTTCATTTGTAAGTCACAATAAGCTCAGGCTTTCATTGTCTCTCTGTCACGACTCTCTGTCGAGCTAAAGGCTTCTGCTTCAGCTTGAGGGTTCCTGTGTCAGGCATGTTGTCGGGCAGGAAACAGTGGGATTACGTGGAGGTATTTTCTCCCCCTTTTGTGGGAAGTTGCTCGTCTGTTACGAAGACTCGGACACTTCGAGTTGATCTTAGCAAATGATGCAAAATGGCATGCAGCGCCTGACTGCATGCTGTTGATTCAGTTCTAGTTTGGTGTCTAAAGAAGCACAACATGACACAAGCTTCAGGAGGTTGTGCTTAATGCCACACCGGCACCGAAACAAAAGTTCAGAACATTCACAAAGATTCTCCGATTCTGTTCATTTTTTAATTGTTTGCATTTACGAGATGGATTCTTGTTCATTTTTCCATCCTGTACATACATACTGTACATAGTATTAGCATCATAGCATACCACAATAAATAATTACACAAAGAAAATTAACTCCAAACTAGGGCTGGGCAATAAATCTAATTAATTCGATAAATCGTCATTTTAAAAATCGAATCGTTGAAAATTTGTTAAATCGTGAAATATAAAAAAAAAATCTGCATTATTTAAAGCTGTTGTTCTTATGTTCTGTTACATCCAGATGTTTTTGTGAGTTGTAATTTTTGTAAAAAAAAAACTAAATTCGCAACTTCGACTGACAGGCGAACTTCGGTTGAAGTCGTAGATCCCATAGCTCTATGAGCAATGATAACTTTTAATTTGTAAAATAGCAGTCGCTAAGTGGCTCCGGGTCACGTCCACTTCCATTCAACAATCATTTCCTCCCGCTGTCCGTCATAGGGCAGTGACGTCGGTGCAAATGGTTAATTGTTAGGTGCCCTTAACACCAGTTTCATCAATCAATGAGAAAAGGGTTGGACAGTTCTATCATAACAGGGGAGCATGCATGAAAAAAGTCACGAGGACCCATGCTTGAAGTGGGACAAGAAGTTAGTAATTTTGAACCTGCCGTTGTGGGCGAATTTCAGGGCTTGTACTAGTGTTGACACTATCGAATATTTTTTAGAATAGATTAATAGACTAATGGATTCATTTGAATTTTGTCTTCAAGTGAATTACAAAAGCACCCCTTCCCCCCTCTATTATTGTTTATTAACCAGTGATTGCAGTTTATTTCGTACTTCGCATTCGTATAGTGATTAAAAAAAGGGGGTTGATGGAAACTTTACACTTGTCACAACAAGTCAGCAAGATTGTTTTTGTTGAGTATGACTGGTTCGGTCATTGTTTTCCAAAGTGAAAACAGATGTTTGCAAATGTTTTATTTTGATTAAGCACAGAAGATAACCAGTATTCTGTTATGAAGGACTACAGAAATCAGTGAACAATTCCTGTGGATATGCTGAAATCAGAGGATTTGGACAATTTTAAATAAAAATATGCCTCCAAATTGGGATGCACAGAAATGAATTTTTTGGACCGAAACGGAGATTATGCCAATTTTCTATTATCATTGCATTTATTATATCGTTATAAAATATTTAGGCCTATTTAGCATGGGCATTTTAACAAAGCACAATATAAATTGAAATGCGTCCACACCACAGACATCAGAGACACTAAATGCGGAGTGAGCAACTGAGCATTTTCTGCCGGTGCAATTGCACTTTATAGTCAATGTACAATATTTCGCACCATTGCACCGGCGGGCACGGATGCGTGCGGTGCGGTGTGCGATGCATTTGTAGGCTATTATATTATTATAAATCGGCCCATATTCACCACCGTTTAAAAATAAATACATTTCTTCGCACCAGCCAATCGGCTTTGGGAACGGACTGCAAAGTCCCACACGGCGTCCTGTACAGATCTGTATTCACCCCGAGATAGTGGTGAGTGTTTACTTGTTTAAAACTGTTGATAGCAATAGTGCTAAAGTATTTAGCACGGCCACCAGAATGCAAGTGAAAAAGTGGAAGCGCTCGAGGGGCTCTCATGCGCTGCAGGAGAAAGAGTGGCTCACCTGTAGTGCAGTACTCGGCAGCGCTGTCTTTTTCGACATAGTTTACCAAGCGACCCTCTCCTTCTGTGCACAATGAAGCTGCCGGTACTCATAAAACGCCAGAAAGGCGGACACTCACTCCTGTGTTTGGTGTTTAATTCAAACAGACACTTGCTTGTCGCAGTATTTTTTTTTTTTTTTTTTTGCTTGCGTCACCACAACATCCTCTTTCGGCTTGAATTTTATTTCGGCCTGTGCTGTCTAATTTGCGGTTAGCATTGCAACAAAGTTTGATAGTTTCACAGATTTGCTTTGAAAAATAGTGCATAGGTTGGTTTCACAGGAGTGGCCGTTACCTGTGCAAGTGCGGTGGTCTTGACAGTGAAGATGGATGGTCCAAGGTGCTCATGGAAACCCTGGGAAGCACTCTGACCCTTCCGCCTGCTTGACTGCTCGCCAGTGACGAATCGCTTCACTGCAGGCAGATGGGACCGCCGAGTCCGACTAAGACCCCAGAGGCACGGGTTACCAAATACAACCTCCCCCACCCCCCCGCATCCATCGCCTTACCGACTCTTCCCTAATTTGAGTGTACAGTAGGGAAGAATGCCAGGTCTGTGCATCCTAATGCCACAGCTGCTGGCTTTTACTCAGTGGTGAGCAGTTCGGCTTCATTAATCACTCCACATACTCTCAAGGTTTTCCTTTGACTCTAAACATTCCTTCTTTTTAAAATGTTATATACTTGGATGGGGAGGCTGTGGTTCTACGGCGGTACAGACATGTATGACATTTCAAGGTTAAGGATGGCGCACAACTAACTAGTTTACACAGCAGCATAAGAACACATCATGCACCACAAGAAGGCGTGCCCACACCCAAGAATTTGGCCAGAGACTTTGATTTTCCACGTTGCAACACAAAATATTTTACCTGTTTCTTGTGGCTTCAGTCGTTGAGTCACAATTTGGACTTGAGTCAGAAATGAGCGTTTACTATGATCTTCTATTGAATGGACGGACGCCCATGTCTCAACGTGACAAATTCAACATCACCCGCTGCCGTCTGGCGTTGTTATCTCGAGTGAGGATGTAGCTGCCATGTTTGTCTTGCTGGAGAGATCAGAGTGTACGAGTGTAGATGCCAGCCTTCTCCAACCCCCACACCCACCTCCTTCATTGGAAATAATTAACACCACCAGACTGGAGGATGGAGGGTGAGAAAATAGCGGCAGGTTGAGAGGCGGAGTCGGCAACATGCCACTGTTGCACAGAGCTTCCACAATGCCACGTTATTTTATTTATTTTTTTCTTCTTTTTTTTTTTTTGTGCCTTCGGCCGTCTGTCACAGGGTGTGACGCTGTCCCTTTGTTTTAGCACTCCATGTTGAGTGACAAATCGTTTGAGTGGGCTACCACGCGCCCTCTCCTATCCCACCGGAATAAATTGGATTTATAGTCGTTATTGTCAGAGCACGCTTTATGACCATGATCTTCTCTTGAAATTAGACAAAATGTGCATTTTCTCATTCAATTTTGAAAATTGTCAAGAGTTTAAAATAAATACATAACTGCACACAACACATAACATAAATAATAATACAATATAATAAAAAAAACATAACATTCTTGCTACCAAGTTGGATATTTGTAATAAATGCAGCGTAGAGTCTATATTTATTTAAGTAGGCAGTGTGTCTGATTCTGAGACTAGTTTAAATGCACCAATATCGATTCAGTAAGAAGTAAATATACGCAAATAGAACAGTTTGTACATTTTGACAGTTTATAAAAATATATGTGGAATGTCAAGTCACGTGTTTTTTTTTTAACAATAAAGCATCTGAAAAGAATTGCACGTAATTGTATAAAACATGAATGTTGTTTAAAAGTACAGTGCATGTAAATTTAATATTTCATTTGGAAATTGTAATTAAAAGAAAGAAGTATACCTTATTTGTGCATATGGAATAAAAAGTCAAGAAAACATGACAGCTCAGTATTGAAAAGGTAAAATGCGCGTAAACTTAATTTACTTAACAATTTCTTCATTGTTCATGAAATGAGAGCTTATAGTTCCATTGGGGGAGGGTTGGGCATTGAGAATCGAGTGGGACCGGGACTGGGACTAACATTATGGCTCTCCCAGAATTGTTTGGATTTGAAAATGTGGGTGCTAAATTTCATTGCCTAGTTTACCACGTGGAAGCCAGAAAACACGTACGAGGAAGTACCAATAAAAAAAATATGTGCATGTGGTACACAGCAATACACACCTCGCCGTACATGAACAAAAAAGAACTAGCAAGTTTGTGAGCATCAAGCTCACGAGTTGCAATAGATGACGCTACTCGGTGGAGATCAAAAATGAAAAAAATACAAATAAATACCATTCTGGAACCATTCCATCTAAATTCAAAAGAAATTCAGCCTATGACATTTTTGTGTCAAATGTTTGAAAGTGGAAGGGAACCGTCCGTCTATTTGTTTTTTGTTTTTTATTTTTTTATTTGATGAAATGCAGTGCATGACATTTTTGTGTTAAATAGTTGATGTAACCACAATTTAACAACTTGCTCCACGAGGCAGAGCAACTTGACTTTTATCTTCCCGCCTGACAAACTTTACCGCTTTACAGATGCCATAATATGGCATCATATATTATGTGCTGTGTGTAGGCAGCAGGTGTTTTTGTTTTTTTAACATCAAACAATGCAGTGTTATTTATTTGCGCAATGCCGAGCCCAGCACACTTAAACCTCACCTTGAACTGGTGGTCCGGTGCATCCTTGCTTACTCCTGGGCTGATTTATTCATGGTCATCTTACCATAAAGCTCTCAAGTTAATAAAGAACCGCAGGCTCCATTTTGTAGCATGTTAGTAAAAGCCAGGTCCTTGTACGTTGCTCCTAGGCCTGCGGGCACCCCTCAACCCCCGCCCACTTCTCCTCCTTTTCTTCAAAAATATCCACATTCTAGAATCTAAACCATCCCCTTCCTGACCTCGCGTGTTCACAAGCTTGCTGACCTATGTCGCCCGCAGAAGCGTAAAAGCTTATGGATGCCATCTCCCAGGCCGTAAACATCAGCATGACTGGCCGGTAGGGGTGAGCAAGAGACAAGGCCGTTGAAACAAGGGACAGATGATCCCCTCCACAGGGGTGAACGCTCTTTATCACCCTCTACTACCCTTGTTAAAGCTTTATGTGTGTTTGTGGGTGTGTGACTGGAAGAAACAGAGGACGATGTATGTATGATGTCTACTCTAATGGCTGAACCTCTGAGGTTGGACCAGCTCGCCTCAGAATTTCTTCATGTAGTGATGTGGGTCAATTATTTACTCAACTGCAAGAGATGGGATGTGTCTTGTCGGGGTGATATATTGATTGATTTAAAAAAATATCTTGTTCTAGATCTTTACCAATTTTTTTTTTTTTTTACAATTATTTGTATTTAAATAATGCAAACCATTTATTTATTTATTTTTTATTTCATTTTGAACTACTCCAATTTCCATTGACACCATTTTAATGTCATTTATTTTTAATGGATTACAGTAAATGTAAAAATTATCCATCCATCCATCCATCCATCGTCTTGCACTTATCCGGCGGGCTTGGGTGGAGGGGGCAGATATTTTAAAATAATTAAATTTCTATGAAATGCACATTTAAAAAGATTTTTAAGATTACAATTTAATGATATATATATATAAAAAATTACGAGTGGCATTTGAAGAAAATGTAGTTAAAGCTCTTGTTTAAAAAAAACAAAAAGCAATTCTTTTTGTTTTTTTATTTTATAAAAAGAAATACCAGTGTATATTTTTTAATTACCAAGTGAAATTGATCAAAATAACATTTTTCATGATTGTTTTATTATATAAAAAAATACGTTTAATTATATTTGTCAAATGAAACTGGATTTGGTTTAACACAATTGACTAGTAACAACAGTTGGTTGTTCTGTGCAGGGACATCATGATCACCCACTTTGAGCCGTCCATCTCGTATGAGGGCCTGTACGGTGAAGTCCGAGAAATGTGCTCCATGGACAACGACCAGCTCTTCACCATGAAGTGGATCGACGAGGAAGGTGTGTGTCCAGCCCATGCTGACAGTTATGAGAAACACAAAATGACGTACTATAGGGTTGTGCATCTCTGGTCTGTGGCTGATACAAATACATCTATTGATACGCTACCAACAATACATGAAAGATACTTTAGTCGCAATTACCCGTATGATACGATTCACCTCCTTATCACGAGGCAATGTGATCCAACACATTACAATGTATTTGGATTCAATTTGATTTGATACTATGATGCAAAGAAGTTATGCTATTAGTGGTGGGTGATGTATATCATCATCGATATTAACGTCAAAGTTCATTTCACGATGTGTAATTTTACGTTATCGAGTTTAACACTGGCTGTAAAGTAGTAGGACATGATGGAAGTCCTTATTCTGCGAATCAGCGCCAAGAGGAAGTGATAAATCCTCATTCTGCCAATCAGCAGGAATGATTAATTTATGCGACTCGATGGCCCAAGCAGAGCGGACAACGCAATGGCATTGAAGAAATGGAGAAACGAAGGAGTCTCATCCTTCCGGAAATAATTCGGGGTTGACAAGACTGACGTTGGTGAAAATAACGTGCAGAAAAATGGTCGTCGTGAAGAGCAATTCATCAATACTTGTGTTCTACCATTGAACCTTATGAAAACTTACGAGGATAACCTTGTGACTGCATGAGAAAGACTACTGCGAAAGAGTTCTTTTCAAAAGAGAAGTAACGCTCAGCAACACACACGTGAAACCCTCACCAAGTTTAGCAAACACACACTCTTCTATATACTATAATATATATAGTATATACTATAATGGCGCTAACGGCTGTACCTACCGCCTGTGTTGAGGACAGTTTACAAATAACATATTCCACGGCGACATGTTACAAATCACTGTGTATCTTTTTTTTTTTTCATTCTGACTGCTGTAGTAGCTGGAAATGGTCGACCTTTTCATTCTTCACATCAAAGTTTGCTGCTATCTCTCATTATGGCGGCAGACAGACACTTCCACGTTCACATCATGAGATGCTAACCTTATCACGCAGGCTGAAGGAGGCTGGTCACTTGAGACTAGCTAACAGTATGGCTAATGGGCCTATCACAACAAACTTGCATGTGCTGAGGATCACCAAGAAATACACTCAGATAGGGGTGTTAAATTTTTTTATTCGTCAATATATCGAAATATTACAGCGCGCAATTCTCGAATCGATATGCGATGTTTATTTTATAAAAATATTTAACAAAACATCTTAATTCGGGTTAGGGTTCACATGTTAAGCATGGAAGAATGTTATGTTAATGGGACATTAAGCCTTAATATTTTATTTCAATGCTATTCAAACATGAAACATTGCAACAGATTGTTTGTTAAATACAGTGGCTCACAGCTATAAGCCTGAAATTTCAGATAAATAAATACATTTTCATAAAAATCTTAGTGTTACATGTACAAGTTTACTGATGAGTATTTTCTAAATTTGAGTTTTAAAAAATCGCAAGAATCAATTTATAGATTCGTATCGGGATTAATCGAATCGAATCGTGACATATGAATCGCGATAAAGATCGAATCGCCAAGTCTCCTAAGCAATTTACGTCCCTACACTTCGAGCATACTCTGCTTCACTCCAACCGTTGGGAAACAGAGCGTTTTTCGGTTATTCATATTGTCACAAAAAAGGAGTGTGCACTCTGTCAGTAAAGATGGAAACATTCCCGGTACATGGGAATCGATACGGTACCGAACGATACCAATTTCACGAATCAAGTCATCTTTTGCGTCGCGACAGGCGACACCCTACCTTTAACAACTTCAAAATAAAAGCCTTCCAAGGCATTTGCGCTCCTTGTATTATTTGGTAAGGTAAGGTTTATTTTCTCTCCGCATTGGTGGCGTGTTGCCAGACAATGTGCCAAATATTCCTAATTCCCCACAACGTAAACGGTGGTTTCCAGGACCGTGAAGGCAACGGGAGACTTTTTGTGAGCTACACACACACACACACACACACACACACACACACACACACACACACACACACACACACACACACACACACACACACACACACACACACACACACACACACACACATGCATATGAAAAGTCCTCTTCCAAAAAAGATTTGTGAATGGTTGGCCGCACCAGTTCTACCAGTCCAAAATTGAGCGTAGAGCCCTGGTTTTACTCAAATATAGCAGTTTTCTGTTACACACAATCAAATATTGTTTAAAAAAAATGCAAACCTTTAATATAGTTTAGTATTGGGTGTTGTAGTATTGGAGCATTTTTACGAGTCCAAGTATGAATGAAAATGTACTGTTGTTAACAATATCTACAATTTCGAACGATAACTAACAGAACAATTGCTCGTTGTCAGCCATTTAGCAACAGCGGCGGCGCAACAGCCGAGATGGAGCCGTCGGTTCTCTCCGCTCAGCCCGAAGGTCAGCATGACAAAACTAATTAGACTCAACCGCCATATATAATCAGTGCCTTCATTAGCCTGTCTGAGCAAGAAAAGCTGCTTGATGCTTGTAATGAAGTGCTACAGCATCTCTCCTGACATCGATAGAGCATGCGGAGTTAGCCCTCCTCAAGATAACTAAAATGTTATGTATACTTATTATATTTGGGGGGGGGGGACAACTCGGAACAAAGCAGACATATTGTTATGCCTATTTTGCGTGGGTGATGCAAGTCTTAGGTGGCAGACCACTGAGAGTGTAGTGAAAGTGTGTGTGTGTGTGTGTGGGGGGGGGGGGGCAGGGGCAGGTTGCCATCACTCTGCACTCCCAAACCGGTGATGGTGTGCCACGGTTCGATCCCCTATTTGGTTGGATGCCACCGGTTAGACATCTGCCGCCAGTAGATGAATGTGCATCCGCGACAACCCCCTAGCACAAAGTAGTGCTACTCTACACAGAATGCACGAGAAAAGACAGAGGATCTGTGAGCTACATTGTTGTTGTCTACAGCCGTGCATTTCCCACTCATTGAAAATAATTTCTTCAGCAGCAAACTTTGACAAATTGTCCTTTAATTTTACACGTCACCTCCAATGTATTTGTTGCTTTTTTTTTTAAATGTCAGAACAGCACAGCTTTTATCCTCACAACCTTTAACACCGATGGCCGGATATATTTTTAGCTCATAATTATTTTATTATTTTCCTTTTTTCCCCCCTCCTCATTACAATTAACCTGATTCTTTTTTTGCTTTAAAATGTCAGTTGTGTGTATGGAAATGCTTTTCTTAGCTACAATTTAAATGATAGTTTTGCCATTCAATAGGGAATGCTAACTGAGTGATTATGTACTTTCAATTGTCTGTCATGACTATAATTTAATCCTGTTCCTTCAACCCTTTGTCCGTGTGAGGTCATGTGATTTAACATTTGGATCGTCCGGCAGGTGACCCATGCACCGTATCTTCTCAGTTGGAGCTGGAAGAAGCGCTGCGCCTCTATGAGCTCAACAAGGACTCTGAGCTCATTATTCACGGTGAGCCTTGCGCTGCATTTTTTTCCCCCCCTGAACATAATTTCGTGGCAAAACACAATTTACTCATGTTGGAGCTGTGCACATTGGCCTAAATGTTTCTGCTTAGCTCATGCAAGATCATTAGTAACGGGTTTTCAAATAAGAAAAATAAAACTTTACACTATTGAACTTAATAAAAAAAAAATTTTTAAAACATACTTCTAAAAAGATACAGTAAATCATAATTGAATACAATGTATAGAATTAAACATTAGCCTTTTTTTTCTTCTTTTTTTCTTTTTTCTTTTTTACAGTATATGCCTGTGAGCATTGTCATTGTATGTCTACGTGTTGCTGCACCATTTTTTTCCTTTTTCTTTTTTTTACAAATGTGCCTTTCTAAAAGGCTTTAAAACCACAGCATCCATGCTAGTTTTGTTAGCTTGACTTTGGCGTTTTACATTGTGTGTTAACATCAACCACCATTAACACCAGCAAGCTTTCATCTTTCACAAAAGAGAAAAATATAAAATTAAACAAACTGCAAAAGTTATTAGGGCAAAATGGGATGAGACAAAACATACATATTAGAAAATAATATTTAACAAACACAACAAAAATATTAAAGCTGCTCAATGCAGGAAATTGAATTTCAATTCACTACTGCCATGTGTGGCTAATAAATTAAACCGCACACTCCCTTCTTCACATACACACAGCGCGCATGATGTCACATCCGCAGATAAATTTGAACCCAAATCCAGTCAAACTATTGACCCGAGGCTAGGAGTACTCATTGTGAATAGCTACGGTGTTAATTTGCTAATTAGAAGATTTGAGTCATAACTGGTCAAATAAAAAGGCTGCTGTAAAGATATTTTGGGGCAAATTGCTACATAGAGCAGCTTTAAGAAAGAATATTAAAAAATATATACAAATTACAAAAGACAAAATAATAACACCATGAAAATACAAAATATAAGGAAAGGAGAAAAGTAGATTAAAAAATGCATTCGGAAAAAATACGTGAATATTAGACAAGAAATACCGTACAGGCTGCTTCTCACTTTTGTATGTGTTGCATAAAAAATAAAAATAAACAGCTGAAGGAAAAAGAAAAATATATTGAGTGACAGCATTAAAATCGGTATTGTTAAAGGGAAACAAAAGTAGCAAAAGTAAACACTATTTTTGTAAAGGCACCATTTATTTGATGCAGCTCCATTCTCTGTTTAGTTGATATGCTTAGTGTTGTTCCGATACCGATACTGGTATCGGCAGAGGCCCCGATACTGCAATAAAACAGTGGTATCGGTGAGTACTAACAAGTAACATACCGATACCATTAATTCTGACACTAATATAGGACTTTGGATGCAGCATCTTGTGTCTTGCTCATGCATGACATTCACTGATGTGTGACATATTCACTGCATGCCGAGCTAAGATATCCTATTGGCCCTTGAATGCTCTGAACCAATGGCAGGACAGCTTTTTCATGTTGAGAAAAAAAACGCCTTAGGTATCTGTATGGTATCGGCATTGGCCGATACTGCAAAGCTGGGTATTGGTATCGGGGGCCATAAAAGGGTATCGGAACAACACTAGATATGCTTTCTCTTTTATTTTCTACAATTTGTGTGTGCTTGCATGTGTGTGTGCGTGTGTGAACGTCGTCGTTCACAGCAAGGTGGAAGAGGAATCGAGCATATGTTTGATGATGCACGGAAGTGTGAACAACACCGTTTTTCTTCTCCTGACGTGTCTGTAGACCCGCCGGCTACTTTGCCGCTATTCTAGACGCTTCGGCGAATAATCAGCATGGCTGCAGAGGTCGGGGTGGGCATATGCGTCACTGGCATATGATTGACAGGTGCCTGGAAGTGTGTGTCTGTGTGTCTGTGTGTGTGTGTGTGTGTGTGTGTGTGTGTGTGTGTGTGTGTGTGTGTGTGTGTGTGTGTGTGGGTGGGGTGTGTGTGTGTGTGTGTGTGTGTGTGTGTGTGTGTGTGTGTGTGTGTGTGTGTGTGTGTGTGTGTGTGTGTGTGTGTGTGTGTGTGTGTGTGTGTGTGTGTGTGTGTGTGTGTGTGTGTGTGTGTGTGTGTGTGACTAAGGAGCTGGTGTTCAAACGGTGGTTAATGTAACGTTTTTTGTTTGGATCAGAGGTGAGGAGTGGGTTCCCGAGTGCAAGATAGGTGGGTAGACGCGGCGGGGGGATGCTGTGTCCCTCGCTAACGAGCTTCCCGGCTACAGCCCACGCCTCACCTCTGACTCGCACTGCCTCTGGTCTCAAGCTCCTTGTCTCTCACGAGCCCACAAACACACATTTGTCATCTTCTCTCAGGTCATTCGTGCCTGATGCAAAACCAGCATGCAGTGAACTGACAACGTGTCAGACACCCAAGGCGACATTTTGCCTGCAGGTTGTCTTTACTACCACTGTTGTGTTCAACATGCTTAAGTCAAAGGCGTATGCGTTATTCCATAATTCATAACAGTTCCCCCAGGTACCTTTAGGGGAGAAATGATGACATACTCACAGCTTGTGTATTGTGCTATAAGACTGCTGCCTCCACGAGTTAAGCACACACTTGCTGGTGAATAGATGAGAACCAGCTTTCCAGTGGAGCTGGCCAAACTGTTGCACATGCGCTCGCTGGCAAGATCCAGCCTGCTGTTACGCATACACTTGCTGGCAAGATGATGAGGGCCAGTGCTCTGAGCCATGTGGAAAAAAGGAGGCAACTTCACCGCCACTAATCAGAAGTGAACACTGTTTGATAATGTGTGCGTCAACAAAACTGAACTCGCATATAGAGTATGGCTGAATTCTGGCCATTGCTTAATAATGGCTCTGGATGACCTTGTGTTAATATGACGACCAAGGTCGGAGCTGAGATTTGCAACAGGGCGAGAAGGCCACTTGTGCACACGCAGAGACAATTTGGGCAATGGGCAACTAACAAAGGATTTACTTGGTTGTTTAATTTCACACTTGGTGGGTGGACAGGCACTCCAGAGACCAACCAGCCTAGCTGTATAACGGTACAAGCAATTAAAAAGTCCATTTTCAATGAGCGAGCTCATTTAAGTTGATGAAAATCATTAGACCTGAAATATTGTTGTTTTTTCTCCCCAAGTGTTCCCATGTATACCAGAGAAACCCGGTATGCCATGTCCTGGTGAAGACAGTAAGTTCAACCCTTTTGTTTTTGTTTTACTTTGCATGAGATAAACTTTTATTTTATTATACTGTATACTTCTACAGTGGCGTTTTGCGATATGAGTGACTCAAATTACAATTTCAGATGTGAGCAGAGCGTGGTATGTCAGTGAACTCAACTGGCAAATACGGAACAATTCTTCCAAAAAGAGGCTTTAGTTGTTTAGTGCCACTCCCAATTAAAGTGTACTGTCAAACTAAATGTTACAGGGATACTTGATTTATCTATCCATTTTCACCAGTTAGAATATATTTTGCCTAAAATTTATGTGATAACGTCATTATTTTTCATGTACAAATAATAACTATAAAAACACATTTTGCCACTTGCTGTCGACTGAAGATGACATCACAAGTACTCAGGAAACGGGTAACGACCAATCATGGCAAGTGGCCCGCTGAGCTAGATAAGAATGGGTGGATTTGTCTGCTTAATTCATATTGCACAACCGCAGTATTAACTCATTCACTGCCATTGACGGCTATAGACGTCAAAAATTCATTTGAACTATTTCTATTTCACTTCTTTTTTTCTTCTCACTTTTGTTAACAAGAGTATGAAAACCTAGAAAAAAATGTATTGTACATTTAGAACAGATATAAAATTTGTGATTATTCTTGAGTTTAAATAAGTAACTAAACAAAACAGAAAATATAAAAAAATTAGAGGCGTCAGACGATGATTTTTTAAAATTTTTAATTAATCGCATGACTTCAATAGTTAACTCATGACTAATCACATTTTATATCTGTTCTAAATGTACAATCATTTTTTTTCTAGGTTTTCATACTCTTGTTAACAAAAGTGGAAAAAAATGTGAAACTAATAGAAATGGTTCAAATGAATTTTTGACGTCTATAGCCGTTAATGGCACTGAAGGAATTAATCAGAATGGCGTTTTTAGACTAGTGAAAGCAAATTTTTCTGACTTCCCCTTTAAAATCTTCCTTAAAACCTAGACAGTTCAATTTCTGACCCTGGAACAAATGAATTAACTTTGTTACATCCAATGTGTGGGAATTGTTATGACATTAGAACAACTTGGAAGCCAACCAACCAGCCACCCAATTTAACGCGGCCTCTTTTTCTCTTCCTGCCCCACAGAGTCCATTTATCGGCGAGGAGCGCGACGCTGGAGAAAGCTCTATTTCGCCAGTGGCCATGCCTTTCAGGCCAAACGCTTTAACAGGGTGCGACATCACACTGAATGCTTTCAATTCACGTTTTTACAGTGCATCACGTGGGAAGCATGACCATTTACAAGGGTCAATGTCACTATAAAGTCTCTTCGGTGTCCTCATCAGAAACATTCAGTCATCATGAAAATGTAGCAATGATGAAACCCTGACATTTTATTGTAAGTGGCCAAACATTTGCTCACGCAGTGCAATGATAAATCAACTCACCACATCTGTTGTTAAGTAAATGCCGCCGGCCACACTTTGTGCAACTACAGTTTAAAAAAAATAAATAAATGAAAAAGATTAATTGTGCCATACTTCACTGCAAAACAGTATAATTTTTAGTCCATAATTTTTAGTAAAGTATGTTCATAAATGCTAGTCTCCATTTATGAACGTGCATGTTAAACGCCTACTTTTGGGCCCTCCACAATGTTGCGTGTGTCCATGTTTATGTGCCGGGCAGGTATGCACTTTATTTTTCTACCTCGTTTCTTGCTACATTTTTTCATAACAGCTATTTTGTCCTCAATTTCAGTTTCACTTGACATGCATATCATGATTTTAAATATACTACACTTGAGTAAATAAACACCAATTCTACTCATAGCGTTATTCTTCTGTCATCTGCTTGCTTGTGCCTGGTAGTGTTGTGGCTAAACAACATAAGACAAAAAAATAAAAAAAACATTCTTAAGGAGCTCTCGTCTCTCACAGTCTCAATCAACTGGAAAAGTTTCCTAGAATTACATTTTAAATTCTCTCTCTCATTCAATCTCTCACTGTTGTGAACAGAGAGCACATTGTGCCATCTGCACGGACCGCATCTGGGGTCTCGGCCGACAGGGATACAAGTGCATCAACTGCAAACTGCTGGTGCACAAAAAGTGCCACAAGCTGGTCACTGTAGAGTGCGGCCGGCCAATGATCCAGGTGATGTGGGGTTCATATTTTTAATTGTTGGACATGAGCATCCACGACACACATCCGCTTAATGCTGTGACTTGCTGTGTTCTTTTTTTAGGAGCCAATCATGCCTGGTCAACCACCCAGTCAGTTAGACCCAATGGAACAGCCAGGTAATGATGTACATACAAAAATCACTACTGGCATTTTTGAATATTTTTATTGCAATAATTTATGGACACAAATTTTCACATCAGTATTTCAGTTCAGTGGTGTTGGTGTATTCAGGACTTTATTGTCTATTTTGTATTTCTAATATATTATTCACAGTTACTATGATTTCAGTGTTTTATGTAATGTGTAATACCTTTTAATATTTATTTAAATGGATTATTTTCCTTTTAATTTTTAAAAATTTATTTCAATGTTTATTTTTTGCCAAGTTCAATTTGATTAGAACATTTATTATAGTATAATTTTCTTCTATGTAAATATTACAGTAATTGTAGTATTTTGTCAATATTTAGTATTCATTGTCTTTATTTCTCAGCTTTGAGTTAAACATTTATTTTATTTTACATTGAGGCAATAATTCATTATTTTGCAACTATAAATTACATTTGATATGTTTTCAATTTTGAGTTTCAATGTGTCTTTGAATTTTTTTTAATTTTGCAAGTACATTGTTTTCATTTTCTTTATTTTAAAAATGCAGCAGTTGGATTTTTTAATGGACTTTTTAATCGACTGAAATAGTTTTGTTCATTTATATTTATATTTCAAATGTCTTTCTTAAGTTTTTAATGTCATTTTTATCAAGCATTTCCTTCTTTCTTTTTTTACATTGGCAAAAAAAAGGAGACATTCAAGCAAGCAATGCCTCTATTTTACATAGACTATGACATACATCTTTCTTTAATAAATAGTAATTATGCATGGGTTCGTGTTGTGCAATTGTTGCAGTTACAGATGGGGTGGGGCGGGAGGCGTCTACTAGGTGGGGGGCATTTATTGTGTTGTATTCCCAACAGTGTTGTTGTACTGGAAAATTGCTGTTTTCCCCCTACTCAAATGGAATTAGAAATGATTCAGGCCCAGTAGAGCTGTGAACAAAGCGACAAAGCATGACTGTCTCTCACCTACTTTCTCTCCTTCCTGTTTTCTTGCCTCCCCTTCTCCTGCTGTCTGTCTGTCTCACACTCGCTCTCTCGCTCAGGCCCTCAGAATAAAGATTCCAGAGAAAGCTTGACTTACGACGGGGAGGAAAAAGAGGTGAGTTGTTCCATTAAAAAAAAAATGGGGGGGGGGGGGCTCACACTGTGTCAACAAAACTTGATGTATATGTGTGTAAATTTTACCTCCTATCAGACTACAACAAAAAGTACCGGTGCACTTAAACATTGTCCAATACAGGGGCTGTTACAAAAATGATTTACCTTTAATTAAGATAATGGTTATTATTTAACATTTTATTTGAGGGAGACCTAAAAAGGAGGTTTCTCAGTCCGTACGTCCATCCATCCATTGTCTTCTGGGTTTGGGTCATGGTTGAGCAGCTATTGTAGGGAACCCCAGACTTCCCTATGTTTCCTCAGCTATTTCTTCCAGCTCATCCGTGTGATCCTGAGGCATTCCCAGGCCAGTGGCGACTTGGCAGACATAATCTCTCAGACATAGTCTCTCTGGAACTGTTTTTAATTGTGAAATGCTTACAAGCCATCTATTTAAACTTAATGCCAAAATCACAAATTACAAATACTCACACAATAGCCAGCTGTCCAAAGTAGCGACAGTGTGGAAAGGATAGAGTACAACTCCCAGTGCTGTTATAATGATTGACGTGGAGCTTTCCAATAATGAAGTCAAAACAAGGCCTGAAAAGCTGACTGCTTATGGTACAGTCAGACCCCGCAGAATGACCGGACTCAGCATAAGCATAGCACCACAGACGAATGAATACAGGCAGACAAATGTGTTATTTATTCAAGTTCAACAACTGGTCAAGTAAATCAATGATTGGAAAGACGCTCATAAGAACATTCAAGAGCATTCAGTTGCGCGCAGTGCTACATGTATTGATTTCCCGCAGCGTGGCAAATTAAGTATCCTTTTATCACAGCTCCTAACATTGCCAGCTGATTGATGGCGACACGTGTAGTTTTGGGGCAATTTGATACAGCCGCAGAGGGACAGGGAGTCGGATACGCGCAGATGGTCCGAGATAGGAGGGGGGGCAGCCAAACGATCTTATCCGCGCTCGGAGATAGGGTTGTCTAAGCACGGTTAGATGGATTGGTGGATGGAGCATCTTGCTACGACTCCAGATTACTGCAGAAAAGGATAGCGGGAGGAAGATTCCGGAGAAATGTTCTAGTGTGGTCGGTAGTACCACCGCCACTGCGGTCGATCCATTTACATCCATGCTGGTTTCCAGCAGTTCAATGGCTTGTCTTTATGAACCGTATAACTGTATAAGGTCCCATCCCCCCACCATGTGCTGTGTTTAGTTGGTGTATAAAAAATAATACAAAATAATGTACAGTGGTGTCTTCACGAGTGACTTGACTTCTTTGAGATATGATCTGTCGTTCAGCTGATTTAGTTTTGTTTTTGTTTTTTTTACTTTGAGTTGCGAGTTGGAACAATCCGCTTTATGGTACCGCGCCACAAGGTGGCACTTTCTTGTTTTTGTTATGCCTATGCAGCACTTCTATGTTTGGGCATCAGTGTATTTGATGCCGTGGACTTTACTTCCAGTCCCTTTGTTTGCTCTCTAATTTTTTTGCTATCCAGCAGCGCTGTCCATGGCTGATCATCCGTAACGCGCGGTTACGGAGTGCAGAGTTAAGATATGAGCGATGCATGTAGCAGCCAGCTCAACTCGCGTCACAATAAGCAGCGCTTTGGCAAATAATAAACAATTCTTAAGAAAGATGCTTCAAAATGTGTGTGTTATCACTGCTAATTGAAGTTTCCTGTCAAATAATAGTAAAACAAAGAGACATGCACCTTGTGGTAAAACACCCGCTAACTACATGCCGACACTAGACAGCATCTACTTTATGTTGAGGTACAAAAACCCTAAGCAAAGGATTTAACACAAATGGTGCAGCAACACATGTAGAAAAACAATGTAACAGTCCTTACAGTACTATAGCCTTTATCCTCTGCGAGGAATGACTAATATTAGTGCCATACTGACGAGCTATAAGAGGAGTTGAGGCATCTTGATGAAAACCCCATCTGTCTGCCTTACATTGCCCCCCAGGTGGCTAAAGTGGGCTCATCAGAAAGAGCATCATTAAGTCGTTCAAACGATTGTGATAACACCATAGGTCATTTTAATTATTTTGGATTCTATGTAATTATCTCAATACTATATATATTTTGTAAAAATACAGCATGATGAAGTGCTATTGTTTCTCAATTAGGCATGGGACAAGATCTCGTATGACGAGATCTCGCGAGATTAAAACACCACGAAATGTCTCGTCCCTGCACAGCACAAGGTCTTTTTTTTCTCTCGAGGGACTTCGCCTCTGTAATCCACTTATTTAGCGTACACTGCCAGGAAGACAGTCAAAGCAACACTTGTTCATAATGGTAACACTTGGTGAGAAGGCTAACTTCAGAATAAACCTTACTATACCAATAATATATGGCCATCATTGCCTTGGTACGCTCTTATTTTGAACTTGTTCCCAGCAGCTGTCACGGCGTAATTCATTCTTGAACAAAAGTTGTTGATTCAAGAAAAACTCAGATTTCATTCGTGCAAAAGTATGTGAACCTCTCACTTAATCGGACATTGCACCTCCTTTTACAATGAGAACTTCAGCCAAACTTCAGTCTTTCACTTCTACATTGGGGGAATTTTTGCCACTCTTCCTTGCAAAATGCAGCCAGTTGAGAGCGGTTGGATGGGCGTCTAGCATAAACTGCCCGCTTCAGGTCCCGCCACAGTATTTTGAAAGAATTTAAATCAGGATTTTGACTGGGCACATCCCGAACATGAATCTTGATGTTCTTCAGACATTATTTGGTTGTATTGCTGGAATGCTTTGGATTGTTGTCATGTTGCATGATCCATCGTCTACCAGGCTGTAAATTCACAAAGAACGGCTTCAGGTTATGTTCTAGGATTTCACAATATTCCTCTGAATTCATGATTCCCTGGATTATGTGGAATGCTGGAATGCATTAGTAGCATTTACATTCATTTCAATGAAAAAAGATGATTTGGGATGCAATTGTTTTTGAGTTAAGTGTGTGGTCACGGAACAAATTAAATTAGTATCATCTAGTACTGTATCATAATCAGCTATAAGTTATACATTGGAAGTATTGTTTGAAGATAAGTAAAGTTACTGTGGTAATACTACTCAAACACCATTAAGACCAAAAATGAGTTTATAAACTATTAAACTATTTTATATAAACTGCCAGTGGTATAATATCAGTTTGAGTTTCTTTGTCTATGTAGTCGTAGATGTCTGTTTCACATCTTCAACTGAAATTTCTTTAGGAAAGGTCACTATAGATATAGTAAATATTGTCAGTGTGATTAAGAACCTCGCTATCTCTCCTCCGATCAGGCACGGAACAGCCGAGACATGGGGAAGTCGCCCTCCAGTCTCGGCCTGGCCGACTTCGACCTGCTGCGGGTGATCGGCCGAGGCAGCTACGCCAAAGTGTTGCTGGTGCAGCTGAAGAAGACTGAGCGCATATACGCCATGAAGGTGGTCAAGAAGGAGCTGGTCAACGATGACGAGGTGAGCCACAGCGTCCCTCAGCTAGCATCCAAGTTTAAATATGTTATGATTGGTTTTCCTTCTGGAAAACATGTTAAAGGATTTGTTTCTGATCTGTCGAAACTAGCTAGCCCAGACTAACTAAACGCTATGTAATGTTTAATATTTGTATTATTACTCCATTACTGTAAACCATTATGTCTTATGTAACACTTGAAATGTCTAGGGAATTAGACCATCAGAAGGAACTGAACATTGGCATCAGATAGGAATTAGACGTTTGGACCAGTTGTGTAAATCCAGCCATAGTGTACCGTTTGAGAAGGAAAAAGCGAACCCACTTAAAGTTAGTTTGCAAGAGAGACACTAAGACAAAGCCTTCATCTAATTAGATGTGAGGACAAATTAACAGTGCAATAGTCTTCCTGTGTGTTTGTGTAATGAATGCAATTAGCACAACCTGTGGGCGCTGTTATTTATAGCACAACTGACAGCCACGTTTTAACATCCATCTCAGCTATCTTGTCAAATGCTCTGACCCCGTCAGTACCTCAGAGAAGGTGTGGATTAACCACGGTGTCTTGGGGAATCGACCGGTGGCATACGCTATGCGAGAGGCGAGTAGTTAGCTTTGATTCGACGCACTTAGCGCGATTGACAAATTGACATGTGGCGGCTGGTCAATGCCGAGTGTTCTATTGTCGCTGGGCCTCATCAGCGTCGTGTCCAGATGTATGATGGGCTCTTCTGGCTCAGCTCTTTCCGCCTGCCTTCGCCCACGCAAGTCGATGGCGCACGCTGCTTATTCAGCTCTTCAGTGCTTCAACACAATGTCACAATGACCTCTCATTGGCGTATTGGTGTATGTGTCCCCCCACTCCCCACCTTCCTTTTTCCAGGACATTGACTGGGTCCAGACAGAAAAACACGTTTTTGAGCAAGCGTCCAATCATCCCTTCCTGGTGGGCCTGCACTCCTGCTTCCAGACAGAAAGCAGGTATTGGGGACTCTGGAAAAATAACTTATTGTATTTTCCTGACCATAAGGCGCAGTCTCGGTTTACGAGTGCTATTTCTGTATTTAACACACACATAAGGCACACTGTACTATTGGGCGCAGGCACGGTAAAACATGTGGTAGGTCAAAACAAATGGTAGCATGCTTTTACGCTAAACCACACGCTAGCGTATATTTTTAAAAAGGCAGCAGAGCAAAGATGAGTTCGGTTGTACTTTTTTGAACCATCTGGTCTCTTTACGTACACCTCACTCAGCCACTCTTTCATTTCTTCCTCGTCCATCCAGCCCTCTTGATCGGCCTTAACGATGACTCCGGCTGGACATTTTTCTTTAGGCGCAGCATCTTCCTCTTAAAAATCACTTTGGTGGCAGTTTCTGTCCATTAGCATGACAACCAAGCATAACGGAAAACGCAGACTTCTCGTGCCCCATTGTGCGTATCGCTACTATGCTGATCCCCATCTTTTCAACAGTGTGGTTCACCGAGATGTCGAAAGTCAGTGGCACCTTGTCCATGTTGGTGATGTGGTTGGGCTGGATGAGCTTTTTGCCAATCTGTTTACTGCAGTAGGCACGGAAGGTGGCCAGCTTTTCCCTGTAATCAGCCGGAATTTGCTGCGCCACGATGATCCTTGTCCGGATGGATAGATGGTGCTGTTTCATAAAGCAAAAACGCCAAGACGGACCTCCTTGAAAATATTTGATCTTCATTTCTTTCACGAGCTTTATTGCCCTCAGTTGAATAGTGACTGTAGAGACGTTTCGCCCAGCTGTTTTTTGATCAATAATGCATGACTAAGGCTTCTTCGCCTTGTTTCTGCGGAAAATCAGCTTCGTCTTCTTGACTTGATTCGTTTTCCTCCTTCCACCACTTAAATTCTCTCGTGGCTGCTCGATTTCCATGTTCTTCCGCGTAACTGATAGCTTACAGTTTTAACCTTGCTTCGTAAGCGTGTCTCTTCGTAGGTGCAATTTTGGGGGTCTTTAACCAAACCAATGTTATTTTTCCCAATGCACATCCTGGCACTATATACTGTACCTGCTGGGGGCGTGTTTTGAGCATCCGTCCGCATGCCGTCATCTTTCAGTTGGCTCTTTCGCGCTCTCATCATGCCTGTCCTCAGCCAGGTCCACCTTTCATGTATATAAGCAATGTGTCGACAGGAAAGGCTCCCATACAGCCAGTCAAACGGACCTCTTAACAAAGTCGGCCGGCAACATTTACAGCATTTGGACCTCTGTGCACACACAAGGCACACGTCACTATTTGGCGCACCGTTGATTTTTGAGAAAATGTAAGACATTAAAGATGCGCCTTATAGTTGTGAAAATACGTGATGTTTTTAAAAAGCAAGTTGGAATGCCCTTCATCATTTAGAGAGGACTAGCCATTGTTACAAAATAACAAAAGATAATTAATTTCAATGAGTTGTACAAGGTAAAAGGTCACATTGATAGAGGAAAAGGTCAAATGGTTGATCTTGGCTTCCTTTGTTTATATCACAGAAACCGTGCAGGGGTGTGTAGACTTTATATATCCACCGTACCTGCCTTGTATGGCTGGATGGGTGCATTAAATAATTTGATGTCACCCCTTCCACCACTCACACCCAATTGGGGTCAAAGTATTAATGTAATTTTTAATATTATATTTAAATATTCCCTCCCCAGACTCTTCTTTGTTATTGAATATGTGAATGGCGGTGACCTAATGTTCCACATGCAGAGACAACGGAAGCTTCCAGAAGAGCACGCCAGGTAGGCTCACCCAAGGATGTTTGGTGGCCTTTCCTCCATTTTGTGAGTTTTAAGAGTTAAATGATTTGGGGTGGGGGGGTTCCCTGCAGATTCTATTCTGCTGAGATCAGTCTGGCGCTGAACTACCTCCACGAGCGCGGAATCATCTACAGAGATCTCAAACTAGACAATGTGCTACTCGACTCTGAGGGACACATCAAACTCACAGACTACGGCATGTGCAAGGTACACGTGTGTATGTGTGTTTCTGCATGTTTATCCATGTTCACACGTGCACGTGAATTTCTGCGTTTTTCCATGTGAGTGTCTGTGAATGTGGACATTCAAAAGCAATGTATGCTGCTGTGAAATTTGTTGATGTGTTTTTGTTCAGGAGGGTTTGAGACCCGGCGATACGACAAGCACTTTCTGTGGCACCCCTAACTACATTGCTCCTGAAATTCTCAGAGGAGAAGATTACGGTGGGAATAACAACACACTGCCACTAACACGTTTCCCAAGTTACTTTTTTGCCTTAAAGCCTTGACACTTTGTCAAAATAGAACACCTTGTGTATATAAAAAAATAATAAATATTACTGCAAACCAAACAAGCAAAACCAACAAAAAGCAGACCCAACCAGAGCTAAAAACAAATCATCTGAATGTGTTGCGCGACGTAGGCGGAATGTCGAATCTTCGAGAATTCCAATAAAAAAAAGTCAAAGTAACTTAAAGATACTAAAAATACCAGTTTCTGCATCACTACAGTGCCACTACAGTACAGTTGTGGTATCATAGCAACAAGACCTTGCTTGCTTGAGTGCCTTCATTTTGTATACAGTACATACTTCTTTTTTTTTTTTCTTCATAAAAATGTAGTGGCTTTTGTTAGATTTTTTTGAATTTTTTTTTTTTTGTGCTGTCAGGCGATTAATTTCTTAAATCTAATTAATTACAGGAGTTTTAATTAATTATTTTAATTAATCTATTTAAATCTCATATCTGCTAAAGGTCCCCAAATAAAGAATTTGAATTCTAGGACATTAAAAAATTGTAGTGCATGACTAATCAACTGAGAAGAGAAGATTTGAAATCTACATTTTTATTGTTGGAGTGTGCTTCATAAATAAAATTCAAAAGAAAAAGTTTAAGCACTTCAACAATTAGGCCAGGCATTATTTTAAAAGATAATCTAAACTTAAATTTTGTTCAAAAAAATTGTGTATGGATGGCATGAGATGACTAATTGCATAAATAACACTTAATCGCATTATACATAGAAAATAGTTCTAATCCGTCATCAGTATTGTACAATAGAAGCCTGTTAGACATGTCAAAATATTTATCAAAAAACTATAATGTACAATATGAAAGGGCTAAAGTTGTGCAAAATTAGCAATAGCAGCATTAAACTAATTTAATCTATAAGAACAAAGTATTTAAAGAAATAAGATGCATCAGTTCGATTACATAAAAATGTCAAAAACAGCAGCTTCTTTGAGTAAAGTGCTGTCAGTGTACTTCAAACAATCAAAGCTGGCTAAACGCCATGTAATGCATAAAATAATTACTAACAGTCAATCACCAATATCATCAATTACTTCAGTGATTATTTTATACAACCATTTGAGAAACATTTCAAAGCAAATGCAACCGGACCTGTGTAAAACGACAGTTAGGCGGTCGGGAGGGAACCATAGGAATGGCTAATGCTAAAAACGTGACTCACCAACTCGACTTTTCTAATAAAAGCGGCGGTCAGTCGACGGCACTGGCTTCTTCTGTACTCCTGCCCATAGGCGGCTCTTATTGGTCCATGCAGTCACAGGACCGCATGACCAAACGCAGCAATATGCTAAAGATCAATAGGAGACAAGAGCGTACACCCTCAACAGGTTGGATTTGGTACCCATGTTACATGATTCGTTGTTTTTTTTTAACGCACTAATTTGCACTGAATTAATTCATCTAGATTAGCGCATTAAACTGACAGCCTTATTATTTTTTCAATATCATTGCTGCAAATGGCTAGTGAGGGTTTAATAAACTGCAGATTGGGTGGTGCATCTATTAATAACATGTTTTCACAAATACAGCAATGCTGTAAGCTTGAAGGGTAACACTACCACCACCACCACATAGATGATGTTAGCCCATGTGGCTATGGAGTTTCCCATTATGTTAGCACTAGCAGCCTGTAAACAAACAGCTGACAAACTGCATGAAGCCTTTTTTTTTAAAGCACATTTACATATTTGCCATACTGTCACTTGTTGTAAAATGAGTTGAGCCACCTGCCACTATACAGCACTCCTTTCTCAAGTTTCCGCTTGCAAATCAAAGCAAAAAAATCGGACATCTGAAGGCTCATATCTCAAAAAACTCGTTTGCTGGGTTACTCTTATGTCATAGCACTGCTTTAGTGTCATTCCTGCAAAATTTTGCTTTGAGGGACTGTTAAAATTACATTTTTAAAATGTAATACGTAATGGTGTTTAATTAATGAAGGGTGGCTTTTATTATAAACACGATTTGTTTTATGCACAGATATTTAGATGATGCTTTAGGAGTACAAATTACATGAGTAATTTTAATCCGCCCTAACAGAGAACACAAATTGCATGTGCATATCTGTGTTTGTGTGTGCGCAATCAGCCATTATCAGCCATTTTAAAAATTTGTCTCAGTTTTAGTCCAGTTTCAATCAGGCATGTTAGTTTTTAACATAGTCAGTCAACCTCATCCCGTTTTTATGTAGTCCTTTTTTAGTCGACTATAACTCTAACATTTTTGTCTTTCTTTTAGTACAAGAAAACATAATTTTATTTGTCTAGTTTTAGTCAACAAAAACCGTCAACGTTTTAGTCAGGACAATCATTTTACCCCTATTTTTTGTCAGCAGATAATGTTGAACAGCTAAAACTATTTCACATTTAAAAAAAAAAAATCACATTTTTTGATGAAAAACAACTACACACACAATTATAGTACATCAACAAGTGGCTACTATGGCTCAATGCTATGAGCTAGTAAAATTAGCCAGCATTAGTTAGCGGTCGGATTAACATTATTGATGGAACGTTATAGCCGTTGGATTAATGTTACATTCTAAATATAATTTACTTCTTTTTTTTTTTTATATATATATATAACCATTCACCTTGAGTCTGTCCCATGTGTTTGTGCATGTTGCACTCGCCAGCTGCAGATTTTAAAGAGTGTGTGTCACATTGACAGATTACAAGAGACAAGATTTTACAAAATCATATAATTTTCGTCTATTTTTTGTTCATTAACTAAAAGGTCCATAGATTTTAGTCCAGTTTTTATTTAAGTGAAGTACATTTTCGTCTCGTCTTCATTAATCAACGAGAATGCAGACTGATTTAGTCCCAGTATAGTGTTTATTAATGAGGGTTTTAGCCTAGTGTAGTTTTAGTCTGGTGAAAAATGTGTGTTGACAAAGTTATTTTTGTTTAGTTTCCATTCACGAAATTAACACGAGTGTGCGAGCAAGCATGTGTATATTACTGCATCATTTTGCTTTGTACATACAGGCAATATCCCCATCGGGCCAGTCAATTTTACTGCACTAATCCAACTAGAAAATAGACCCACCCCAAATGATTGTGCAAAGAACGTATTTCTACACAAAATATTGAATATAATTTGCATAAAGGATAGCGTGTGTGTATGTGTTGTATTAATGTATTGATTTGATTTAATTGATATGTATTGATTCATTAAAAAAAAAAATGTGTTTGTGCAAGTGTGTATTCCTCGCCGCCACATACAACCTAAAAAAAACCAAGCATGCAAAGAGTGATCAAATAGTGTTTTATAAGAAATATGCATCCTTGATAGCAGCTCACAGCCCCCCGGGGGTGCACGCATCACAGTGTAGAAATATGCCTGCTTAACCCAATCTTTCCGCAAGGCTTTAAGTAAGCCATTTTAGTGCATTACTACGTGTAGGTTTAGTCGGTGAGAACACATTTACAGTATGATCTTTTCCTTATTGGACAGGTTGCCATAGTAACAGCAAGATCAAGTATTGGAAGGATTACAAGTAAACCGGAGTGTCAGAAGTCTGATCGGAAGCGTCTTCTAATTTGTGTGCGTAGGCTTCAGCGTGGACTGGTGGGCGCTGGGCGTGCTGATGTTCGAGATGATGGCCGGTCGGTCGCCCTTCGACATCGTGGGAAGCTCCGACAATCCCGACCAGAACACAGAAGACTACCTCTTCCAAGGTAATGGAAAGCATCAGGGAATCTACTAATCCACACACGCTTTAACTGTCGGTTAGTTTATTTCATTTTGGTAAAGTTGTGTTGTAATAACAAGCGTGTCATACAGTATCATAACTTGACCAAATACATAAAGTAAATATGGTACATAAAATAAACAATACAATACAATAAACAAATACATAAACACAAGCACATAAAAAAACAAAATCCCCACGCGTATGTGAGGTCACAATTCTGGGATTTACATAACAGCCTATATCAAATTTCTCTGCTCATGACCTACAGTCCAAGTCTTGGGTCATTATCCTTTTGCAAGACCCGTGACCTGCAACTGAGATCAAGCTTTCTGACACTGAGCAGCACATTCTCTATAGAATACTTTGATAGTCTTGAGATTTCATTATACCCCTGCACAGATTGAACAAGCCCTGTAAAAGCTGTAGCAAAGCAGCCCCTGAACGAATAGTAGTGTTCTTTTTCTTGATATGCTTCATTTTTTGCGTCTGTGAACAAAGATCTGATGTGTCTTTCCAAAAAGTTGCATTTTTTTTGTATCATCTGTCCAAATGACATTCTTCTTGAATTTTTGTGGCTTAACATGCAGTTTTGTCAGATTCGGGTTGTTTTTGTGACTACTGTGAGTTTTTCTTCAATTAACCTGTTTACGGGGTACCAGCAATTTTGTCCATGTGTGTTATATTCCTGATCGACATACGGTGTAGATAAAGCACTATATAAGTGTACTCCATATTATTAAGACGCCTGGGAACAGTTTTAAATTTAGGGGGGAAAAACACATAATGGTATCATGTGGACATGCTCCCTTCATCTCACCTCATCCCTGGTTTTGTGTGTCACAGTTATATTGGAAAAACAGATCCGAATTCCCCGCTCATTGTCTGTCAAAGCTGCCAGCGTCCTTAAGGGATTCCTCAACAAGGTAGGCAGAGCTCAGATGAACACTGAAAGATCTTATGACCTTTGTCTCACACAGCACTGCTTTTCCCCCCACTCATAGTTACAAATACATATTTTATCTTAACACGTTGCAGCTTCTCACCTCTCTGACTTGTGGCCGTTTTGTTATTGCGCTCTCTCACACTTTTACCCGTTTCTCACCTTTCCATCCCATCTATTATAGGATCCCAAGGAGCGTCTGGGCTGCCACCCTCAGACGGGCTTTGCTGACATCATGGGCCATCCCTTCTTCAGAAATGTCGACTGGGACCTTGTGAGTCTTTTATGTCTTTTGTACTTACTCAGACATCCAGCAATTACTATTTGTGGTTCGTTGACGGGGTAAGTCGTGGTCACGAGGAGCAGTTTTGCGAATCAGTAACTTCATTCGAGAAGCAAATTCCTAATTTTGTGCAGCAATTCTTTTCTTTTCTTTTTTTGCAGTTTAATTCAATTGACATAAAGCCAAGAGTTTTATTAAACAATAAAAAATAATCAACTGTTTTTATTTCTTAAATTCATGTAGTGTAAAGCAAATTGCATTTTGTTGTCCAGAAGCAAAGTTAAATGGTTTAAAAAATATTAATTGTGCAGACTGCAGACCTCAAAAGTCCAAATCAAAATTCATTATTGCGAAAACAAACAAATAGCATTACAGGGAGTCCTCGAATTACGTCGTACGCGGCCTACGTCGATTTGACTTTACGGCGCCCGTGCCTCGTCCGGAGCACCTTCTTTTCCGTTCATTTCCCACAGTAATCACGCCATATTCAAGTTATTTAAAGTTGTGTTGTTGTTACTTCCAGCAACGGACGTCCATCGAGCAGGTCAGGGTTGCCATCAGGCGCGTCACATTTCCGTGTTTAAATTAGAATTAACTCCTCTCTGCCGTCCGTCAGTAATGAATGTCCGTGTGGAAACACAAAATATTGGTTCCGACTCTTCCAGGTCGCACAAATATGTTTTTTAAGATTACTGTACAAAGTATTTTGACGTAAATATCGACTTTAATTGTGAAATCCGATTTAAGTTGAAATTCGGGTTACATCTCCAGCGTAGGAACGGAATTCAGCCGTAACTCGAGGACTCCCTGTACTGCTATTATAATTATTTTATATGAATAAACTGCAATAAACTGGGTTATGTGTATTTTTGTCTGATATACGTTATGTTTTGTCTTGCTAAGCGATGCTATTACCGAGCGTCCTTGAATGCATCATACGACTCAGTGATGAGTTAAAAGTGCGGACGTAAGAGGGAACCTTCGGTTGTGTATACTCCTCGTCTCGGGCTGCTATTGTCCTATTTTGGCGCCGGCTACAGCTCGTGTGTTATCGGTTTATAATAAAAGGAGATGAACGACTAACGTCTGGTGTTAAAACTGGCTGACGAAGGGAGTGGCGTACAGTAATTCGTTTCCGGTTCAGTTTGGGTAGTTTTTCTCTCCACAGTCCAGACATTTATTAACACATACAGTGCCCTTGAACAAGTACACTTGCCAATTAAGTTTTTTCAACGAGGATGGGTTGGGGAGTATGATCATCTGATTCTGCTCCACTGTAAATGTCAAACTTGGAAACAACTTTACTGATGCAAAACCACTAGTAGATGACATCATTGCCCCATTTTAGATACAAGGTCAACACATTCTGCCTGTCCAGTGAGACATATAGCAAACAGTTCTTTCAAGAGTCAAAGTGTGCTTGCTTCAAGCTTTTTATTGAAACACCAGTTTACCGTAAAACTAAACAGCACAATAAAGAGAATCGAATATGTTGTATATTGCTTGCGTCAGGCCAAAACCTTGTTACCTCCAAAATCGTCATTTTTCAGGAGACAACAAAAACATCACATTTGTTCAACACAGCGAACAAGCCATTTTCAACACTTTAGAATGGTCAGTAATTTGTAAAAATGACACCCACACGAGTGGACTGACCAAAAGTATACCATCGAGGGGCTAATGAACAGCATCGGTGTTACAATATAAACCTTTAAATAATGCCCCTTAAATGTCTAAATGCTTGAGAACAGTAGTGAAAAAGTCTGCATGTCGAAACAATAGTGTCAGACCACAGGGTTAACATTGTTGCATTGCTTATGTTATAAATTTTATAACTATACACAATAGTGATGGCCATTCGATTAACATTCCTCCAAGTGCTAGTTTTTCAATACAGGCTGTTTGCTTTCTACTTGAAACAGAGAAAATTTATCGTGTCCACTTGTTTATACAACATATTGTGAAAACGTAAAGTCTCAGCTCTTGACAACCTTGTTGTCTGTGTAAAATGTTTTAAATATAATAGATTCTTACTAGGCTGTTGCTGTGTCATGAGCACCAACGTTTTTTAATTTTTTTTTAAAGTTTTTTAATTTTGTGAAGTTGTTTACACAACTTTTGAAAAGAGGTCTCGTAATGGAGGCTTTTTCCGCGTTATCAGTCGAACAAGCAGTAGGTTCAAATGGTATTGCCAACTACTGGCCTGGCATGCATATTACGTTTGTTTTTCTTTTGTTTATATTTTTTCATTTATAAAAAAAATCAAATGTATTCTATGTTTAAATGCAGTCAGCAAATACTGTTATAAAAAATGCATCCCCCATGATGTGAGAAGAACATGTAGTTTCTCCACATGCCATCGCCAACTACTGGCATATTGCAACATTTTCACATCCAGTTTTGTATTTTACCATTTGAAAAGGCCATTGTTGTGTAAACATTTCCTAAAAATGTAAACATTTCCCATTTTGACTGTTCTTTTGTAAAACAGCCAGCACATTGGTAGAGACTGAAAGCACCAACTTGGAAAATGTATGCCAAATAGAGTTAGCTCCAAAGTAAACACTTTTTCAAATAATCATTTTCAGAAAATGGAGGCTGAACAACGGGGCTTGACTGTTTATGTCAAGACAATGAGCTTGGTAATGCCTGGCTGGAGAAGTGTGCATTTGACTGTGACCAGTTAAAAACGAGTCACTCCCATAACGCCAACATACGCCGAGTCCATGATTTAAAAATACATATTTTTCTCATGTATCAATGACAGATATGCAATTCATCACCCTGATGATTATGAAAGAGAACAAAGCGTGTCGGCTGACAAATAGTTCCAAAGCAATCAGCACTTGGACCAACCCATGTAGAAGCCCTGTGGAAGGAAGACTTTAAAAAAAAAAAAGGAAGGAAGGAAGACGAGAAGGTCAGCATATACAGAGTGACAATAGAAGAGAAGCTGCCACAAGGCGGGAAAGCTGAGACTTAAAAGGAAGTGAGAGAAAATAGTCTCAGCCACAAAAGTCAGGCGAGCACGCGTACCTTTGCTAAGCTAATCTGAGCCACTCCCTTGTTGTTATCTGTATGTTTAAGAGTCACACGGACCTTTTTAGGTTTCACGAAACAACTGACAGGAATCACAGCACGATTTCTGACGCAGACTAAAAATAGTTCAGAGTGTAGTTTTACCGAGCTTCCTGTTGCCGAGTCATAATGATAACTGAAAGTCTCATATTTCATAGGCACACGCATTCCTGTGTTGTGAAACTAATGTTCCACCTCTTCTTTCAAATCATTCATAACAACATATAGAAAATGAATGAACAGCAGGAAAGGTTACATTTCCAATAACAGAACTCATAGATTTATATTAATTCTTTTTTTTTTATTCGTACATCAATTATATTCTTTGTGAAATTAATATTGTTTTATTGATTTAGTAAGTACAGTGGTGCCTTGAGATTCGTTCCGTGACCAAGCTTGTCCAGTAACTCAAAACTCATGTCTTAAATTGTTTGCCAAGTGAAATTAATTGGAATTCCAATAATCCGTTCCAGCCTCCCCACCAAAAAACAACAAATTGTTTTTAAATAAAAAAGACAACATTCTATAATAATATGCTTTATAAAAGCAAACAACAATGACATCATTAAATAGAATGGAACACAACTTTTTTTTTTTTTTTTTTTGCTTCAATTCAATGGCTATTGTGCTGCTCCTTCTGGTGTGCGTACCTTGGCCACCTGGGGGCAGTATAGACATACTTAAAAATACAGAGTCAAAACTCAGTAAGGCATCGTTCTTCAGAGGTAACGAATATATGTGCAGTTATATCTGTCTAATCTGTCTATATGTTGTTCTAGCATTTTAGTACAAATAGGATTTATAACACTGCAACACAGATGCTATTCGTTAGCCCATCTATTGTATGTTTTACATTGTTATCATTAAGCCGAACAGACTTATCTAAAGCAAAGTTACGAGGTTGTTTTAAATCCACAACATGTAATATGTTTTAATTAGTTTAGTTTGACAGTAAACTTAAAGTAGTATGTTTCATTACTATTAAGTATACTCTAGTATAGTAGACATACTAGTATATATTTATATACTGGACGTAATATACATTACCACCAGTTGTTTACATTTTAAATATATGTTTTTAATAATAGAAAGTGTCGATTATTTTTATTTATTTACTTAATTCTCCTATTATTATTTTTATTATTATTGTTTTAAGAGTACTTTACCTAATTTTTAGTTTAAAAATAATAACATTAAGGTAGGTTTGGACTAGTTTTCACAATTTATGATTTAATGCATCATAATAATAAGAATAATGAACATTTTGTTAAAGAATAAAACCAGTGCAATGCTGAACCATCTCCACATTTTTTTATTTGACAAGGTAAATATCACCACTCTGACAACCTTTTACATTTTATTATATTTTATTCATTACTTAATGTATAATAATTTCCTTTTTTATTTGTGTAATCAAATCAAAGCAGTTTTGCTCATGCATCACCTTTTTTACACTACAATCTCAAAAAAACATCTGACAATCTATCAAGACTATTTTTGTCAATATTTTGTAATCATATTTTCATGACCTTTATAATTGTTGTGTTTAATAACATCTAACCAATGCTGAACAAAAAAAAACACAATTGCAAGGAGCCGCCTGACATCAGCAATAATGAGCTGACCCTATTTAATATATTTTATAATTTAATTTAGATTAATTAATTATTCATTGTGATATTAATTTCCTCCTATTTATATTTAACTTCCATAACATCAAAGTAAAGCTTGAAAAGCTGCATATTGACATAATTAATGATAGTGTACTACATTATACTGTAAAGTAATCTATGACCTAATTGTAATGACCCTCGTAAGGGATCGGGGGCGTGTCTGCCGTCAGCTGGCAGACGGACATGTGACCCGAGCGAGCTGTCGACCAATCATATGACCTTCCTGTCTACTAGCCCTGTTTGGTCTGGGAGGCACGAGGCTAACCGGCTGATCAACTCGTTTGTGTCTGGGATTCAGGTTACAGCATCCACCCCAATAAACTCTTCACCTCCTCAAGACAAAACTAACCTCAATGCTTGCCCTACGGTGAGCCTCTTGGCCTGTAGGGGAAGTACTTGTGGGTCTTAAATGAATAAAATAAAATAAATGAATTCACTTTAGCATTTCTTATGTTAAACATTGTTTTGCAACTACAAAACCAAATGGAAATTTGAATATTTGCATCTTCTCGTCAATTTGTGATTCCTTTGCGAACCTAAATGTTTGGCCTGCGCCACTCAAAATTTAGGTTTGGGGCCACTGTGCTTCTTGTAAAATAATAAAAATACATCTGGAGCCCTGCATTTATGGCATTTCAATGGTGAAAGATGATTTAAGATGCAAGTGTTTTGAGTTATGAGCATAGTCAGGAAACAAATTCAAAGTGTATCTCAAGCCATCTCTGTGTATATGATTGTGATTACAGCTGGAGCAAAAGCAGGTGGTCCCTCCTTTCAAGCCCAACATCTCTGGCGAATTTGGCCTGGACAACTTTGACGCCCAGTTCACCAACGAGCCCATCCAGCTGACCCCCGATGACGAGTACGATTCACTGATCGCTAGAATTAAATGCCTCTGTGAATTCGTCAATTCACCCATGGATTGTCCTTTTCTCTTGTGTGCAGCGACGTGGTGAAGAAAATCGATCAGTCCGAGTTTGAGGGCTTCGAGTACATCAACCCGCTGCTGATGTCTGCTGAGGAGTGTGTGTGAAGGGAGACACACGCACACACACACACACACACATACACACACACACACACACACACACACACACACACGCGTGCCATCTCAGTGTCTTCACGCTGCGTGGTTATGAGGCGACCCGGCGACATCATCATTCATAGTTTTTGTTGTTGCCAAAAGCAGTTTCACACTCTGCCAGTTCTAACCACTCGTCCTTAAGTCTTCTCTTTATGAATTATTTTTATATGCTCTCTATATAAATATACAAATGTATAAATATAAACCTGCACTGATATCTTTGTGTCATCGGGGGGCCTCTCTACCAAGTTCTTCCAAGGTTACTGTACACACACACTCATTTTATTTGTATATATGAAACTGCTGTTGATTAATGTTAGCCCGTTTTTTAGTTCATTCATTGAAATCACGCCTCTTTCTCAAAACACTAAATATGAAAATCTATATATTTTTTATTTAATTACAATGTGTGTTGTCCGTGTTCAGCTTGAGGATCAGAACTGGTGTTGAGTCGGCTAAAATACTGTGAACAAACGTAGCGCGTGTTAGCCAGACTTAAGCATTCACACCGGACCAAAAAAAAAAAAACTTTCCTGGTACGTATCGATTTAAAAATCAGCGTATGTTCTCAAATGGTGGCCGTCTGGGTACGCGCGTCTGAACTTGGAAAATAAACACCTCCCTCAAAAATAGATGCTGACTGTAACGTTTGCCAACCAAAATAGTCGCACCTACCACCAAGAACAGTCTCTCAGACGAGTGTGGAATCTTGCCCCAGTATCATTCAAAAGAATCTTTCAGGGAAGAAAAATAAAAAGGTAGTAATTCTAAAATGGTTAACCTATGAGCCCATTGACTATAATGATGTCGTTAACCAAAACACTAGCACTGACCGGGGCACGTAAACAGACTCTTATGAATTCAAGTATTGTGCGTGTCAATGTTTACATTGCCTCGGTTCTCTGGATTTTCTCCATGATGATTTTTTAAAAACTGTGCTTTCACTTGACATCATTTCTACCTAGCCCTTAAGTAAGGCCACTATTTTTGGATGTACGCAAATATCCCATCGTGTGTTTTTGTCCGTTTATGCCTTTTCTCCCTCTTATTTCTCCATTCCACGTAAAAATCCACAGGTTGAAGCACAGTTGATTATGGCTTTAGAACTGTTATTTTCTTTAAAACACATTATCTGCATATTATTTTCTGAATAATTCCACTAACTTAAAACATTAAGTGACAAAGCGCGAACCTCTGAAAAACACATTCTGTCTGTTACATTGGTTTATTTTTTATTATTTGTATTGTTATTACTTTTTATTATTTGTAATCACCAGATTGAGTACGAATTGTTACTGGGTATGTTTTGGAAGCCACCCGCAGGAATCTGCTGACATTTTATTATTAGTGTGCAAAAGGAAAACAAACAGTCAAATAAACATTTTATTTCTCTTTGTTGTATGCCTTTCAAATTTCATGTCACTTTCGTGAAACTATTTGGGAGCTAAATTATCTAGAAATTCATAGGTTTGCTACTGAAACTTTTTTTTTCTTCCCTTTTTAAAGAACCCCCGTATCTTCTCCAATGGCCCTGTGGCAATTACAAACGTCCATACTGTATTTGGCTTACCCAGGAAGCTGCATTGTCCTACACCACAGTCTCTTCTTTGCTGCTGTGTTCCCGTTTTCTTACCAAGTCGCTTAGCCCCACATCAAGAAATGTACACGGGGCCGTCGTTTGGTTCCAGTAGATGCGCACACCATCATTAGCTTAACATGTTACAACAAGTACAGTCATATACGCCACAGTGTGCACTTTAATGCAGAACTCCTGTTTTCTCACTTACTGTTTTTTCCTTGGGAATTTGCTGCCCTTAACCAATTCAGTACTGTGCAGTGGAAAAACGGCTACTCACATGCAAATATTAGCCAACCCTTTTTAGTGCTAGGCTATACTCCACAATCTCTGCTTTGCTGCAGGGCTCCAGTTCCTTGTTGCCCTTAGTCTCCTTTTGGATAAAATATAAGTGTCAATGCAGGAGACCCATTTCGTCTTGTTCTGACTGATGCGCAACATTGCAGTTTTTTTTTTTTTTTGCCCTTTGTCTCCCCTTAGATAAAATGTTTTCCTCGGGAACTAACTTCCCCAAATGGAGCCGGAGCCGTGCAGTGAAAACCCTGCTAACATTACTCCACAGTCCTTACTCTGCTGCAATGCTCCCATTTTCTCGCTGCCCCCAGTCTCCTCTCAGATAAAATGCGTTTGAGTTAGTTGGGGTGGGTTTGCATTTAAAGCACAGTAAGGGAACTTGAAAATTGTGGAGCGTGAGCTTTTCTTCCCTCCACTGGTCACTGGTCCATGACCCCGCTTTCGACAACCCCCCTTGACATCCCTGGAGAGTCATTGACATCTGACCACCCCACCCCACGCCCCTTTCTTTTTCTGACCTAACGCCCCACAAGAACCATAAGGGTCATGGAAATGATGATGTGCTGCAAATAACCAAGCCGATTGATTTGTGGGCCGCAGTAAGTCGGAACAATGGTGTGGGGGGGAGGGCTTTATTTCACACGCAGTCCCAGGTGAGTCGCATTTGTGGGTGAAAAAAATGACTCCATCTCGAACAAATGTCTTTGCATAATTGCTAATCCCCATAATGGTTTGTTTGACATTGTTCCCGTGACCTCTTTTCCATAAGCTGCATTCCCCCCCAAGGCCATGTGACTGCTCCTCACCCCACGGAAGACACACAGCTGATACATTCACCTTGTATCGTTAATGACAGATAAAAAAACGCAGCCTTTTTTAATTGCTTTTATCTTGTTGGATGTTTTATCCCTTCAACACAACCCCGGAGGGACTAATTAGGCAGCGGAAGACGGGCGTTAAACACCGTCCCTTTTGTAAAACACACACACACATAGACTACAATTGAAGGTGTTTTGCTTGGCAGGGGCTTACTGTGTGATCTTGAAGAGCTGACTTAGGAGAGTTTTTTTTCTTTGGCAAGTTATCAAACTTCGCCACCATGCTCAGCCCACACGAAATGATGAAACCTCACATGCTTCGCCATTTTAGTGTTGTCCATCTGTCTAGTATATGTGGTCTAGTAAACTTGGTAGAATCAAAATGTGTCTTTTTGAGCATGGGTTCTGTAGACTTTTTGTGTGGGTCTACTTGACACACAAGACATGCCGACCAAATTTCTTGTTGCTAAATGAAACTGGCATTGGCAGCTGAATTGAAATTAAATAAATTAATTTCATAATAAAGCCACAAAATGTGAAATGTCACCAAAATGACGCTAAAATGGCTGTTTCAAACCATTAATGGCCGACTTCCTGTCTCTCTTGTGAAAAAGATGATGCTACCAAATGTAAATCTAATTTTCACCAATTTACACTACAGTGACCCCTTCAAAATGGCTGATTTTTGAAGATGTTTTTTTTTTTAAGTAGGCCTATTTATGACATACATGCCTACCAAATTTCATGTTGCTTAGTGAAACTGTCTATAAGGGCTAGATTTTCAAAACATTCCAGGGGATATTGCCAAATGAAAAATTCTCATCAAAATAAATGATCGATAAAACATTTTTGTGCGCCTACTCATGATAGATATCTACCACATTTCATGTTAAGTAAAACTGACTTCAGTGGAGTGAATTTTAAAAAATATACATTTGTATGTCGCTATGGTTACGATTTCAGTGCTAGTCATTTGCCATTAGGCTACATTTATCGCATCATGTCCTTAGTAAAATCAATATCTGTGCCTAACCCTATTTAATGAATTGCATTCCTCTAGTAGTATTGAGCACACTTCTCAGTCTTCACTGGCAACCCTCACAAAGAAAACAGTACATACACCCTCTGACCTTCCTTGATGAGTAAACTTGTGGCATGTGGTCATCAAGCATCATTACCGCAAACTACATTTACACGCCCCGAATGAGTCCTAACACATTTCAATATGCCACATCGATAGCGACGTATGAAAACGCCGCCGTTGTCTGCCTCCTGAGGGTTCACTTATCGCCCCCAAGTCCGATAACAGTTAAGACAGAAGCAACTAGAGGGGCTTCTCTGCGTCCTGGCTCATCCTTCACTCATTTTGTTTTCTAATGAACCGTCACATTAACGCACATGCCAGATGAATGGAGTCCCCCCGCAGCACTTGTAGCTGTGTTATTACAACAAAATCAATGCCCCCCCCCCCCCACACACACACACACTTCACCGCTTGTTGGCTCGTACTCGCATCTGCTCTCATAATACAACTGCTGACCTTGCTGTCGCATCACAGCAGTTGCTGCAAAACAGCCCACAATGTTGTTTGAGAAGGTGCGTTCTCTACACGTGTTGCATCAGCCACAGTGTACTCAATGTATCTAAAATGATAGATTGTATAGTCACTTGAGATTTTTGTGGGTCTTCTCATGATAGCCTTTATATTGCGATCAAATTTCATGTTGTTAAAAAAATAAAATCATTTTCCAAATATTCCAGGGCAGGGCCAGTTCCCAAATGGAAATTGTAACCCAACTGGTGCTTAAAATGGCCACTTCAAAGCAAAATGGCAGTCTATCTAGCCATGTCCTTTCAGTTATGACAATGCAATTAAATCTTATGTTGCTATAAGTGAAATAGACTTCTGCTTTAGTGCACATGGGTGACCAAAGATTCACCAAAATACCCCTGAAATGTCTTCTTCGAACCAAAATGGTAGACTTATCAGACATGTTTTGTTGACCTACGCATGATAGACAAGTTAACCAAATTTCATATTGTTAAATGAAACTTGCTACAGAGGATAAATGATGATAATAATAATCAAAACAATTTATCTTCTCGACTAAGAGCGATTCACACTAGCAAACTACTAACTCACAAACAAATCAAAACGATTTATCTTTTAATGTAATTAACCTGTGAGCTAATTACTAAATAGTTAATCAACTAGCTAACTTAATAGCGAACAAACTAACAACAAAAAAAACTATTTCTCTTCAGCCATAGTTTATGCTTGGCTAATTAGCAAACTGCTTTCTACTTAACACATTTAAAAAAAAAAAATCCTCCTCTAGTGTAATTCATGGTCAGCTGGTTTCTACTAACTAGCACTACAACTAACTAGCTAATGTATAATAAGTAAAAACTAGCTTAAAAAATCAACCTTTATTATGGCATTAGTCGTGTTTGGCTAATTACTAAATAGCTAACTAACTACCTAAAAACTACTAAAAACAAAAACACCATAATTCATGCTCTACTAACTATCTGACTAACCAGCTAACAAACAAATCAGAGCATTTTTGTCTTGAGCAGAAAGTGAAGGAACCCATTTTTCATGTAAAAATGCTTTTTTATTATTCACCAGTGTTATAAAGGCACAGTATTACTTGTTTATTTGTAAATAGCTAATTTGCATCTTTGCATATTTAGAAAACCTCTACTCTACAGACAGTATATAAAATGAATTTAGAGGCAAATGTAATTTTTAGTATTTTCCGTGGGCTGCTTAAAAATGGAGGGCAGGCCACAAATGGCCCCGGGGCCATAGTTTGGATGATAAGCTTAAAAAGACAGCAGTCTAGCATCCTCAGTTTACGACGGATGCCGAATGTGTATGTTCGTAGGAACAGGTCATAAGTCTACCACCAAAAACAGTAACGTTCAAAAAACGACATAAGAAATAACGTTAAAAAAAATACAAAATAAAAATAACAGCAAGTATGGCGGTGCCAGCCCGTCGTAAACTGAGTCGCAAGCAACATGGCCCCTTTAAATAGTCCCGCCGCTGTCAAACGTGTCTCCTAATGCAGTCAAGAGGAAGTGGCAGACAGACAGACGGACAGACAGACAGACGGCGAGCAAGCGAGACACCCCCGCATAGTTTCCTGTAGTCGCGATGACGTCTCCGCCTCTAGTCCTCGATGCGGCGTGACGTCACAGGGCTGTAGTGGTGGTGTAGCCTCATCTTGTTGACTCTCCGCCGCCGCCGCCAGGCTTTTCCAGTACGGAGAAGACCCCCGGCTCGTGAGGACCCAGCGCACGGAGGCAAGTGCTACAACCATCTTTTTATGTATGTATTTGACGTATTTACGTTTGTGTGTGTCAAATAAGAGACTTCCGTTTCTATAAGTGAGTGTCGCAGTGATTGTTTGACTGCGAAAAGAGGCGAGAGTCGGTGGGATACAAGGGGGTGAAGCTAACTCTGCGTAGCCCGCCGTGTCGCTCTCCGTCTGGGGGAGGTTAGCGCGTCGGTCGTTCTCCGCTCGACCGTCGGACAACGCACTATACAGTGTTTATTGTCTTATTCCTAGTCGGCCGAATCGGCGAGACAAAGATCGGCTTCTAGAGTCGCCATAACTAAGGCGTAGCTGACTTGTTATAACTCACTTTTGGTGCTTTATTTTTAATTTTTTTAGGCTGAGTCGAGTGTTGTACTAGGAGGAAGCTAGCTAAATAGCATTTTCACCGCATAAATTAGCCGCGGGTTTTCCTTTTTCTTTATCTCTGTCTCTTTAAAAAATATATACTTTTATCTATCGTCCCTCGCGTGTAATGTAAACCTGACCTGAATTTTGATGAGTTTTTTTTTTTTTGGTGGGGGGTAGTTGAATGTGTCGGCTCTCGCGGAGATATACGGCGGGGGGGGGGCACCCCGCTTCGAGTGACGACGGGACCGTGGTGGCCGGTATAGTAGTGGCCGCTGCGGCTGCGGCTGCGACGGCTCCCCCCGATCGAGACTGGGGAGTGCAGACAGTGAATGTCATTATCGGCGCTGTTTGCATACCAGCGCAGTTGTGGCGGGAGGAGGGAGGAGGGGGTGAAGGCTGGGGACGGAGCTTTTTCTATGCGGCGTCCTTGCAGCAGGGAAGCGGTTGCTCGGACTTGGATTGGTCGCTATCGGATGATCCCCCAACACGCAGCTGTTTGCGGGATACTTTCCTCCCACCGCCACCTTCCGCCTCCCCCTTGGAGCAAAAGTCATTATCACGCCGCGAAGCTCATGTTGACATGTGTTCGCGGAGCTTTTTGACATTAAAACGCCCGCAAACCTCAACCAGGCTGCGGAATCAAGGTCGGTGCTTTTGCGCAGAAGCAGTGCGCCAGTCCAGGGAAAAGCTCCGTGAAAATGTGCCAAGGCATGCACATACCCATTCATTTGCCAGCACTGGCAAGGAGAAGCCGTCTTCCTTTTCAATTTCATACTAACTGTATCAACAACAAGCAAAAAATGCACAGTTAATATGGTTTTGAATAACTAATGTTATTGATCTACGGCATGCAAATGCTTCTCTAGACTAATATTTTCAAATATGAGCGTTGTGTTGCAATATAGGTCACACATAAAAATGACTTGTAAAGAAATACAGTGAAATATTATGGACCCACACAATATTGTGGATTCACCTTGTGTCAGCATCAGCATAATTAGAGACACAAAAAAATCGGAGGGAAATGAGAAATTGCCTGAACAGTAATGTGGTTGCACAGTCAGAGTCAACTGAGATGCTAATTAATTGTCATAAAAACAATAACGTCAAGTTAGATTTGAAGAATACTGGATGAAATGAAATACATAAGTGGCGTAGCTCTTGAACTTAAACAGGTTTGGACACAGCAGTTCTGTTTTTAAAATCCCAGTGTACAGAAATAATTTCCTTCTTGTTGTTGATGGGGGAAAAGCATACAGCATATTTAAGGGAGGCATCTATTCGTCTATTTGAGGAAATGCAGTATATGTTTTAAATGTATGTGTTGGTTAGTACAAGCATGATTCACAGACTCTGACTGTGCTTCCTGGTCTTGGTCCAGGACCCTAAATGCTTGGCAATCACACTGATGGTCCGTGTTGCATTCGCTGACCCTCACCACGGCTGGGAAAAGCTATATGCCTGTGTTTTGTTTGCCCCGAACAAATGGTTCAGTGGGAAAATAAATTTTACCAAGCATATGCTACCACAATTAGAATCTTAACACTTGGATAATCACTGTTTAGGGCTCCCTCTCGTGGTATGCAGAAGGATTACTAAATGAAATACAAGAGAAAATATAATAGATCTAAAAGATTAAATTCACTCAATGGATAAAAATATCTTATCGAGCAATGACAAAAAGTCAAGATTTCAAGAAGATCAAGTGCATTTAAAACCAGACCCAGTAGAGGAAGCAGCCTAAGTATAGTTCAATTGTATTTAACTTTGAAATGCTATTCATTTGAATTGCATCTTTTATCAACGGTTAATTTTTCAACCTCCATTTATGCTGAAAGTGTTATTCAGCTAAGCTCAAATCTAAGAACCACTATGCCAAGTAAAATCCTTATTAGTAATGTATTGCGTAGTTGAAGCTAATATGACACACTTCGTTATGTGGTGTTTACATTGTTCCACATGGCAAATCCTGCTGTTGAATGTCAAACTGTGAGGGAGGGGCGGGGAGTTTCTCTTAAGACTTTCATGGAGTGTTTTTCATGCGCTTGACGGAACCCGCGTGGGGTAAAAAGGCACAGTATGTTGTTGTTGTTTTTTTTTTTTTTTTAAAGGTAGAAGCACTTTCACTTGCAAAGTGCAAATTGTTTGTGAGCATCGTGGCCGGCGGGCCGGCATTAACTTGTGTAATAGGAGTTGCGGCGGTTGGATCTGGTCCACTGGATTTGCTTGTCGGGATTCTCACTTGCTCACTCACTACAGAGTCGCTAGAGAAAAAAGTGAAATATCCCATGCAAATTTCAAACCCCCCAGTCCATGCCCAACACACACAAACACACATCCCGCCCCGGGTTCAATTACAAGTGCTGCAAGAGGCTTCCATGTGTTTGTGTGAACTATGTTAATGGCCATTTGGCTCGGTGGTGCATGCAAACAGCCATTGACCTCGTCAATCCACACTAGCGCAAAGGCAGCCGTAAAGCATTTAAAGGCTTAGCAGGTTATTTCATGCTCTTTGATAACTTTGTCGAGTCCTCTACAGGTAGCCATATAGATAGGAAGTAATATAATGTATTGTAACAAAATGTGTGTTGTTGTTTTTTTGGAACGAGTTGAATTTTCCTGGAAGCTGTTTTAGACAGTTGTAGTTCTTTGAAAATATGTTTACAGAAAGTTAGAATTTTACAAGAGTAAATGTACATTTTTGAGAAAAATATCATTAGGAATAAAGTTATATTTTTTTAAATGTTGCTGTATTTTTATAGAAATATTTATAGAAAAAGTTGTACTTTTCAAATAAAAAATAATATTATGTATTTTTATTTTACAAGAATACATTCATATTTTTGATCATAAAAAGTAATGTTTTTAGAAATTAAGTAAAATTGTATCTTTTGATGAACAAAATTAAGAAAAAGTTACATTTACATTATTATGTTGTAGTGTACTTATTTATATATATTTTTGAGAATGTTTTTTTACAGGAAAACTTTTTTTTTAACAAAACACTTCTTTTTTTGGGATAACATTTTTAATGAATTTTTTACAGAATACATTGAATTTTTTTGAGATTTTTAAGAATCGAATTTTTTTTTTCTGTTTTAAAAATAAAATTTTCAAGAATAAAATTTTATTTTTGAGATTTTTTTTGTCACAAGAAAAAGTATTTTTCGAGAAAAATGTGTCTGTTTTCGAGAGCAAAATCTTATTTTTAAGATTATTAAAAATGTTGGACCCCTGAAAAGTACTACAGCAGGTCTACCTTTGGCCCGCAACAAAACTTTGACAACAGCTACAGTGGTCCAATGACATTGTGGTCCTCCCAAAGGTTGTCATTTTGGTGTAGAGTTTCTTGACTTTTGAGGTGTTTTTTTTTCTTTGTTGACTTATTTTTTAATGTGCTGTTTTTGAATCCCTAGGAATCGTATCTGAACATCGAAAATTCTCCATCATGCGTGTGTCCATCCACTGGAGAATCAGCATAGTTTAAAAACAAGGGAGGAAAAGCCTACGGAATAAACAAAAGGAGTCGTTCCGAAAATCCAGACCGGAAGAGAAAAGAACAATAAGAGAACGCTCAGACATGGCCAGCACCCAAACCAGCATGAAGAACTCCTTCAAAGGCCTGAGCTCCTTCAAGGGCAGCTTGAAGCGCTTGTACCGCGAGCGTCTGGAGGACGCACCCATCAAGAAGCGAGTCATGGCCGAGATCAACCTGAAGCGCCGCGGCTTGGATTCCTTCCATAAGGCGGCCAAGGTGAAGCGGGAGCAGGTGGACGAGGCGCACCACCAGCAGCTTCACCATTGCGACGCGGACGCCGAGCTCCACGCGGCCGCCTCGGCCAAAGCGCTGGACCTTAGCCCGGGGCTCAAACACACGCTGGCCCAGTTCACGCTGAGCAGCCAGAGCTCCCTCGGGGGTCCGGCCGCCTTCTCGGCGCGTACCGGCCTCGAGCCTTCCCACTCCGGCATGCCCCCGCTGCCCTCCCCTCCCGTCTTGGGAGGCGGCCCCCTGCTGGTCCCTTGCGACAGCTCCACGGAGCTCACCCATTCGCTGCTGGAGGGCGAGTCCATCTCCTGCTTCGTGGTGGGCGGCGAGAAGCGGCTGTGCCTGCCGCAGGTTCTCAACTCGGTGCTGCGGGACTTCTCGCTGCAGCAGATCAACACGGTGTGCGACGAGCTCTACGTGTACTGTTCGCGCTGCGACGGCGAGCAGCTGCACATCCTCAAGGTGCTGGGCATCCTGCCCTTCAACGCGCCGTCCTGCGGCCTCATCACGCTGACGGACGCGCAGCGGCTGTGCAACGCGCTGCTACGCCCCGGTGCCGCGCTGCCCGCCGAGCTGGGAGCCAAGCTGTTGGGCCAGGGCCCGCTGAAGGAGAGTGAGGCCGGCTTCCAGGTGGAGCACCAATGCCTGGGCAAGTGCCAGGGCCTGTTCCTGCCGCAGTTCTACACGCAGCCCGAGGCGCCCTGCGTTCAGTGCGTGGAGTGCCACCTGCTCTTCTCGCCGCAGAAGTTTGTCATGCACTCGCACAAGTCGCCCGACAAGAGGACCTGCCACTGGGGGTTCGACTCGGCCAAGTGGCCCTGCTACTTGCAGCTGGCCAGGAAGTACCAAGGCTCGCCCGAGGAGGCCAAGCTCAAGCAGCTGCTAGACGAGGTCAAGGGCAAGTTCCACTACCAGCTCAAGAGGACGCACGACAAGGTGAGTCCTCCCTCGCTCATGTGCCTTCAAGTGTGACTTGCCATCATTCTGAACTTTTAAAGCTGATTGGGTTCGACTGGATGCGGTTGTAGTCTGTTGCGCTTCCTGGATGACACGGGGCTCTTCTATGTTGTGTGGTCATCAGCTAGAATGATTGCGAGAAGGAAAATGGAGTAAGAATTTGATGGCAGAAGTCGGGAGATTTGTGTGGAAAGGTCACATTTTGGATGAAGTCGTACTTTAATAGCAAAAACGTAACAATCTCACAAGGATGTAGTCAGATTTTTTTCATTGAAAAAAAGTTGTGATTTTATGTGGATAGTTATATTTTAGAAGAACAAAATAATTTTTTGAGAAAACATTCAATTTTTTTTAGGCAAAGTGAAACATAATTTCACATTTTGTATTTTTCTAGAACGACAGTCAAAGTCTGAAAATCAGATGCTCTTTTAGAGTTAATGGAATAAGTAGTCTTCACGATGATGTCACATTTTCTAAGTATAAAAATGTTGTAATTTATGAGCATAGTTATCCTTTACAAAAAATATTTTTACTCGAGAAAATGTTTTTTCTTTTCAAGAAAAAAATATATCTCACTATATTGAAAGAAGTTGATATTCAGATTTTTTTTTTTGTATTTTTCAAGAGTAAAGGAAAAAAAAATGTACCAGTAATTATAAAGCCCAAAATTTTTTGGAATAAGTGTCATTTTTGTTATCTCAAAAGGATGCTGATAAATTCTTTGAATTGAAAAAAAAAAAGTGGTCTGAGGTTAGTCATTTGAGGCAAAAAGTTGTATTTTCAAGAACAAAAGTCATGTTTTTCATACTCTAACAATGATTTCTGCATTTTCCTAGAAACAAAAGACACATTTCCCCTTCATACATATTTTATTAGGAAAAAAGTCATTTTTCAAAAAATAAAAATGTGGTGACTCGTGATTTTCTAGGAAGCTGCAATACTAAGAGATGCCCCCCCCCCCTTTTTTTTTAAACAGTTAAAACACAGTTACTTTGTTATTGAAAGATCAGGTGGACTAGACTACATCACTCCTCGTGTGTTTTCTTAAACCACTGTTGACCTACTGTGTGCGTGAGTGTGTGTTTTGATGGTGAGAGAGGTCTGGGACAGGTGGCCTCATCAGACAGACGAGGTTAGGCCAGCTGGCCACAGCTGAAGGGGAAGTGCATCGTTTGCCCCCCCCCCCCCCCCCCACAGGTCACCTAGGGGTCACTGGGAATGTCATTGAACAAAAGGCCAATACATGAACCACATAAACTACTGCAAGACCATAACTAAAGACCACCACTGAATAGACTGTAGGCTCTGTGTTCTCAAATTCGATACATATGCATTTCAAAATGATGGAGGACTTCATTGCTTCAGTTGCGTCTATGGCTTTGGAATGAAAGATGAGGTACTACAGCTTGATAGAGGAAGGATGGGAAAGAAAGAAGTGCTTACCAAGAGTGACTGCAAATACTTGCATTGGAGGCAATACTTACAATAGGATGTCACATTGATGAGAGTGCCATCTATCTCTCTGACAAATTCAGTATAACGCTAATACAGCACAACTGTCTTGAAATAAACGATTGGCCTGTTTACAAATGAAATAAATACTATATAGACTTGCTAACGTGGCAGACAACTAGCTAACTAGCTTGGCTGATAACAGTTTGCGTTTGTGTCTTACTGCTCTGACGTTAGTTCACGATGTGGAGAAGAGCAGAGAAGTAGCTACTCATTTTCTGAGATTACATTTTTGGTTTTATATAGAACATTTCTTTTGTGTTTGTGTTTTTAACTAATGTACCTGCATAATGAATTCAATGGGATTTAAAAAAAATATTTTACAATTGTTATAAAACGTTTCAAAATATAGAGCTGTATTTGTAATACCATGATACGTTGAATCTGCAGTATGTAGTACCGCCCGTTCCTACCCTACACTACCATACTAGTAAAGTCATAATTACAGTTCAGCGCGTGCTGTTTGTAGCCTAGAAATGTACTCTATGGTAAAACTATATGGTAAATCAAGGACCACCTTTAGGTGTGTTTGAAAAGTGAAACATGTCACCGCCTTACACTCCTGTTTATCTATCACATGTCACGACGTTATACTGACATGGAGGCACCGCTGTGAATCCACATTTTAGAAGAAGAGTAACGTTTCATTTCTTGCAGTAACATCAATCATTAACCATAAAAGTATATGCAGTATTTGAAAATAACAGGTTGTAAGATTTACTGTACATATTTGATGTGAGAGGTGATGTAAGACTTTTTGTACGGAGATAATAAAACTCCTTGTCTGTTCAGGAGTGATTTATGGTACACTCGTCTCCTGTCCTGCCTTCCCATTTGTCTTCGTCCACTGGGCCGAGTAGATATTCTAGAAGCGCAAACAAAGGTCAGCGCACAAAGCGCAGTCCTTCCAGAGCAGCGTGTGAGACAATGTCACTAACCTCGTCACCATGGTGCCGTTAACTGGATGCTAAATGACGCATCGTCGCAGCTCACCGTCTCACACATTGAGTCGCCTCTCTGGGGCCTGTGTCTCACCATGTTGTCAGGTGTTGTCGTCTCTCTGCGGAATGTCTTTTCTCTCTCTCTCTTTCTCTCTCTCTCGAATTGAAGTTCTTGTAGAAAATTGTCAACAACTGTTTTCAGAGAGAGGAAAAAAGTCATGGGATTTTCTTAAAGGTGTTTTGTGGAGTTTGTCACTTTTTTACTCGTGACTGTCACCTCTGGCCTAAAGTGTAACTGCAGCCTCTGTGTCAAGCTTGTGCACGGTGTGCGTGCAAGTACGTGCACTCGAATAAACTTTGTTTGAGGTGAAGTTTGGGCTGTGCTCGAAGCTGGCCTTCTTTTTTTTTTCACTTTCCATCCCAATTGTGTCATACGGTAACAGTAAATGTGTTTTTTCATCTCTCATCTTAGTATTTCCACTTAACACTTGGAAAAACTGACTTCTTACATAGGGTTTTTTTTTTTACATCTGCATTTTTTTCATATTTTTAATTAATTATTTATTTTCCTCATAGAATCACAATGCCATTTGTGTTAATCCCGTAGCCTGTAAAAATCAAATTTTTATTTCTTGCTAATTTTTCTCATAAAAGTAGGACTTCATTCTTGTGATAAAAAAAGAAGTAAAATTACAATTTATTTCCCATAAAATTACGACCTTACTCAAGTAGTAGACTTTTTTTCCTCATAAAATATAGCCTCTCAATTTATTAAAAAAAAAAAAAAACCTTACCAAATTCTCCTAAAAAAATCTAATAAAGTACTTGCAACATTATTCTCATAAATATATCATGTAACAATTTGATTTAATTCTTATTTTTTTTGTAAAAGTATGTTGTTGTTTTTTTCAGAATTATATTGTTCTTATATAATTACAACTTTATTCTAGTATAAGGATTTTTTTTACATTTTAAATTAAGATTTAAGTATCTGAATTTCTTGTAAAAATCAGACATTACTCTCTTGAAATGTTCTCATAAAAATTAGACATTATTCTCCTATTTTTCAGTTGTAAAAATATGACTTAATTCTTGCAAATATTTTCATGAAATATGACTTGATTCTCATAAATTTAGGTCTTATTTTTCTTGTAAAATTTTCTGCAAAAAAATTGACTATTACCATTAATTTCTCCTGTAAAAATCGGACTTTATTTTCATTAAATGTTTTCTAATTCTACCTTTTTTGTTGTAAAAATCTTACTTTCTTTCTGTTAAAATTAGACTGCTTATAAAAGGTTCTCATAAAAATACAACTCTTTAGTCTCATAAATATGTCACGCCATTCTGACTTTATTCTAGTTTAAAATTGTCATAAAATATGACTTATTCTCATCCAATTAGGACTTATTTTTCTAGTAAAAGAGAAAATTTTACACCATCACCCTGACTTTATTTTCCTTAATTTTCCTGTAAGAATCTGACTTTATTGCGGCAGAAGTACTTCATCATTGTTAAGATTAGCACTTTTTTAAGGAAAAAAAAATATGACATTCGTTTTTTCCACCTCTATTGTGTATTCTCATAATTCATACTCTTATCTGGTAAAATCATGAGCGTTGGTCACGTGTGGGTCTGTAAAGTAAGCCGCTTGTGTCCAGATGTGTACCGGGATCCCCCTATTGAGCACCTCTTGATGAGTCCCAGATTCCTGAATAGGAATTTAAAAAGGATGTAATTCTTCAAAGAGCGGATGCAGCGTTTGTATGAAAGTATTTGCCGAGGACACTTGGCTGTTGGTCTGCGCGTGTGCATGTGGTGATGAAAGTGCGTGTTTGTCTGAACAGGAAGTGAGGCAGACGGACGTGTCTCTCAACCAGAACATCCTCCAGACTCCCGCAGCCGCCGCCTCAGCTGCCGCCGCCTCCGTGGCGGTGACTCATAGTTTCCACATCCCAGTGGATGTTAGTGGAAGCCAGGCAGCTTATAGTAACACATACTTTTTCACACTGGCTTATTTTGGGGCTTTGGCGTGTTGCTCTAACCCTTTTCCCTTTGGCCTGCATTTACACACTGCGGCTTTTTACAAGCAGTAGAGACTCGAACAAGGGTGGGGGTGGGGAGGAGGGGGCATTCTGGAACTTTGTCACTTTCTACGCTAGCGACCGATCCTGTATCCTGTTCAGAGTGTATGGTTTGAAAAGCAGGAGTTCACCCCCACCTCCCACCCTCCCCATGCTCTACAAACAACACTCTGTGCCCCACAGCACTGCTAGTGTAAACACAGACTCAAGCAACACACATACACGCACGCTACTTATCTCACTTGTGTTGTCCTCATAATGACGGCTCGTCAATTACACAACATCAACACAAAATCCTGTTTGAAGGTCAATTTAACAATTGCAAGGAGTATTAGTTTTAGGGCCAGAACCAAAAGGGAAAAATGTTAGTCGGAATCTTACAGTGAGCAAGTGATATATTTTTTTTAATATTCTGAGAGCAAAGTCATACTTTCATGACAAAAAAGTCAAAATTTTACAAAAATCAAGTCGAAATTGTATAAGAATAACATTTTATTATTGCAGGAATTTCCGGGAAAATTGTTCGAAAGTAAAGTCATAATTTTACAAGGAATTTTTTTTTTTTTAATTAAGCTGTAGTTTTGCAGGGAAAAACCTTTGAGAAAATAATAAGATATTTACAGGAAAACGTGAGAATCAAATTGGTATATGTATATTTTTTTTAACGAGGTTGTAGTTTTACAAGAATAAAGTCATATTTTTACAGGAATATTGTAATTTTTAAGGGGAAAAATTTAGAAAATAGTCTGATAAATGTAAGAATAAGGAGGCAATGCAAGGCATCTTTATTTATATAGCACATTTCATACACAAGGCAACACAATATGCTTCACATAGAGGTCGTCACTTTACAAGAATTCTTTACTAGAATTAAGCGGTCATTTTATAAGAATGAAGTTGTTCATTTTACAGGAACAAACTCAGAATTTTACAGGTAAAATATGTACTTTCAAATGATTTTTTTTTTCTGGATTAAAAAAACAAGTCTTTTTATCCCCCCCCATTTTCATCATGCTGGGTACTGACACTTTGTAGTATAAAATTGGCACAGTTAAGCACAAACGCATGTGGCAAATTGTTGACCGTTTTGTCACGTAAGCTTTGTTTTTGTTGAACTGGAAGTCAGACACTGTGACCTGATATTTTCAGCCAGCCTTGTCGACATAACCGCGGCGAGGGAAATTTGTGTGTTTGTGTGTGCGCGCGCCTCTATGTGTCTATGTGCATTGGCTTGTGTTTTGTAGCACTGGCTCAGTCACAAGTGTCAGACAGAGAGAACAGCCCCCCTCTTGTCTGCCCTCACACCCGACATCCTCCCCTACCCCTTCTCTCTGGCCGCTCTAACTGAGTGTCTGTGGCACAGACGGCAGACAGCTGCATCTCTCTATTGGCTGTATGGAGGGCAGTGACTTCATTACTGCATTGACGTAGCTGCACTCGATGTCTGTCTGTCTGTCTGTCAGTCGGTAGCTCGCTCTCGCGGGCGTCATCTAAATGGATTGTAGCCATCGTGCTAATCATTCCTCTTCTTTCTCCACCACCGGCTCTTGTTCCATGCTCACGTCCAGCTCTATTTGACTTCCACACTCAGACATTTCAGCTGTCGCACATGTGTGTCCGCAAGCAGAACAGGTCATTAAGCTCTCTGTTGAGAACCCCCCCCCCCCCCCCAACCCCCACCCCCGCCATCACTTGTCGCTTGCGTTGCCTTCAAGACTATGGTTTCTTCACAAACCAAAATCCTGCTTGATATTGGGTAATCGATAGGATCATTAATTACAAAAAGATTTGTTTGTGATAGCCCTAGAAATCAATGTATTCAAGTTAGGCGGCCTTAGCGAGTGAGGGCCGCCGGTGGCTTCACTTCTCGCGAGTAAGCGTCATTGTTAGTCCATTCATATATATAAGCCCGTGATCTTGCCACACGTCTTCTTATGAAAAAAGTGTTTCCAGTGCCATCAGAGGCTGGGGGGTTTAATGACTATGTGTCTCTGGTCATTTAAAACTGAGTTTAATACTGAAGGAAACAAACAATTGTTTCTGCCGCACGCCATTTTGAACGGACTTCCACCGCCCAAGAGGATGTTGCTCGTCACAGCAAATGAACAAATTTGATTGCACGGTTCATTTTGAATTGGGCCTGAACAGCGGTCAATGGCAGCCTTTCCAAACCCACTTTCTTTCTTCCAAGAACGTGAGTGTGGCTTGCCAGGCTAAATAAAAGAAGTGAAGTTATGAGGATTTTTTCTCTCTCGAGGAAACCAAAGTTTTACTCCCTGAAAAACACAATTTTGCAAGAAAAATTACATAATTTTCAGAAAAAAAGCTATAACATCAGCATTCAGCAAAATTGTTACGAGTCAAGATTTTTTTATTTGTTTTTAAGTTTTATGATTATGCATTTTTTTTCTTTGTGAGAAGGTGGAACTGCCAGAATTAATTATGTGAGAATTTTTTCTACAAGTTAGAATTTTATGAAAGAGTGGAAAATGAATAGTAGTCAGCAATAGATTACGTGATAAGATTCAGAATTGAAAAAAGTTATTTTTACACACTCAAAAACTAATCATACAAACGTACATAATATATATGGATTTAAGTTACAATACAGTCATTAGATCATCAGAAAAAGGTTTATTTTCTGAGATAAAAGTGCAAAATATAACAGGACAAAAAGTATTGTAGTATTATTTGAAAAATGTGTTTGCAGGGGAAAAAAAAGTCCTATAGTATTGGGGGTGGGAGGGTTTTGGGAAATTTTCAGAGAAAATATTCCATGTTCACATGCGCAAACAAGTCAATAGTGCCAGACACATTTCCACTGTAGTCTCCCCAGGCCCCAATCAGCCGGCAGTAACAAAATAAGCATCAAAAGGAGCCGATAAGTCCACTGTTACGTAAGCAGATGGAGCGTTTGTGTGTGGAGAAGCCCGTGGCTATTGATCAGCCTTGATGGATGCGGCGCATTGCAAGAAGAGGAAATGGACGAGCGAAACCAAGTCGCTATTGCGTAAGCGCTCCATGTTGAGACTTGTTCTTCAATTGAGTTAACCTCACCGCTACCTCCTTATTGCGGCTCCCCAGACGGCCTGCAGCGTCGACCGATACTTGTGGTCAAAACAGCCAAGGAAGCCAAGCCTCGGCTCGTCTTTCCTCGGTTGAAAATTAACCTCCCCGAGACCCCGGCTGAACCGCTCGCCCAGCCTGGAACAGCCCCCTCAGCCAGCCAATCATATGCTGGTTTGCTCTGTCAAGACCCCCCCGACCCCGCCCCCACCAACCGCGCCATCCCATCCCCAGGATAGCAGTGTACATATTTCATGTCAGTTTCCAAAGAACAATTATCCATTTATGCTGAATACACAGCAGCTTCTTTGAACCTCCAGTCTGCGTGTAGTGCCAGGCACAACAAGCCCGGGCTGTGTTTGCTTGCTTTTGTAAAAGGGGGCCCCTCTGAGGTAGTGGAGTCTGAGCCAGGGGGGTATGTCTCTAGTATGTCGCCATCAGGTCAAAGGCAGCCAGCGTGGCAGGGGCGAAACGCTTTGCCCACCCGCTGGAGGAACGCCAAATTCATATAATGATGAGGCCCATACGCTATGCCAAAGAATAAACTCCGCAATGCATTTTAAACAGTTCCGAAAAAAAGACAATTATGAGAAAGAAAATCATATTTCTTTCTGAAAAAGTTACCGTAGTTAGAATAAAAAGTTAACTTCAAACCAAGTTGTAATCTTACAAGAAAATAGTTGCAATATCTGATTTTTTTTCCCCCTAGGAAACAAAACTTGATGCTACAATAAAAATTATGATTTTCTTTTTTAAATATTTTTAATATTGAAGTCTCAAAGTAGTATAAACGTTACAGGTACTATTAATTCATTAAATGGCAGCCATATCCATTGGAGCCAACCCCTTCAGCGGCAGCCGTTAGAACATAAGAATTTTGATGAAACTTGCCTGTTTCAGATTTTTTTTTTTTAAACACAGAAAATTAGCTTTTGGTGAATACATCATTTCAAGCATAACTTTGACTCTGACAACATTTTTACAAGACCTTACCTAAAACCTTACACTGTAAAAAAAAAAAGATGTTATTTTCTAAGAATGGACTTGAAATATTACGCAGAAACGTCCCATTTTTATGAGAAGAGCAAATAACACTTAGGAGAATCGTTGTTTTTGGAAAAGGGGGCCGCTGCGAGGTAGGAAGGGGTCTCTCTGGTATCAAGTCCGAGGCAGCCAACATGGCAGCAGCTCCGTGGCTCACTGGAGGAACGCCAAACTCCCTGCTTGACGAACCTTCGCCTTCAGTTTTGGCTGCCCTCAGATTAGTTCCACACCAGCTCACAATCGGGCCAGGAAGCAAAAGCCTATTATTCACCCGTCGGCATGCCGTATTTAAAGTGCGCCTGTGGTTAGCATTCCCGGCTTCAGTGAGTCTTTCCCGACTCTGAGCTCGCCGAAAGAAGAAGGCGATAATGTCAGGGCTTCTGCTGCGAGCTCGGCCGCAGTGTCTGCGAGGTCAGTCAGTCAGATAGAGCGGAGCCTCGGCCGTAGCCTCACAGACTAAACAAACACAACTAAATGTGTTCCAGACTTTAAAATAGCTCTGCACTCACAGCCTATGTCCATGTTCACAATAATGTGATACCCAAACCCAGACTGGTTTGCTGCCTGTACACACATTCAAGTTCACATGAACATCTTTAAAACATCCTAGTTCAAATGATCTATGTTCACACACACACACACACACACACACACACACACACACACACACACACACACACACACACACACACACACACACAAAAGTCAAGCACTTTTTAAAATTAATTTCCATCCCTTAATTTAAAAACATTAATTTTTTAAATAGGACATTATTTCTAACTGACAGTGCAAAAAAATGCACAAACATGAATTGATAGCGATTCAGTTATTGCTTTAGTTTGTCATATGTCAAAAAATGTGTAATAACGTTGTTCATTGTTTTCCAAAGTAAAAGCAGATGTTTGCAGTTTTGTTAAATTTGATTCAACACAAAGATAATCAGTCCCATTCATGGTGGACTGTCTAGTTAAATCAATTTTTTTTGGTGATTTCTCTGTAACGGAACAAACTTTAGGGATTTTCTTGGGTGAAAATAGTTTTATTTTTAGAAAAGTTTTACATTTCAGGTGGAATCAGTTTTTATTTTTAAATTGTATTTTTTTAGGAGAACATTTTTTTTTTTTGGGGGGGGGGGTACTGTTGGGTCATAAAAGCCCAAATAATACAAGAAAAATAATTCTACTTTCATAATAATACAATAAATGTCATATCAGATGTTATATCAGACGTAAAAAAAAGAAGTGCTCATCGATAATAATGGTGTGAATTAGTCACAGTCGTGTCAGTCATTGCATGAAAATGGTGACTTACGCATTTTGGCCAATCAGAACTTGTGACAAGAAAAAAAGTTTGATAACACAGTTTTTCCAGAGGAAAATAAAAGTCGTAATTTCACATAAACCAAGTTGTAAATTTAGGGGACACAAATCTGAATATTAGGTGAAGTTGCGCTGACTTCTGTCATTGCAGTAAAATGGTGATTTACATATTTTGGCATGTCAGAAGACAGAAAAAGCAACTACTGTAAGAATAAGAGGAACAATTGTTTTCAAAGCTAATTTTACAAGAACAGTCATAATGAGAAAAACTTGAAATATAAGAACAGACATCATTCCGTTGCACTCACTTCTGTCATTGCACAAACATGGCGGTTTTGGCGGCATTTGAGCTAATCAGAGGCCGAAATCTTGGGTTTATGCCGGTCCTCTGAGATGCGCGTTGGTTTACAGACATAGTTACTGTTTTTCAGTTGTTTGTTATATTCATGATTGACAAACATTTTTCATACAAATATGTACATTAATTCTGACTTTAATACTGCGCTAGCAAAGGCTCGAGTAGGGGTAGGCAAGTTCGGTCCCAGAGAGCCGCGGTCCTGCAGCTGAGAGGCTCCTGCAGAACATATGAGCTGATGATTTGAAACGCGTGGGTTGGAGGCAGGAGACACCGAAAACATGCAGGACTGCGGCTCTCTAGGACCGAACTTGCCTATCCCTGGGCTAGAGGAAGGCAATTCTGATTTGCGTACAAGTTTAGATCACATCTCTGCCTCTGTATGAGAAAATACAGTGTTTGTGTGATTCTGGCAAGTGAAAGCACTTAATTGGCAAAGAGTTCAAAGAAAAAGAAAAAACAAAAGGCCGGAGCACATCTGAAGTCTCGTCCGGTTTGTTTTGGCTCAGAGTCTGAATAATGAGACGTTTCGGCAATAATGTATCTATTTCTTGACAAGGAAGTGAAGCCTTGTCTATCTGGTCTCTCTGGGAGACGCAAGAGCAGGTTGTCTTTTTAATCGGAACTGAGGCGTTTGCATTTGAAAGACTCCCCCCTCCCCGACAGGAGCGCTGATTAATGAAGATGGAAACGCCAGAGATGGGTATTTTTCCGTAGGCGCACACGCGCATGTACATGCATCATACAGGCACTTAAGAGTCCCTCTCTAATATTTTATCCCCGCAGACAGGAAAGATGAGCGCCGGATATCAAAGGCGTGTCACGAGTCCCGCCGGGCCACCACCAAGACATTAAGCCCGGGCCGCCATGCTTATAAATTATGCATGCTGCAAACAACCCAGAATCAAGGGAGAATAGTCAGCCCTCTATTATGGGAATCCCCATCGCTCCACTTATTCTTGTAATTTATTTTGCATGTTCCGTAATAGGCTGATGTCCCTTGTTCGACTGGTTGTCTTCGTTCTTTCTGGATTTCACTTTTGCTTTGCAGCTTACCTTTGTTCCACTAGCATGAAACGTCCTCTCAGCACTTCCCTCACAGCTCACGCTGCCTGTAAATCCTTATCTCACAAAGGGTATGACTGACTGACTGACTGACTGACTGTTTACTTACAAAGGCTGCAAACGACATGCTTATGTGAAGGTGAAACAATTGCCTGTAAAACGGGATTGTTTTTCCACTGATTTTTTTCCCCCTTTTTTCCAACGTTCTTTATAGCAAGCAGTCTTCTGCCTTAAATTATATTAAGGTTTTATTTATTTATTTATTAGAAAAATGTCATACGCTGTGGGGAAAAAGTCAAAATTTGACCAGAAGAAATGTTACACTTTTACATTAGTCATGTTATTAGAACAAAAGTCTGAATTTAATCAGTCAAAATATATAATTTTAACACTATGCAAAGTCATAATTTCATGAGAAGCCAAATTATTCACTATTTCACTTGACAAACGCCCCAAAAATCCCTCTCTTTTTTTTACAACATATATATTAATTAACCGAGACAAATATTTACAGAAAAAAGTCGTAATTTTATGAGAAACTAGTAAGAATATAACTACACAAAAAGTCAGTTTTATGAGAAGCCATATTATTGTTTGAAAAAAAATGACAAGGCAAAATGTTAGATAAATTCTATTAAAAAGCAGTGAGTTTCATTTCTGAAATTAATTCCAACAGACAAGAAAAAGTCATAATTTGAGAAAATATTATTTTGGGAAACTGCAAAATAGTCAGAATTTAAAATATTATTAAACATTTTTGTAGTAATAATGAAACATTGTCGACTATTGATTTTTATGAATTTAATGAGAAAATAATCGATTTTAGAGACGTTAAAAGTGGATCATGATCTATGCAGCCGAGCGCAGGAGGACGAGGACCCATAGGGAAACACGACTCTATTTACAGGATGTAGATGAGGCAGCGTGGAACCTGCAGGGCAATGAAGCAATAAGACTTAAGTTTGCGTGTGCACGTCCCTGCCCGAGACACATGACTCCCCTGAGCGGCGTCACGCTGCAGGTAAGAGTAGTGGCGACATAAACATGCCAAGCCTTCAAGTTAGGGCTGGGCAATAAATCAAATAAATTCGATACATCATCATTTTAAAAATCCAATCATTGAAAATTTGCTAAATCGTGAAATCTAATTTAGTCTTCTGGATTATTAAAAGCTGTTGTTCTTATGTTCTGTTACATTCAAATGTTTTTGTGAGTTGTAATTTTGCACATGTGGCAGAATGCTGGATGGGTGCTTTACAAGACATGTTTACAATAACTACCAACTACTTAATTGTGGCATTTAAGAACAAACTATGAATGTTAAATTTATGTTAAAACGAATGTAGAATCAGTATACATGATTGTTGTCTGAACATTTTGCACAGGAATTATTTTTGACTAAATGAAACCTTTAAATAAATGTTTGTTGGGTTTATTAGTTTAAAATCGTAATCGTCCTGAATGACTGCAAAAATCGAGATTTTATTTTTTGACCATATATCATAAGTAGACAGTGAAGCCATGTGACGCCGAGACCCAGCAAAATTACAATCAGAGCCGTGATAACGTGAAAACACTGTTTCTTACACAGAAGCCAGCCAAACTCGATTGTGACAACCGTGCAGAAGAAGTGAAACAGCGAACTAGTTTTTGTAGTCGATTGTAGTGATGTGATGAAAGTCAGGTTTGCGTCAATTAATCAACGACGTCGTTGATGTTTTTCAGCACAGTACAACCTTCTTTTTTTTTCACGGACCATGACGTTGATGCGTATCATATCAAATAGCTTCTTTGATAAATAACGTTTTTCTTTAGTAGGCATTATTAATATTTAAAACTTTGCGCCACTGCTCTCGATCCTCGCCGTCAGTCCTGAAGTATCACTGACATTGGAATAGGCAACGCTAACGAGGCTAACTGTCCTCAGTAAATCGGCTGATTGGAAAACTAGATACCCAAAAAACGTGACCAGCGTTGATGCGTCGGAGTAAAGTGGACTAATGCAGTTAAAAACTCAATCCCTACCGTGGGAGAATTACACTTTTTAAACACATGACAATCACTGCCCTGATTCGTAAAGTCCTCTGTAAAGTTTCTGCTGTAGCCAACTTTCAGTAGCTTAGGACGTCACCCCTCTGCAGCAACCATTTTAAGCAGCCCGCTGTGATAAGCACACTTCGTAATGTCAGACATTTTCCGTTTTGTCACGGCCGTCAAATCCATTGAGATGAATCACATCCCTGTCTCGGCTGCTTCGTCATCGGCGGTAAAAAGGACACAAGGCCAGACGCTGACCTCAGCGTGATAACGTCCGTCATTAGGACACACACACTCACACAAACACACGGAAAGATAAGCAGTTGTGTAGACACGCCCCGCGGCAGCACACCATTAAAAAAAAATAACCTGAGAGGAACACGACTCATGAGCATTCACTTCCTGTCACTTTGTGGTCTCGTTTTCCACTCATTGCAGCGCAGACGGAGACAAAGATTGATCATTATCCCACCCTCGTGCATTTTTGATCTTCCGCCCAGGTGTGTTGACTCCGATGACTCAACCCTGATGACATTTTAGCAAGTGACTCAAGACATGCAGACGCCGACTGTTGCGTTCAATGTTTAAAGAGGCGAATGTGTACAAGCAGCTCCGGGACACGTTTACAAATCATTTACTCAATCATTTAGAGTCAACAAGCCTCAACATGTGCATAAAAGTAACTTGACGGGCAGTGAAACAGGAGTTCTGAACATCCGCAGTGAGATTTGCCAGACTTTCATTTTACAAGGTTATTTTTGTAAAATGTAATTTTTTTTCTTGTAATTTCTCACAAAATTTAAAGGCTCACTTTTTCTTCTTAATATTCGGACTATTTCCATAAAATGTCAATCGATTTTTCATTAATTTTAACTTTAGAAATTAGTTTCATCAATTGTAACTATTCTTGTCATTCTGTTAATTTTGCGACTTCATTTGGACTTTGAGATCCAGAAGTGCGGTCATTCTCCAATTGCGCCATTGGACTTTTCTTCTTCTGCAAGCTGAAATGAGCACACATGAAATGATTGTAGTTGGTCCTTGAGCTCTTTTTAGAAGGAGAAAGAGATGGATTTGCGGCAGTGGAGCTGTGCGTGCGTGTTAGTGTGACAGAGAGACAGGCCTGCCTGAGGGGTGCTGGGTGGTCTGGGGTGGGTTGCGGTGTGTGTGTTGGGGGGGGGGGGGGGGGGGGGTAGAGCAAAGCCAAGTGGCCTTATAAAAGAGAGAAAGAGAGCAGCAGTGGATGCTTCAAACAAGCACTGCATGTAATATGGATGAGAGCCTGCACTCTCTCTCTCACTCTCTCTGTCTCTGATGCATTTTTTCCCCCTCACATCTATTTTTTTGTATCTCAACATGACCAATTCAGTATTATGTGACGTCAACCATTAACGTCATGGAAAAACATAACACATACATTTAACATTGTTGTAGCAGGAAGCAAACATAGCAGTATGTCTTTGGGGTAGAAATCATTTTCAATTCAACATTCAACAAATAATTTTTTTTTGTTCTTACCCCCCCCCCCCCCCCCCCCCCCACCACCCATTAAATCAGTAAAATGTTTATCATACAACAATTGCCCTGGTTTAGCTGGCAACCAGTTTAGGGTGTATCCCGCCTACTGCCCGAAGCCAGCTGGAAAAGGCTCCAGCACCCTTGTGAGGAGTTAGCGGTTACGAAAATGGATGGATGGATGGATGGATGGATGACAACAATTAGTTGCCGTGACAACTTCTTCTAATATTTCCAGGGTTGGGGAATCGAGGAAAAAACCCTGCCACAGATTGGTTTTAGCCACAGGTGCTTCTACTCAATTGGCAGGTAAACGAGCTTGTCTCCACCTGTTGACTAGAAGCACTTGTGGCTAAAGCCAAACTGTTTAAGGGGTTTTAATTTCTGGACCTGGATTTCCCAACCCTGACCATTTCTTCTACTTTCTTTTCAGTTTTTTCTTTTGGTGGTTGACAAATACTTTTGGTGCATTAGCATGCAGTATCCGCCAGAATGAGGATTTACCGTTTACAGCACCTAAAGACGCAATAGCCGACCAGGATTCTACCTTGGGCCATATTTATATATAAAAAAATATTTTTGTTTTTCCCGTAGTTAAAAGCAAAAGCTTCAAGTCCAACCAGAACTCATTCGCTGCCATCTAGGGAACGGGGATCTTGGGTCTAACCTCTACCCTATTGGTTTTTCTAAAATAAATGCCCTCCAAAAATGTGTCTTGCACACCTGAGCGACATACATGTTTTTCTTCTTCTTCACGATGCATTTTTTGACTGGTGTGACTTGCACTCCAGAGCGACATATAGTCAGAAAAATACGGTACATACGAGATGGGCTTGGGCAGCATCTCCATTTTGTGTCGTGAAAGCAGGGCTGTGCTGGCTCGCCGTCTGCTTAGCAACGTCGCTCTCTCACTTTCTCTATCTCTCTTGCTGCTCTCCAGGCTCTCTCTTGTTCCATCCTCTCTGAGTTTATTTATCTTTTTGCTGCTATTCTCTGAGTTCACAAGTGTCCTCTGGCAGTGAGAGTCTCCAGACTCTTACGTCCACATTGGCCCGATGACGAGTACAGTCATAGACAAGACAAGAGCCCACTGGCCTCATTCTCCTCGTCCTCTTTCATGAAGTGTGCCTGTCTTTCCACTGCGTCATCCTCCTCTTGTTTGATGGATGTTTACATACTGCTGTGTGATTATGTGTGTGTTTGTAATGCAGTGCACACAGGTGAGGCCCCGACAATGTGTCTACGGGGGAGCCTCAGGGGAAGGAAAGTGGAGCAAACACGCTGAGCTGCAGACGATCATTTAATTTAATGTCCTTCGCTCGCTCAAAGGCTGGGATTAACTGCCGTGCTGTAAACGTGCCAGTGTGCCGAAAAGAAAATATACAGTAGTAATGACTGAAGTGGTGATTATGGTATGAATGAAGTGGTCGTTTGATTTGTCTCACACATGCCTTGTAATAAAAGTCATAACAATACTGGTTAGAACACTTCTGATACCTCGTAACACTCATTATAATATTACAACTTGATTTAGGTGAAATGACAGCTTTTGTCAATATTATGACCGTACTTCCTGCACAACTTTTGTTTTTTTAGTCAAATGAAGACATTTTTATATCCAAATTTGACCATGTTGTTGATCGATCAATGCTAAACATTAATAAATTGATGAGAGTTCTGAACTGGTTAATTTGCCACTGTTGTTGGATGTTGTTGTGGCCAAGTGGTTTGTTTGCTCAATTTTGACTGAATTTGCTTCAAGACGTGATTAATCCACATGTCAATTTCACAGCAAGGACATGATCAATTAATTACAAAGGAAGTTCATAAAATTAGTTAAAATAAATAACATTTGGACACAAACAAATGGACGGACAGAAAACATAGCATGGACCTACTTGTCGGAATGCTTACCATTTAGTAATGCTATGATTAAAATTGTCAGCATGAGCATATTCTAAAAGAATTTGTGGTCACACGCAGGAATGACAAACATTACCGCCTGATGCATGCTGGGGTCTAGACGCTCATCCTAACTAAGGCATCTTGTCGGCATTATCATTATTTTTAATTATTGTTGTTAATGTGTTAATGGCATAATTCGTAGTCAAGGCCAAGTCAGATCATCCTGCAGCTGCAATGTGAGACATGACCTAACGCTTCCTGTTTGTCATTTTATAAGGAGATAAGTGAATGGCTGGTTTCATTCAGCGCCTTCCTTCTTAGCATTCTGTCTATGGGGCCAGTCAAATAAATATGACAAAAAAGGCTTTGAATAATAATATAATAATAATAATAATAAAATAATAAATTGTCTAAGTCAAAATTTTCATTACAACAGTTGTTCGTTATTTACGAGAAAACTTTAAGAGTAAAGAGTTATGATTTAAAGAGTGAAGTCGTAGTATTACAAGAAAGGTTGTCACTTTTGCAAGAATAATGCTGCAATAATACAGTACATTAAAAAAGTATTTTCCAAGAGAATTGAGAATTTAATCGGAATTGTCATAAGAATAAAAAATAATGCAGCTTTACATAGTTTTTTAAACAAAGTTGTAATGTTACTTGCAAAAAAATCTTAATTGCATTAGAATAAAGTCGTAAAATTGCAAAAACAGGGTTACAATTTAATTTAACAAATTGGTATTATTTCAAGTAAAAAGATCTGAATGTGAATGTGAATTGTTGTTTGTCTACATGTGCTTTGCGATTGGCTGGCGACCAGTTCAGGGTATACCCTGCCTCGTGCCCAGTCAGCTCAACTGGGATAGGCTCCACTCCAGCATGCCCACAACCCTAGTGAGGAGAAGCAGTTCAGAGAATGGATGGAAGGGAAGGAGGTGTAATTTCACAATAGTTGTAGAATAACAACAAAACGGGTTTTTTAAATTACAATAATGTTATACTAAAATATGCCAGAATAAAGTCATTATACTGTAAGAAAAAAAGTAATTTTGTGATACAGCAATTTAAAAAAAATTACAAGCATTGATGGAATGTTGAAAGGAAAAAAACAGGCCTCTTTTGTCGACGTCGTTCAACAATCTAAGCTACTTACACCCTCGCTTACTGGGTAACGTGTATGTGTTCAGCCTGCAAAGTGTATTCTCAGGCAGTTTGTCCATTCATGAGCTAATGTCATTACAACTCCGCATGCGTACGGCATCGACGTGAGCTCGCACCCGCTGCCAAAGATTTGACTGTGAGAAAAAAAAGGCAGGACGGGAGATGAATAGAAAAATTGATCGAGACGCTCCTTTTTTTTATGTGACGGATCATAGGAAAATAAAAGCCAAAGTACTGCAGTAAAGCAAAGAGTAGCGAGACATTGCACACTGTTACGTTTATAACTACGGCACTTTAACCCGCACATTATGACAAGGCTGCACAAGGTTGGGTTGTAAAAATGTCTGGCAGGAGCTGTGTGTATGTGTGGATGGTATTCTATCAATTCTTTCAAAAGAAATACTAAATGTATAAAAACTGTGTTGCAACGATCCATCCATCCATCCATTTTCTTAACCGCTGGAGCCTATCCCAGCTGGCTTCGGGCAGTAGGCGGGGTTACACCCTGAAGTGGTTGCCAGCCAATCGCAGGGCACACAGAGACGACCAACCATCCACACTCACAATCACACCTATGGACAATTTGGTGTTCAATTAACCTGCCATGCATGTTTTTGGAATGTGGGAGGAAATCGGAGTACCCGGAGAAAACCCACGCAAGCACGGGGAGAACATGCAAACTACACACAGGAAGGCCGAAGCCCGGACTCGATCTCACGTCCTGGAAGGCGGACGTGCTAATCAGTCAGCCACCGCGTGTGGCAACGATTATAATTAAAAAACATGATAATTTTTTTTTAGTTTAATACAAAGGCTTTCTTCCCCAGGAATGTTTTTTTTTTTTTATGCTGCACCAAAGCCATTTTCACTTGGCAACATCAAATTTGGTCGGCATGTCCATCATGAGCAGACCAACATAAAAGTCTCAAGAACTCTTGACGGAAAAGACGTAGGAAGTCGGACATTTTAATTTGAAGTGTCCATTTTCGGATAATTTTGACACAAACTAACATTTGGTAGCATGGTCTGGGATGTTTTGAAAATCCAGCCCCTGAAGCCATATTTACTTAGCGAAGTGTAATTTCATAGGCATGTCTTTGATGAAAATACCCATGCTGAAAAGGAGAGAGGAGGTCTGCCATTTTATTTTCAATTGGCCATTTCAAGGTCATTTGCATTTACAAGTGGTAGCGTTGTCCACAATGTTTTGAAAATTCAGCCCCCAAAGCCAGTTTCACTTGAAAACATTCAATTTATGTCAATCATGAATAGACACTCAAAGTGCGAAGAGTCTACCATTTTGGTTTGAAGTGACCATTTTAGTGTTATTTATTTGATGGATATTTTCATTTAGTAGGATCCCTCTTAATGGCTTCAAAATTCAGACACCAAAGCCAATTTCACTTAGCGACATGCAATGTGGTCGACATATAGGAGGATGATAGCCAAAGCACACTGAGGCGAAATCCAGTACATCAGTCTTTGCTACAGGTGGTCAATACTAGTCTTGAGGCTATGCACAAAAAAGTCTCAAGAAAGAAAAGATAAGACACAGGAAGTTAGCCGTTTTAGTTCAAGGCTGCTGTTAGCTTTCATTTGTTTTTAGAATTTCCCTTCCCTGGTCTAGACAGCGCTCATGTGGCGCAGAAATATTCCAGCGGGCCTGAAGCCAAATCTAATCGGGCGGGAATGAAACACTCCTTATCTGTGTTTGTGTGTGCGCATGTATGGGATGTGGGGGCGAGGGCACAGACATCAGGTCGCATGAGATCAGTCTCACCTGTCTGCTGTCTCCATTTGCTTCCTGTTTGTCCACCTGTTCGGACATTTCCCTCAGGTGAAACACACACACATGTATTTATTTTTTGCTCCCTTCAACATTACTTCCTTTAAATTTGCAGGAAGTTTTAGGTATTATTAGGTCAGGGGTGCTCAAGTTCGGTCCTCGAGAGCCCCTATCCAGCCTGTTTTCCATGTTTCTCTCCACTAACACACCTGATTCATGATCGGGATTGTTATCAGGCTTCTTGCTGATTAGCTGATCATTAGATTCAGATGTGCTGCAGGAGGGAAACATGGAAAACAGGCTGGATAGGGGCTCTCGAGGACCGAACTTGAGCACCCCTGTATTAGGTAATCCGGAATTCCCAATTGATGCGCTAATGAAGTCCCTTCAACATCTTATCCTTCCCGCCAAAAAAGTGTATTCCTTTAAATGCCTCACTTTATTACAAGCTCACAGGCTCTTATTGATTTGGTTGCTTGTGTGTGTGTGGAGGGCATGGGAAGGGGGCGGGTGGGTTCATCATTTATAAAGCAGACAGATGGGAGGTTTATGTGTCAGATCGTCACTAGTGTTGGGAACGATAAACCAATACGGCTGGGTATCAGTTTGTAAAGTAGAGAGACACGATCGTATCCGTAGCAGAATCCTCAATTGATACAAAATCCGCAAGGAATCCTTAGATTAGCAACATGACAAGGAGCCGGCGTAACCCTGTCACATTGTGGTGGTTTTCTGCTTGATTTGTTTTAACAGTCGGCACGGGTTAGAAATACTACCTGCACAGCCAACACCTGCAGGACTTACACAGAACAGCGACCACCTGAACATGCATCGTCAGCACTGTAACGATTAACTGATGCAGTTTGTCGAAAACACTTTTCAAATAGTGGACGTGCATCACAGGATGTGTCAACGCTGTTTGAATGTCAGTTAGGGAAAAAAAGAAGCTTCTTCCGTGCCCGATGCTGTCGAGCAGCTAAGACAGGAAGTGTGTATTTCGACAGCTTGGCGTCTGACACGGCCTAACAGACTGCGGCAGGATGTGGTGGAAGCAGACAGGGCGTGACCACGTCTCTGCGGGCGACTCTTCCAGCAAAAGCGCACCCAAATAAAGTCGACTTCCTCTTTCTGACAAAAAAAAAAACTGAAAACGTCTGCTGCACTGACCTCCTCTTGAATGCCAAGCACATGAATGGGCTCTCAGGGGCAAGAGGGAGAGACACCATGGGTGACAGTGTTGTGAGTTTGACTGAGTAACGTGAATTGTACTCAGTCAGGAAACTGAAAAAAATTCAGCCCGAAGCCACGGAGCAACGTCAAATATGGTAGGTGCGCCTGTCATGAGCAGAGCCACAAAAAATCTGAAGGACACATGCTTGAAATGCCAAAGGAAATACCTCTCAGTCATTTGATATCATGCGGGCATTTCAGAAGTTCTTTTTGGTAAAAAATGTTTATGGATATTGTTTTGGTGAAATTTCATTACTTGCGCGTTCAATGCAACATTTGGGTGTCATGGGTCACTCAGCCAATGTTTAGTGTATTTCTTCTTGAAAGGCTCATTATTTGATATCAAGACAAAACCACATTGATGTTGAGGCACTTTTACGACTGCGAAATTGTGAATATTGTGACATCCCTACACAGGAAGTCCAATTTTGATATGACATTGCCATTCGATAGTCATTTCCAGGAAACCTTCAGAGGTAAACAACTAGAGATGTACGGCGTGTGTGTGTGCGTGGCGCCTCTGAGATGAAAGTTCAAAATGAAGGCCCGCGCTTTCTTTTTATTGTAACCGAGATAAGATATGAGCTCAGTCATACCAGCAGGTTACTGTGCCCCCCCCCCCCCCGATCCCAAACACACACACACACACACACACACATATACGCATTTACAACATAACATGTGCAAACCTGCTCCATACCTATCACGGCCATAAAAATCGGTATCTAAATAGCCACTTAATCATTGTTAAAATTCCAGCATTACAATCCGTAGTTATGACAATCGCCCAAACAAGTGGTGGATTCATTGTTGTCATGATTCGTTTATAATTGACCAACGTAGCGCTGTCCTTTACACACATGCGCACACACTTGACTTCCTTTCCACTTGACTGCTCTTTATATGTCTGTTATGTATACAGAGTGTATATATACCGTATACATACATTATACATTCAGCAGGAAGACTGCATGGGTATTTATAACTGCCTGTGTATTGGTCCACGTGAGGGAGTAGGAGCTTGACCTCGGTACTTCCTGGCCTGTCTGTGTTGCACTGTGTCAATCCGGATGTGTGTGTCATGTGAAAGTCGCACCGCTTGCCTGCATCGCACACAGCCGCTCGCTCCACTCGCAAATGAAATAACAAACGGCAAGCCATTAAACATTTTGACTGGCCGAGCCGTATCCCGCTGTAGGTCCCGCGTAGCGCAATTTTATCTGTTTACCCTCAACTTGAAAGCCGCTCGCCAGACTCTGCGGTCGTGTACGTTGTTGTCGTCGTAGCTGTTGTAGTATTTAACAGCCGACACGCCACACAAACCTCTTTCTGCTCCAATAAAGTTGTCTGCTGCGGAAGCGTCACGTGTGCTAATGGTCTGGGGAATATGCCGAGGCTGCGGAAATGGGTCACTGTGAACGTTCACATGGCCGAGTCTGTCTAGGGCAGTATGTTTCATCGAGCTGCCGCCGCTGCTGCATAGTGTGTGTGTATGCATGTGCGTTCATGTGTGTGTGTGTGTGTGTGACTGCAGCAGCAGGCAAGCAGACTGCTGGTGATTAGGAACAACAGGGCAGAGTTCAGCCGAGCGAGTGTGCGGAATGCTAATCCACATTGTCACAAGGCGAGGTTAGGCCTCACAAGGGGCTGGAGTGGAGACATACGTGTTTGTGTGTTTGTGTGCGCCGGGGGGTTGTGTGTCTCCGTGTGTGTGTGTGTGTGTGTGTTTTAGCAGCCTACATAAAAGAGGTGCTTCTTTATGGACGATTAGCACAACATGTTGTTTGTTAATAAAAACATGGTGGGGTGGGAGGCGAGGTCAGTGAGGGAGTGATGGGCAACGCAAGGTTCGAGCGAGACAGTTGCGTTGTGATGTGCAAACACACTCATTAAGCCGGCACAGATCTTCGGAAATAATGAGCAGAGCAGTGTGTGTGCGTGTGCGTTTGTCTGAGGCAGAGTGGGTGGTGGGCGTTAAGCCGTCAACTGTCAGGTAAACTGCGCGCACATGTACATGAATATCTCTGCCGCATATATAGACATTCAAATATGTATAGTCTACTGCATGTCAACCATCACACTGACAATCACTTTGGCAAACATTCGGATAATGTCTGCATTCACATACGCACGAGCCGGAAAAAAATGTTAATGTTGCAATGTATCGTCAGTCACTACCATGGTACCAAGGCAATACAGTATTTGATACTTTGTTTTTGTTTCAATAGGTTTCACACTAGGTTTTCCTTCTTTAGTTACATACACATTGTGATGTACCACAGCTAATTTCCCTCCCAATAAACAATTTAAAGTAAAATAACCCCCCATTTATCACAGGGGTTACAAATAGGGGTGCACCGATCACAATTTTTGGGCCTGACTTGCCGATCTCGATTTTTGCCAATCACACTTTTTTTTCCCCCTCAAAACCAAGAGCTTACACTTTTAAGATTCCATTTTTTTTTATTGGAAAACACTGAGCAATACCTAGATCCTTAGTCATTTTTCACATTTTAAAATAAAACTTGTGCAACAGGCTACACTGCAGACCTGTTTTGAGATTTTACAACAACAAAAAGTGCACGGCAGTATCAGTAAAGTGTCCTTCCTGAGTATTATTTCCTTGTAATAATAATAATAATAATAATAATAATAATAATATTGCATCGCATTTATATAGCGCTTTTCCAGACACTCAAAGACGCTTTACAATGGAATGGATACTTTATTCATGCACTCACACATTCACAGTGCAAAACGGATACATGTCTTTTTTTTTTTTTTTTTTTTTTTTTTTTTTTTTATATTTTATTTATTATTATTATTATTATCAAAACGGATACATGTCTAAATGCAGCAACTCCAGTTGCTTATGCATTAATGGAAGGTTTTTCTTGATGAACAAAAGCATCTCTGCGTTTTCACCAGACAAACGACTTATTTTTTCATCTTCTACATGACCTGCTAAGCTAAACAGGCGCTCCCTTTCAATGCTTGTGCATGGGGCAGAAAGATAGGCTCGGTCAAGTGCAGCACGTTCAGGGAAACGACTTTCATTGAGCTTCCAGAAGGCCAATGGATCCTGGCTTTTGTCAATGGGAACCTCAGAAAGGTAGTTCTGTACCTGCATGGCGGAAGGGCTGGCTAATTGTTGCTCCTTTTCAATGTTCTCCTTCAGGATTTCATTGTGTACTGAAAGTAGTAGACTACACCTCTTAGCTGCAGGTACTTCTATGTCAGGAGGTTCCGGTTGGGTGGATGTTTCAGCAGCGGGTCTCTCATCTACGGGTCTGCATCTGGTCTCCTCCTCTGCAAGTTTGGCCAAAAGGAGCTCTCTCACTTCATCCTTCACCTCTGCTGAGAAGTGCCGATTCTTGTACCTTATTTTGTACAAACAAAGGAAGATGGATCAATCATTGTGCTTTGTATACAGTATTCCTTTTTATGACGCGCATGTAAATAGTAAACTATAGTTCAGAAAAACAATTTTCATTTTTAAAATCGTTTTGTAAGTGTAATAGTATCTTAACAGTAATTATTATGGCTTGAATTTTTTTACTATGTTCATAGTTAGTTACTTGCCTTGGATCAAGAATAGTGGCAAGGCTGTCGCTGTACAGGGGCTCATGCTCAATGTTGCTGAATCTTCTCACAACAGCCTCCAGTAGTGTTGTTTTGGCTGTAGCCACACCACGGCGTGTGTCTGCTCGTCTCGCCAAAAGCCGTTTGAGTGCAGTGACGGGCGGGATGGCATCTGCTGCTGTAGCTCTTGATGAGCTGATCTCCTTTGTAAGTTCTTCAAATGGCGCAAGGATGGTCAGCACATTTTCAATTAGCTCCCACTGGTGTGCAGTGGGTGTAGCTGGTAACGCGTACTCTGCTACCATCAGCGACTGTAACATGTAATACGTGCTATTCCATCTAGTGGTAACGTCTTGTTGTAGACGCTTCCTGGGCTGACTGAACTGCGTCTGTATGTCGTAGAGTCGGTAATAGGCAAGCGATGAGTGTTTAAAATGTCTTGACGATGTTCCTTCCCGTTGCCACAATATCCGCAATGTTGCGCTCGACAACTTTTCTGTGGAAATAATATCAGGGCTATGAAAACAGGAGTTCAGAATATTAAAAATGGTAATAGATAATTTGTCACGTAAATGAACATCAAACGCCAATCACGGCTGCCGCTAAGTAATGGCCTTTGTCAATTACTGGTCAATCATACATATTACAGCTTTTGAATGAAGAAAATGTTTTTAATCAGTTGTACCATAAAGCAGCACCCTTTGAGCCATTCAATAGCCAGCTTTCACCTTCAAACAGTCCGTAGAAGCCGGGCCTCAGTGTCCTTCGCATACATGTCATGTGACGGGTCCTCATAAAGACCACATGCACACACACATAAACATACAGAGGTGCGCACTTTAATGAGCTGTCTCATCAGCACAACGTGAGCTGTCATGAGGGTCAAGCAGAGACACGGCTGCTGGGCGAGCCGTCGTTAACATTCAAGCTGATTTCTTCTCTTGTTTTTGTTGCCTGCCGTTGCACACATTCACACACCGACCTGCTTCTACAACGCACCACTGCAGTGGCTTTACCGTCGCTTTCCGTCAGTCTCTGGGTCGGAGTTTCTTCCGCTCGCCCCCTCCCATCCTCTCTACTGCTGCAGTAGGGAAGAAAAACAAAATCCAGCCAATCAGGAGCCAACATAAACAGACGAGCCCCCTCGCTCTGCACATACACACAGAGTGTCGAATCACACGTGCACACGCTCACGGCACACACACACCTGGCTGTGCATATGCCTCCAGGCTGTTACATGTGCAAACACACGCTCATTCATGTGCGTCTTTGTAAATACCCCACTATCCCTGACAACACGCACATTACCAAGACATGGTTGTATTCCTTTGTTGACAGTCCTGACAGATTTCTTTTTAAATGATTAGCATATGACACCAATCAACACAAAATGCTATGGACATATCTATCATAACTGCGCGACATGACCGACCCCGGCTGGAAAGGATGACCAAGGGGAAAAAAATGACAGTTTGTGACTCACACCTTCATACTGAGCAATTGAGCCCTGCCCATCTACCGCTGTACTATGAGAAACTGTGACTCTGTATCGGGTCTTGAGGCTCCACGTGCCGTATATTGCACTTTATTACTTTTATATGAACCACAAAAACATGGTGTGATTGTCAAGGAAGACGCAGGTTGCCTCAAAGAGATGAAGTGGGTGAGAATAAAGAGGAGTATGTGGATATTTTGAGAAGCTGATTGTACCCGGCGCGCTTCATACATTGTTCGTATGCATTTTGGGGACAGACTGCACTATGAGTGTGAATTGCCTGGTATAAGTCGATTACTGCGATTTTTTTTAAATTCAAAATTTTGAAAATACTAATCAGTAGTGATAGACAAATGATGCTTTGACTCCTCTAGATGGCACTCTTGATTTAAATGGGCCAGCTAGCTAGCTACCTAAACAGCTAACCAGACACAGACAGATGAAGCTTTATGAAGCACCTGTGATATTTTTTGACTCCTCTAGATGGCACTCTTGGTTTAAAAGCTAACCTCAAGTAAGATGTTTTGTTGAATATTTCCATAAAAAATTCATGTTTAAAATTTGATTTGCCGCATATTGAATCGATACGGGAATTGTGCACGGTAATATCGCGATATATTGCCGAAACGATTTTTTTCAACACCCCTAGACTGCACACTTAATTTTCTCATCTACAGGTACAGTGTATGGTGCTGTATTTTCATGGCTTGACAGCAGCCGGCTGTAGTTATTATTATTTATTTATTTTGCTTCCCCTGCCCCTTCTAATGTGGGTGATACACGGTGTGGAAGTTTGATCTTCTTGAGGATCCTCCATGAAGAAAGGCGACACGAAACTGGATAAAGGTCACAGGGCAGGGACCCATGTCTAAAATTTAATAGGAAATCAGCTATTTTGGTTTTGCATGGCATTTTATGCAAATTGTGAGAATGAGAATGAGTAATCCCTTTGCTGATACCATAATCTGCCAAACAAAGACGGATTATCCATTAGGTCGCATGTTAGGTGGCTGCTACCTTCTTGTCAAACTCATTTAGTGGCACGCTGAGCTATTAGCGACAATGGCTGGGTTGTTTATTAATATTCACTGTGTGTTTGCGTGTATATCCTCTCATTGAAACTTGTGCATATACGGAACGAAAACATCTTTACATCAGCTGCCTATTGTGACTGATGTGTGATTTTGATGCCAAGACTCATGCATGAAGGAGAAAGCCGCTTTTGAATAGCTGTCAGCTTGACACATATCAAGACATCAAAACGGTGCCATTGAATGTAGTGACTGAGTTGTACCACGTAAAATAGTATGCAGCTCTGCTGATTAGTATTTCATGTTCTCTCTCCATTACCTGACTGGCAGGCCTGTTTAAAAAGTAATTTTATTTCATTTTAGTTGTATTATAGGGTGGAGAGTTGAGCATTAGCTCCATCAGGGGACTCTTGCTGAGCATGCCCTGGATTTGCTGCGAGCACACATGCGCAGAAGTGATGCTGCTCGTATTTACTAAGCACACACAGGGCTCACGGGCTAAGAAGCTGACATAAAGAATCATAAAGATCCAGCACACGCACACACATCTATAGTGTATAATATATAGCGCATCCTCAAATTGAGAGAGACTCCCAGCTGCGTTGCGGCCTGCCTAGCAATGAATCACACGCACACCAGCGCGTAATGGCAGCCCGCTCGGCTTTGCTCCTCTTTTATTCATAGAGCTTCCTCGGCGGCCTCGTTCATTCCTGTACACCTCTCTTGTTTTTTTGATGACATTCGTCTCCTGGATGTCATTTGTTCCTCTGCCCTACATTTTCAAAGGTGTTCGTCTGTCTACTTTTCCTCTGTTCGTTAACCACACTGCCGTCAGCATAGTTTTCTTCTATAGGAGCAAATCTTGTCAGTCATTGCAGACCCCATGAGTGTCCCCTCGCATACTATGCCCACCACTGGTTCGTATTTGTAAGTGGGGGTGAAAAGTCTGGCCTAATTATCAGCTTTTAAGTAGATGCACAAATGTGGCACATATAAAAAGGTCAGAGCTTCATTAGCCATCCGCTGTAGTGATTGACAGCTTCTTCTTTTTTTAAGTATTGCTATTAATCGATATGAAAACTGACTTTAGGATTCCTTTTGTACACTGCCATCTTGTTTAACCTTGAAATGCCCTCTCTTCTTCCAGAAGACAGCTGCAGTGGATGAAGAGCAGGAGAACCAAGCGCGCAAATCCTCCGCGGACCTTTGCTCCCCCAGCGGCAAGATGGCTGAAACCGAGCCCACGAGGAAGGTCAGTTGCTGGGCTACCCCCTCTTTTACCTCCCCCTTCGCAATCTCTCATCCATCACCTCCCGTTGCTCCCGCCGCCCTCCCGTACATGTGGGTCAGCTCACTGGGTCAACCACCACTCACACAAGCCGGTCATTTTCTGATGGCGTGTGCCTCCTCTGTGCAACTTGTCAGGGAGCATACACACGCGATAACACAGCTGCAGAGATGCTCTTCGAAGTACTTTATCATGATTATCACATTTTCACGTGCACGTGCACACACGCACACACAGTTGCTCAGTGTTCTGCAGGTTATCCCTCATCCATGTCTCCTGGCAGCATATATTAACTCTATTGGATTACAATTCTGACAGTGCAGCCCATTTCCTGCTTCATGTCTCCATGTAGCGCTTAGATGCATATAATTACCTTCTCTAATCATTCTTCTATTCAAAACGGTATGGGTGTTTTATTTTGTGTGTTTGTTTTTACCACAGGGTAAGATATCTCCGACCATGGTGTACAATCAGCTTTTCCCGGACATCAAAGAGGAGCCGGGACACCCCACCCTGGTCCACCCCAGGTACTACAGCCTAGAATAGCACTGCATATTTGGAGCTGCTTTAGACAACACATCTTTTTCTGTCCGTGTGCCATATTGATGGCACCGACATAGAATAGTCTACCCGTCCATGTCCTTTATCCACTATAGCAGGGGTGTCAAACATACGACCCGAGAGCCGGATCAGGCCCGCAAAGACGTTTAATCCGGCCGGTAAAAAAAAAGAAAGAGTAATGTTGGCCCAATTAATCAGCCGGCCACAATCAAAGCATATCAATTCGTAATTTCACAAGCAATCATCAGATGAGCAAAGTACACGGAATTGCTCTGGATGTCATTATTTTACACGCGACTTTAAAGTTACAGTTTGTATAAAAAAATATAATAAAAACATAGACCAAAATAAATCAAACATAAACGTGCTGAATACGGCACACATTCAACTATGACAAGGATTAACGTCCTTATAACTTCATTCTCAGCACCATAATGCATTCTGTGAACAATATATAGGTATATGCAAAATAGGCAGCTATAACATGCCCGGAACTTATACGGGCAAAGTGTTCCCGCGTCCATTTGCATTTGTGTTATTTTTTGGGGGACAATATATTTACAGTTGCGCCCTCCAATTTAGGGCTGGCCCGCAAATATTAAAAATCTGCGCATTATTGACGGCAATTGTTTTTAAATGATATACCTTAATTTTACCGATCCAGCCCACTTGGTAATATATTTTCCTCCATGTGGCCCCTGAGCTAATATGAGTTTGACACCCCTGCACTATCGTGACTGATGTGCAACTAGGACACCAATACTCATACACACAATACAAGTAAACAGCTTTTAAATAGCTGTCCACTAAAGTAACTGATGCGCAATTGTGTCATCAGATGCAAATGTCTAGACCAAAGCGCATTCTAGCGAGGCGCATGGGTGGAGTTTTCGTTCTTTTGGTATTTTGGTAAACCGACGCAGGTAGAAGGGGGTATTATTTACGCCGTTGTGGGAGGGAACGCAGCCGACTTGTGTGTTATTCAATGGAAGCGGCTCCCCTCATACCCTTTAAATTCAGCGCAGAGTTGTGTGGTCTATGCGGCATGTAGATAGAGGAGACCTGCGCACGCAAAGTACTTTTAAAATAAACTGAAAGGAGATCTCCACTTGCGTAGATGTAAAGTTGGCTGCTTTGAAGTGGGCACTTGGAGACTGCCTTCTATCCCTGATCGTGCGTCCGTCCGTGTCTGATGACCCAACCCTCCCCCTGAATAATGATAATTCATTAAATAAATAAATTTTTACAATGATTATGAATTTCAGAGCGATTGTCCCACCTTGTTGTGATATTTATGAATGAAATACGATAACGTCCACCACCCACATCCGTGGCGCTCAGAATCTGTCTACTTGTGCCTTGACCTGTGCCACAACTTGGACCTGTTGTTAGCTGGTCTAAATTTTTGTCTACTTTCTTTCACAAAATTACCTTTGGTCTGCCAGGACGGCCAGTGAGGCACAAAATGGTCTGCCAAATTCTCGAACACAGAATTTAGACTTGCCCTGGTAAAAAAAAAAAAGAAAAAAAGATGTGTCCGTTTTTACGCCAAGTGCACGTACGCCTGACTACCAAAATAGGGTTCCAACAGTCACAAAAATTGAAAAAAAACATCTTTTGAATAGCTTTCTGTTGTGACTGATGCACGACTTCAATGACCAAAGATCTTCATCAAATATTAAATTGATTGATTATACACCCCACTATGGTCCTTTTTACATAAATCCTGCAAAATAGCTACTTCCCACCCATGTTTTTTTTTTACACCCCCCCCCCCCCCCCCCCCCCCGAAAGAAAAGGAATGATATAACTGATATGATTCCAATTGGCTTCATCCTCTTCTCACCATCATCCATTGCAGCGTAATCCCACCCAGATTAAAAAGTGGAAACCAAACTCACGTCGACCTGCCCCGCGTGTGACCTGTGTGACGTGATGATGTCGGTGGGATTAGCGCTCGTACCTCTCACCCCGCCAGAGCCACATGACTGTCACATAAACATACTGTTGCCCCCCTCCCCCACAACCTCAAACCCGCCTGCACCAGTTTGTAGCCATCACGTCTGGGCCAGTGAGCCATAATGAACGTCTCGCAATACATCCGCAGCACTTAGCGTCACATTCGATGCCCATTAGCCGCGCACTTGTCAGCTATGAGCCGGGTGTGCATTCAATCAGACCTGGTTTGCCACTGTTGTACTTTTCTGCTTAACCTAGTTCGCTGTGCCAGCCGCAGCTCTGTCTGGAGGCGAGCTCGTGATGATGATGATGATGATGATGATGATGGTGGTGGGGGGGAAGGGTCTCCACGAGCAAAGATTCAGATAGTGCCACCTGGACGTTTGTGATAAGCCCAAGGTCTGTTTAGGCGTAGCCGGTGTAAACACAAGATAAGACCGACCCCAATATTCAGCGCCAGTGAGCTTTTTATGGCCCGCGCAGCGTGAATTACGGCGCGTGGATATGTTGCATATCATCCCTGCAAAGTCCATAACTCATAACGTTTACGAGACCATGAAAGTTGACAATGCTTGCTCGCGATGATGAGTAGGGTAACAAAAAGCCGTAGTCAGTCAATTATGAACAAACGGAATTAATAAAAGCTGCCTCAGAGTGTATATCAGTGTTTAATCTCTTGTTTTTTTTCTCGTCTTCTCTAGCTACTACCTGTACACGTACGATAAGATGGTGGCTCCCAACGTGTCGCTGCGCAGGGAGGCAGAGATGAGCCCCGAGATGCTCAGTGCGCTGCTCAAGCACCATTACGGCCGAGGAGCGCCACACCTTGACGAGCCTCCTATGGGTGAGTAGCAATTTGTGATAAATAAGCGGTGTGATGCTAGGCCAAAAATCACGCTTCGTTAGTTTATAAAGCCACGCTTCCGGTTTACATTAAGGGGAAAAAAGGCAAAACATGAAACATAAAACTGCTGGCAATATATTCTGCAGTAAATGAATTTTCTGTTTCATTTCAAATCATTTATTATATTCAGCATAATCCCTCAAGGGGAAATTCAATTTACACTCTTCCGCTGTATGTTTTTGTGTTGCACACTACATGTAGAACCAGAGCAAACGCATGCAGGGAGAGATTCTGAGTGAGAGGCACCCAAAGAGTGCTGCATCACTGAAAGGTGCAACGGCATCTTGCTCACGGGCACCTCGGCGGTAACCCGCAAGCAGAGTAGCATCTCTCCAACAACTATGTGCCAAACTTGTGACCTTCTGGTTCCAAAGCACAAGTTCTAAAAGATGAAATACCGCCGTAAGAAACATTCTCAAATAATTGATACAGTAACATAACGTCTTAATTAAATGGTTTTTTTCTATTTTCTTTTTTTTTAAGAAAAGCACATCTTCAGTTTTTTGAACGGAATGAGTTTAATCACAAAAAAATATCATCCATCCATCCGCCCAATTACCGAACCACTTATCCTCGCGAGGGTTGTGTTGACATTATTCTTTGCTTTGACTGCTAAAAGCATCAAAGCCATCAGCTGGTCAGAGGCAGAGCTGCTCTGTTTGTTCGCTGCGTAGCCTTGTAGCTATACTTCCTGTCCCTGCTGTTTTGGTTAGCAACAGAGCTCCTAGCTCTGTAGTTAAACCTTCAATATCTGATATTGACGATGGCAGCAATTTGAGGGATGGATGCAATTGGGGGACGAATATAAAATGGAGCCTGCAGCTGCAGTCATGTGTGTTAGTAATAAGTCTGCTCGCTAGCGGTCTGCTGGTAGAGTGCTGCATATTTGTAAATAAATGACACTCATATATAGGACCTAGCACAAGCTAGAGACAGGCATGCTTATGGAAGAGACACGTGTGCGCTGTAAACAGTAAACCGCACAAACAAACACATACACGCCCGCAGCCATGCACATAATCATGTGCTGGCCTTCACTTGGGTGGTGTGGGGATTTGTACCTCACTATTGATGAGCAAGGGCTGGCAGTGACCTCCTTTTCTGCACTTCTGTTGTGCGTTTTATGCATAAATGCATGCGTGCGCGTGTGTGTTCATCGCAATCACAGGAATGCCATTCCAGCCTGTCTCACTGCGAACATTTCTCCTTCCATTCTTTTCTCTTTTCCGCATCTCCGCCTCCCACGCAGTCTGCTGTCACTTTCTTCACTCCCCCTGTCCCGCAGATGCAAAAATGGCCACTTCAAACCAAAATGGTAGATTTCCTTGGTCTTTTCAAGCATGGGTACTTGAGACACTTTTGTCTGTCTACTCATGATATACATTCCTACTGAGTCAAACTGGCTTCAGAGCTGAATTTTCTGACTTTTTGGGTCATGCTGCCAAATATACATTTTCTACAAAATTACGCTTAAATGGCCTCTTCTGTCTAAATGCTACACTCATTCATGATAGACACGCCTACCAAATTTTATGTTGCTATATCTATCTGGCTTTGGGTTATTCTACTAAACAAATTGTCATCAAAATGACTCCAAAATGTCCGCCCATGTCTTTTTGGGCATTCATTATTGACATACCTACCAAATTATTTTCCAGCATGCCTTCTTTAGACTTCTTCTTTTTTTCCCCTCCACTCATATTAGACATGCTAACTAAATTTCAATTTGCTAAGGCAAACTGTCTTTGGGGCCCTGAATTTTCAAATCTGCTTTCACTTTCTTTCTCCTCCTCCTCTTCTTCCCAGTCTGCTCTGCGTACCTTCCATTCTTTTGCTATCCTACTTCCTTTTGATCCATCAGAATGCCTCACTGCTATTTGTGTATAGCATGTACTGTATGCGCTATTTATTTGCCACACACACACACGCTATATGAATAAAAAGCAATGCAAACAGAATGCGGCTTTTGATGCCTCTCCAAGCAGAGGTAGTCTTTAATCTGCCCCACTAAGCAAGCATGTATATTATTAAGAGGTCTGGAATATTTGTTGCATTAATTTATCCTACATTTCATTCACTAAAATGTATTCATCTTTTCTGAATTTGTTGATGTCACTTTATGAATTGCATTTTCTTTTAAGTGATAAGATTTGACTTATGTATTTAACTTTTGTATATATTTTTGGGTTCATCTGTCTGCTTTGAAAATTCAAATGTAGTCCACCCCCTGTTTTAAAGTGACGGAACAAGTTGCCAGGTGCCGCATAAGCCCTCCTCAATTCCGATGTTGCCGTTGATGGAGATGTGAACTATTTTTGAAAACGTGACTTGCTGCCTCTTTTATATTCTCCTCTCTAACTTCCATCTTCATCCCGCTTCTTTTCCTCAGATCTCCACGCGTCGCCTCCACTGGCTGAGGAGGCCAAATCCCAACACGCTGCCGAGCGGGAATGCCAAACCCAGGCAGTTTCCATGGAGACGAGCAGCCTGAGCGGCAAGATAGCCGCCCGCACCCGCAGCCCTCCTCCTTCTCCTCTTCATCATGCATCGCCGCCGCCCGCAACGGAGGCGGCGGACGAGGATGCGGGATGTGCCGTCAACATGACGTCTGGCGGGCTGGAGGACGACAAGGACAGGATCGTGGTGGAGATCATGCAGATGTATGGCAAGCAGCAGGAGAAGCTTAACTCCACCCTAAACAAGCAGCTGCAGCTGGAGATGGTGAGAAATGAGCCCACTCAGATTACAATACATTGAAGGGCTCCTCAATAAATATCAAAATCTTTTTTTAGGCCAAGTATGTTAAAAGCCACCATAACAACACATACACAAGTACATCGAGTCTTTAAGTAATGTAATGTGTCCACTGTTAAGTAGTGCGGTAATACTTACACAGTGACCATTGTGCAAATGATGCAGATGTGGTCCATATCAAGAAAACAAAACATTTTCTCCTATAACTCGCCATTAAATCAGAAAAAGGAATAGAAATCTATTTTATTCCAACAATATTAAGTTGGTAGAAATCTGGCAAAAAAACATATTCTTCTTCGAAGGTAGCTTCAAACCAAAATGGCTTCTTGAGCCCTATATTCGTGCCCAGTGCAAGTCTAACTGTGCACATGGGTGGGGTGTAGGGGTGTGAATTGCCGAGTACCTGGCGATTCGATTCGTATCACGATTCATAGGTCACGATTCGATACCGATTCATCCCGATACGAAACTATAAATTGATTATTGCGATTTTTTTAAACCTCAAATTTAGAAAATACTAATCAGTAAACTCGCACATGTACACTGTAAGATTTGTATGAAAATGTATCTATTTATCTGAAAATTCAGGTTGCAGTCTGTTTGTTTGAACAGCACTGAAATAAAATATTAACGCTTAATGTTCCATTAATATAACATTCTTCCATGCTTAATGTGTAAATCCTAACCCTAAGTAAGACGTTTTGTTGAATATTCCCATAAAAAAAAATTATGTTTAAAAATCGATTCGAGAATTGCGCGCTGTAATATCGCGATATCACCCCTAGTGTTTTTTTTTTTTTTTTTTTGCACAATTGTGTGAGTGAACGCAGACCGCTGGCTTCCGGTGTGTCTTTTTTATTCATGACTTTTGGAGACGTTCTTTGTTGTTGGCTAACAAATGTTCCCATCCGTTTGTCCGCAGGAGCTGGAGGCATTGCGTGGCGGCGAGGCGGCGCGGCTACGCGAGCTGAGTGCCGAGCAGCGGGAGTTACGCACCGAACTTGAGGCGGTGCACAGCGAGCAGGCGCGCCAGCTCGGCCAGGCCCGCCAGGAGCAGCTGGAGCTGGAGACGCGTCTGGAGCAGCTGCGGCAGCAGGCGTGCGCTTGCGAACCCGCCGTCCAGCGACAGCAGGAGGCGCATTATGCTGCACAGGTATGGTGCCACAGTGCATGTAGGAAATAGGTAGATAAATGAGCGAGTGATCATGTTTCTATGTTGGTGCTGCTGTTTTGGTTAGCAAATAATTTTGCAACAGATAACTCTTTCATGTCCATGTGTGAACAATACAATTGGTACGATCTGTGAACTGATGTCATTCCAGTTAAGACCTGCTTGTTTTTATTTTTTGTTTGTTTAGTTTTTTTACCAGCGTCTATTTTATGGTGGCTGTTTTGTTGGACTGGATGAAATCCAATCCAATGGAAACTAATTAGTTTCCATACATGTGCATATCATTTAGGATATTTGGTTATTTGTTGTAAGAGTTAATTTGTTGTTGGCAATGATAAAAACCCTTTTCTAGACAAATCTACCTTTTATTTTCAGAAGGTTATGGGAAAAAAATCAAAAATCAAATCAGATCAATCAAAACTAAGTTAATTTTTGTCAAAAAAAATCGAATGATCTAATTGTTATTGTATCTCAAATAATATTTTCCTATGGAAAATAATTGAATAAATTAATGTGTTACAGATCTCACAAAACACCCCAAAAATGTTTCTTAAACGTGTTTTTCATGTCATGTTTCAAAAAATTGCAATTGTAATAACATTTCTGCACAAAACACAACATGTACCTATTGTTTTGTCCTTTCTTTCTCGTCTACTGTGAGGCTTTTTGGCTGTAGGCTTAATGTCAAAGACTGCCACCAACTAATATTATCCTTCCACTGCAAGGAAACCAATGTGAATTGATGGTGACCAGAGATTGTGAAGTATGGTGCTGCCTTCGAGTGGTTGGGGTGTGAAGTGCACTCCCCAAAAAAATTTATATCTCAAGAAAACATTTTGGTCAAGTGAAAACCTCGTACTTGTATCTCAGGGCACCAACTTTATTTTCTAGAAATACTTCACTTATTTTCATAGGATTACATCGCTTTTTCTTGAAAAACACAAAAGATTTTCTCCCCAAAAAAAATTCTTGAAAAAAGTCTGTCACTAATATTGTGTTAGAAACAACTATTGCATGTTATTTAAAATTCTGAGTTATTATTTGAGGGTGCTTTTTTTTGTAGGCAGGGCGTCTTTTAGATGGATGTGGACAAATTGTATGTAATTTGAAATTGCGTGTTATTGTGGTTGTCATGCCGTCCATTTTTAACACCCACATAAATGATATGGTTGGCTACCAGACAACCGTATTTTGGTTTAAGCCAAATAGTGGTGATGCTTTAAATTGACACCGGGCCACACAGACGGCATATTCAGTCTTTGTTGGAGGGTTTAGGCTGATTTCCCCGCTGCTGCTGCTTTGCTTGTTTCCAAGCTTTCTGTCCCCACCTGGCATCCACCGGAGGGAAGAAAGTTATGCGCTTGTTACGTGGGCTTCCTAAGATTTTGTTGCTAAAATGTCCTCCTCGTGTTCTCTTGGCAGTTGTCGGAGCTTCGCCAGAGGCTGGAACGTGCCGAGGCTGACCGTGAGGAGCTGCAGGAGGAGCTGAGGCGGGAACGGGAGGCGCGCGAGAACCTGGAGCGCACCATCGGCCAGCTCAAGCAGCAGATGGTCCAGTCGGGCACCACCATTCCCGCCGGGGGCAGCCCCTCGCCTCCCCTCACCCCGTCCACCGGACCCCCCAACGCCCATTCACCCGCCTCCTCCTCCCCGTCCTCTTCCTCCTCTTTCTCGGAGGCCCCAAAGTAACCGGCGGCCCTCTTCTGCTTTCGTTGTAGGACTTTTGTAATTTAACATCAAAGAATAGTTTTGTCTTTTTTATTATTATTACTATTATCGGTAGTCCTTCTTCTGCTGTCAGCAAACAATATTTCAACTTTTTTTGTTTGTTTGGCATGTGAAGATTTCAATTTATAGCCACCACCATTCGCGCTGCTTGGTTCGCATTCCCTTGGCACACCTCATGGACGGACGAGCGACCGCTCATCTCCTCAGAGAGCAAAGTGAACATAATGTCACGGAAAACAAAGGAGAACTACTTGACGCACCTCCCTCCGCAACACTGTGGCGTCCTTCAACCCCCTTCCAAAAGAAACACTGTGCTACTTTTTCCAGTGTACTTAAGCCACCCGACCGCCACCGAGGAAAGGAATGACTTTTTTTGGTTTGTTTTCTGCGAGGAAACCGAAGGCAGCTTTTGATAATAACACAAGTGGCCGCCGCCCACTCTAGCAGCCCCGCCCCTTGATTTGACTTGAATTGGGACACAGGTTACAGTTTACTTTCCCGTTACGCTGCTTGGCGGCTGACAAGGCAATTGAAGAGGGGCGGTACCCTTGGGTGGACGCTGGCCCGGGGCACCAACTTCGACAAGCCCTCCTCCGGCGCTCACAGCCTCACTTTTTGTCACCTTAACAGACAAAATGTGCTTCTTATTGCTGATGAGTGAGTGAGTGAGTGAGTGAGTGAGTGAGTGAGTGAGTGTAAATAATGGCTGAAGGGGGTCTCTTTTGAACTTTTTATGCATCTGCTACAAATGCAAATTGATAAGACATTCCACTGTGTTCCATCTCGAAGGCAGATTACGAGGACCGTCGCAAGTCAAGTCATCATGGGGAGAAAAAAACTTTTAAAGAAAGTATTTAACATAATATTAAACTAAAGATTTCTATATACTTTGTACATACACTAGCCATTAATATATAAACTCTTCTACTTCTGTGGATAATCTGTTGAAGGTTATATGAATGGAAACGGGAGGGGGGGGGGGGGCGGCTTTTGCTTGGGATCTTTGCAAGAATATGAAAATGATTCATACTTTGCCCTTGTCGTTTTTGAGCTGGGGAAAAAAAGAAGAAAAACTTTCATGTCACTTTTTCTATAAAATCCACCAAAGGCCATACAAGATTTCTGAGGGAAAAAAATCATTTATGTGGATATTTGTGGCCTTTTTCATAATATAGCGCAGAGGTTTTTAGAATTAATGCCAGGCTAGATTATATGTGATGCCGGCTTCAATGTGTAAATTCATCAAGAATAGTGTGCAACAAAATGACAAAAAAAAAAAAAAATACATATATATTTTTCTGCATGTTTCGCTGCTCCTCTTGTTTGTGTCACATGACCACACACAAACAAAACGTCTCCCACACGTAGAATAATAATTATGAGCCACTGAGGCTCGTGTGCATGAATCTGTGCAAGTTTTTGAAAATCATGATGGGTGGAGGAAGAGGGCTTCATATTAGGTCAGTGTGTGTGTTTGTGAGTGAGATGAGAATGCGTGTTTGTACACTCTTGACGCCACTGAATTCAAATTCAGTATTAGTGCTTTTTTTTTTTGGGCCCTATTTCAGCAGAACAAGATTACATTTTGTACACAAGGGGCCTGCTGTTTGAAGTGAAAAGGAATTTCCCCCTTTAACTAAGGATGACATTTTGCAGTGTTACAACATAGATATGCTTTTGTAGTTTTTTTTTTCTTTTTAACACCAGTGCAAAGTTTGTCAACCACAATGTCAATGACATTCGCATATCCGCTGTTAGGGTTTCACACAATTGCGCCGCATACTGTATATAAAGATACTAAAAATAAAAAAAGACAGGAGATGTGAATTCCCAACAAGAATGACAATCGGCCAGTTTGGGAGCTCCTGTCCTTTTCTTCTTCGGTGGCATGCTTTTGTCCATCCTAGCACTGGTGAGTGACAAATAGGTACATTCTGTTTTGCTTTATTCACCTATTTAAAAAAATAGATTACAAAAATATATATATATATATATATATAGATTTATATATATATATTAGTGGCTTTCCCCATGCCGCCACACAATGCTGAAACATGACTTGCAGTGTCCGTGTATGAATATGACCATTGCCAATAACCATGTGATGAGACTTGTTCTTTGCATGACTCGAGACACTGATCTCCTACCTCATGTTGTGACATATATAAATATAAATATATATAAACAATGTTTTTTTATGCAGAGGACACTCTTAACTGTTAAATCATTTAACATGACCTGACCTGTAAATGCTTTTCAGCTCTATAATACCTCACTTCCTGTATCTTTGTGGGTTTTTTGTTTTTGTTTTTATTTTCCTCTTTGACCTCATTTTCATTTCACACCTTGTACATATGACCTTGTGTATAGACAATGAACTTGGATCCAATTCAAGTAAAGTTCTGTAGTGTTAAGCCATCGACACGTCTCCTGCTGCTCTTTTTCACACTTGCAGATTTGTAACATCTTAAGTGAACGAAAGAAGTATTTTGACATCAAAAGTCACAAAGCATCAATCTGGCCAAATTAGAGCTGTTTTCCTCACTCCCAATCAAAGTCAGCAAATGCCCTACTGTATGGTGTCCCTGAAAGATTATCCTGAGCGATATACTGGTCTGATTACCTGTTTGTGTGTGGGGGGGGGGGTGGGGGGGTGTTTTGTTTCCTAAGAGAAAGAAAAATCGAATACAGATTGGAGAGTGAACCCAAACAGGATAAATAATAATCAAAGTACACTCAAACGATTAAGGGAGGTTATCACTTCCTGTAGTGTGCTCTTATTGTGGAAGACAAAGCATGCAATTTCCGTTCAAAGGAGGGTATTTATTTTGCGATCGACACGCCTAATTTGCAAAAATAAACATCAGGTAAAACACGCTAATGACGCCTTCTGCTGCAGCAAATACGTTCTCACTTACATTGGTGCCAACAACCCAAGGAAATTTATAATACAGCTCACACACACTGCTGACTAAATTGCAGGTCCAGGTTCAGAAAGTAAAAACAATTTCACAGTGGTAAAGAATATATGAGAACCAGTTTGATAGGGATCGGGGGCCAGCCTGCAAATACTGAAACTCTCACACACATTGTTATACATGTGAGGTAAAAAAATAAAATAAAAACTAGACTACTGTAAAATGTGTTAACATTGTTTGGTTAATTTAGCATCACCCTGCCAAAATAAACACAATGGACTCTGGAGACACAACCGTCTCAATCTTGTGTGTAGAACAAGCTTGACCAAAGGAGCTCAATCTTTTCTACTAAATTTAAACCTCACAGAAACGATTTGTCTGAGCGAGTGGACACACTACAAATACAAAACACGCTTCCTGTCTGGCCAGTGAAGCACAGCCAGGCCCAAAAACAAATCCCACAAAAACATAGGAGACAAAACTTTTCCTGCCAATAAGCTTGATTGATTGTGAAATAATAGCAAACGCCATGGCAACCGAAGACAGAAATAGACTCCACATTCGAGAAGAGGCAAGTGGGGAACTTGGAGCATATGGCCCACGGGCACACGTTAATTGACCCTGGGGGGTGCCATCTGGGAGGCCAAAGACCCCCCTATGGAGCGTCCCACCAAAGTCCAGCAATGGGAAGTGTTTGCTCAAGGGTGCGTGGATTAGACAGGAGAGCACAAAGTACAGTGTGTTCTCTGGATGCATGCCACAAAGGCTATATGACAGTTCATGCAATGATTAAAACTGAGCTAAAAATGAATGATAAACAGATATTATGACAATATCACTTGCACCAAATATTAACTAGTAGTAGTAGTAGTAGTAGAAGTGGTAGTAGTAGTAGTAATAGTATTGTTGGTTTTAGCATCTTGATTTGAATTGTTTTGGGGTTCCAAAAAGATTACTACTACTACTACTATTGTATATTTTACTGCCCACTGCTACTACTACTACTTTTCCATATTACTGCAGTGTTGTTATTTTTGGATTTTTGCTTCTAAATAATTCCTGCCAACAAACCTGATTGAGTGAGTAAGGCGTAATTCTCCATGTGTCGCCACACGACCAACCATGGCGCTGTTGCACTCACCAGGCACCAACTCCTGCCTGGATACGTGTCCCAGAGTGAGACGCACGCGAGCGTCACGTGACCGCGCCGTGACGTCGTCTTGGTCACGCGGCGTTTTTGCTAATGTCCCCTTTAGTGTTTTTTTGACCATACAGTAAGTACCGTGTGGGCGACTGTTCATGAAGAACACAAATTTGTCGTCAGACCTACGACGCTGCTCCGAGTCCCGACGACGTTGTTGTCGTCATCCATCATGAGTCTTCTTTGCTTTTCATTGCCGTAACTACGGTACGTACTTCACGGCGGCTAACTGGCTAACTGTCAACAGACGAGTCGAGGCAACAAATGTGTATTATGTTTTTGGTGTACATCTACGACGATGTCATAAATCCAGGAGAAATGTTGACTTATATGACTCAAATTTTGGTTAAGCTTTAGTTTGTTTGTTTTTGTGGTTAAAAGATTGCGAGTGTGCGCTGTACTTTAGTTTCGGCTAATAAGAGTAATAACTGCTTACGTAGAACTGCAACCAATTAATAAATACTGTAATTTTTTTATTGGTTATAACTTACAATTTAAGATAGCGCCAAAATGGCAGCAATTACTGCTTTTCTAATTGTGTTCCATGCCATTTTTAAATACAAGTTATAACCTCGATGGATGGCGCATGATTATGATGTCATTTGTAACCGTTATATAACCTGCCAACAACCTTATACCTAGAATTAGGAAATAAATTGGTCGAAGTTCATTTAAGTTGAAAGCTCGATCAGACCTCAATAATTTCTCTCTTTCTTAACCACTAACCACGTTTCATACAGAATCTGTTTAGTCAGCGTCAAACATTTTGCTCTTTTTTTCTGTCGGATTTCTGCACTTGCAGTTTTATATCAGTGTATTTACAGTGCTTCTTCTTGTCCGTGAAGTTTTGAGTTGTGCAAGCCATATAGTATTTATTGTTATTGTATAAGTCTATTTGTGGTTAAAGGTTTTTGTATTAAGTTGCGAATTATTATTATTATTATTATTATTATTATTATCATTATTTTGTATATTAGCCTACTATTATTTGTTTCATTTTTATTTGTATAGTTTTATTATTTGTATGTGTTGATGAGATAATGCATCTCGAAGGGAATCAATCAACATTTTAAAAAAAATCGGGATTTTTTTTTTAAGTAATGTTGGTAAATCATTATTCATTAATATCATCTTTAATAGTGTTGTTTTGATCATTTTATTCAGCAGTAATGTTGATGATTTATTATTACTATTTGTAATGTTTTTATTATTTATTTTTAATCAACCGTGATTATTAATAATACAGAATTATTAATTCATTTTAATTCATAAGAAATCCTGCCAATAACCCAAATTATTTTCTGAAATGTCAAATGATCATAATTTTAAGAAATCCCACCAACCACTACAATTTTATGCTGAAGTAATTCCTACTATCATTACTTCAATATTATTGTTTCGTTTATACCCATGGGTTTCCTACCCTTACTGTTGGGGAAACGAGGTTTAATTATTTGTTTCCTTTTCAGTTGGGTTAAGTACAAGTGCTTTGACATTTTTTCTTTTGCCATGACGCAGCATGGAGAACTCCAAGGGTGGGACGTCGTCGGAGCCCGACGGCGGCACGCCGCGACTGTCATCCCACCTGGGGCGCGCGTCAGAGCCGGCGGCGCGGCCCTCCTCGTGGGCCTCTTCCTCAGAGCACTGCGAGCCCAGGAGACGGCGCGAATCCCAGCAGCAAGAGCATCAACAAGAAGGGCGGCGGCGCCGTCGACGGCGGGGGGAAAGTCAGGAACAGCTGCTCCGGGAGACGGCGCGCCGGAGGTTGCCGGGCCAACGCGAGCACTCAGAGGCGTGTGGCTCAGTCAGCGACGCAGCGGAAAGTTCGCCTAAGAGGTTTGCTCGGGCCAAATGCCAGCTGGTCGCTCATGCCACTGGCACGGGTGGCTTGACTTGACTTCTTGTTTTTTTCTCCGCAGGAAAGCTCACTTTCTTCATGGACCCTACCCAGCCACTCACTTCGGACCCAAGGCCTGCATTCTTCCTAACCCCACTTCAGTCATGTAAGCGACCGCTTGTTTGTGCACTGAAAAAAAAAAAAGGTCCTTTGATTGTACTTAATTAGAAGATGTACAGTTGCAAGTGGCTAAAAACGCAGTCGACTTGTCATTTCCCCCCACTGCGCCTCACTTTTGTAATGCTTTCTCATGACTTGTTACATAGTCATTATGTCAAATAATTTCATCACATCCAGGTATTATGGAGCTTTAATACTGTTTAATTATTACATGTATGTTTGTAGTATTCCGTTTAGTACCGTAAATATAATTACATTAAAAAAAAATCCGACCGACCGTGATAGAAGTTCATTTTTTTTATTTTTCTGGCAGCGCATGTACTGTATGTGCATATGTCTGTTAGTGTGTGTGTGTCCATGCGCGCACGTGTGGACATTGACACCGAAAGCCTTGTGTAACCTTTTGAGATAAGATAAAAAAAGCAACAAACAAAATACAAGAATGCCGTGATTGGTTGTTTTGCCTCTGAATGGAACGACTCACGGCGCGAGCAACTATAGATGCTTGTCACCCCATGTCAGTTTGTGTGTTTCCCTCGGAGTGCGTGCGCGCAATTTTATCAACGCAATGCCGGTGAGCCGTCGTGCTAGGGCGGAGCGAGAAAAAAGGTAGAAAGAATAGGAAAGGGAGTGTTTTATTGATAGTGTGTCGTTAAGGTTAACAATTGAATGTACCCGAGGCCGACTAAGAAATCTCATGATGCGACGGCACAAGTGACAAATGTGTGTGTTTGTGCGCCTCAGGCACATCCAGGACCCAGCAAGCCAGCGCCTCACCTGGAATAAACCTCCCGTCAACGTCCTGGTCATCAGGAAGATCCGAGACGAGAGCCTGGCGGAGCCTTTCAAAGAGCTGTGTCGGTTTCTAGTGGAGGTACGTCCAGCAACAATGCGACACGCGTGTGTGTGTGTGTTTGGATGAAGGAGTGTGTCTGTGTGCGTGCGTGACCGCATTGCATGACTGCTGGCGCCAAACGAGCCCCTTGTTTGCATTTGTACACAAACGGAGGTAAACAGACGTTTACAGCTCAGTAGAAAAGGATGGACTCAAATGCGCTGCAGCAGTCGCAGAAGTGAGTTCACATTTCTGCAGATATTTAATCATATCTGACAACACAAGACATGACACTTCAGTATAAAACTTGTGCCAATTTATTGTTCCCTCAAAATAAAGCCCAGGCAACAAAAGTGAGTAGACCCAGAAGTGAAAATGTCCCAATTTAGCCTTTTTCATTTGAGCCAACTGGTTGTCAACTCGTCATTCTCAGCTAGCGATGGAAGTGGCATGAGGTTCTTGGAGAAATTCATTTCTGGATTGTGCTGTGAATCCACACACGAAGGCAATTGGCGCTCCCACGTTTGGACTTCGTATGCAATAAGTACAGACCAACAGCAGAAGTCAAATAGTCGTCCAGGATTGCTCGCAAAATGGCAGAAACAAATGTCGCCTCTGTCTTCTCTGTTGTGGAGTAGCGCGAAGCGACCCCCTTTGTAGTTCCACTAGATGCGCAGGGCCAAGTGGCATTTCACATTTGGTGCACGTGTGCGCGTGTGACTCAGGAGAAGCAGATGATGGTGTACGTGGAGCGGCGGGTGGCCGATGACGGGACGCTGTCCAAGGACGAGAACTTTGGCTCCATACGAAACCAGCTGTGCACGTTTAGAGAGGGTGAGTGAGGGAGCCTCAATCATCGCCTCCCTTCCGCCAATTCCCCACACTCCCGCCTTAATGGTAACAAACGCCATTAACATACTGTTGATGAGCATTGATATTTGTGGTTTTTTGAAGCAACAGATGATGATGAACACACATTTATCCTTTATAAAAAAATGACGAATGTTACCGCATCTGACGGTGTCACTTATAGTAGTCGTAATAGTCTAGTAGTAGTAGTCTTCTTGTGACTGTATTATAGCGCCTCCCAATGGCCAAGGCAGGCACACCAGAAGGAGCAGCACAATTGAATTGCATTGCAGTATTAATCCTCCACCTAAAAATGTAAAAAAAAAAAAAAAAAAATCTTAAGAAAATTTTTTTGAGATAAAAAATAATTATGAGTTAGAAGCACGGAACTGATTCGTATCTCGAGGCACCAATGTATGTTGTATTTTTATTATTAATATTATTTTTTCTTTCCCTGTAAACATTTTTAAATATGTTTAGGTAGTTTTAGTCTAATATTTTGCTATTTTCTAATAATCTTCTAACATGTTAGTTTATTCTAATATTGTTTTATTTATATATTTATTTCTGGTATTTTTGGACTTTTCTTTCTTTATTGTAATATTCTGTTTTTGTTGATGTAACTTATAATATTTGCCATATTTTAATAATTTTATAAGAAATCTCTTTTTTTAAATCTATTATTTAAATAATTTGGCCATATTTTGGGGATATTTGTTGGATGTTTTGTATTATTTTTGTCCTAGTGTTTTGTGCAATATTTTCAAAACTTTGTATTTTTGACATATTTTTTGTATTGTTTTCAATTTCAAATATTTGTATTTTCTTGTCAAATTAGTTTTATTATTTTGTAATGTTTTTGTCTTAATATTTGAGGGGTTTTTTTTCATCATTGGCCTAATATTGCATAATTGACTAGTCATAGTAAAAAAAATATGACTTAGAAAATTAAATGTTTTTCATGGTCTAATACTTTCGTTACTAATAATTTATAATAAATAAAAAATCACATTCACATACAGTATTAATAATTGTCTGTCTCATAGTTTAATCTTTTTGTATATTTTTTGCCACATTTTGATCATTGGCTCTTAGATAATCTGCTGAAGTGTACCTAATGATTTGACTTGTCCCAAACCCATGAGAAAATCCGTTGTTCCTTTGACATATTCCTTTTTAGCAATATCCTGATCATATCCTGAGAATACTGTTAAATCGCCATCTTTTTCCTCGCTGTAAATGTAATCTGAAATTCTCACACGGATTCGTCTCTGATGAACCTGAATTTGAAAAGGGGCGTGTAGACTTTTTCCTATCCACTGTACAATGTGCTTTTGTGATCCACTACAGGCTACGATGACATCTCCGACTGCATCGATCTGATCATCTGCCTGGGCGGGGACGGCACGCTGCTCTACGCCTCTTCTCTCTTCCAGGTACGTGCGTGTGGCTCTTTAGCATCTCGATAGCATTAGCATTGGGGCATGGTCTCAAATGTCTTTTCATCCAGGCCAGCGTCCCCCCGGTGATGGCGTTCCACCTGGGCTCTCTGGGCTTCCTGACGCCCTTCAAATTTGACTCGTACAAGACCGAAGTGGACAAAGTCTTTGAAGGTAGGCTACGCTCGACAGACATTACAAAGGAAATCCTCAAGGAATTGAAATTGGGCCCTAAAAAGGATTATAGTTCAAGATGGCGGTAAAAAGGAAGATCTTCATAAAATAGTTTAATAGTTTTACAGCAAATAATGAGGATCATTTCCACATAAAACCAATACATTTGCGAGTAGTGAATTGTGTATATGTGGAGGAACCTTGTAGTCAGTTCACAACTTGTTGGACTTAACTGTTCTTTTTTTTTTTTTTAGAGGTTGGCAATTTTCTGCACGTTTGCAACTCATTTGTGGCTAATTGCTAAGCCACACGTCTGTCTAAACGTATTGGAACCGCAAGGCCAATAACTTTTTGTTGGTTTGGCATCTAATGTTGAATATCAGACAAAGCGCTAACCTTTTCCATTTATTTACATCGAGTTAGATACACAACTACGCCCGTTGTGAGCAAAAGTAATGGAACAGTTCTGCCTTTGCCTAAAATGGGTTTGTAACTACTGTACATATTGATGCCACAAAATGGTGGCAAATGATCATAAAGGATCAACGGCAGGAATCTGCAATGTACACAATCATCAAGCCATGTTGCATTAACGACAGCATTCAGTCGTTACGTTATTCAACACAAACCACCTGCGCATGAGGCACATGAGGTATTAGCTTGCGTACTACTAGCCTAAATAATACAGGCACAGACTGATGTCACATATCATGGATGTCACATCATATCTGCTTAGGGAGAGCAGCAGAAGCATACTTTTGATTGTCACTTTAGTCTGTGGATGAGGTGCATTCAAGGGCCACCAACAATAGAGGATGTCTGAAACACAGATTGGAAAAAAATATAAATGAATTCAACTTAACTCATTCACTCCCAGCCATTTTCACTGAAGCAACCCCCTTCACTCCCTGCTGTTTTTACTGGATTTTGCCAGATTTCGCAAGGCCCACAGAATATTGTTTTCTATTGCTATACAAAGATGGAGCCTACCAAAAGAACGATTAGAGTCTCTTCTTTCATCAGGAAAAAAAAGGATATTTGTATCTGTTTCCGTTTTGCATAAATTAGCATTAGAATATAGCTAAAATCTCTTATACTCTGCTGCCACCTGCTGGCCGACTACCATTGCTTCAATTGTTCTCTGCAATTGAGAGGCTGCATCAAAGCCTTCTGTATGCTTTAGCACCAAAAAAAACTAAAACGTATAAATAAGTTTTGGGGACACTAGTAATATTTAAAATAGAACATTTTAATATGTTTTTGGCAGCATAGTTCTTTTGGTTTTTTTCGGAGAGCAAACCCAGGAGCCAGGAGCGCCCCCCACCCCAACACGGCCCGCGCCCCAAGCCCAACGCAGCAGAACGGGGCACGGCAGTCCTGCCAGGCACCCCACAACCCCCCACCCCCAACCCACACCCGCCACCCACCACATTCCAACCTCAGCCGCCCCCAAACCCCCAGATGTAGGGCAAAGACAGTGTCTCCACCCTACCCCCCACCCCCCCAAAGTATGTGTTATGTGCCCTATGTGTCTATGAGGCCTTTCCCAACCGGGCGGGGGGCAGTAGGCTATTTTTTCCATTAAAATGTGATTTATGAGGAGGTTAGACCATTGGTCGATATTCAGAGTTTGTTCATTTTTCCAGTTGACAAGAATTGTTTTTTTCGCGATAGTAAGGGCTACGTGGTAAGTCAGTTGTTGTTAGGTCACCTACCAAACACAAGTTTGGAGATAAAGGTATCCTACAGTCCAAGACAGCGGAAAGTTTTTCTAAGACTTTAGTCCAGAAACACATAACCGGAGTACATAACCATAAAGCATGAAAATAAGTGTCTGTAGTGTTTTGTAAACACTGGAGACAAATGTCGGAGTCTGAGAGTCCCATTTTCTTCATCATATATTGAGTAATGTATGTTCTATGTATAATTTTATATTGGATAAGTTGTAAATTTGTGTGTTTTGTCATTTTAAAAACGTTTTCACAAACTTGAATCCAAAAGTCAGATTCCGGAGCTATAGACAAGTCTGTTTCCCATTTTGAGATGGGTAAAGACGTTTTATCAGTATATGAAAGTAACTTATATATTTTTGAGAGTTTTTTTGTTGTTGTCGGAGAAAGCTTGGTAATATCTTTAGCTAAAACAGGCGGTTGGCGCGTACCCCGAAGTGTTGGAATTTGTTTCTTTATCATACTTTTAACTTGCAGAATGCCATTTTATTGTCATCCCGACGCACAGAATGTGTCACTTGTGTTAAGCGCACAGTTCACGATCCACCTGCCGATGTGTTCAGGGAACGCGGCCATCACTTTGCGCAGTCGCCTGAAGGTGAAGGTGGTGAAGGAGATGTTCCCGCCGCCGCCGCCGCAGCAGCGGGAGCAGGAACGGGAACAGGAAATCAACGGCCTGGTTCCTCGCTGCTACAGCGGCAACGACGCAGGCAAGGTCACCCTGCAGCTCCAGGTGAGCTCCTCTCGTCCCCGTCCGCCACTGACACCTGGACGGTGTGTGGATCGCGTTGAAAGTATTATGGCAACGTGCCCAATGTTACGGCAACGTGTTGTGGTTCCGTAGAAGAGTCGGTCACGTCATCCCGATTTCCTTTTCATCCCCTCCCTCTGAATTGCTTGTTATTGTTTTATTCCCCCCCCCCCCCGCCTGCTGTGGGTACGCAGGCTGCGTTGCCATGGCAACAGTCATAATAAAGCTGGCGGGCGGAGGACGTGTGTTTGTGTTGTGCCCGGTTGCCACGGAGACCGTGCCGTCAACGGCAAATGAATGTTTAATGGAGTCTACGCACGCACGCACGCACGCACGCACGCACGCACGCACGCACGCACGCACGCACGCAGCTGCAGTGGATCATCCCCCCCGTCGGCCCCTCCCCCTTCCTTCGTGTCTGATCTCATTGATAGACTGCAGACGCTGATTGATGATTCGTCCGTCAGCGCCTCAGTCGAACCTCCTCTCGGGGATGCGCTCGGCAGCTGGCGTCAGCGCACCTGTCAGACGTGGTGAGCGTCTGTGGCGCGTGACGCATGCCGCCACGCCATCATTTCTTGTTTGGATCCAACCGAGACCAACAATCAGCAGGAAGACTTTTTCGTGTTGAAGACCGCAGCTGCTTCTAATTCTTTTGCTGGATCGAGTGTCCGTCTGGCGCTCCTCTTTCGGGCGGCGGGAGGTTGAGCGGGAGTCTCGTCTAGCAGGGCAGGACTTCCAGGTGGATTTCGAGAATAAAATTCAATTATTATATATATATATATTTTTTTTTTCATTCATTTACGATAAATATATATATATTTTTTTGAATAAAGTCATAGTTAACAATTAAAAAACTTAATTTGTGCTAGATACAATAGGAAACAATGGCAATATTATGGGAAATTTTACAAGACATCACATTTTGTCTAGATAAAAAAAAGTGTTTTTTCTGACAGAAAAAGTTTTCTAATTCTGAGAAAACTTTTTTTCTAAATTACTAAAAAAGTTGGAATTTTTAGAGAAAAAAAATCCGAATGAGATACGTTTAAAAAAAATCCTTAACATTTTTTTATCAAGTCTTTTTCACATAAAAAAAGTTGTTTAAAGTAATATTAGAAACAATAATTCATATCTCAGTTCATCAGTACCACACAAATACTTAATTTTTGCAGAGGATAAAGAATATATGAGTGTGAATACTGTTATATGGCTGCACCCTTTGTATAGCAGTAACATTAATCTGGAAAAATGGCCCCTGCGGAGCTTCAAGCTATTTTTGTGATCCAATGATTGCAGTTTTTCAAATAATCGCCACATGCAAGTGACTCTAATGCTCACTGTTTGTATGTGCAGGTGCTGAATGAGGTGGTGGTGGACCGCGGGCCTTCGTCCTACCTGTCCAACGTGGACTTGTACCTGGACGGACGTCTCATCACCTCGGTGCAAGGCGACGGTGAGAACCCACGCCCGCCATTTTGTACTCCAAGCAGCATGAACTGTGACCGTCCTCCCCCAGGCGTGATCGTGTCCACGCCGACGGGCAGCACGGCGTACGCGGCGGCTGCGGGGGCGTCCATGATCCACCCCAACGTGCCGGCCATCATGGTGACGCCAATCTGCCCGCACTCGCTCTCCTTCAGGCCCATCGTGGTGCCCGCCGGCGTGGAGCTCATGGTAGACGAGTACCAACAGAGAAGTTGATTCTATATACGGTGATGATACTCCATATATTTACTGTTTGTAATCCCTCCAAAGATCACCTTGTCCCCCGACGCCAGGAACACGGCCTGGGTGTCGTTCGATGGCAGGAAGAGACAAGAGATCCAACATGGCGACTGGTACTGCTTTGAACATAATGATCCGCTTATGGATGTTGGAATTGATTGATGAGTCGCATCTTTGCAGGCTCTGTCTCACGAGTTTGCTGTCTAAAAAAGAAGACATTGTCCTTAATGGTTACTAGGGGTGTGCCAAAAGATCGATTCTCATAAAAATCGCGATTCTCATTTAGTATGATTCAGAATTGATTTTAAATCGATTTTATTGCAATTATTTTATACTGTCTTGCCCTTGTTTGTGTGTACCTTTATTGGGAGCACTGTTCATGTTGAACACAATTTGGCCACTTAGAGGCAGAGTGGTTTTCAACTCGTTCTGATACACTGTTAAGTTGTAGCCACATAGAAGCAAAAAGTCATCAAGTTATTCCAATAAAAGTTTTTTTTTTTTTTGCAGTGTAGGATGTTAAGATGCTTCACTGTAAACATTCCTGAAGCGTTTTGTATGAATAGTCGTTCTTTTGAGTGGTAAAAGTGCCACGAGTAGCGCGCTAATTAGCATTAGCGAGTCAGTCTGGAGTAAATCATGACAATTCTTTGCATATTTATAAATTGAAGCAGAAATCATTGTCATCAAATAATTTTTAATCTAAAATCGTTCTGAATCGATAATCGATTCTGAATCGAATTGCAGACCAGCTGTTTTACTGGATTTTGCCTGATTTTGCAAGGTCCACAGAATATTGTGTTCTATTGCTATAAAAACATGTAACTACCAAAAGAAAGATTAGAGTCTCTTCTTTCATCAGGAAAAAATAGTATATCTGTATATCGGGCTGATACCAGCCTTATTTTAAGGTACGGGTATTTATGGAGGCTGCCAATACACGCACTCTATACTGACATCAAGTTAGTCCTCCTTGTCAGTAGTTGGCGCTGTGCTGCGTCAGTTTGACACATTGACAAATCATTATCTGCGTCAGAAAGAATGCTCTTTGGTAAATTTTTTGTCATTGTCAAATTTAATTTAAAATATGCCAAAAGTATTAGCGATATCGATACTGGGTATAATTACTGGTATCTGAGGGGAAAAAAGTGGTTAAGATTATACATGATAAAAATTAATGTTTTTTTTTACTTTTCATATTTTAATTAAATGGAAGTAATTATTAAATATTTAAATATTTGTTCACTTTTTTTGCAAGAATTAATTCACATTTTTGCACAGTAATAGTCTGGGAATAAAATCTAATTTTTTAGAAAAAGTCTTTATATTACTTTTAATAAAGTCTTAGTTTCTTCAGATAAAAAGTTGTAATCTTACAAGAATTCAGTTAGGCTATTTTTCTTTTTTAATCTTAGTCTTGCAAGAAAATATTTTCCAAAGCTTTTCAAGAGTAAAAACTTTTCATTATTGGGATGGCATTTCTTTAAGAGAAATCATCAGATTTGTATTTTTTAACAGTCCGTAATGAAGTCACATTTTTCGGGTGGTAAAATGCTTAACCAATGCATTGCTATTCATGTGTGTAAGTTTCAACCCACTCAGCCATTTAGAATAACCTACAGTAAACAATTGTGTGTATGCGCGCGTGTGTGTGTGTTGTTAGCATCAAGATCACAACGTCGTGCTACCCGGTGCCGTCCATCTGCTGCCACGACCTGGTGTACGACTGGTTCGAGAGCCTGGCGCAGTGCCTGCACTGGAACGTGCGCAAGCGGCAGACGCGCCTCACCGAGGCGTCCGAGGCGTCCGACACGGAGAATTGAACCCCTTCCGCACCCCCCGCCCCCCTCTCGTCGCAGTACCTGAGCCAATTGCCACACACCTGTGCTGCTACTTCTCCACCACAGCGTCCCCTTTTTTTACATTCCACACTGTGTTGAATTAAGAGAAACATCTATGTGTATATATTTGTACAAATGATAGTTTAGTTCCTAGTTATTTAATGTGATATTGATATATTTTCAAGTAAGAGTTACGTAGCGCAGTCGAGCAGTGTCCTTTCTTGAGCCAAGGCACATATTTTACTTTAGCAAAATGTCATGGCTCGCCGCCACAGACACAGTAACAACAAAAAAGTATGTACTGTACAGTGAACCCCTGCTATTTGTGGAATAGGGGCCGAGCAAGTGATTGACGCCCCCAAAAAGGGGCTTGTAATTGCCTACTGATGCCGCAAGAATACAAATTGGCGGCAAAGTGCATAAAACAGATCATAAAGCATCAAAACCATGCTTCCAAATTATACGCAATGATGAACCCATGTTTCGGAGAGACCTGTAGTCACTCGTTACATTATTCAACTCCAACCACGTGGTACTCATCAATATTAGCTAGCTAGCTTGCTAAATAGCTTGCTAGCATAAATTGACATGACGTCATGCATGGGCAATGAAAAGTGATTTGGGGGTGATGCCCGCGATATGAAAACCCCACCAATGAATTAAATTTAACGCAGATTCCACCAGATGGCGCCATATAGCCGACTTGTTCAGCGAGTAATTGATAATTGGATCCCAAAATAACACGCAAATTTGTAAATGCCAAAATGCGGTTATGTGGGGGTTCACTGTATGCAAGTTATTTGTACCTTCATCCTCCAGTTGTCCTTACTGGCAGAGTTGAGCAGAACATTATTTGTTGTAAGTCAATATTTTTCCAACCTATCAGTTCCCACAGCTCATTGGTTGGTAATCAATCACTGACTTCAAAAGTGTCATGGAGCCAGGAGCACAAAATGGTGGCTTAAAAAAATAAAGAAACACTTCCTGGTGCTTTCTATGCTTTTTTATTGCAATAAGATATTTCCAGACATCTATTTATATATATATTTTTATTATTAAATTATACTCCAATATTGCATCAGAATCAAATGTGAACAACTATAGGCAGTCAGAGGACACAAGAGAGAACGTTGACATCTACGACTTGTCACTCGCCAGTCATTTAATATGTCATATTATACTACGTTGTACAAGAGCAAGAGAAGGGAGACACAAAGTATCAACACAATGACTACAAGAGACCAAAAATGGTAAAAAAAAAAAAAGTGGAATAAATTAACGGACAGTAAGAAAAAGCAGCTGAAGGAGACGTTTCTACAGTTATTTTGACACGAAGTCATATAAAAACTAAACATGATGGCAGGGAGGGGAATATTTATTTATATATATATATATATATATATATATATATATATATTTAACACCTCCTAATAATAGAGAAGACGCAAAGAGGCAGTTACATGGACTGCAAACACGGTATGCATAATTATAGCTCATAGATCCAAATATTACCAAGGAGTAGGAGGGACGCACTGAATAACAAAAGAATGAGACCATGACAACAAAGGTCAAAACAGAATCCTAATAGAATAAAGTCCAAATGAGAATGCGAAAAAAAAAATCCTCAATGGAAGTGTGTACAGCCTAAAAAAAAAAAGACAAGAAATTTGTAATTTTTTTTAGAATAGTACTTTATATATATATATATAGAGAGAGAGAGAGAGAGAGAAAGAGAGACAGAGAGACCGAGGGACGGAGAGACAGTCAGAGAGACAGACAGAGTTTGCCCACACCTGCCCGAGGGTATTTTATTTATATATATATATATATATAGAGAGAGAGAGAGAGAGAGAGCGAGAGAGCGAGAGATCGATAGAGACTGATTTTAGGTCATAAGAAATTAATTAAATGACTTCTAACTTACTAAATACGAGACTCATTGAAACTGCACTACGTAAAAATGTGAACTTTATTGTCCCAATATTTTGCCTTTAAAAAAATTTTTTTTTGCATAAGATTAAGACTTTCTCTCAGAAAAATGACCAAATTCTTGTGAGATTGACTTTTAAGTGTGACTTTATTTTTGTGACACTATTTAAAAAAAAAGAGATTATGACTTCATCTGAAAAAATCCCTAACTTTGTCTTTTTTTTTTTTTTTGTGGTGTTATTTTGCAGTCAAGTGCGTCCCTACTGCTCCGTGGTAAAATAAAAAAGATACATTTGAAAAGGTGCTCCTCCTGAACACTTCCACACTGTGCTCTTGTTTGTTGGGCGATGTAAACTGTTCTTGTCACATTCCCTGGTGTTGTTTGGCACCTTTTTATTTTCAAACTGGACTTTTACTTTGAAACTGGACTACCATCTTGTTGACCACATGTGCGCACAGAAAAAATCAAATAAAAATCAAGTTCACCTTGGCGAATCTACGCACGCCCCTCCCCCTTTTTTTTAGGTTCCTTTAAAAACAATAACAAAAACAAACAAATGATTTGGTCCCTCTGGGTCGGGTCGGGTCGGGTAGGGATGTGGGCCGCGATGACACCAAAAAAGGCGGGGCAAGAGACTTCTCCGGGGGGGGGGTCGCAAAATATCCAGGGGAGGTTAATATGGGGAATTTGGAACTGGAAACTTTCCATGAGATTTTTGGGTAACTGAAAGGAATGGAAAGCTATCACATTCAAGCGTAAATAGAAATTTTGTCGTAAGCAGACATGTAAAATAAGGTAGCTCTCCTTGCCCACATGCAAGGGCATTACATTACTTTAATTGCAGCATAACATCCCTACCCCTATATTAAGGTTCCCTATTAACTCATTCACTGCCATTGACGGCTATTGACGTTAAAAATTAATTTGAGCAATTTCTATTAGTTTAACATTTTTTCCACTTTTGTTAACAAGAGTATGAAAACCTCGATTTTTTTTGTATTAGAACAAATATAAAATTTGTGATTAATCGTGAGTTAACTATTGAAGTCAATAATTAATTACATTTAAAAAAATGTATCACCTGACGCGATTAATCACAAATTTTATATCTGTTCTAAATGTACAATAAAAAAATTCTAGGTTTTCGTACTCTTGTTAACAAAAGTGGGAAAAAATGTGAAACTAATAGAAATGGAATATTTGACGTATATAACCGTCAATGGCAGTGAATGTAAATTCCTGGTTTATTCCGGTGAAAAGTTTCCAAATTAGAAAATCCCCAGAGTTTTGCAACCCGATGATGACATGTGGCAGGAAAAGATGGCAGATGAGCTCGTGTGAGGCAGGAAGTCAGTAGAACGTGACAGGATTCTTTTTTTGGGGGGCGGGGGGAGTTTATGATTGAGTCGCGTGGACTGGAGTGTCTTTGCGCTCCTCCTCCTCTTTTTCTTTGTCTTCCTGGTCTTCGTCTTCTTCCGTGTGCTGGTCCAGTTCCTCCCTGGTGATCATCTCAAAGTCGTTGCCGTTGCTGTGCTGCGATCCGTCGTCCTCCTTGCGCTCGCTGTCCGTGTCCGAGCGCCGCTCTTCCTCCTCCTCTTCGTCCTCGCCGCTTTTGCGCTCCTTGTCGTCTTCTTCGTACTCCTCCTCCTCGTCCTCCTTCTTCTCGCTGTCTGACTTGTTGTCGTCGCTGTCCGACTTGCGGGCCTCGCCTGCGCCGCCGCCGTCGCCGTCCTTGTCCTCTTTGACCTTCTTGCCGCTGCCGCCTCGCGGGCCTTTGTACTCGTGCGTGTAGAGCGGGCGGAAGGAGTCGATGAAGCCCACGTCGGCCGTCAGGTTGGGCAGGAACCACAAGTGGTGGCGTCCGCCCGTCACCAGCCAGATGAACAGGAACAGGATGCAGCGAGCTGCCAGAACAGACGCCATTTTGTCAGAACACCTTTGCCAAAACCACACGTAAGGCCATCGAGTTGAATTTAAACATTTTTGCTCACTTGGCCTACGTTATTTTACAGTTAAATTGTAGACCATCATGACAAAAATTTTAGACCAACAATGGTGGTTTTCATGCCTATCGATTAGAGGTGTGCCAAAAAATAATAATCGATTCAGAATCCAATTTAAAAAGTAATTTAATACTGCCTTGCTCTTCTTGTTTGTGTGCCTTTATTTTGAGCGCTGTTCATGTTGTACATGATTTGGCCACCGAGGGGCAGTGTGGTTCCGTGCGTTCTGATACATTGTTAAGTGGTAGCCACAGAGAGTAGAAGGAAAAAGTCACAAACAAGTTATGCCAATATATTTTTTTATGCAGCGTAGGAAGCGCATATGCCAATGAGTAATGTTAAGATGCTTCTCTATATACATTCCTGAAGCGTTTTGTATGAATAGCCGTTCTTTTGAGTGATGAAAGTGTCGTGAGTAGCGCGCTAATTAGCGTTAGTCAATGGCACTTTCCATTGTGCGTTAGCCTTGGGCTAGCTACGATGGGGAAACAAGCTAATAAACAAGTCACTGCTTTAATCGTCCACTCGCAACAGGGTGCAAAAGCACTTTCTTTCCAATTCAAAACTTAATAAAAGTAAAAATAAAAAAAGATACATTTTTAATGCCTCCATTTGTGATTCTGTCTTGTAAACCAGATTAAAGTCGATCATGAAATTTGTTTTGCACATCTATAAATTGTACGAGATATCATTGTCAATCATATCATTTTTAATTAAAAAAATTGAAAATCAATTCCGAATCGAATCGCAGACCCAAAAATCGCAATCAAATCATTCCCACACGTCATGAAGATTAACTTAACACTTGCGGCGGTACCTACAAAATAAAAGTGTCCCACACATTCCAGCTGTCAGGACAGCTTTATTGTGATGAGGTGCGACAACCACGCATGCGACGCTGCGCAAACGACATTTTTGTCTGTCAAAGAGCGCAGTCAGCGTACACCTGTTAGTTTTTTGATTATGATGATTGATTTTGAACATGTTAAAAAATTCTCTGTACTACGGATGAGTGCAGCAGGTGTAAAAATTTTAAGACTTGAGTAAATTACATTTTAGACCTGCGATGAAAATAGTTTTTTTTTACATTTAAGACCTAAAATGTAAGTTTCTGAATTTTAGACTTTTTTTTAGACCCCGCAGGAACCCTGATTTGAGAAATTGATTGATTATCAAATGTATTAGTCCTATAGTATTGTCAATATTGTAACTAATTAATAATATACAAATAATTATACATTAAAACAATTATTATATCTTAACATTGAATATGAATAAAAAAATCTTTATTTTCAGTCATCGTATGAATAACCTGTAAACGACAGTTTGAACCTGAAGCAGCCTTAAAAATGTCTGAACAACTGGTAGCTCTTCACATGAATCAGTAGACATGAAATTTCCGCCAGTTACAAAAAGGTTGGCGAGTAGAACATCACTCGCTTTCATGTGATCTTGCTTGACTGTCCTTTAATTGGTTTGGTTTACTCATTAAACCCGAGTACGTATTTTAAAAAAAAAAAAAAAAAAAAAAAAAAAAAAACATTTTGATCCAAGCCACTACTAATAAGCTCCTTTAACATCTTGCCATATTTTTCAGTATTTTATGTTTTATATTTCGTGCCAACCGTCGACATTGCTGCACTGAAAATCACGGATAGCGGAAAGAAAGAACTGGAAACGACGCAATTATTCAAATACAATTTTCTGTGAACTACGGCCACGGCTGCCCAATAAGGCGCCTGACGTAAAATACATGAAACACAATATGCTCACTCTGCTTTTCTGCCTGATCCGTTTGTCTTCATCTCAAACATGCTTCACGTAAAAAGGAAAAAAAAAATCTGCTGCAAATAAACTCTTACAACCAATAAATGATTCCTGAAAAAACAAACAAACATCTCTCCAAGGACCTATAGCTGTCCAACAAGATGCCTGACGTAAAATACCTGAACTTCAGCAGCAAACAAATGACACAAACTTTTTCAAAACATAATCAAAATGTTGCGGAATCACAATCAAGTGCGTTGGCCGACAACATGTTGAAGGATGGCGCCAAAAGTTATACGACGGCTTGAATCGCCCTAAATAAATAAATAAATAAATAAATAAAAAGATTTTGCCCAAACATGCTAAACAAGTATTGGTCCGACTGCAGCCAAGTAGGCGTGCTTGTTCTCCTACATTCCCACGAGCCAAAGTGATTTTTCATTTGGATCCAATTCAAGCGCATTTGACCTTGGCGGAGGTATGCGTTCCGCCTCAGCGCCACCGTGCCAAGACATTTGCAGCGTGGTGAAAACCGGTGCGAGGCGAGCGTTCTTACCGACGGCCAGGAGCAGAATGCTGGCCACGAAGCAGCCGGCGGCCACGCTCAAGTAGTACACGCCCACGCGCATCTCGGCAGGCCACAGCGGGAAGAGCGTGGCGGCGATCACGGCAATCACTAACCGCCGTGAACGACAAGGTGTTAAAAGCTTCAGAGTCGGCGAACGGGTGCAAGAGACAACATGGTGTGCAAACTGACCCACGATCAGCCCCATGGCGAAGGTCTTGAAGTGGACCGGGTCGTAAATCCACACGTACACCTGCACAAGACGAGATTTTTGTTTTGTTTTGAAGTGGACAAAATGGTCGCCGCGTGACTTTCGACCTCATTTCCATCCAGAAAGACTTGGTCCTCGTGCAGCTCCAGTTTGAACTTCTTCTTCACTTCCTTCTTCTTCTTGGGGCTGTCGTCCTGCAAACATTTCAACACCGACATCACTTCACTCTCTCCAGTCTCCTGTCTCGCGATTCGATTCCGATTTTTGGGTGTGCGATTCGATTTTAGATTAAGAAAGATTTTTGATTCACACTGATTTGAATGACAATGATTTTTGCTTCAATCTATAAATGTACAAGGAATTGTAATGATCTACTCCAGTCTGACTCGCTAACGCTAATTAGCGCGCTACTCGTGGCACTTTTATCACTCAAAAGAACGGCTCTACGCTGCAAAAAAACTACTTTTATTGGAATAACTTGATTGTGACTTTTTCCTTCTACTCTCTAATGTGGCCACAACTTAACAGTGTATCAGACCGCGTGGAACCACACTGCCCCCAAGTGGCCAAGCCGGGTACAACATGAACAGCGCTCCAAATAAAGGCACACACAGACAAAGGCAGACAGTATAAAATCAACTCTGAATCATACTAAATGAGAATCGCGATTCTTATGAGAATCTATTTTTTGGCACACCCCTAAATAAAGCCCTCATTAATAAACACTAACTGGGACTAAATCAGTCTGCATTTTTGTCGACTAATAAAGACGAGACGAAAATGATGTGATTTTGTAAAATCTTGTCTCTGCTAATCTGTCACTGTCACACTGTCATGTGACACAGTGACAAACACATGGGACAGACAGGTTGGATTCACAGGGTAAAAAAAGAAAAAGAAAAAGAAAAAAAGAGTCAATTATAGTTACGACGCAACATTAACCCAACGGCGTTCCAACAAAAATGTTAATCCGACCGCTAACTAATGTTTGCTAACTTACTAGCTCATAGCATGTTGCCATAGATGAGAGAACATTTTAGGTGAAATAGTTTTAGATCCAAAATGTTCAACATAATCTGCTGACAAAAAAAACAAATAAAAATACATGACGGGTTAAATGATTGTCCTGACTAAAACGTCGATGTTTTTGTTGACTAAAAGTAGACAAATACGATTATTTTTTCTTGGACTTTAAAATGTTAGATTTATAGTCGACTAAAAATGGACTAAATAAAAACGGGATGAGGTTGACTAACTATGATTAACAAAAACTAACAAGCGTGATTGAAATTGGACTAAAACTGAGACTATATTTTAAAAATAGCTGATCAAATTAACACTATTCTATTTTTGGGACCCGTGTTATCAATAGAATAATCAACTCTAAAAATAGCTGCGATGATTGCTTGCAAGTTAAAGTAGGGCTGGCTTTAAAAAAAAAAAATCGAATAATCAATATTGAATCGATTTTCCTTATCGAGCCTGATATGGATTCCTAAAACCATGAATCATTTATTTTAATCTCTCTTATTGTCATTACTTTAAAAGAAAACACAATTTTATAAAGGCCAGTATTTTCTTACATTTCTGAGAGGCCCGACTTATTGCACTTTTAAGACAATTCTGAATCTTTTCAATGTACAATTACTGAATTAACCGCAAAATTGAATTTAGAATTCAATGTTTGTGGAGTTTTTATCACGTCCTTGATATTTAGGAAGTGTTGTTTTCCATAATGAATCAATATCGAATTGACTTCAGGAGAAAGCAAACGATAGCCATTCCTGAAAAAAAAAATGCCCATCAAACGTACGCTCTTGTCCTTCTTGGCTTCGCCAGCGTCCGCCGCCTCCTTCTTCTTGTCTTTGTCCTTCTTCCCCTTCCTGTCTTCCTCCTTGCCGCTGTCGCCCTTGGACTTCTTGTCCTTCTTGGTGTCCTTCTCAGACTTCTTCTTCATCACTTTGAGCGCTCGGTTGAAGAACTGCTTCTTCAGGAGCCTGCGCAAAGGACACCCGCGATTTAGCCGTCTAAATCCATCAATAAATAAATACAATCTCCACTCCAAAATGCCGGCTAAAGTGTGAGTACCTGTTGCAGTAGTCGAGCACCGAGTCTCTGGTGGTGAAGATGGCTTCCTCGCCCTTCTTGGCCTTGGCCCACTTGGAGTCCAGTAAACAGTCCACCGCCTTGGATGCTGCTCGACGGAACACAGGAAAGAGTTTCTTTTTAAGACTCCTTTTGGATTAAGCATATCCTGTGAAAACCGGATCAGCCATTGCCTTTTTTTTTTCTTCTGGCCTGCGACTGGCTGGAAGTCAATCTGATGATGCAACAACCATATTCCAGACTCCTGTTTGCTGAGGATTTTTTTCTTTCCCAAATCCATACTGTCCTTAGAGGAGGCTTAGTCTGGGCCTTAGTCATAGTCTTTTTTTTTTTTAATAAAGCAGGTCAATCAGTTTTCAATTTTCCATATTTACACAGGTAAGTGAAAACAAATCAGTAGGGATGCACCGAAATGAAAATGCTTGGCCGAAACGGAAAATGAGAAATGCTTGGCCGAAAACCGAAACGCCGGAGAAAAAAATGATGCCAATTTTTTACTACTGTTACATTTATTATAATTAATTAAACACAATCTTATTATGAAATAAGTATTTAGCACAATATAAATTGAAATGTGCCCACACCGCAGATGTTGGCTGACGGCACATTAAACACCAAAAGAGAGTTGAGCGTTTTCTGGCGGTGCGATTGCACTTTATAGCACAGGCGGGGGCAAGGGGCGGCGCACTTCAAATCGGCGCATTCACATATTCACCAACGTTTAAAAATAAATACATTTGTTCGCACCAGCGTCCTGTACAGGTCTGCCGCCACCCGGAGATAGCGGTAAGTGTTTCCGTGTTTTAAACTGTTGATAGCAATAGTGCTAAGTATTTAGCGCGGCCACCGGTATGCCAGTGGAAGCGTTCGAGGGGCGCTTATTAAAAAAAAAAGGGGGGGGGGGGTCAAGGCGCTGCGGGAGAAAGAGTGGCTCACCTGTACTCCAATACGCAATTTCGACCCGCTTAAATGTTGTACACCAAGCGACGCCCCTCTCCCTCCGGCGTGCGCAATGACCCCGGGAGCTGCTGCGACCGACCGGTGAAAAGCCAGCAAGAAGAAAAGGCGGACACTCACCCCCGCGTTCGCTGTTTAATTCACACTGACGCTTGCTTGCAGCCTTTTATAAAAAAAATAAAATAAAAAATGAATGGCCAAAATTTTCTGCGGTCGGATATTCGGTGCATCGCTACAAATCAGCATTGGCGTTCCCGGGAACTCCTTTGTCAAAATGCCCATTTGGGTTTATGTGTTGCTGTGGCTTTGAGGAGCGCTTACCGGTGAAGTAATCCACTCTTTGGCCCATCATGTTGGTGGACTTATTGGGACAGTTGAAGCGCATGTATTTGGCCACCGCCTTCTCATCCTTGGTGGGATCGCTTTCCTCCTGCACGCACACGCATAACAATGTTTAGAATTATTATTATATATATTTTTGTATATATTATTTCATTTACCAGTCATGCTTGAATAAAATAACTGATTAGGACTAGTACTGTAATGCTTTTTTTGGTCCTCGCGTGTTTATGGTAACACTTGTTAAGTGTTTGCACTTCATAAATTTAGCCTAAATTACAATGTTTAGATCAAATTACTGTTTATTGTCTGCTCATATTCCACATCTAAAGCTTATTTATTTAATTAGATCATGAAAATATAATTTCTTTAGAGACGTGTTAAATATCACAATAATAACGCTATTGCGATATTCAACACCCATATCGAGGGGTGTGAATTGCCTAGTACCTGGCGATACGATTCATAGGTCACGATTCGATTCGATACCGATTAATCCCGATACAAATCTATAAATTGATTATTGCAATTTTTTAAACTCAAATTTAGAAAATTTCTTTATTTATCTGAAACTTCAGGTTTATAACTGCGAGCCACTGTATTAAACAAACAATCTGTTTTGTTGAATATTCCCATAAAAAAATGTATGATTAAAAAAATCGATTCGGCTGCATATCGAATCGATTCGAGAATTGCGCGCTGTAATATCGCGATCGATTTTTTTAACACCCCTACCCATATCGCATACCGAATGTTTTTCCAATATCATGCAGCCCTAGTACAATTAATGTAAATGTATGCTTACAAGGTGACATTAATGCATAATAATAGTTTTCCTGGCTCATATTGAGGCAGCGGTGGTAAAATTCTGGTCAATCACATGGACTGTGCCATTTTACTTAGTGAAACAGCACATGCATTTTATTGTTTTTATTTTAGTTTAACTCATATCGTAATAAAATGTTGAAGATGTTTGTAAAAAAAAAAAAAGAAGCATTAATTAATTCAAATACAATTAGTCCTACGCCCCTTGTTCGCTTATCAACAATCATTATGACTAAAATAATAATAATAATAACATTTGCCATATAACAACCAATACTTGTACTCGCTGTGGCTTCTACACACTAGTGGGGTCTTCAGTGGACCTGTTGCTGCAATGTCTTTCTCTAGATATGGTGCATTTTCTCACAAATGTTCCAAAGGTTAGGCAATAGTTGCACGAAATGACGACGCAGTGCCACATGTTACCTCACATTATGTAAACACGTCGCGCATTGGATTAAGCAATGACGCGGCTTCGGGCACCAAACACCCCAATTGGACGCAGTAACTCAGTAAGTTAGTGCAAAATGGATGCAATTAAAATAAATGAGCGTTTAAGCGAATAGACGGCATTTAAGAAACATTTCAGCCGAGCAGCACGACTCCAATGTAGTTGGAAATGCAAGCTAACTTAGCCACATTAGCATTATCTAGCTTCGCTTCGCCGGCAACAAACGGCCTTAAAGCGGGCTCGCGATCGATGAGAGGCAGCCGGTTGCCGTCGCGCCACTGGCCACTGGCAGAGGTAGAACAACCGCAGAGGGGAGGGGGAAAAAAAGAATCATCATACCTGGATCCGTTTCTTGTGTCTCCTGCGCTCCGCCATGATCGTCCACAGCAGCTCAGCTTCTCCCGACCGAGATCGCGCGTCAAGTATCGCGAGACTGTACGAACGTGAACGCCACGGTGCAGTATGACGAAGGAAGCTATGGGGTAGATGCCACGGACTTCCGACTCCGGGTTTCACACATCAGCATCGTTTCCGGCCACTGATGGCCACGTTCCAACACTCTCACCCCCACCCTTTTTCTTCTTCACTTTATTTAACATTTCTATAAACTTACACTTGTAGAGGATGCAACGCCTGAACATGGCAACAATATTGACAACAAAAAAGAATATAAGAATAAAGAAAAACTGGGGATTCTTGCACATCACGTCAGTTAAAATAAAAGAGGAGCCTATACAACAAAAATCAAAACAATAAATACTGTTTTATATTGGCACTTATTTTCCTTGCATATTTGCTTAAAATCAGTCATAAATCCTTGAAAGGAGGGTTTACAGTTTTTCCACTTAGCACAATGAATATGATATTTGCACATTAACAAAATAATATTTATTAAATCCGAAACAGAAAAGTTAAAATCATCCATAAAGAAAATAACATGACTTAATTCAATTTGTGGAACGTCATTAATTCTTACTAACAACCAAGTTCTTATATCAGTCCAAAATCTTTGTGAAATAGGGCAAAGAAAAAACAAATGGTCCTAAGTTCATCATTTTGGCAGATCGCACCTCCACCCCTGAGTATATGACTGGATAGCTGATAGGCCAAGACTTTTGAAGCCGCGAGGCCGCCATATTGCTCCTCCCAAGAAACGTTTCTTAGCATACATTTACAGTATCGAAATTGGAGAACATTTGAGACAGTACTATGTAGAAACAGCATGATTTATGGTGTTTCAAGTTTGTTAAACATGAACAACTTCAGACATTTTACAACTTGTCTTAAATACATGTATAAATGTTATGCTTAATGATGTTTACAGGAGGAAACTAGTATTTTTTTAAATTAAATAATTACAACTGTAATTCAACAAAAGATGCCTCTGCCAAATCTAATATTGGGGTCTAAAGAACTGAGCGATAAAAGAAAAGGGAGGTCTCTTTAAAGCAGCACATACTGTCCACTTGTTAATTGTTTTTTATTATTTATTTTTTATTTTTTTACTTGTTAAAAAATAGTGACCATCTCGCCACAACCGCCCCCCCCCCCTCACCCCCCGTCCCTTTACTAACTGCCGACGAGCTGTATATGTCTAATCTGTTCATATACCGTATTGTTTAGTCTGCTGGTGAGATGGGAGGAGCAAGATGGCCGCCCTGTGACTTCAACGCCTTGCACGGGCGTGTATAGGCTATCGGCTATCCAGTCATATATTCAGCTCAGTGGCCAAAATTACACTTGATTTTATTAGCGCATTGATGTGCAAGAATGAATATAAGAAATTGATATTATGAAACATTTAAAATAGAAATATATAATAACCATATGGATATAAGAAATTATTATTATTTTACATATGTAGCATCAAAAATGATCAAATCTGAGTGCATCAAACGTCATAAGAATATTTTAAGCTTTGACTTGTGAACGCAAACTTGAGATAGGAGCGCTGCAGTGTAAAACAAATTCAAAAAAGAGGCTTGAAGCTGTTTAATGCCGCTCCCACTAAATTAAACGTAAACCGTAGGAGAATAGGACAATTACACTTACACCTCAATTAATCTTTAGCCTGCTAGTTTAAAGTTAATGCTTAATGCATAAAACGCAGATATCGCTGGCGTCGGGCCAAAACCTCATCAGTCACAATCTCATATTTTTTCAGAAGTCAGTCCACATGTGTGGGTGTTTTCATTGTTGACCAATCTAAAGTGTTGAAACTGTCTTTGGTTGAATAAATATGCAATTTTGGAGGTACAAGGTTTGGCCCAGTGCAAGCGATATCACACTTTTTAAGCAACTGGTATTTAAACACAAATGGTGCAGCAACAATTTAGACGTCATAACGGTACTCATCTGCATGTATTGTAGAGTCTGTCTTACACTACACGCCCCGGTGGCCAAAGTGGGCATATGCACAATGACCACTTTATGCAGTGTTAGAAAAACTATTCAACGATTTTCTAAATCTATTCCATTATGACATTACTATATGTTTTTTTTTCAAGTACAATATTATAGAGTGCTATTTTTTAGATATTAAATCTTTTTTGTTGTTGGATTAATTGCATTTCCATTTGGGGAATGATGATTTAAGATGTGAGTGATTTGTGTTGCAAGTCTGGTAGTGGAATGAATCTCAAGGCACCACTGTATTATATTTTGCTATCGTCTGGAATGCCCCAACATCGTGTTATTTGAAAATTATAAATATCTATTCATCAGCCTAATTTAGCATCATGGCTTCCACTGTAATAAAAAATAAAACAAACAACCTTTATTTACAATCCATTTAAAACAATAAAAAAAAGGTGCGTCAAATTCCAATGCCACTGCATAAATAAATACATAGTCACTCTAGCAGAACTTTTCAGCGTTCCTATTTGTGTCTTGTTTTTGTAAACGCACACAACATTGTGGCGCAACCACTTGTCGGATTGTACAGAAATGCTAATTGTGGCTACACACGTTGATTCCAAACGACGCATGTTCATCTCAAACCAATGCTGGTGGTAAGTGCTGCTGTTTTGGTGAGCCAGAAAGTTCAAACGGCCTCGGCGGCTAACTCTTTAGCACGAGGGGAACTGTTGTCGGGCTCGCAGAGGTGCTCGGGGGGTTTGAGGACATCGACGGCCTCCCGTGGACTCGCAGCCATCATCATCATCTCCTCCGTGTTGCAGTTGACCGGGGAGCCCATCTCTGACAAATGGTCGGCAGACTTGTCGGGGGCGGTCTGCAGGGGGCCGCTAGGGAGCGGGAGGTTCATCATGTACAATATGCTGCCCATGCGCCTCGACACCTATTGGGGTGACAGAACGTGTTGGTGCGCGAGATAGATTGGTTCATCGTTATTTGTGGCCTACCAAGAAGAAAAAAGCTTGCTTTGTATTTCTTGACAGGGCAAGGAACCGTATTTGGTAACCAACGTGGAACTGAATGTCACACCAAGCCACTCGCAAAGAAAGGTCAAGAAAATGTTATCCAGCTATATTGTATGGCATCAACTTTATTCCAGGTTCCTTTTGTATGATTAGTGTGCTAAAAGTTTTTGCCAAAAATAAATAAATAAATTCTTCTCCAATCTGTGATGTACTCTGCCAGGCCACTCACTGAGTGTGACATGGCAAAAATATTGGCTTAGCCTGTGCATATTGTGGTCAGACATTTTAATTTTGTTTAATAGCTTTTTGGGGGGATTGATTTTGATATTGCTAAATTTGTATTTTATTTGTATTTATTCTGATTTTATTGAATTCTCTTTTTAGCTTTATTTTATTATGATAATTTTCAGTTCAACACTTGATTTGATTCAGCGTCATTGTTAGTTTGTTCTTTTTTTTTTGTTTAGCTTTATTGCATATTTTTTAATGTTTTGATTTTATTATTTTTACTTTGTTTATTGTTTGATTTTATTTATGTTAATATAATTTTGTGTATATTGTATTTTAAGTTAATTTGCATATAATTACTTAAATTGGAATTGGATTTTGTTTATTTTTATTCATATTGGTAAAAATAAATGTTTATTTAGTCTAATTTCATAATAATATTTTTTTGTTAATTTCAATCTTATTTAAATTCCCTTTAATGCAGTGTTATTGATTTAGTTTGATCATTATTTTTGCTCAATTTTGCTTTTATTTTTATTTAAAAAAATATTAATTTGTATGATTGATTTAGTTTATCAAAGTTTTTTTTTTTTTTACTTTAACTTTATTTCATTTTATTTCATTGGTTTCTATATTTTGATGAATTCAGATGAATTGTATTTTATATTTAAGAATTTACCTTATTATTTATTTATTTAAATTTACTATAAGGTACATTTTAGTATTTTAATATAATTTCAATTCCATTTGTTAGATTACACCTCACGTTATATTCCATTCCATCCGATTAATTTACCTGAGATCGGATCTTCAGAGCAGGCCCAAGCTTCAGGCCCAGTGTGTCCAGCAAATGTTCCTCTGAGAGGAGGGGCAGCGTCTCGCCATCAATCATGTGGTCTTTAAACGTCTGCACGGTCGAATGGGTTTCTTTCGTGAGCGTGACAATACGGAAGCGAAAAGACAGCGACGCAAAGTGCGATACGCACCTGAGCATACTCCGAACATGAGGGAATGTTATTGATAAAGTTGTAAACGTCGTTGACGCTCCACTTCCTGATGTCCTCAGACACCTCATCACCGTTTAGGAAGACATTGGGTGCACCTGAAGAGTGAATATTTGTAGTCACAGAAATCACACAAAACTACAAAGAGAACATTTTTAAGTTGGGGCCACAATATAAATATAATGTGAGAAAAAAGCTAGTGGCCCAGAAATACAAATTTGTCAACACATAGTAGGTATATCATGCACATAACAAATTAGGTATAAAACACTCATTTATGAGCATAAAGTGGATATAAAGTGCACACAAAACACCAAAACAACAAAACCGAGCAAGCACCTGGTGGTAGGAATCCATTCCCGGGAACGGGGAACATGTAAGGCATGCCCCCTGGGGGATATATGAACTTCTCCTGGAAGGTGGCACACTGGCTGGGAGCATCTTTATCATTGGCTCCACCGTTGCTGGCGTCCGCGCATTGGTCCGGAGCCCCGCCCTTGCGCAGGCCCACCTCGCCCTCCTTGAAGATCTTTCTGCCTGCTGCGGCCGCCTCCGAATCCACTTTGGCTGGGTGGTGCACCTTGTTGACAGAGCACTCCTCTCCTATTTCCTCCTTCACCTCCACCTCCTTCTCCTCCCCACCGGACGCGCCTCCCGGACTCCGCTCCACGCTTTTGTCCTCTGCTGGGCCCTTGATGTGACCGCTGGGGTGATCGGCAGTCTTGTGGGTTGCGGGCCGCCTGCCCACCCGCCGGCCCCGCTCTCTGTGCAGCGTGCCGATCGGGGGGTAAGGGTTGGCCGTCATGATCATGCTGTTGGAGTGGAGGTCGTCCAGGGTGGGCCGGTGGACGAAGACGTCGTGGCTGTCGGGCATGCGCTGGCGACCTCGGAAGGGCATGGGGTTGGAAGGGTACGACATGGGGGTCTCCATGCCCATCAGACCCTTTTGGTGGGCATTCTCCAGCTCTTTCTGGTGCAGTATGGCATTCATTTCCATTCTGAATACAAGATGAAGATAGAAAACACTTTTTGGTTAGGTCTTCTTGACTCTTTACTCCGGCTACTCTGGCTTCCTCAACATTTCAAAAACATACATGTTTGACCAGGGGTCTGCAACCTGTGGCTCTGGAGCCACATAGGGCTCTTTAGTCGCTCTCTTGTGGCTCCCTGTGAATCTCTAAAACCAATTAGTAGAAATTCATATATATATATTTTTTTTACATATTTTCTTTTTAAATAATGTATACTTTAAAAAAATTACGGATTTAGATTTTTTTTTAAAATTAATAATTAAATATTCAATTAATTATGTCCACATTTTTAAATGGTCAGAAAACAGACAGATGAAAAAGTTTTAAAAAATTACAAAAATTATGTCAGAGTCCAATTTCTTTAATTGTCAGAAAGAGACGGATGAAAAAGTTTTTTAAAATTACCAAAAAAAAAAACACACACAAAAAACAAAAGTGGCCATAAAATAACCAAAAAGGAATAGGAAAAGCAGAAAATTACTATAAAATGTCCATGGAATTACATAAAATATGAGGTAATTGAATTAAAAACTGCTTAAAAGAAAAAGTTCAAAAAGTAACCATAAATTGTCCAAAAACAGAAAATGAAGATAAAATGTCTTTGGAAAATTAGAATATTGATACAAAAAATTTTTTGAAAAGAAAATGTCCAAAAACAAAAGAAGAAATCACAAAAATTACCATAAAATGTACACGGTATCGCCCCAAAATTTATTTTAAGTTTTTTTTTTTGAAAAGTAACCATAAAATGTCCAAAAACAAAATAGAAATCCAGAAATTTACCATAAAAAAATAAATAAATAAAAAAGACAGCAAAAAAAGGTAGAAAAATAGCCATACAATTCCCCAAAAAAGGAAGAAGCGAGGCACAAAAAAATACAAAATTGCCAAAAATGTCATAAACTTGACAGAAAACCAACAAAGTCTAAAAATGTATGGAAAAGAAAGAACCCCCCCCCCCCCCCAACAAAAAAAATACAATATGAAAGGTATAAGAAAATGAATCTCAGAGTATTGGAAGCTGCATATTTTTCTGTTATGGTGCAGCTCTAATTAGCTCTTGGGCCCTCAGTACATTAGACTAACTAACTGTTTTGCGGCTCCAGACAGATATTTGGTTATTTATTTGGCTTTAAATGTCTCTTTTGACAGGAAAGGATGCTGACCGCTCGAATATTAAAATAGTTGTCGATTGATTTTATAATCGATTATTTGTCGATTAATCAATTAATTTTGAGGTTCTCTTTGAGTCGCTTTACCATACTTTCACCATGAAGAGATTTACCAGTTGATCACCCTATGGTCACCATCTTTGGGTTTTGTATATTAACCCATTCACTGCCATTGACGGCTATAGACGTCAAAAATTCATTGGAACTATTTCTATTAGTTTAACATTTTTCCCACTTTTGTTAACAAGAGTATGAAAACCTAGATTTTTTTCATTGTATTAGAACAGATATAACATTTGTGATTAATCGTGACTTAACTAGTGCAGTCATGCGATTAATTACGATTAAAAATGGTAATCGCCTGACGCCCCTAATTTTTAATAATCTTTTCTTAAAAAAAAAAAGATTATTACAAATTGGATTGTTTTTTTACATTATTATTATTATTTTTTATTTTTTTTAAAGAAAAGATTATTAAAAATTAGGGGTGGCAGGTGATTAATTTTTTTTTATCGTAATTAATCGCATGACTTCACGAGTTAACTCACGATTCATCACAAATTTTATATCTGTTGTAAATGTACACAAACATATTTTCTATGTTTTCATACTCTTGTTAACAAAAGTGGAAAAAAAAATTAACTAATAGAAATAGTTCAAATGAATTTATGACGTCTATAGCCGTCAATGGCAGTAAATGAGTTAAGCACCCTTTAGCAAGGTGAGACATACACCAGGACAAGACCCAGAGCTCAAGTTGTCAGGGCCTTCTTTCCAGGACCCACCACCATCTACCACGCACTTCTCAGTCTTATTCTTCTTGTTTGAATCTTTCGTCAAATGCTGACTATACGCTCACCTGGCCATGTTTTGCTTGTGAATGAGCTCCTGTCGCCGGGCAACTGTTTCCATGGGCTCTGACGGCAGGAAGCCATAGCCAGCTGAGGCGAAGAGAAACATTGCACTCTTTACATTAAGAATCACCCAATACATGACCGGATTGTTTTTACCTGCTCCTGGAAAGCCTCTCCCCGGCAGGACGCCAGCATGTGGCGCCAGAGGGGGGCCCAGGTGAGGGCCCAGGTGAGGGCCCATGTGCATCTGCCTTCCGTCCGGAGCCACCATTTCAGATGGAGGGACCAACTCCCTGAGAAAGGAGGTAAGTTCATTTCTGACTCTGTAGCTAGGTGAGGTCACCAAAACATTAGTGGCAGCCTTCCGAACCTTTCCATGAACCGCGGTTCAAACGGTGTCGGGACCCCCTGTAACCTCTGCTGACCCTGGGCGAGGATCTGTGGCGTCATGGCCATTTGGTTCCTCATCATCATCTCCTGCCTCTGCCTCAGCTCTGCCACACATACACATTCACATACCAGGTTATTGGAATACCATGAAAACAAACGGCACTTCCTTTCTTTCTTTCTTACCGTTCGCCGACATGCCGTTGACCAGGCGGTACCAGTGCTTCTCGTCCAAAGCTCCCTGCTCTCCCAGTGCCGTCATCTTCCTCAGCTGCTCGCGAGGGGTCATCGTACGCTCCTCCGGCCACCACGAAGACGCTAGAGACAATAGAAAACAAAACAAAAAGATGGTTTAAAGGGACATTCAGTGATCCCTAGCGCCATCTAGTGGTCAAAGAATAGCATTAGGTGAGCGACGCCGAAAAAACGAGCGAGCCGGTGTCGGTACCGGATGTGATCGGGCTGCCAGATCGTATCGGGGTCGCCTAACGAACACGTCACGCTACAGGAATGGCTGGAAATTATCCAGTTGATGTCAAACATCGTAAAGAAAATAGTAAAAATGTAATTCAAATAACAAAATGTACGGACTGAAATTGTAAAAATGTAAATAAAGCTAAGAATATAAAAGCAAGATATATTGAATGATTAATAAAATAGATTGAATAAATGATAAATACACAAATTAATTGCCTGAGATGTGGCAAATACTGTCAGTTTAGATTCTTAATGGGGTCCTATTATCATTAAGACTGTTTTTGTGATGCATTAATTGTGATTTGTGAAAAACAAAAAAAGAAACCAAACCGAAGTAAACACGTCTGAAGCGCATTTGGTTAGTGCTGCTGTACTGACGTCATCAGCAAGCACGAAGGCGCTTCAATCTATTTTAACGTAATCATGCTTTTACATTCTTCTTAGGTTTATTTACGTTTTTACAATTTCAGTCCATACATTTTCCGTTCCGTTCCGTCTTCAATTCCGCTTATTGGGGGTCGGGTCGCGGGGGCAGCAGCTAGCTTTAGCAGGGAAGCCCAGACGTCCCTCTTCCCAGCCACTTCAGCCAGCTCCTCCGATGGGATCCCAAGGCGTTCCCAGGCCAGCCGTGAGACGTAGTCTCTCCAGCGTGTCCTGGGTCGTCCCCGGGGCCTCCTGCCGGTAGGACATGCCCGGAACACCTCCCCAGGGAGGCGCACAGGAGGCATCCGAACCAGATGCCCCAGCCACCTCAACTGGTTCCTCTCAACGTGGAGGAGTAGCGGCTCGACGCTGAGTCCCTCCCGAATGACCGAGCTTCTCACCCTCTATCTCTAAGGGAGAGCCCGGCTACCCTGCGGAGGAAACTCATTTCGGCCGCTTGTATCCGGGATCTCGTTCTTTCGGTCACGACCCACAGCTCGTGACCATAGGTGAGGACAGGAACGTAGATCGACCGGTAAATCGAGAGCTTTGCCTTTCGGCTCAGCTCCTTCTTCACCACAACGGACCGATACAGCGTCCGCATCACTGCAGACGCTGCACCGATCCGTCTGTCGATCTCCTGTCCATACATTTTGTTATTTAAATTACATCTTTAGTATTTTCTTTCTAATGTTTTGACGTCAACAGGATTTTTAAAACATTTTTCCCGTATAACTTTTTTGAATAATTGTAAACGGATAATTTCCGGCCAATGCTGTAGCGTGACGTCGTCGGTAGGCTATCCCGATACAATCACATCTGGTACTGACACCGGAATTAGCCGGGGTAGCTAACAAGAGCGGCTAGCGGGAGAAGCTGTGGAAGGTAAGTTTTTAAAGTGAATGAATGAGTAGTTCACCACTAGATAGCGCTATTTGAAATAAAATATACCAAAGAGCATGACACTACTTTAGGCCTACTTTTTAACGTTCTGTTTTGATGTTTATTATCGTCTTTTGGAGGTATGGGTAAATGTAATGATTGCAGTTCTTTATTGACACCACCAAGAGGCAGTAGTTAATCATTCAAATACTAAACTATAAAAGTTCATCTTTGTCTTCACTCAACATTTACCTTTACACACTTGTATCATGTATATTTACTGTTCTGTAATTGTGTCCCCTGCACCTAACTTTGCGTATTATGACAGCTTCTCAAGTTCCCTCTGAAAGCATCTTATCTGAGGCTTGTAATCCCCCTGGTAGTCCTGCAACAGTCTGCCAGCTGCCTCTGCTGACCCCACCATCCCATCCCATCCCATCCCATCCCATCCCATCTCCACCTTCCACCCCCCACCCGACTCCCCCACACTTCCCCCAGGATCCTATTAGCTAAATCGTGGCTATACAGCACTTTAACGGGATGTGTCGGCGGTAATCCTCACGTTTAGAGTTTTACCCCCAGCAAACCTTGCCTGTAAGCGTCCTGGACAATACACCCTGAGTGCTAAGCCTATTAGCCCCCATTAGCACCCAGGATGTCCTAAAAACACCTCAGGGATAAAAAAATGGGAGGGGGGGGGGGGGGCAATCGGTTTATGTGGTGCTATGTGGGCGCCACAACACACCTGCGTCCTTTTTGTTTTTTTTTATCCTCGCCATCTTCTATGACATATGTCACGTCGTCAGTAATGTGCGTTTGTGTAGGAAGGGGGGGCGCTGTGAGGAAACGCATCTCGTTTGTTTAAGGTTTATCGGATTATCTCGACAGTTAAATATTCAAGTTGTGTTAATCCTGTCACATTGGTGTCAAAAACAATTGAAAAAAAAATCAATGCGAATACAAAAAAATATATATTGTTTCATGATGCCACAGGCGATCAGCAAGCTTAAATGAGAGGCACTTTTAATTCGGGTTCAGGGGGAGTTCAAAACAAACAGGGGGATTATTTGTGGTTGTTGTTGTAATGGTATTGATTGCAGTTTTTACTAATAATAATGAATGAAAAAAATCAATATGTATACAAACAAATTAAGACAAAACTGTTATAATAAATGACATTTAATAAAATTACTCATTAAATAAAATTTGCTTCAAAATGGCAGGATTTCTCACAAACGATTAAAAGAGAAAAACAAACAAAAATAAGATTGATAATAATTCACATTCAATATATTATTTTGAAAATTACTTCAAGTATATGTCTATTTGGTGGTTTTTATTGGTACATTAGTTTTTGTTTATTTTTCCAGTTTAGATGAACGATTCAGTCTCAAGAAGAAGTTCAGAACAATTAGGGAAATATTATTTATGACTATTTCAGTAATATTGAGTGAATGGTCACAAACATCAGCATTTTTTAGGAGCAGTATATTTGGGGAAAAAACTCTATACAAATACAAATATATCTAGTAAGAAGCCCTGTTGAATAATATTGTTTTGAATTTATAATTTTAATAATTGAAAGTACACACACATTTTTTCTACCTTTTGCTATTTTTTCCATCCCATTTTTCAACAACAATCTTAAAAGACATTTTGAGATAATAGTTACAGTATGATTATATATATAAAAAATAAATAATTTTAGTAAATCAACATGAATACAATAAATAATAAAATAAATAAAAGAAGAAACATATGATTACTGCATTAATAATAATAAAAATTCATATAACTATTATTTAGACAATTAAAGTATATTTTTCTTGTTGCTGATCATTTTTTGGGCAAATAAACTCACATCTTACATCGATGCCAATTCAGTCTAGGCTACATTTGTGGAAACAGGAGTTCAGAACATTTCAACAGCAATTCTCCCAACTCGTAATTAATATTATTAATTTAAAAAGAGAACACCCTAATGAAAGGTGAGCGCTCAAAGTATTTGTGCGACAGGCGGCTGCTTAATGCGCAGGGGATTGGACTCCTTGGGATTTAGTGTTGCCCACGTAATCCCATTACAAGAATGAATTCAAGGGAAAAATTGCTGACGACTTAGCTGCAGCCTAGAGGAGGTCATATCAGACATTGTCTCGCCCCTTCTTAAGCCCCCTCCAACAAACACACACACACACGCGCGCGCACCCCCCCCCCCCCCACACACACCCCACACACACACACACTAAAGCTTCATATACTCTCAGTTACACTTGGACAATTCCATTATACGCAGCTTGTCAGTGGTAAGCACTGATTGAACAATTAAAGCAGGGTCAAGGCCTAAAACGGGTCGCAGGGTAAACATAATTACAAACCCAGCAATATACTAATAAGCTATTCTTCTAGAAGGCATCAATTCAAATAAAACAAAACAAAATACAATTTAAAAAAACTTTTAAAAAATCAAAGTTGTTTTGGAGAAGTCACAAGGCTCTGTGGACTTAAAGTGATTCCGGTGTTACTCAATTCAAGGTCCTACAAAATTATAAATAAATAAACAACTTTTTTAGTATGATTATTTTAATTCATTTGTTGATTAGCTGGAAGGAATCAACACACTTACAAAGCTTTAAAGGCATCCATTTTGACTTTTTAAGTTTTTTTTCTAAGTTGTTTTCCTTGTCCTCAATAAATATAATAAATAAATAAAAACAAAATAAAGAAATGGCTGGGAGTAGTCCCATGGTTATCTTGCATCAATATACTCAATTATAATTTACCATTACCAAATATGCTACCTTTCCCTCGTAAAGGTTATTTTCATGAAAAGGACCCTGATGCTGTACTTACATTGTACAGCAACATGTTATCTGATTGATTAATGTTCCCCACTTAATAGCGATCGCAGCATATTCATCCTGGAAGGGGGATGCATTCCTCCACCATTCCATAGATTTTAAGTCTGCTTGTCAAATCTCCCTGCAGGCCTTTCCACCAATTACAAGCAATTTAATCATGAACATGTATTAACGTTTGACAAAACCTACCATTATTGCAGTATTAAAACAGAACATATTCTTGTTGTTAGATGAAACTTAGTCAAATAAAGTTTTTCATTGAACTGGAATGACTTGTAAGATTTTGGAAAGACTCACCTTGAAAATCCAGCGAGTGGATCTTTTGAGTTCAGCACGAATACAAAAATTCAAAAAGCGCCTTGAACCTCCGACAGGAAGTGTCCCGTGCCGTGCGTCAACTCTTTCTCGGCTTCCCGCCACACCAGCAAACTGCCTGCCAGCCTAACTGCCTTAACTAAAAAAGACCTTTTAAATACCGATTGGTTTCATCTCCATTAGCGGGCCTTATCCGTGGCGGTAAGCCCTCCCTCGTCCTGACATCACCGTGATCTCCCCGTCCAACTGCCCGGGTGCACCTTGCAAAAAACTCATGTGTAATTACTGAAGCAGCACTGCTCCTTAAGCGCTAAACCTCTTTGTACGTTTACCTCACTAATCCCTTGTTAGCACTTTAGGCCATAGTTAAGACACCTAAATGCTTAGCTCCCTTTTTGCACCGGCAAAATAAGCAAAGACCTCCCGCTCAGAGGCCTGATGCCCCGACGCTTGGAAAATCCTTCGATAAGTCTTGTTTGTGCATTTTGTGTGTGTGTGTGTGTGTGTGTGTGGAGTGTTGCTCTCGCTGGGGTGCGAGCGTGTTGACCCAAACATGCTTGGTGGTCATTTGTTAAAATTCCGTCTAAATTGGCTGGATCATCTACTCAGACCTCCTAAGCTGACGGTTTGTGCTCACCAGCCGCTTACTGCCAGGGTGCCGCAATTTGAGGCATATTTTCTAAATGAGAGCACTTTTGACTTCTTTATTGGGAGCAAAGTTTCCGCAAAATTAAGGCATAGCATTTATTGACCTGTGCCTTTCACACAGAATACGGCGAAGTGGGACAAATGAAGGTGGACAACTATTCCTGATAGGCTTCAGTAATAGGTTGAGCTGCGTTGGATAGAAGCAATTAGCCTCTTCCATTTTGAATTTCCACAACATCAGTGTAACAGCATCATCTGCATTTATTTACCTGTGTCTTTCACACAGAACCCAGCAAAGTGGGACAAATAAAGGCACACTAATAGCCTCAATAAACTGCAGTGGATAGATGAAGTCATTAAGATAATAATAATAATAATAATACCCCGCCACCCTTGTTAGGACAAGCGTTTAAGAAAATGGATGGATAATAATAAATCTCAAAGTGCACAGCGCAGGCAACAATAAAAGCAATAAAAGCACACAGTAAGAAGAAGAAAAAAAAAGTTTCCGCAAAATAGGCTCAACAAGAAGAGTCTGCATTTATTTTCTGTGCTTTTCACATTGAAGCCAGCACAGTGGGGGAAATGAATGCACGCGCATAGCGTCACCAGCTGTCAATAATTTGCTTGTTTTCATTAGCACTCTTTGTGAAAGAGGCCTCTTCATCTATCCACCGCAGCACAACAAATTGAAGGCCAGTGAGGCTATTTGTCAGGGATTGGTATGGTAGTGGACCCAAGTGCAAGGAAACAGAGTTGAGGTTCAATTTTTTTAAATTTTTAATTAAACAAAAATGGGCAGGTAAACGAGAAAACAACAAAGTCCATAATCAAAAACCATTGAGCTAAGTAAAAGGCTTGACAAGGTGCAACGACAAGACATGACACTGACACACACAATGGACCACACGTCGAGAAGAAAATTCATGTCGTATTTTCCACTGGACAATTGGGAATTTATTTTGATATCCGAGTTTCCGAGCTGAGAGAACTATTCAAGTTTCAACATGGCGAAGGTTTCGTGAATGGCAGGAAATATTAACACATAAGGGCGTTGTCATCCACTAGCAGGTTGTTTTAGAATCTACACAATTACGCATCATACACAATTCAATGTCCTGTCCTTTACAACTCATTATTTGCCTTAATTGTTCAGTTTCACGAGCAAAGAGTACGTCAGCTTCCATGTGTATTTTTTTGGGAAACAACAACAAAAGCACATGTACAGAACTCGGTCGTAATTAGGAGTTCCCAAGTGGTAAGGTCCATCTTTCCCATAGCACGTGAAGGCAGGGCAAATACACCAACACTAACTGACATGACGAGACACACCTGGGCAAGACACAGGTGGCTGAGGGCAATGATTGGTTGACACACGAGGAACGGCAGGCAAACAAAGGTGGACCAAATAAAGCTGGACGAGACAAGGGAAGGACACAGGGACAGCATAACAAAACACAGACAAAAAAAATAAAAGAACTCCCAAAAACAAAAACCCAACCTCACAGAACCGAAACATGACACTATTAGCATGCACTAATTTTTCCCACTTTGCTGGGTTCTGGGTGAATAAATGCGGACTCTGCCTTTACTCCAATTTTACACAAACGGTGTGAAAAAGGCTCACGTCATAATCTCATGTTGGCCTTCTTTAAAACACATTCCCCGTAAAATTGGCCAAACAATACTGTCGAGTCTGCATTTATTCGCCTGTGCCTTTTATACAGAACCCAGTCAATGACCTCACTTGCCTTCAATAAATGATCAGCCTGCATTGGATAGATGAAGACATTAGTGTCTTTCATACAAATTCCGCCTAATTAGCGTATCAGTGGCAAAACGGTGGAGTTAATTTTGACTAGCCTGTACCTCGTACACAGAACCTAGCACAGCCCCTTTCTCACAGAGAAATTGGACATAAATAATATATATAAATTGGTCAGTAAATGGCAGCTTACTATGAGCAAAAGGCCTTAATAAAGGACTTTGGAATCAAGCATTAGGACTTAAAAACATCTAAACTGGTCATTTAGGAATCTGTGGTCCCATAAGCTTTTTATGAGGGATTTCTGTCCATCTTGTTTGCAGGCAGCATTATAGAGTCACAGCGAGGCAAAGGGATCACGGCAGGTTTAACCTCCATGGCTATAAATTGACAAAACAAGACACTCTTTCTGCTTGGTCCTCTTCTAATTACAGCTACAATCTGCCATCCGGACGTTTCACACTGCAACCTAATCCCGCTAAAGTGGAAGCATTACGTCCTGCTCAAATCTTGTTTAGGTCTTGTTGACTGTGAGCTGATTGTTTAGGTTGAATAATCCCAAAAATAAGCCTTAAATCTGAGTGGCGGCGCATTCAGAAACATGCTGTTGTCATCACAATATAGAAGGAAATGACAAGCTTCTGTATGCTTCATGAACTTGGACAGTGATATCATCAGAGGTGGGTAGAGAAGCGTTCCTTCAATGTAATATTACTCAAGTAAAAGTAACAAATGGTCCTAAAAAAAAATCACTCAAGTTCAATTAAAGAAGTATTAGCTGAAAATACTACGCAAGTACTAAGTAATTGCTTGAACATGAAGTCAGATTTTTATTTTATTTTTAAACAATGTCATCAGATTGACAACACATAAAACTATGTGCAAACGCTGGTATCTTCAAATCACAAATTAATAATAATAATAACTTTTTGAGCTCCTCGTGTTCTAACTTCTGCCATGGTGCTAAAGCAGGCGTGCGCAACGAGCAGTGTCCTCCTTTTTGCTTGTTTCAGAGCTTAACGACCCACGTACAAGTTCATTATTTGATTGAAGCTAATATGTGAAGATAATGCTCCCTCCAAAAGCGAACAGTGGCGCGCGGGGGAGGTGGGGGCGGTTGTTAGGGGGTTGAACGGGTCTCTATAAAGACTCGTTTCCCGTCGTCACAAGGGCCGTTCGAAAGACTCGAATCGTTCGCGAACGTCACATTGCTCGTGTCCGCGGAAATGCTCCCACTGCCCCACACAGTCCGTCAAGCGGAGCGCTTGCGTGAAAATACGGTAAATCTAATGTATGAATGGGCCGGCGGGTAACGACTCTAGTGTAGCCCAATATAGCGGAGTAAGAGTAATGGAGTAAATGTAACTCGTTACTACCTGCCTCTGGATATAATACAAAATGGCGGACAAGCCAAATGATACATTTTGTCATTAAAAGGTTATATTTCACCATAAAAACTTTATACTTTGCCTTATACATACATACATACATACATTTCTAGCTGTCCATCGTGCTCTAAAGGGGGATCGGAAGTGGGAAGTCGGGGTGGGGTGTTAGCGACGCTGTCGCTGATGCCATTTCACGTGGGCGTGCAGTCCGATCCTTGAGCCGCATACCTGCTCGCAAATGGGGCAAGGGAACCCGGATACCAGGGGGGTACCAGCCGCCCGTTGGTGTCGTTTAATGCGCCTCTCGGATCGTCTTTCTTGGATGGTTTGATGCATTTGTGTAGCTGCAGTGGCACAAGTCATCTTCCAAGCTGATCTGCCAAGTGCCAGAGTTTCAAGCTGCGTGGGATTGATGTTGACGTGCTTTAAGAGGTCCCTGGTCCAGTCCTTGAAATGCCGTTTTTGCCCCCCAGCAGAGCACTTTGCGCCTCTCAACTGGCAATTGAGGACCTGGCGGGGTCGACGGTGGTCAGGCATGCGGCTGGTGTGTCCAATTCACAGAAAATGCTTCTTAGCCACGGCTGCTTCCATGCAGATAAAGTTGCTATTCTTGAGGATATCTGTATGGGGGACTCGATTTTCCCAGGACAGGCCAAGGATCTTCTGTAAGCAGCGGATGTGGAAGGCCTCCAGTTAATGAGCGGTAAGGGGGTCCATGACTCGTAGAAGACAGTGGAGAGACATACTGCATTGTACACGGCAAACTTGGTGCTGACCTTCAAGTTTCTGTTTTCGAAGACCCTGCTGTGTAGGCGACAAGGGAACAGCATGAGGTGGAGCCAAGGAAGGTGAAGTGATCCACTGTGATCAGTGGAATGCCATTTATATGAAAACTGGGGGGTGCGGAGGTTTGGGTAGTGAATTGGGACATGACCTCAGTTGTGTGAATGTTAACCCGGAGACCAAATAATTGGTACAGACTCGAAATGGAGGTGAGGGCGTGCTGCATAGAATCTGGGCCGTGAGCCAAGACAGCACAGTCATCAGCGTACTGAAGCTCACAGATTTGACAGGTTTTTGTCTTCGTGTGGACCCGGAGCCGCCGGATGTTGAAGAGGCTTCCATCTAGGCGGTCCTCCACATGGACACCATCTTCATGTCGCATGCTACGGTGGAAGAGGTACGTGATGGCGGAGAGGAGGATGTGAAAGAGCACTGGAGCCAAGACGCAGCCCTGCTTTACCCCAACGTTCACCTTGAAGGGATCTTACTGGAGTTCACCTGTGAGCGCTCTGGCTTGCATCCCATCATGTAGCTGCTGGAGGATGCAGAGAAACGTGGGTGGTGTTTCCACAGCAACTCACGGTTGTTGGTGTCAAAGGCTTTGCTGAGGTCAATGAAGGCTATGTAGAGGTCCTTGTGATGTTCTCTGCTCTTCTCCATTAGCTGTCTTAAGACAAATCTAGTCTTCCGAAAGCCACACTGAGTTTCCGGAAGCACAGCTTCCGAAATGTGCTCAAGCAACCCGCTGAGCATGATTCTTGCCAGAATTTTTCCTACGGTGGAGAGGAGAGAAATTCCTCGGCTGTTTCCGCAGACTGTTCTGTAGCCTTTCTGCTTGTTGATAAGCACAGTGTAAGCAACCTTCCAATCCTGTGGGACAGTTCTCTGTTTCTCAGATGTGTTGGATCAGGAGATGCAGGCGGCGCGTGAGGAGATACCCTCCATGTTAGAGAACCTCTGCAGGGATGCCATTGGGTCCAGCGCTTTTGTTATTCTTTAGGCCCGCCATGGCTTGCCGGGTTTCAGAAAAAGATGGGGTGGCGAGGTCCATGATTGGTGGCAGGTCTGGGAAATGATCCAAAATGTGTATATCGACAGTGTTGGTGTGGTTGAGAAGACTTTCAAAATGGTTTGCCCAGCAAACAAACAAACAAAAATGCGCACACACACACACACACACACACACTGTACAGTACATCATGTCCATCATTAATAGATACAGAACAGGTTTGACGATTTGAAGACCCCATGCCTGAAAAGACACAGGAAGTCTGCCATTTTCATTTGAAGTTGCCATTTTAGGAAGATTTTCACAATTTCCAGGGCCCTTCAAAACAGTATTGCCCTAGAGATTTTGTCCAAATGTTATCAAATTTGAGCTATGTGTAAAGCGCTAGTCATAAAAAAAAAAAACCTCTTCAGAATTCAAATGAATATCTGTATGTGGCACAGCAGAGGCCCAATCAAGATTGTTTCATAACACTTCCTGGTATGTCCCCTATGACTCCAATTAGCTAATAGTTGACTTCAAGTTTGAAATAAAGTGAAGCCCTGAGCACAAAGACAGCATTGATGACGCAGAGGCGCACTGTGGACCAAATCTCACTCGCTGCAACATTTCTGTCTGGCCACATCTGAGGTAAGAACTCTTTATCTGTTCATAACTTCATTTGGTCATAAGCAGGATTAAGCACACAAACTTGCCTACATGAATTTTTAAACAAGATTTGTTGACTTATTTGCGAATTGTATGTTTTGTCATACTTTTGGTTCACAAAAAATGAGAAGAAGCACTGTTGAAGATGACTGCATTGTTTTTGATACGAGTGTTTGTATACAGTGAGCTGCGATGCATGTGCATTGAAATAATTCAATCAAAACCTTGTTTAAATGTGATTCTTTCCCCTCAACTATAGCTATCTATAATCTCTTGCCATTTTCTCCTGTAGCTAATATATGTACATTTAAATTTGGAAATTAAAAAAAGATGGATTAAATAACCTATCACAACCTATTTTACAATGCATCCTTCTTGTTCAGTAGCATAAGAGTTGCATAATGGAAGTGCATGTGATCCAATTGTCATTGTTAACTAAAATTTAGCTACATGTCCTCAGTTGTAGGCTAGTTGGCTAATTTGTGCTTTAGTTATATTGGCTGTTGTAAATAGTAACCCCCCCCCCCCCCATTTATTCCCACCTAATCACAAAACTTTATTTTTAAGTCTGCTAGCTTAATGCTAACACATAACAGAAAATGCCATAGATGGGCTAACTAATAGCCCATTCTGGCATTGTTATAACAATTTTATAGAGTGCCACAAGACACCTAAGAATTGGTTTCAGTTGTGAAATAAAGCACAATATGTCTGGTTTACCAGCAAAACCTTTCATCTTTGTCAGATTTCAAAGGTGAAGCTCACCATGAAGCTGTTTTTGGTACTGGTGGCATTCATTGTGCCACTCATTGAAGCTCAGGTGCCTCACTGGGGCCCGTGTCCAGAACCCGATGTTCAACCAGCTTTCAACCTCAAACAGGTCATATCTCTCTTTTTTTCTCTTTCTCTCTTTCTCCTTTAAAAAAATTTAACAACTGAAATAAATGTGTATGCCAAGGCATCACTGTAACTAACAAAGACCAGTGTGCTGTTTATGTGCAGAAAAACAAGCAATTGTAAAACTCTGATCAATAGGAGTCATTGCACAAACATCAGCCACTGCCAGTCCAACCATTTGGAATGTCCCGTACAAGGAAGATCACACACTGTACGTCTTTAGACATCAAGCTAACACTTCTGTTAGTTGTAGCCAAATTCAAATAGTTCTCAATTAATGCTGATGCCTTTTGATCGTCTTAGTTTATGGCCTACATGTGTTTTTCATACATTTCCCCCCCCTGCCTTAAGTACCATCTTTCTGAAACCCAAACCTACCAGCACTGATGTCATGTTCAGGTTGTGTACTTCTTTAGACAGCAAATCCAAACCTTCCTTCACAGTTATTTTGGCTATTCAACAATCAACTCTACCCATTCAAAACAATGATCATTATGCCTGTTACAGTTCATGGGGAGGTGGTTCGAAATCGCCAGACTGCCGACGCAGTTCGAGAAGGGCCGCTGCATCGAGACCAATTTCACATACAGAGGAGATAGGTCCATTCGAGTTGTTAGCTCAGAAATACTGTGAGTGGGGAAAAAAGATATGATGATGATGACATTTCTCGGAATATAATATTATATATAACAAGAATTGTCTCGATCGACAGGAAAGGAGAGCTTAGGAAAATCGAAGGAACCGGTGTGACTGAGGATCAGAAGAATCCTGCCAAACTTGGAATAAGCTACTCTTACGGTGAGATTTAAGTCATCTTGTCAAGCCCTTTAATAAATATATACAGATCAGGTTTTAAATACAATTTTAACATACTTTGGTGACTTGAGTTCAATTTGTTCTGTGACCATGCTTGTCACTTAAACCACTAAAATCGTCTTTCCCCATTGAAATGAATGCAAACGCTACAGTTGTACTTGAAAGTTAAACTTGTGAGCACAACTGTAAATGTAAAAAAGCTAAACATTAACGTTTAATAGCACAAAGAAAGCTATGAATCGTCGCCAACAATTCACTTGCACATCTCTACTCATGTCAACTTCAACCTTTGAAGGTATTTTAAGCTGTTTTCTTACCATACATAAGTTGACATACCCTTTGAGTATATACACTTTCAAGCACAACTGTACATGACAGACTATCACAATACTCATATATTCTATATTCTCTACGAAAAGTGACTAATATAACAGTGTTTTACTGAGTCACTTACAGTGCTAGTAGTAGTAGTATATAATAGTATATATAATCCATTCATAAATAATAAAGGCCAACTTCAAAATAAACCTTTCAAGTAATATGGGGAGCGCAATGCAAGAAATGCTTTTATTTTTCCCGTTTTTCCCGGGAGCGTTTTGCCTGTCGCGGCGCAACGGATGACTTGACTCGTCTTGCGGAATGTGTCTGCCGTTCATATTGCCAGCATAAACTATTGCAACCAAAGTCAATAAAACAACTTTGTCCTGAAATCTCGTTTGATCGCCAATTAAGGGCACTAAAAGAAGACTTAATTACGCTGACATTGTATCGCATGGTGCCTGTTGCCAGTGTTTAGGGCGTCTACAGTGTTAGTGTGCTAAAGGTGCTAGCGGCTGCAATTAGAGCCATCGGACTACTTTTCAAAGGCAGCCTAATCGACGTGATGATTGGATACTTTGATGCATGCTGACAGCCGGACACAGTTGCCATGCAGAGAAATCAGTTTAATAAACCAAGCTCACTCCATTGTGCAGTTGACAGTCGGCAAAATCACAACTATAGTTCTGACGTCACAAAAACGACTCAACTCGGAACTTCATTTCATACAAAGTGCTGTACATGGAGTAAAAATCAGTCATGGAATAAAGACAGGTAAACCAAACAAATTAATATCGTAAGTGGGTAAATTAATAAGTAAATAAAATAACACAAGTAGGTAAGTAAAAAATTAATTAATAGTAAAATACAACAGGCACTTTAAAACATTGAAACAATGAGCCTCATGCCAAGTCAAACGTCAAAGAACAAAGATGTGTTTTAAGAGTGGGTAGAGAGGGAAGTTGCCTAATATTTAATAGGAATTCCAAAATCCATTGGGTGAGATTTGTCTAAAACCTCCCTAACTTTCTAGAGGGGAAAATAATGTGCTGTAAAGCACAATATACATTGAAGTAGAAACAAATATAAATAAGTTGATCTAGAAATGAAAGTTGGTCGAATATTATTAAGGCAAAATATATATTTTTAAGTCTCATGTATTCATAATTGTTCTTTCACCAAGCAAAAATATATGTTTTTATCAAATATATCTGATTATTCAATATAATTTTCCAAGGATATTTGAATACCAAAATATTCAATAGCTGCAGCACTAGAGGGGACTGCAACCCGTAGTGCTATACTGTTACGGTGTGTGGGGGGTGGAGGACCCAAATGCAGGAAACAGGGAGGCAAGGCAGGCTTGCAACAGGTTGGAAGAAAAAAGGGATTTTATTTCCCAAGGAACAAACCAAGAGACAAACAAGGGATGTAGAAAATGCTGTTAAATAATAGACCAAAAATCAGAAACCAAGTAACAAACAAAAACTCACTAGACTAACCAGGGCAATGACAGGACGACTGACTGACACAAATTAATGATCCAACAAAGAATGCAGGGAAGGAGGAAACTAAATATGAGCAAACTAATGAGACAATGACAAACACCTGGACATGACACAAGGGGCCGAGGGTGCTGATTGGAAGACACAAGAGGACCGTTATGACGGGCACAATGACAACAAGGAGACATGACAACGAAAACCAAACCCTAACCAAACAAAACATAGATCATGACAAAACACAAAACAACAAAACTAATCAACCCAAACCATAAAAGTACTCCCCCCTCAAGGGACAGATCCCAGACAGCCCAACAAAGTCCAAAACAAAAGAGCCCAAAACAAAAGAGTCCAAAACCGAGGCGAGCAGAAGTGGGGCATGGAGGCGAGAACACAGCCAACCTACCAAGGCCAGTCAGGAGGTGTCCCGGACGGCAGATGAAGGGTGCCCGGCGGGCGTCCCAAATGCCACACTGGAGCAGAAGGCGGCCATGCAGGGTCCGCGCTGCCCTGGCACGGAAAGCAGAAGGCTTGCGCCGCCGGAAGAGGATGTGATGGCGGCCGCAGGATTTGCGCCGCCGGAAGGGGATGCGATGGCGGCCGCAGGGCTTGCGCCGCCGGAAGGGGGTGCGATGGCTGCCGCAGGGCTTGCGCCGCCGGAAGGGGATGCGATGGCGGCCGCAGGGCTTGCGCCGCCGGAACGTAAGCAGAAGGTGGCCGCAGGGCGTGCGCCGCCAGAAGTGGATCCAGCGTGCGCTGCCAGAATTGGATCCAATGGCGGCCGATTGGCTTGAACCGCTAGAAGGGGATGCGATGGCGGCCGCAGGGCTTGTGCCGCCGCAAGGAGATGCAATGGCGGCCGCAGGGCTTGCGCCGCCAGAATGTGAGCAAATGGCGGCCACAGTGTTAGCGCCGCTGGAACAGGAACATGGGCTTGAGGCTGCAGCAGCAGGGGAGCAGGCGCTTGAACATAGAGCTGCAGCGACAGAGATGCGGAAGCTTGGTGCTGCAACGGCACAGGCGAGGAGGCCAGGGGCGGCAGCGGCTGAGCTTGAACTTTAGGCCAACGAGGACCAGGGACTTGAGGTTTCCAAAGAGCCGGGATGGGGACTTGCTGCTGCCGTGAAGCAGGGACTGGGGCCTGCTGCCGCCCTGGAGCAGGGACTGGGGCCGGCTGCCGCCTTGGAGCAGGGACTGGGGCCGGCTGCCGCCCTGGAGCAGGGACTGGGGCCTGGGGCCGGCTGCCGCCCTGGAGCAGGGACTGGGGCCGCCCTGGAGCAGGGACTTTGGCTGGCTGTCGCCCTGGAGCAGGGACTGGGGCCGGCTGCCACCCTGGAATAGGGACTGGGGCCTGGGGCCGCCCTGGAGCAGGGACTTTGGCTGGCTGTCGCCCTGGAGCAGGGACTGGGGCCGGCTGCCGCCCTGGAACAGGGACTGGGGCTGGCTGCCGCCCTGGAACAGGGACTGGGGCTGGCTGCCGCCCTGGAGCAGGGACTGGGGCCACATCAGCCTGCCGCCATAGAGGTTGGGGAACACAGGAGACACTAGGGACCGAGGGTACAGGAACTAAAGACTCAGGACTAGAAGGGTCAAAACAAGGTGAGGGAAACAACGGGTAACTAAGTGACGTGGGGCTAAGGGGTGCACACGAGGATGAGGAACGGGGTGACAAAATAAACAATAAAAAACTCATATGCACTCAAACCATAATCAGGTGACTCCATTTCTTCATCAAAATCATAATCTAAATCAGAATATAAACCAAAACAGGGGTCAACAAAAATGTGGGGTGGCAAAACAGTGTCACACGGAAACACTTGGGGAGCTACACGACACAGGTGAGTGGAACACGATAGGTGTGGCGTGAAAAGAATCATCTAAAGAAAACCGTGATGAATACTGGGAGGGGCTAGAAAAATGATTGTGAAAATCAAAATCTATGATAATCTGGACCAGAAAGTAAATCAACCAAAATAGGGCCATCTTCAATTGCAGTGAGGTCAGAATCTGAATCTAAAAAGATGTGTGTGTGGGGAAGGGTGGGGGACTGAAGGGACATGCTAGGAGTAGAGGAGACAGGTGCATGGGTTACAGACGAAAGAACAGAACTTACAAGTCGGGCGTGGGGGTGGACGCCAGGCTTAGGGCGTTTCGAAGCCGACTGGCGTGCCGGTCTTCCTGCTGGGTCCTTTTCTGGTTGGACCATTTTGTTTTGGTGTGTGTGGGGTGGAGGACCCAAAAATAAGGGTCGTGGAAAACTACTATTAACCAAAATACCAAAAATCAGAAACCAAGTAACAAACAAAACTCACTAGACTAACCAAGGCAAGGACAGGACAAACGGCGGCATCAGAAACACAAACAAATGATCGAACAAAGAATGCAAGGAAGGAGGAAACTAAATAGGAGCAAACTAACGAGACAATGACAAACACCTGGACATGACGCAAGGGGCAGAGGGTGCTGATTGGAAGACACAAGGGGACCGTTATGACGAGCCCAATGACAACATGGAGACATGACAACGAAAACCAAAACAGAACCAAACAAAACACAGATCATGACGAAACACAAAACTAACCAAACCCAAACCATAACACTATACTGTACAATACAAAATCTAAATGGAGGCACGGTTGTACTCATACATGCGTCTCTTATCCATCAGTGCTGCCCTTTTCCCCTTACTGGATCCTGTCCACCGACTACGTGAACGCAGCGGTGGTGTACTCTTGCACGGACATCCTGCGTCTCTTCCACCTGGACTTCGCCTGGATCCTGAGCCGCACGCGCACCCTGCCAAAGTCAACCGTTGACAGCGGCAAGGAGATCTTCGCCAACAACAACATCGACGTGATCCGCATGATGGACACCAAGCAGCAGGGCTGCGACAAAGACGCGCCTTGGGTTGATGACCAGCTCTTCGAATGATTTTTTTTTTTCTCCAAAAATAATGCTTTTGTTGAGAGGAGAGGAGTTAAAATGGTCTGGAAATGAGCAAGCCAATGTAAAATTGATTACAATATACTGAAGCAGTTAGTTTATCACTATCACGTGGAGCCTAAACCAGTGACGCAAAGCTGGCAATTAACCTTTTAAATTCAATTCATGTGTGCTCTTGTTAGTTTTCCGTATTCATCATCTAACTCCATTTTTGTCATTCGGGGGTCACTAAGATTTCCTGCTGTTCTAGCAACACCAGAGACGACACCTACTTCAAAATGGCCCCCCACAACAAACGTAGTTAGCATTAATCATAACGTTGTCACCGCTTCAGAACGTCTACTTCCTGCTTAGATGCATTCTACAGCCTGCCTCGGCAATAAACACTCACTTCCTGTTTAGATAGTCTTTGCAGTCTGTCTAGAAAATAAGCTAAATACTTGCTATAAAATTCCTGTTTTGAAATATTTTCGCACCATTAAAGGCAATAAAAATCTATTCCGGTTTCAATATCATCTGAAGTCTGTTTAGGTTCCTGTTTCAGTATCATTACAGTTCATCAAAGCATTATACTTCTACTGTTTCCCTATCTTCTTCAGCATCTGCATTTACAAGTACATCTAACAAAATTCCTGTTTGGATATCTTTTGCAGCCCGTCGAGTCGATAAACATCTGCTTCATCTTCTGAGATCTTCTGCAGCCTGTTTAGGCAGCTAACACATCATTATGTGCCGCGGGTTGCTGTTTCCACACAACACAATCGGATTGATCTGATGTCACGTGATTCTTAATGATCTATCCTCGATACATGGATTCATCATGCCCATGTTTTATAGGTTGTGATGGGCATGAAGGGCAGGCTGGTTTCATGTGACTTCTTTAAAAAGGTGCCTGAAGATGGCTATCTGTGTAGCTAGCTTTGTAGCCTCCCATTGTGGTGACACAATGTCTGGTGTTTTATTGTAACTGCTGGGTTAAGTCGTAACCGCTAAAAGCCAACAAAAAATGTCGGTCTGACAAGCAGAATTAGAAAGACGCCTAAAACATCTGCTGCTCAAACAAAAGCCATCACATCAGTAGTCCCTACTAATTGTAGCACAGAGTGTGTGCTGGAACACACACCGACATCGTAAAATCAACATAAAAGACTCCATGATTGTATCCAACAGGCTTACATGAAATGTTTGCATTTGATGTGTTTATACCAGCGTTTGATACCGCAACATGGGCTTAATAGTACACTCTTCTTTTTATGACACATTTATTAATTTTTGCAGTCCGTTACTGATATCGACAATTTTCTAACTTGAAAGCTTGACCCGTGTCAGAAATCTGACCCCCCCAGCTTGAATGCTAAATTCAAACCCTGAGCCAAATTTATATCCTTTTCAAATTTCAAGTCCTTACCCAGGCTTGAAACCCCAATTTAAAACTCTAATCATAAATCCTGAAACCTAGAGTTTGAAACCTTGACTTGAACCCTCAACAAGTCTTCAAACTGAAAATTTGAAACCCCAACTTTCAACACAAACTTGAAAGCTGAATTGTGTCTAGAAACCCTTGTTGGAAATCCTAACATTGGCTTGAAACCGCAATTCGAAACATTAACCAAGATTAGTGTTTCACTCTGGGCACCACTGTACTTTATTTGTCCCGCAAAATCTGTGCTTGTTCTAATAATAACAATAATAATAATAATAAGTAATAAGAGTAATAATAATAAAACTATAATGAGATTTTGGCGTGATACGGTCAGCCATAACCATGACAACAACAAGGCATCAGTTTGTCGCTCACAAAAAGGCCCCTTCACGGCCGCCATAGTTGCTTTTTTGTCGCTGACCCACTTCTGCTCAACACTTAGAATCAAAAGACTTTTCTCATTGAAGCTACGCCGGCATAACTAGGATATTGTGATGATGCAAAAAAACAAACAAACAAAAAAAACGTGACCATCACACGGGATTGTTTTGTTAGCCCCATGTTGCTATCTTCAGCTAGCCCGTTCAATAATACACGGGCAACAACTGCGTGCTAAAGATGAGTCGTCGCTGGTCTGAGGGACAACGCACAGCAACATCTCAATTACCTTTGTAAACACTTCACTTGTGATACGGCATCCCAAGTCACATTCAAGTGGTGAGTGATATAACAGTACAATTATTATTATTATTATTATTTAAGATGTAAATGTATATTTATGGTGTATGATGTGTAGGCACTTGTACAAAAAATATGAATCAAAAACACTGTAGTATTTATCAGTAAGATCATGAAAATGCTGTGAAATGAGAATATTTACTTTGCAAGTCAATTTACGAGTGCACCCCTAAATTTTCTTCCTGTGCTCCTAAAATTTTAATGTTAGGGGCTACTTAGCTCCTCGCAAAAAAAAGTTAGTCTGCAGCCCTAATATATGTGCTATAAATGGGCAAACCACCATCAGCGAGTCTGTTTAAGTTTAAGTTCAAATATCTGTTGCTTAAAGAGTTATATATGAATTTACCATGATGTGTTAGCATTAGCATTAAGGTAGAGGCAAAAGGTTCAACTAAGTGGTTATTTTAAATAGACAATGTGCAATTCAAGTTTTTATATTTAAAGAAAATTTCAACGAGGAGTGAAAATAAACAGCTTGAAGCCTCTCTTTTGAAGAACTGTTTACTAGTTGTCCAAATGCTGGCATTGTGATTTTGATTGAGTTCACTACCAACATGCAGCGCGCCGCTCACCCATATCACAACAAGTCTGCGCTCACAAAACAAAGAAAAATAAATAAATCGTCCGAGTGATGGATCATATCTCAAAAAATGTGTATACGTTGGCTCACCTGTATATAGTAAGGCACCTCATTATGTCTTATATTGCCCTCAGATGGTCAAGGTGCACACCAGAAGGAGCAGCACGATGCCCATTGAATTAAAGACCTGGAATAGATTGGTGGTATTTCAATTTATTCCAATGGGGAAAGGTGAGTAATTTGAGTTACAAGCATGGCTATGGAATGAATTAAATTAGTAGCCCAAGGCACGGCAGAAGTTTGTGACGCCAGTCCTGGAACACATCTCATGCATAGAAATGGGCAGCAGAGGTACGATGCTTCGATGCAGCTTTGTGGACAAAATGTCTCCCTGTCAGAGACATGACCACCACTTTCTGTGGCTGGACCCGAGGACCCGTTCTTCAACGGTGACATTCAGTAACAGGCCGTGATTGATCTTATACGAGTCCGCCATACGGAACATTCGTCCTCGTAAGAAGAAAACCTGCCATTTTGCTTCCGTGTCTTAATGACATACAATTTTCTTTCCGTCATCATCCTGCTTTTTAACCTCAGTCTGCAGATGTTCTTCAAATCCCACAGATTCTTTGGCCAGGGCAGAGCAACACCTGGCAAGTAATTATACTTATGATGGGATCCTGTAAACATGTCATACGTGACATGTGACGAGTGATGTGTTAGAGCCATACATACACGATTGCATTGTGACAATTGAAAGTCCAAAATGGTCAATTGTGTGTGAAGTCCATAAGTGTGAGTGATTGTTTGTCTATACGTGCTCTGTGATTGGCTGGTGACCCGTCTAGGTGTATCCAACCTCTCACCCAAATTCAGCTGGGATTGACTCCGATTCTGATTTAAGACCAGACCCAAACACAAGCTCAAAAATCCAACACTGAATTGAAAACCTAACCCCTATGAAACTCTTACTTGATTGGATTTATTTGATTTCATTCTGTATAATGCTCACAACCACTAGAGGGCGCATTTGCCTGCTATCTGGGGGATTCCGATGGTATACTGTAGTCACGTACAGTATTATTTGACTCCAGTAATATGTAATTGTCTTTTTCAGCTAGCATCTATCAGCTTAGATGTTCAAAAACAAAAGATAAATGAATTCATATTTTGGTGGTTGAGAAAATTACAGGAGATTGGCATCGAATGGTGTGCTCCACGTTAACAGGCACCGCATCATGTTTACAAGAGTCTGTTTTTTCATGAGATTGTTATTTACAAGCAGCGTGAGTCTCCCAACCCACATTTTCTTACCCGCGTCAACATGGACGGCTGATATGGCAAAGAGGGAAAGAATTAGGGGTGTGCCAAAAAATCGATTCTCATAAGAATCACGATTGTCATTTAGTACGATTCAGAATCGATTTTAAATGTCCCAAAATCGATTTTATTTAAATTATTTTATACTGTCTTCCCTTTGTCTATGTGTGCCTTTATTTGGAGCGCTGTTCATGTTGTACCCATTTTGGCCACTTAGGGGCAGTGTGGTTCAATGGGGTCTAATACACTGTTAAGTTGTAGCCACATTAGCGAGTAGAAGGAAAAAGTCACGATCAATTTATTCCAATAAAAGTATTTTTTTTGCAGCGTGGAGCCGTTCTTTTGAGTGATAAAAGTGCCGCAAGTAGAACACTAATTAGCATTAGCGAGTCAGACTGAAGTAGATCATTACGATTCCTTGAACATCTATAAATTGAAGCAGAAATCATTGTCAATCAAATCATTTTGAATCAAAAATCGTTCCTAATCGAAACGCACACCCAAAAATCGGAACCGAACCGTGGGACATTCAAAGATTCCCACCCCATTTTTTTTTGCTTTGACTTGCAACATGAATTTGAGATGAAGCGCTGTACGGTGGTGGCAGGTGCTTCTACTCGATTCACAACAAGCAGCAGTTTGGCAGATACACTGTAATTAGTAGAGCTTGGACTCAACATTTGCTATTTGTTTTGACATTAGCCACAGAATGACCAAATCAACTCAAACGGGTTACTCACTCATTGTACTTTTGCCAAACAACACATCATAGTCTGTTGGCTATGGCAAATGCGCTTCATTTGGCTACTTATGTAACACTTTATTGATCATATGTTTCCAAAGACATTCACTTATCATATTCAAATGTGTAGCATACGCAAATGTGTCAACACACAGATATGTTAACCATTTTAATTTCAAATAATTTACTTTAACCTCCAGGATCCCAACGACAGAACAAAGGATGTTTTTTCTCTTTGGTCTCATTTTAAACCCATTTACGTCGCTAGTAGCCTCATTCTAGCTAGCGCTTAGCTAGCTCATCTCTCAGATCCGGCATCCAAGTTTTGAAAGCTCCCTTTTGTTTGCCGCTAGCAGTGTTAGCTGACCAATAGCAAGGCGTAGGCGTAGCTGGCCAAATATCCCCACAACTACTTCTGGGCATCCTCTCGAATGTAGCACGTACTCACGTAGCTTTCAAGCATGAGCACTCTTCAGGTAGACATATTTTTCTCTGTCGACAATATGCTACGACGTGTTCTAGCTGTCTTCAATAGGAAACATTTTCAACGGCCAAATCACAACTCAGTTCGAGTCGCTACCGATTCATGTACAGCCCTAATAATGAAATAAACATTCCTGCGGAATCAAACAAACTTCAACCTGTTTCTTGCATCTCTCAGATGCGGACATGAAACTGATATTTTTGTGAATTTTAAACAAACACTATCGCTATGTTATGCTAACATCACTTTAAGCAGGGGAAACTGAACAAAAACAGTGCTGCAACAAATGTAGAGAGACAATATAACAATACTCACTGGCATATATTCTTTAATCGCTGCGAAGAACGATTACAATTACTGGCATACTGAGAATCTGAGAGAGGATTTGATCCTCCAGTTCAGTATACCCATATGTCTGTCTGTTTTATACTGCCCCCAGGTGGCTAAGGTGCAGAATTGAAGGAGAACGTGTGACAAAAAACTATTTTATTTAATTGTATTTAACTTTGTCATTCATTGATGATTTTTTTTTAAAGTAGAGTAGTGCCTTGAAGAAGGAGTATCTTGACTTACACCCTTTTTTGTTTTTGTTTCGTTAGCCCACCCCTGACGTGGACAGAGGGGTCCATGCAGGCTACGTGGCATTCCTAAGCATGGTGGACGAAACCCTAAAGGCTCAATTTTCCTCATAGGAGCAGCAGGATTGAGCTTCATTAGCGTGTCCTGGTTAGGGGGTCTGCTTCCACTAATGACTCCTCAGTGCCTCCACCATAAAAAGCATGGCGGCGCTTCAAGGAAAATCATAAACAGGATGATAATGTTTGCGCTCTACTTTTTTTTTTTTTAATGGGTTATATTTCGCTGAATCGCTTTTTACACTGACTCGACGAACAAAAAGTGTTGGGGCACACCTCTTTATCGATTAATCGGAATTGGATGAAGCCTAGTTGGATATTAATTGGAGACAGAATTGTGTGCCTCGAATGTTGCGTGAACCCTGACCCCAGCCTTAATTTTAAACTTCAGAGCTGTCTTGAAATGCTAATTAAAAACCTTAAATCCCTCATTTGAAAGCCTAACCTTTGCTTGAAATCTTAATTTGAAGCCCCAACCTTTACTTCAATCATTTGAAATCCTCACATTGGCTTGCAAACTGAATTTCGAATCCCAAAGTTGGCTTTAAATTGTAATTTGGAGCCCTAAATCTAGTTTCAAACCCTAATTTGGAACCCCAACCCTTGTTTTAATCCTTGAATCGCTAATCTGAAAAACCTTATTACCTATAACCTGTTACCCGTACTAGTTGAAACTCTAACTTGAACCTTTGCTTAAAATTTTAACTTGAGACTCTAACCCTGGGTTTGAAAGTCTAATTTGAAACCCTGACTCTGATTTGAAACCACATCTTTGTTTGGCACAACCCCAAATTTGAAACCCCAATACTATCTTGAAACTGTCATTCTGAAACCTTGACCTTTGTTTCAATCCTAGTTTGAAACACTCACCCTAATTTGAAACGGTTTAAAAATCTAAACCAATCTTGAACCCTTAATTTCAAACCCTAAACCTGTCTTGAAACCCCAATTTCAACCCCTAATCTTGGTTTCAGGCCTGGAGTAATCCTTAATATTACACGCCAAAGTATCAATCATCAGTCTGACACAATGTGGAGTGGCATTCCTCAGGGAAACGTTATAGGTCCATTCATTATCTATAGAGAAGCCTGACCTCGTGGACGTTTGTGTTACCGTCCTGTAAAAGGACCATTTTGCAAGGCTCCAGTTTGGGTTCGATGGAGATGCGCTGCATCTAGGTGGAGTTAATAGCTAACAGCTGTTCATGTCCACCCAATAAACCCATTATGTAAATGTATCAAATCAAATGATAGCAAAAACCTGCCAGGAAAAAACAAACTCCTCTTGTTAATGCGTGCCTCTGCTCCGCCTGGCAGCTAATGACAGGGCTGCCGTTGGATGGGGCAGCGGCCAATCGGGCGGCAGCCAACAGCAACCCCCGCGGCGTTGTCATGTTCATTTTTAACGATGCAGGGGTGGGGGCTCCTTAAAACCGCTGCCGCTGCCCGCCCGTACTATATTGGGCGGCAGAGAGGCATAGTCGGGCAGACAAGCTAAGGCCAACAAGCAGAAGAGGACACAGAGACCACTTGAGCGCCAGTGCAGGTAAAACTTTGTGTCCAAAGTTCTGCTAAAATTGGCATACGTGTCAGATTCTGATGCTTTTTATTTGACGGACAGGAAGTGCCTCAACGTGAACATGGCATCGCCTTCCCTGATCTATGCTGGATTCCTTCTCGCCATCGTTCTCTTACCAGGTGATGCTTCTTTTTTTTTTTTTTTTTGTTTTTACATTTCCTGTAAGGTATATAGAAGGTTTCAGGTTTGAGTGTATTTAATGACCAGAAAGGGGCTGCAAAATGGAAAGTGCTTGTTGCCATTGTCAGTTATTCGTCACTTTTTGCTCAAATAATCGATCACGGGGGCTGCCACCTAAAATTGGCCCTCCATTTTGTATTTCTGTGCTTCTCAAACTTTTTATACCAAAGACCATTTCAAAAATCTATTTCCAATCACCATCATAAAGACCAACATTCAAATCCAGTAGCTTGGTCGGCCCAAGTCTGCATCAAAGATTCAAACCACGTTTAAAGATCGGGAAATAAAACCTGTACTTACTGTATACAAGCATTCAATTAAAATCTATTGTACATAAAAGTGTAAATGTAAAAAAAAAAAAAAAAAGAGTAAATATTTGACATCCATCCAATTTCTTAACTACTTACAAGGGTCAAACAACTGATCTGTATTTAACAAGTGTATTGTATTGGATTAAAAAGAAAGACAATTTAAAACACTGTATGCAGAGATTGCACATTAAATGATTCTTTTGCATACCACTAGAGGGAACCCACGTACCACTAGGGCAGGGGTGCTGAAGTTCGGTCCTCGAGAGCCCCTATCCAGCCTGTTTCCCATGTTTCTCTCCACTAACACACCTGATTCATGATCAGGATCGTTATCAGGCTTCCGCGAAGCTTGCTGATGAGCTGATCATTAGATTCAGCTGTGCTGCAGGAGGGAAACATGGGAAAACAGGCTGGATAGGGGCTCTCGAGGACCGAACTTGAGCACCCCTGCACTAGGGATACTCGTAGAACACTTTGAGAATCACTGTTGTATTTGCTTCTGTTTCTTGTGTTGTCTGGAAAAATGAAAAATTAACCTAGGGCATTATTTTAGGAAGGTGACCATATTCGACTGTTACTTGTGCTGCCAGTGTTTATTTATTGACGGCCCCTGAAATAAAGACATTTTATTTTATTTTTTGTTTTACTTCTGAAAGTGCAAACGTTTAAAGAAGTTTTTAGAATTCCAAAAGCCTCACATGGTTTGAAATCAGATTTTTTTTAAATGATGAAAAAAAACAACAACAATTAGGACCGATACATTGATTTACCAAACACGGTAAATTAAAGGGGAGAGGGTGTGGGGCAGAAGATTTTGAACATTAACAGCAAAACAAACAAACAAAAAAACTATAATTTGACTAAATAATGTCTTCCTTTTTTGTGTTTTATTTTTTTTATTTTTGATGCTTACAAGATACAAAAAGGTGGTCATATTGACCAATGAACATTTAGTATACCAGACAACCAGGAGGGTTATATTTGAATTATTTCTAGCAACCAAAGTACTGCGAATGATGGAAAAATGAACATTATTTGATGTAGTCCATTTAGGAACTACAATGAACGCCTTTCCATTTTTTAAAAGCCTAAAAGTTTCATTTAAACTCTGATAACTTTTTCCATTTGAAGCACATATAGTAGCTTGAATAGGTTTAAAGTTCCCCAAAAAATGGTAAAAAAATGTATACATTTAACTTATTTTGTTAAAAAAAAAATCTTAACGCCCATGTGTTTTAAAATCAGATCTTTTTTTGTAAATTTCTAAAATGAATTAAATAAGAGCTAAATATGTACACACATCAACATTTTAATTAAAACAAAAAATTATGGTTCAGCCTTGCATGGTTTAAAAAAAATACATTGAAAGCCGAATCCAGCATCACATGATTTTAAATCTGATTAAATCTAAAAAGTGAAATACTATTTTAATTAAACTCAAATTAAAGTGTTACTGAATTCATATATTATAAACAAAATAAATGGAATAATTATGCTATTCACATTCTAAGAGTAGAATTCAGGGACGTGCACTGAGGTTGCGACCCGAGAGTAGTTTTGGGGTTTGGCCCGACCTTGAAATATTAAACCCATTTTTCAAAATTGCAAAATGGCACCCATAGAACCGCCGAAATGGCCTCTGATAGATGAAAAGGTCCCCCGACCCCCCCCCCCCCCCCCCCCCTTGAAAAGCTCATGAAAAGTCACATCCAGACGCTGAGCTGCTGCCCCAATCAGCTGAGTAGACAGTTTGACTTTTATGGATGCTAAACTTCAGAAGGAAACCCCTGGTGGAGCGGAGGATATTCCACACGGGAATGTACACAAACACATCCGCATACAGTTTTTCATTTTTCTTTTACAGCACAGCAATAATTAGCGTGGGTGAGGGCCACACTTTGAAGTTTTACAGGTGGAGGTGGCCCCCGGTGGTTGTATAAGCACACAGACGCTAGTTAAAAGCCAGGGCGGGTGCTGCCAGGGCGCCACGGTCCGGGCACCTGCCGCGTTCCGCCCCCCGGGGGCTCTTTTGGGCGGCTCAGCGGTTATTTTTCCCTTCCGTGTGGAGGGAAAGCGCAACATCTGGTCCTTGTCAGCGAAGGTGCCTGTTGCTTGCTAATGTGACTCCTGTTTGTGTTTAACAGAGTTCCTCGGGGCCGTCCCACTCAAGCACGGCAAGGAGGAGGAAGGTGAGGACCCGGGGATGTGTCAATGGGGATTCTCATCACTTTTCAATATGATGTGGGCAAATGAGATGTGGAACATTAAATTGAAATGAAATGTGAACATTTGTACTAAATGACAATTCCAGCTATTGCAGGAGTTGTTCATGCGTCGTTTTGTTGTGCCTTCAAGTTGGTGCGGTGTCTGATGACCCGAAGGCTGAGTTCGCAGCTAACCTGAGGAAGCTGGCGCGCCACAGGAGGAACGCACCCGTCATGGCGGTGCCCCAGTTCCAGCGCGTCCCTGACTTCTGGGCCTGGTACAAGCATTTCATGGACAGCCACAACCAGGAGGGGGTGAGTGCTTCTAACATTTATTATTCAGCTTCTCATGCAGCTTTTGCGTCAGCGATTTTCCTTTTGGTTTCATGAATTACTTTTTGCTCATAGATACTTACAACCTATGCTCCGGAAAATACTACTTACTATTTCCTTAGTACCAAAAAAAAAAAACTTCATATGAGTGGCCCAACTTAACTCATTTGCTCCCAAAACGTATAAATACGTTTTATTTTAACTCATTCACTGCCATTGACAGCTATTGACGTTAAACATTTCTATTAGTTTAACATTTTTCCACTTTTGTTAACAAGAGTATAAAAGCCTAGAATTTGTTTTTATTTTACATTTAGAACAGATATAAAATTTATGATTAATCGTGAGTTAACTATTGAAGTCAACAATTAATGACATTAAAATAATTTAATCACCTGACGTGATTTTAAAAAAAGAAGAAAAGATGATAAAAAAATTAGGAGCGTCGGGCGATTAAATTTTTCAATCGTAATTAATTGCATGACTTCACAAGTTAACTCACGATTAATCATAAATTTTATATCTGTTCTAAATGTACAATAATTTTTTTCTAGGTTTTCATACTCTTGTTAACAAAAGTGGAAAAAATGTTAAACTGTAGAAATAGTTCAAATTAATTTTTAACGTCAATAGCCGTCAATGGCAGTGAATGAGTTAATTACCCATGCTCCCAAAAATGTAAAAAAAAATTTAATGTTTTTTTTTTATGCTAGAGCATACAGAAAGCTTTGATGCAGCCTCAGAACTGAAGAGAATGCTTGAAGAAATTGTAGTTATTACAAAAACGGCCAGCAGGTGGCAGCAGAGTATAAAAGATCAACCATTGCCATGTTGCAAAGAGCTCTTTCCCCCACTGTTTCAAACAGATTTGTGAATAATGATGAAACTTAGCTATATTCTAATGCTAATTGCTGCAAAACGGAAATAGATACAACTATACTTTTTTCCTGATGAAAGAAGAGACTTTAATCTTTCTTTTGCTAGGTTGCATGTTTTTTTTGTTTTTTTATAGTAATAGAACACAATATTCTGTGGGCCTTGCAAAAACAGTCAAAATCCATTAAAACAGCTGGAAGCGAAGGGGGTTGCTTCAGTGAAAATGGCTGGAAGTGAATGAGTTAAGAATCTTTTTTTTTTTTTACGATATCAGCCATCATCACATCCTTGCGGGATGAATTCAATTCATATCTCAACACCACAATATTTGCAATAAAAGTATATAGCAACTTAAAAAAAAGTTAAAGCCACTGTATGTAAATATTGAACATTACATAATTATTTTGCCTACCACTAGAGGGAGCCTGTGTACCACTAGGGATACTCGTACCACACTTTGAGTATCAATATTGTATTTGGTTCTTTTTCTTGTGTTATGTGAAAAAACGAAAAATTAACCTGGGCCATTATTTTAGGAAGGTGGCCATATTTGACTGTTACTTGTGTTGACAGTGTTTACCACACTGAGGTAATTTGTTGACGACCCCTCAAAGAAAGAATTTGCTTCTTCTTCTTTTTTTTTTTTACTTCTGAAAGTGCAAACGTTTTAAAAGGTTTGTAGAATCCCAATAGCCTCACATGGTTTGAAATCATTTTTTTTTTAAAATGATGACCAAAAAAAAATACATTTAACTTAAACATGTATTTTAAATGAAGACAAATTGATTGACCAAACATGGCATATTAAAGAGGAGAGTGTGCGGAGAAGATTTCAAATATTAACAACATAGAGGCTGAGCCACACTGTGTTTGTTTACAGTGTAGCCATATGTCTAGACCCTGAGGCATTTACACTTTCTCTGCCTTCCCTAATATTTTTCATGTGGGAACTTGGCATGCCTCTGAACCGTGGCATATTTTCTGTACTGAAAACTCTGAATCTGAAAACATGTAGCATTACAGCCCAAGACAGAGTCCTGAAATTTCAGAACAAGACAGAAAACAACTTTTTTTCAAACATACTTTATAGGTTGAGGATTTGGACCGTCTGTACGTGGCGTACCTTCAGAACAAGCACAGGACCGAAGAAGGCCCGACCTTCAACCACTACCTCAAACACCTGAGCGAAATCTACAAGGCGTGCGCCGAGTCCGACGACCCAGAATGCATCGCCGAGTCCACCAGCAAGCCCAAGGCGGCCGTGGTGATGCCCGCTCCCGTCAAGTCCGCCGCCGTCCGGATGTGCAACCCCTACGTCGACCCCTACTGTCTCTTCCCGCTGACCTCCAAGGCCGCCGCTGCCCCTGAGCCTGAACCGGTCCCGGCCAAGGCGCATGCCCCCATCCTCACCCCCATGCTGCCCATGCCCATGAAGAGCCCGGCAGGCTTCTACCACTACGCTCCGGTCCTGGAGCCCTTCTTGAACCATGAGCAGAAGACTGAACTGCTGCGGATCTGCAACCACGAGGACGTGGAGTGTCTGCAGTACCACTTAAGGGCGGCGTACGGCTATCGACCCGCCACTGGTCCCGCTCCGTCCTACGCCGCCCTCAAATGTGACCCCAAGGACCCTTATTGCAAGCCAATGATGGTTCAAAAGGCCCCCACTGGGTATTACCATCTGCTCTCTCCGAGCTGCGACCCGGCTACAGATCCCCTTTGTGTGGACAACGTCGCCGCCCCCGCTGGCCTGGGTGCAGAGGCGGAGCCTCAGGAGCAGCACTGCAACCCGCTGTTTGACGCCGGCTGCAACCCACTGACCGCCACCAAGCTGTCTAGCCTCACGAAGCCCGTGCTGGAGTACGCCCCCAAAGGCCAGCCCGCCCACATTGCCGCCCCCCTGACCTGCGACCCCCGCTACGATCCCTACTGCATATTGGCGGCCGCCGCAGCGCTGCGCAAGCCCCAGCCACAACTGCCAGAGCAACAGGTCTGAATCTGACATCCTGAGTAATGTTTTGACTAGTGTTACCCTCACTTTGAATACTTTGAATGATTAATTACTGTACATTGGTACCTTGACTTTGGAGTAACTACGGAACGATTCTCTTGCTATATATTTTTTTTGCCTTGTAATTGTGAGTCAAAATTTGGGGTATGAGCAGGCTTCAGATACGCCACAGCTCCCGTAAAGTGAAAGAAAAATGGAAAAATTTAAGTACTGTAATGCCCTCCCATGTGGGCAAGGAGAGCCACACATCACACAATACAAAATGAAACCACTCGCAAGGAGCTGCTGTATGCTACGACCACTGATCTAAATATAAGACTGGATAGCCGATAGACCATACACACCCGTGCAAGCTGTTGAAGCCACAGGGCGGCCATCTTACTCCTCCCATCTCGCAAGCAGACTACTGTATAAACTGTACATATATGTACAGATTAGTCATATACAGCCCGTAGGCTTTTAGTATAGGGCCGGGGGTAATTGTGGCTCGGCGGTCATTATTTTTTAACAAGTGGACGGTATGTGCTGCTTTGAAGTCGCCCTTTTTCTTTTATCGCTCAGTTCTTTAGACCCCGATATTAGATTTGGCAGTCGCATCTTTTGTTGAATTACAGGTATAATTCTTTAATAAAACATATACAAGTTTCCTCCTGTAAACATCATTAAGCATAAAATTTTACATGTATTTAAGGCAAGTTGTAAAATGTCTATAAAGTCCTCTTGTTTATGTTTAACAAATTTAAAACATCATAAATCATGCTGTTTCTACTAAGTACTGTCTCAAATGTTCTCCAATTTTGATACTGTAAGTAAATGTATAGGATCGTATGCCGAGAAACGTCTGTTGGGAGTAGTAATATGGCGGCCTCGAGGCTTCAAAAGTCTTGGCCAATCGGCTATCTAGTTATATGCATATCAGTGGCTACAACTCACACACAGACACTCACAGACAGTTAAAGACTCCAGCTCATGACATCACTACTAGAAGTGTACAGTAATTACACTTTATAAAACCAGTTTGCTTCTTTACATTGTCCATTGCCGCCGCAAGGAATAGAAAGCATTCGAGTCTGCGTGTCAATTCACACTAGCTGCAGTGCGTTGCGTATGCGGTGCGGAACGGATGCGGCGCTGCGGAAGGTTTCCGCAAGCATTAAAAAAAATTTGGGGAGGGAAGCTAGCTAACTACATAGCATGACATGAGTCGGACATTTAAGGGAAAAAAACGAGCTCAGAATAAATTACACATGACCAAATAACACTATTTAAACACAAATCGTACTTACCCATGGTAGAAGTCCCAGAAATAATGTCCAAAAGCATATCGATCATTTGACAACATGCAATTGTAGCTATTGTTTACCAATAGGACTCTATATATGCAGTTGTTATCTCCAATGTAAACCCCCATGATCTTGTGATCTGGCGGGTGCAGATTTCCAGACACGGACAGCATGCGGTGTGAATTGCAGTCCGTGCGGTGGCCGTATGGAAAACACACCGTGGCTGTTCCGCAGTCATTGTGAATTGGGCGTTAGTGGTACCTTGGCTTACAAGTTTCATTTGTTCCATTACCAAGCCTGCAACTCAATTTACTCGCGCATATTAGAAATCTGTTTTCAATACTGAAATTATTTGAAATGGCATTAGTAAAGAACTAAATTTTTTGGGTGTTTGTTAATTTAAGTTATGTAAATAAATAGATTAAAAAAAACTTAATAATAATAATAATAAATAAATAAATATATATATATATATATATATATATATATATATATATAATACAGTTCTGCATACCTTAAATAAACAAACACAAAAAAATTGTGGTTCTTTACTAATGCCATTTAAAATTATTTCAGTATTGAAAACTGATTTCTAACATACGAGTAAATTGAGTGCAAGCTTGGTCTCGGAACAAATGAAACTCATAAGCCAAGGTACCACTAACAGTGAATGCATTAAACCAACCCGCAACGCTAAAAATCCACAATGTTGAGGGACCACATGAAAACATTTTCAGTTGTTTTACCTCTTCATGCTACAAACAAATTTTAAATGATTAAAACACACTTTTAAGACACATTGTAAATGTCTCGAACACACACAAAATCAATTTGAGCATAAAATGTGTAGAAATTACTGTAGTATTATAGTAACTATAATATGGGCCTTTAAGAGGCGTGGTCTGGAGGTGTGACGTCAGCGTGTGAGTTTCTGGTTGTGATCTACGGCCAATAGCAACTCCTGCTCGAGTGCACTCGTGTTTGTGTTTTACACCTTAATAAATCCTTTCTACATGTGATGGCATTACAGAAAAAAAAAAAAAATCACTTTAGATGGCAGAATTGTAGATAGTGTGGAAACACAGTAGTGATTTTTTACTTGCATAATGCTTTCACGCTGTCTGTTTTGACCAAAACAACCACCAATCAACCAATCAATCAATCAGGTCCGCTACAAGTTGGGCATCCGCGGCAAGACCAAGGAGGGCAACGATTGCTATGTGCACTATGACAAAGACTGCACCCCGGCCGACCCCCACCAGAAGGCCAAGGCTCCGACCGAGCTCCGCTGCCATCCCTTTGACCCCACCTGCGCGAAGTTTGCGGCACCCTCCGCCGTCCGAGCCCGTGCACCCGGCAAGGGCGGCATCATCCTCCCGGACCCGCACTGTGACCCCGAGCTCGACTACAACTGTCGCCTGCGACGTGCCGACACAGATGGCGAAGAGAAAGCGGTGGACCGGCCCGCCCAGGAAGTAACCAAGAAGGCCAAGAAATCTGGCGTCCCTCATTTTGAGGTCTTCCTCAGAGGCATCATGAACCAGCACATGTAGATTTAAGACAAAAATCATAGAATACCTGAAACAGCGACAAAAATGTGAGTAAAAAAAAAAAATCAGCAGTACAGTCAAATGACATGAAAGTTGTATGTTTGTAGAAAAAGTCATGTATGTATAGATGTGTCTGTTAGAGATAGGTAGTGTTAGGTTGCAGCATCTGTTGTACATTCCTTTGTCAAAAGCGTATTTAATGTTGATTTCCATCTCCAGCCACTTCTTTTATTCCGTTTGGATGACGTTCATAATAAAAACTAAAGCTGAATGGGCCTTTTGCACCCACTTTCTTTCTCATGGTGAATCCTTGAAATGCTCAAACTTTGACACACTGCTCCACCCGCATTATGGTAAATAGGTTTTGCAAGTAAGGGTCATCCATCTGTCGGCAACACCTGGTTATGATTGGGGACCATTTGGCCAAATTCCGTCGTAGCATTTAAAGTTATGGAATTCACCCAAAATCAATGACTTCTTCTTGAGTTTCAAGCAAGGATTATTCAGAGTTTTTCACACATGCTTTTTGTCAGAACTCATGTCAAGGGGGGAAAAAAGTTGCCCCTTTTATCACAGCAAAAAAATTATTAATAAACTTTGACTTCATGGTCTTGGGCTTTAGTGATTTCGTGTCGGCCATCTGTCTCATATAGCTGCTTCCGATTGAGACTCATTTGGACAGATTTCCTAGTAGGAATCCAAGCCATGGACCTAGCCCAAAATGGCTGTTACAAACCAAAATGGATGACTTCCTGTTCAATTTCTGGAAAGGTTCCTGGAAACTTTTTCATTTTGTGATGGATGTCAAACCATTTTTGTGCTAATTGGCAAAACTGATGCAGCCTTGGCCATTTCTCCGCCCTCCATCGCGACGAGTATTCCAAATGATCATCTTGTTTGACTTGATGATCCGTCTGCATTGAATGGCATAAGTAAAAAAGTTGAGCCATTTGGCGTTTAGCATATTTGCTTCTAAGTGGGGCTCATTTATGCTAATTCACTAGCAGGGGTTCATCAAAGCTGTGAGTGTGAATGGTTGTTTGTCTACAGTATATGTGCTATGTGACTGACTGGTGACCAGGGTAAGTGCAGGTGTCATTCCCGTGACCATCATAAGCTATAAAACCCTTAAATTCATCCAAATGACTTCTTCAAACCAAAATGGCCGATATCCTGCTTAATTTGGGGGATAGGTTCTTTAGACTTTTTTTTTTGCTTCCTCTTATGATCAACAGCTCCACACAATCCTGTGTCAATTGGGTCAGGTTGTGTCAGGTTCTGTCCGGAATGTGGTGGTTGAGGACCCAAATGCAGGGAAGCAGAGGCGAGAGGGCAGAGGTGGAGTCCAAAAATGTGTGAGGCAAAACAAGGAAAATACAAAGAAACAAAAGCAACAAAGTTAAAAAACAAAAACAGACATGGGAAAACGTGGAGGATCAGAAGGCATGACAGCAACTCACAAACAAACAATGGCCCAACTAGAACTGAACCAAAAACAGGGGACAAAGCCCCCGTCCAGACGGAATCAAAGCAGACTTCGTTCCTCAAACAAATCTCGTACACACAGAAGCATTTCAAGACTTGCGTGTGTCCAAAAGAAGACGCTGAGGACGTTTAACGGCTGTAATGTATATGCCAAGTCTGGAGTGGCGCTGTAGCGCAGCCAGATGGAGTTAACGGAAAGCGCAGAAGAAGAATCAGCAACACTTTTTTTCCCTAACTTTATTGCAATCTACTGTTTGTATCGAAACAACATGAAAAAGACGAACACAGGAGAAGTGACAATGGCGGGTGATTTAAGTACAACACCGCTTGTTGAACGTGGGAATAAAGAATCAAAATATTTTGCTGCATAAGCAAGCTAAGGAGGCTGTGCAAAACGGCTACGACACGGCTATCCGCCATTGTTGTTGACAGACTGACGGTTCGCGCGCAGTCACGCGAGAATTGCCGCCTACGTCATCAAACAATGCGTCGTCATCGAGCTGCGACCATTACGTCATCGCTGGAGGAGTATCCTGCATATGGTGTCCAGACGGACACGTACGGGGTGCGTTTCGAAATCTTTCCACTCTGGAGCCCGGCTTCAAAAGTGATCGGTTTCAAACTCCGAAAACGCACCATTGTGTGGACGAACGGCCTAAACGGTAAGAAACTTGTGAGGATACATTGAAACTGGCTTTCGTGTGGACGGGGCCTGAATACACACACTAACTAATTACACAACAAGCGACACTTGGACAAGACACACATGGCTGGCGACACTGATTGGCTGACACGAGGGAGAGTAGACAAGGACAGGTGGACAAGATCACACTTGACGACAAAAGGAGACAAAGAAAACAAAACAAAACCAACCACAATGGAACCAAAAGCAAACAAGAACACAAAAAACCCAAACCAAAAAACAACAACCCTAAACATGACAGGTCGTAATGATCAAACTTTGTAAATCTGTTTCCAATTTGGGTGAATTCCCTTGCAGGCATTCATAAAAGTAGAAGTTTAAAATGGCTGACTTCCTGTCCTTCCTGTTTTGGAAGACATGGCCACTCAATTTCATGTCAAACTGTAAAAGTGGTTGAGTCATTTTATTTTTATTTTTTTTATGGTGTGAATCAAATTTTGCCGCCATGCTCCACCAACACACAATGACAAAAACAGTACAGTGCTCAAATCCCTCCCAATTTAGCGATGAACATCTGTCTCGTACAGTGATGATCAAACACTGTGCCGCAATACAAGTTTACAAAAAATATCGAATCTTCTTTAATCGAGTACACAGCTGTGGAACCTTTTCTGCTGAATGCGGAAGAAGGTCTAATCTATTCAGAATGGTCTCTCTCTTAGCCGCTCACCCACACGGGGGACGGTTCAGCCTAGCCCATATGAAAAGGTGTGACCTGATGGTCGTAACTGGTTTCAATTGGATAAGTGCACCAGAGTGCCGATAGCTAGGAAGACGCCAAGGTAGGACAGGTCACAAGGGCCAAGCTCAAGTCACCTATCAAAGCATTAAGAGGCCTAATCTAACAGACGTATCGTGACAGGCAGAACAATTAAATGCTCTTCCACTAGATGGCAGAAGTCACAATCAACTCGTTGCTGTTCATGCTACAGACATAAATATTTTTGTTCAACTTAAGTCAAAATTTGACAATGAGTAACCCATCGGCAAAGCTTGTTGGACAATTTTTTGAGAATATTTGAAATGCTGAAAAACTGACGCACATAATAGATGGCGTAGACATTTTTTTGCTTTCATTTTAGCATCTGTCAACTGTCAAGAATACGCACTTCCGATTGGGGCTCATTTGGATTCATTCCCTGGTAGAAGTTTGTCAAAACACAAATCCTGGAATTGGCCCAAAACATCTGTTTCAAACCAATATGGAAAACTTTTTAGTTTGCAGCATAGTACTTGAGACTTTTTCATCATGCACTTAGTTTCATGTTGATTGATGAAACTTATGTCAAGGGTACGACAACTGAGTGAGGTTTTGAGAAGGCTTGTATTGGGGACCCTCTGAATGCACACATTTTCACCAGGCTGATGAAAAGGAGCTTGCGCACACACACACACACACAAGTTTGTTTCACTACATTTGTGGGAGCATCTCATTGACATAATGCATTTCCTAGCCCCTCCCCCTAACCCCAACCATCAAAAATGATTGCCTATCCACATTCCTTACCCTAACCTCAACCATAACCCAATTCAAACCTAAACTCTTGACCCTCAAAAAGAGGTCTGAACTTGCGGGGCCCAGCAAAATGGCCCCACAAGGACGGGTGGGCCCCACAACTCGGTAAAATCCTGAAATATTCTTCCCACCATGTAACAAAATCAAGACCACTGAGGCACATCCACAGGGTGGCGCTGATGACACAGCCAGCCGATCCACTTCAACCACCCTTGTGTTACTTATTTGTCTTTAAAGAGGAGCTAACTGACGACAAATGTCAACACATATAAGCAATTATCATCATCATTGTCAATTAAACTCCCCGTTTGCCAATCATTGTGATCAAAACTCTCATTGATTTAATGACCTCAGTGTGCTCGTTTCAACCCACTTTATTGAAAGATTTAAGCCCTTAAAGCCCCTCCGTGTAATTAAATTTTATCGAAGGTGGTCTCGGGGGAGCGGAGATCAAACCATGTGGTGGTGAGGAGAAGGAGGAGGCGAAGAAAGTAAATGTTTGGGATCAATTTCACGCCTCCATGAAGAATAATTGCGGCGGATTGGAAACATTATGATGTGAAAGATAAGAAGCCGATTTAGGCCCGACAGCCTTGGACTAACTTGGCCTGGACGCCTGTGGTTGGTAATAACAAACTATTAAGTTAAATGCATAGCTAGATAGCTAGTTAGCTAGCTAGATAGATAGATAGATAGATAGATAGTGAGGATGACAATGTGTGACATCAACTGCAAAATGAACTTTTATCCCAGTCACAAGTTTAGCCGTGTATATGTTGTGTATGATGTTTAAATAGTGAATTGGTGGGAAGATGATGTGTTTGGAAGGTGTAACTCACATTATGGTTGTAGGCTAGCAGGCTAGCTAGCAAGAAGCTACAGCGCGTAGCATGCCGCTGGACTCTCAGCTCAGATAGACAGACAGACACGGCATTCTGATTAATATTCCATTTGTGTAATATGACTAAGCAGCAAAATCCACCTCTGTTTATCCATCTCAGGGGGCGACCATTTGGCCACTTGCTGTTGAATGAAAATGACAGTTGCTCAGGGCTCAAGTAACGACCAATCACGGCTCAGCTTCAGAAAACAGGTGAGCCGCGATTGGTCGTTTGCATTACAAATCTAAATATTTTAAACCATTTGTATGCTTTGAACAAGCATCTATGCACTAAAAGCGCTGCAAGGAAGCTAATTACAGTAACCTCGCCCCCTTTCCCTCCTCTTCCGTGGCCCTCATTGCTATTGCGGTAGTGCAGCTCGTCCTGAGCGTGGACATCCTGTACTGTAATGATATTCCTGCGGCGTGGGCCTCGCCGAGGCGCAGTCAGCAAAAGCGTCCATCCGTGCTGACTCAAGCAGACCCCTCCCTCCCTCCCCAACTCCCCCAAGAGCACCCTCAGAGTCCCCCTGGCAGCTTCCGCGAAGTTGTAGCTGTAAGTCAGCCAATGTTGCTGGAATGCCAACGAAATAAAAAATGATTGAGTGTGTGCAGCGCTTTAACATTGTTGAACGTTATCGTACGGTTAGCCACGCCAGTTTTTAGTGCTCCATATTTTAAAGCCCAGTTGTGGTTAGCCTTGGGGCTTTACATTTAATACAGACTTACAGAGCAGTGATTAAACTTGGTGTAATGTGTTACACTCTAGTTTATTTTTATGTGCTAATTGAGCTCGACGACATCTGCCTAGCAACAAGCAACAAAAAAAAAAAAGGATTTTAATACTGTACTCCATGAATCCAGTTTATGATGCAACGTCCTTAAATTGTAACATCCATAAATAATTAGCTACCAATGGGTTTCATATTTAATACAGAACAGATTCAACTGTGTATTAGTCAAACTTCTCTCAGATTTTAAAAGTGTCTTTTTAGTGATAACCTTGTACTGTATGTGTGTTAACTTCGTTAGATTGTGCTGAACAAAATCCGCCTAGCAACAAGTGCCCAAGAAAACCTATAGAATTAAAAACTACTGTAATATTAAACAAAGGGTTCTTAACCATTTTGGTTCCAGGAAGGGACATTTTTCAAAGGATTACATAATCCTTGCATCAGATAATGTAGCTACCATGAGTATGACGTCATATTTTGATACGTGAAATTAAAATACAACTTTATTCTCATAATATTAAAAAAAAATGGGGACTAGGCTTTTTGTTCCAAACAAAACAACTTTATGTAGACGTGTCAGAGTTATGTGATGGCTCTGAGTTTTGAATTAGCCCAAAGGTAATTAAGTGTAATTGGTCTGGTATATTTGTTTTATTGACATCTGGTCCGATATGCCTTTTTTTTATTTATGACAAAACGTGCTCAAAACTCATTTGAGCCAAGTTAGGGCTCTCGAACCCACGGGGGTTCCTGACCTAAACAGGCAGTTTGCTTTCAGTTGATACTGTAACATTCTTGTAGTTTACATAATTTGTAAGTAGTGCAAGAGAGTTAAATCAATCGACAAGACAGCTCACTATTGATTACTAATGTCTGTTGAGACATTACTTGGGAAATTTATTATTTATTACAAAGTATGTTATGTTTATTTGTGGTCTTGAAACGTGATGAATTATTACTCATATGTGTGTATATTGTTTTTTTTAATTCAATCTTTAAAAAAATATATATTTATTAAAAAATAATGAAATACATTCCTGCACATTAGTGTTAATTTGATCAGACATTTTAAAATGTAGTCTCAGTGTCACGGTGTGGTCACGGAGCGGCGTGGTGTCTGTCGGCGTGTGAAGTGGAGGACCCAAAATGCAGGGAGGCAGGAGAACCACAGCAGGAGTGCAAAACTGGCGTGCTTTATTTTACAGAAAACACTAACCAGGGTACTGGTTAATGCTAACTAAACAACAAACTGAAAAGATACAAAATCAAAATGACAGAAAGCACTCCGGGGGTGACCGTGACAAGCGGCAATGATCCCACGACGACTGATCACCACCCGGGAATTAAATACACTCACACTAATTGGGTAACTAGCCACACCTGGGGCCAGGCATAAGTGGCTGAGGGCCCGGATTGGTCAACCCGGAAGGGCTGGAACCCACTCAGGACCAATCGGAACCCTCAACCAAAACCAGATCTTCCCAGACATGACACTCAGTTTTAGTCCAGTTTCAATCACGCTTGTTAATTTTTGTAATCATAGTTAGTCAACCTCATCCCATTTTTATTTAGTCAACTTTTAGTCAACTATGATTTCACCTTCCTTGGTTTTCTTTGGTCCCCTCGGGTCTCCTGGTGTTCGGTTTAGGTGAACGGTATGAGATTTTTTCTAATAGGTTTTCTGGTGAGCTAACAAATACACGCACGCACGCACGCACATACACATCCTCACCCACACACACACACACAAAAAATAAAAAAAATAAAAGAGCAATGATGATGACATTTCCGAATGAACAATACTGAGCTCTTAAAAAACAAAAAACAAAAAAAACAATGAATCTAGCATTTTAGTCTATATTATAAAAAACAAACACATTTTGTTTATCCAGTTTTAGTCAACAAAACTGTCAATGTTTTAGTCTAGTTTTAGCTCGGACAATAATTTTACCCCTGTAAATTTTTTTGTCATTTTTGTTGAACATTTTCAGATCTAAAACTATTTCACATCAAAAATGTTCACATCTTTTTGATGAAAAACAACTTGACACACAATTACAGTATATCAAGTGGCTACTGTAGCTCCATGCTACAAGCTAATATGTTAGCCAGCATTAGTTAGCGTTAGTATAATTTACTCTTCTTTTTTTTTTACTTTTCACTGTGAATCCACCTCCTGTCCGTCCCATGTGTTTATGCATGTTGCACTCGCTAGCTGCAGATTTGAAAGGGAGCGGTGACAGATTAGCAGAGACGGGATTTTACAAAATCATACAATTTTCATCTCGTCCATGAATTTCAGTTTCGTCATTAGTCGACAACAATGCATACTGATATAATCCCAGTTATTGTTTATTAATGAGGGTTTTAGTCTAGTCTAGTCTAGTTTTCATCCGGTGAAAAATATGTGTTCACGAAAATATTTTTGTTTACTTTTTGTCAACGAAATCAACACTACTGCACATGCCGGAAGCAAGCATTATGGGTCGAGCGTTAGGTCACTAGCTAACACTCAGGTACAGGGCCGGACTGGGTCTCCTTTTCAGCCCTGGAGTTTCAGGGCTCAGATCGGCCCACTTTAGTTCACATTTTAACATACACAATTTTACAGTTTGTGTATCAATGTGAAATAGATGAGCATTCCCTCCAACGACATTCATTTACAATTGTATGCTCTTACGAGAGCACGGTCATTGTTTATTTGAGCAAGTAGCTATGTGAACATAAAATGGTAAAAAAAAGAAAAAGAAGACCATTAAGCAAATGTACATTACAAGGGATAAGACGTTTTACACTTCACAAGAGTCACTAACCAAATGAAGTTAAACCAGCAAGATTAAGGCAGCTAACGTTGTACTCTTATTTTGAAATGTGCTCTCGCCACTTCATTGGCACCTCGTTGAGTGCGCATGTGCATACAGGGCAGGTATGTGCCTTTTGAAACACGCAGGTCTGCGGTCCTCGACTTCTGAGTTTGAGACCCGTGGTTGGTTTAACATGTAAGCCTGCCCTGTGCTTAAAAGTATCTGTCGGTCGTTCCGAGTAGCCTATATTGAGGATGCAATTGACACATTTCCATGATGCTGTATTATTTTCACAGCATTTCATGAATGGAATTTACATTTGCTATGTAAAGTGTTTTTGTTGCGAGATAAAAGGAAAAGTGCCATATTGTGTTTCTAAATTGACAAAACTCAGTCTTTGCCTTGGCGGAGGCCTGCCATGTGTCTCCTTTTTAAGCTCCCTATGCATCATCGTCTCTCGCACATCAATTTTGACGTGATATTGACGTGTGCAGGTTTGTGCCCGCGGGCCCTGACGTGTGCTGGCACGTGGATCGATTACAAAGGGCGTCGGGGGGGGGGGGGGGGGGGGGCAGTAAAGATGGCATGTGAAGGAGCTGTGCAGCATGCGCGCTTAATGAATTGCGAGAACGCTCGACCGAACATTGATCACGCACGTCGGCTGGCGACCGTCAATGTGCTACTTTGTTTTATAGGAGTTTATATCTTGTTGCTTGGCTCATAATTTATTGAATGGCGGCTTAAGTGAAACATTATGTTTGTCATTACAGTGGAATATCTCACATCATAAAAGCAGAGATGCATTAAACTTTCACGTTTGGTTTAACAACTTGACAAGTTGACCCGCAGTTGAACCCACATTATGTATCCTAAGACTCGCGGCACTTCAGTTACTAAATGTTGCTAAATGTCAATCAAAGTGACGCAAGGAAATTATGCAAAACAATACAGATCAAAAGTTGAGCAAATTAACTCATTCACTGCCATTGACGGCTAGAGACGTCAAAAATTCATTTGAACTATTTCTATTAGTTTCATCTTTTTTCCACATTTGTTAAGAGTATGAAAACCTAGAAAAAATGTATTGTACATTTAGAACAGATATCATTACAGATATGATTAATTACAATTAAAACATTTTAATCGCCTGATGCCCCTAATTAAACAAAAAGAAGAAAAGATTATTAAAAATTAAAATCTCGCCTGTATGTATTTAGGGAGACGAATGACTGGGATTCACCTGTTGAAGCAAAATGACTATGCAGACGACTGCTTAACTTGACCCGATAACAAACTAACACCACATATCATTATTTTATATATAACCCAGGCACATTGCTGTTTGCATGTATGAATGCACATTTTAGTGGAGAAGAGGAACAAAGGGTTGTTGTTGTTTGGGGGGGGGGGGGGGGGATTTGTGTTTCCCATTAGTAGAATCTCTGGCCTTTCGCTTTTGGGAAATAAGCTAAATTTACCTCCTGATCTCAAGGCCATAACTCAGTGCCAGCTAAGGCGGACATTTACTGTGGCAAGCATCTTCCCAGCAAGCACTGCAGGCTCGTTTTAAGATGTCAAACACGACAAATCTAATCGGAGTGGAGGAGTTAAAAAAAAAAAAAAAAGAGGGGGGAAAAAAATCAATATTTTACAACCCCAACTGAACATTTATCAGCGTATCGGCAAAACAACATTACAGAAGTTATAAGTTATGTCTTATTTTCAGCAGCTGCAGACAATAGAATACATTGAACGTCATCACAGTTACCGCCGTCGTTATTTCAAAGCCACAACGAGAGGAAAGCTTTTAAAATATCCTGCTGCAATTCTCCCACCGAAGCTATTTTTCTCCCTTGATTAAATTGTAAAAGGTTTCATTTGTTACGTTCTTCATGCAGGAAAGTAGACAGAAGCGGCAGTAGCTCATGTTGTGAATTTCGTTATTTCCTTTTACATTAAAATATAAAACATGTTTGTAATGTTATTTTAACCAACCCCCCCAAAAAAAACATTATATATTTTAATTTATTTTATTTTGTATTTAACTCCAGTCCGAATCAACAAAGAATGCAATCGACAAAAAACAAAACAAAAAACACATTAATTCTAATAGCATTACAAAAAATACAAAAATTAAAGATAACATCAAAATACGATATGAAAAATACAATAAAACATAAATATGGCTGTAACATATGCATCTGACTTTACATTGTAACTATTGATGTGAGAGCACAAGAACAACAAAGAGTTTATCAAGTGTTGTTTCTTGCCTGTGAGGTTGCAATTATTCATATCTCATGCATCCAAATTCACATCAGTTCAAAGGAGCGAAAAGGGTTGCTGATCAAGTTTGAAATCTTCCAGTCTCCCTGGTCATGTCCCCCCCACCCCTTTTCTTTTTTCACATAGAAAATGCCCGGTGGAAGAGTTTCACTCGGGAACAGAACGCCTTTAAATGGAAAACAAATCAAATGGAATCTTTCAAAGGCTTGATTAAAAACATGACACGCTTCTTCGTACATTACTTTTTGTTTCATCCTCACGTTTTCAAATGTAGCATTGCTATCAATGTGCTCATCTGCCTCAGGGGTTGAACTCATAATGAAACGTTTTTGGAACCAATATGTGTAACTTGTCATTCACGTATAATTGTTCACCACTCAAAAGTGTAAAATTTGGTCTCTTGAGGTCTCCCTGATTTTTTGGATTTGTTGGAATTTAGATGTTTCTGGGGTTGGTGAAGAATTCTGGTTGGTGGCCCGGTGGGTGGTGTCTGGTCGGTGCTGGATTTCACTTTCCTTTGTTTTCTTTGGTCCCCTCGGGTCTCCTGACGGCGGTGTTCGGTTTAGGTGAACGGTATGGGATTTTTTCTAAAAGGTTTTTGGTGAGATAACGAATACACACACACTCGCACGTACATACACGTACTCACCCACATACAAAAAAAAAAGAAAAAAAAAAGAGCAATGATGATGACATTACCGAATGAACAATACTGAGCTCTTTTTGAAAAGTGTCAAATTTGGTTGCCTCAAAAGTTAAACAGGCACACCACACCACAAGTGTGCTGTCAAACTTTTTCAAGAGATTCTTGACTTATTTGAGCCATTTTCAATAGTAAGTAGATCATATTTAACGTCATTATTTTTCATGAACAATTAACTCATTCACTGCCATTGACGGCTATAGACGTCAAAAATTCATTTGAACTATTTCTATTAGTTTAACATATTTTTCCATTTTTGTTAACAAGAGTATGAAAACCTAGATTTTTGTTTTGTACATTTAGAACAGGTATAACATTTGTGATTAATCGTGAGTTAACTAGTGAAGTCATGCGATTAATTACGATTACAAATTTTAATTGCCTGATGCCCCTCATTTTTAATAATTTTCTTTTTTATTTATTTATATATTTTTCATTTGTAATACATAGAAAAGATTATTAAAAATTTGGGGCGTCAGGCGACAATTTTTAATCGTAATTAAATCTATCAGCCTCTAGCTGCCGATTGAAGATGACATCACCCGTGCTCCGAGCACAGGTATTGACCAATCATAGCTTAGTTTTCTGACCAAACCAAAACAGGTGAGTCAACACCCAAAATGTTTTTACAAATATTATTTTCTATGCAGTCCCAGTAGTCTAAACACGGCATTCTGATTAATATTGCGTTTGTGGAATGTAAGTTAATCAGCAAAATCTGCTGATTTTTATCCATCTCAGGCGGTGGCCATTTTGCCACTTGCTGTCGACCCAAAATGACGTCACAATTACCAAGGGCTCAGGTACGACTAATCACAGCTCAGCTGTTTTCTGAAACTGAGCCGTGATTGGTCATTACTGGTCAGTTTTAACAATGTCAGAGCTTCTTGGGTCAAATGTGATGCTGCACATCGAGCGACATGGCCGAACATGGAGTTTGCCGACTACTTCACGAGATTTGCTGCTAAAAATTTGGAATTGCAGATGAACGGCAATGCAAAGTCACAGATGTAAAGGCCAATCACGTAATCCCAGGTCATACAGTATTGCATGAGTTTACCAACTAAAATACATGTGCTGACCTCCGCCAAGGCGTAAGGTTATTTTTTATATGTGAGGCACGTGGTGATTACCGTTTTGACGGTTCACCATTGTTTTAAAAAGTCAAGGTTTCAAAAACCAAAGACTTCCTGTCGCAGGTAATGAGCTTTTCTATTCTTTTTTTGATGGAACTTCTAAGCAGGGCATAATATGATTGGCTACTGGCCCAGTTTGGGTCAACATGCCGCCTCTTTCAAGTAAATTTTTCTTTTTTTCTTCTCAGCGAGTAAAGAGGGGAGGGTGGAGGGAAGGAGCAAGACAAAAGCGACTGTGCAAACATGCATGTCGTTTTACTCCGTTGATTAATGTGAATTGTCTAAAAAAAAAAAAAATGGTGCCAAGCTGGTACTAGTTAGCACCAAGGACAACATGAGTAGCCCACAGGTCTGTTGTTACAATATTTAAGAAGTGAGGTGACATTGTGATTTAAGATTTAAGATTTAATTCATGGTTCACGTTTCTTCTGTACAAAAATAATTTTATACTTTGAAATGAATAGATTGTGTGAAAACAAATGAAAAACACACCGTTTTTAATTTACAAAAAATGTCATGTTTGAGCTGTAATTTTAATACTGTGACGCCGCAATATTTGTATTACATTTTTATTTTTTACAGTAATACTTCACTAATTTTAGAAATTCATATTGTACCTATGGATTAAAAAAAAAAGCAAAGCGAAGAGAGTCTCTGTTATGGAAATGCACGAGTGCACTCAGCGAATAGAACCAACAGTCCCAGCCATTATCCACACTCCCTCCTTTTATTTCTTATGTATTTCTCATCTTTGCATCATTGAGATAGATAGCAACAACTCCCAGGGCAATCTGCTTCTTGTTGTTTGAGGTCCCCAAAAAAAAAAAAAAAACATAACAGAGTCCAGTGTTTGTGGCGGCTCAAAGCATTGTTTTGTGGGGCTCAGCTTTTCTGTTGCAGCAAGTGGTGGGGAGTCGGCGACATTTTTGTCGCGATTATCCAGTTCACTCACCTTCGACCGCATGACTCAGTGTGTGGCAGGCATCAGTTCAAAGCACAATTTTTCAAGGTGATTCTATTGTTGACTTGAGCGCAACCCCCCCCCCCCCCCAAAAAAAAAAGCACACAAACCAAGACAGTGGTGGGGAGGCCGATGACTCATTTCAACACACATTTAGTGAAGGTCAAGAGCTCAGAAAGAACAACAGGGACTTTTGTCTTGCACTTTTGAGTCTGCGTGTGAAAAAGTAATTGTGTTTGTATTCTTCTATTCCTACTGCAAGTGAAGAACCCCCCGCGCAGTGTGTGCGTGTGTTTGCCTCCACTCGCAGCGGGACGGCTCCAGTGCGAAGAGGCCTTGAGGTACATACTAATCATATACGTAGTTGCTGGCTCCTCGCTGAGCACGTTTCCACAGTAACGCCATTACGTGGCTCGATAATACATGCAGCACTTGATCTCTTTTAGGTGGACTGATCACGAGATTGTTTACTTGTAAAAGGATGGATCTTAAAAAGTGAAAGGAACACCGCGAGCTTCACTGTGGAGTTTCCTACGGCCTCCAACCAAGTGCCATATGGTTGCTTGCATCCATTCAGTTCAGTTGTACCTTGAGATAGGGCTGTAAATACGAAATTTGGTATATAATTTTGAGTGACAAAAAAAAAAAAAGGACATAAAAATGGAAGCGAGCTTGAGACTTGTTGTCAATATTTATTCAGAAAACATGGAACAAACAAACAGTTGTTCAAAGGAAATCCAAACGGATTTTGAATCGTGGATTGGATCAATTCTTAAAAATGAGTCGTTCAAAACCAAAAACGAATTCTGAAATCGGATTAGATTACATATTCCAATTTTATGGTCTGGATTTAACTTTCCATTTGTGTCCTTCAAAATTTGAGTGCAATTTTGATAACTTTGATCCTTAAAATCAGGATTATTCTGATTGCAGCTGTTGGTTGGTGTCAAGGAATAAAATGTAACCTAAATTAAATTCTATTTGGTCAAATAAATAACATTTACCATGCAGTCAATATCAATTGATTTATTGATGTTTGATTTTCAAACCATACAATTGAATTGATAGACTACTTCACGTTACAGACAGTAGAAATGAAATAATCCTCTCAAAAGTTGTAAAAATCGAATAAAGTTTTCAATGAACTCTAATTTGAAACCAAATATTTACAGTCAAAATTAATTAAAGAGAGGGAAATTCTGCTTTGTTATCCATGTGTAATATATATATTAGAGCTGTCAAACGATTACATTTTTTAATCAGATTATTCACATCTTAGAATTGTGATTAATCGCTTAATAAAAAAAGGCTTTTAAGAGCTAATTACTTGCATGATTTAAAATGGGAAAAAATGATGCCAATATTTTGAGATGAACAAATATTCTAAATGTGATACGCAAACATTTATTAAATGCTTTACTTTAGCTTGGTACCCATCCCTTCTTACGACACACTTGAACTTGGCAAACAAAAGTAACCCCCCTCCGTTAAAGGGGCTACTTTACAAACCATCCCCGCAATATGGTGAAATCTGTGATACAGAAATACACAATTTAAATACACACTAAATGTTTTTTTCATCACTAACAAACTTATTATGTCACAATACAAACATGATCTTACACTATAAAAGGAACTTGCATGATGGACATTATAAAAATAACCAATAGCTGTTGCTGTATCTTAGAAAGCGTGATTGAAGAGTGACATTCAATAATCTTCAGCAAAAACTAGTTGCCGTATTTGCCAGTTTCAAGATTTGTCACCATGTTCAGGAGATGTTTGTCGTTGTCTTAATAAACCGGCAGCAACTGGATGCAGCTCATTTTCATGCTCTCCTTGTAGTTAGGTTTCCTTTCCTGGGTTATTTCCCTCATGAATATTTTTTGAAGTACTTTTAATTTGTTTTCAGTTTGAATCTCCCCTCACGTTTCTTTTTTCTTTTTTTGCACTTGTAAAACTAATGATGTGCCCTTGAATAAAGACTTTAAGGATCCCCCCACCAAGGTTATTTTAGTTAACTAAAACTAACGAAAAAACTAAAACGAAAACTCAAAAAACAATTTCGTTAACGAAATAAAATAAAAACAAAAATGCTTTTTAAAAAACTAACACAAACTGAAACTACATTTTATGTTTACAAAACTAACTAAAGCTAACGATAATTATAGCAAAAATGTCCTCCGTTTGAGTCTTTGGTAATACATTTCATGCATCAGCCTTTGGGGATGATTTTAAATGTGATTTTAAGTAGATTTATTTTGATTTTAACCGGAATAAGGACATTTGAAATTGTGTCCGACAAAAGTGACGTCATCTCGCAGCAGCCAATAGAAAAGCACCTTCAGATGACGTTGTTCCCTATGGTGTTTTTTAAATATTGCGCACAAGTAATACACTTTTTTATTTTTAAACTAAAACGAATACTGAAACTATCTCAAACCAAACTAAAACTTAAAAAAAACTAACTAAATTTAAAAACCAAAACTCAAAACGAAATAAAAACTAACTAAAATGAAAAAATACAAATGTCCAAGTTTGCTCAGTGTTGTGTTCAAATAATTAATCTCAAGCATGGTAAATGGTCTGAAATGACAATAGGGTTGTAAAAACAATGGTGTACCCTGTGGGTCGTAAATGTGCTGAACATTCGTTTTCTCTCTCCATAAATCAGTCTGATGTAATTCTTGAATACATTGTGTTGTAACTTCTTCTACTCCTGTTATGTGATGAATCAACACCTGTTGAGCAATCTGCTAAACCTGATTTGAAACTGATACACTGTCTTGAAACACCAACCTGGGTGTGAAACCCAAACTTAACCCTTTCAGGGACATTGGTCACTAGAGTGGACAGCTATTCAAAAGTGGTGATTGAATCTTGATTTAGGTTATCATAATGTATGCATGAATGGGCTACCACCCTAAACCTGTCTTCTAATCCTAAACCAGGTTTAAAGCAGCAAAACTAATTTGAAATCCTAACCCTAATTTGAAATCCGTACTTTAAAATTCAGACACACACAAAAATAATCAGTGGCCCAGAAACCAAATCTGAAACCCTAACTTTGGCTTGAAACCACAACCCAGGTGTGAAACACTCATTTTGCAACCCAAACCCTGTCTTGAAACCCACATTTCCAAAAATTTAATTCTGGCTTTAATGCATAATGTGAAACCATCAAACTATCTCTAAAGCCCAACCCAGGCTAGACATTTTTAATTATAATCTAAACCTGGTTTGAAACATAAAACCCCAAATTCCAAACTTAATTTGAAATCCTAACTCGAGTTTGAAATCCTACTTTTCGACCCTGACACTGGTTTGCCACTTTAATATTAAAACATGAAAGGCTTGGGAAGTGGGAACCTTATTTAAATTCCCAAACCCCAGGCATGAAACCCTCATTTGAAACTGTAATATAAAACCCTTGCTTAATTTGAAAAATTAACTTGGGTGTAAAATCCTAACTTGAAACTGTCTTGAAACCCCAAACCCAACTTTGAAACCTTATAAACCTGTCTTGAAACGGTAACCCTGGTTTAAAATCATAATTTCATAGCCTGACTAAATCGTAATTATAAACTGTAATCCTGCCATGCCATCTCCAACCCTGGTTTGAACCCCACACTTTTGTTTGACACTTTTACCCTGACAATAATGGTACGAGAAAACTTCATACTGAAAATCCAAATAAATTGACTGTAGCACCCATACTTGGTGTGTACTGTCTGCATAAATTGTTGTCTCTCTTTCTCAGGGCTGTTCTGCGCTGTTTCAAAATCTTGGTGCGTGAGATGACCGTCTTGGCGCCGGAAGGCAGAGGAGCAGTCAAACAGATGCTCAGCAGATGTCAAGAGCACGACGTGCGCGGCGGGAACTCACTTTTTGTTTAACGGGCTGCTGAAGACGTGCCTCGCAGCGGATGCCAGTCAACGCCGCGTTGCCAAACGCGGCCGAGTGTGCGCCCCATTGCTGCGAAAGCCTGCATCACCTTTGCAAATCAGCAAAAAAAGAAAGTTGGACTTTGTTGGCAACTTTATATATTAGTATTAACTGCAAAATGTTGCCACGAATACATTGGGAAGCAACAGTAAACAGTATTGCAGTTAAAGCGGTACCTTGACTCATGAGTCAGAGTTTTACGTTGACACTTGGTGGAATTTTTTGCTTGGTGTTGCAAGCCAAAATCTGACTGACAAACAAGGTCAGATGTGTCTCCGGTCAAATGAAGTGAAAAATAAATGCACAATTAGACAATGAAAACACTCACGGTGACCGTGCAAGTAACTCAAAACACACATCTGAAATTATTTTTTCCCATCGAAATGAATGGCAGTGCCATTTAATTTTACCCGCTTTCTCCTTAAAAAACAATTGTTGTCATCTCATAAATAATACATGACCGTAGTGTTATGTTGAATGTCGAAATGTATTACTGCACAGTTTGTATTCCACTATCAGTCGCGTAAAGGGTTAGGCTACATATCGCTGCCGTCTTGCGGAATCCTTGTACCTATAAAATCATCACTTTTCAGGAGACTCCCAAAAACGTTTGATCCACCATTAACGTTGCATCAGCAAAGAGAGCAGGCCATTTTCAACACTTGGAATTGGTTAATAATTTGTAAAAAAAAAATTAATCACACCCACACCGTGTGGACTGACCAATAGTGTAGATTTGAAAAGTTAAAAACAAAACAAAAAACTGACATAAGAGGATTAGGTCCGAATGCCAGCGATATGCGTTTCTCATCATACGTTAGCATTAGCATTAAGCTAGCGGAGCAAAGGCTAAACCATGTGCAAGCTTGGGGAGCAATGGAATACATGTACCACCGTTACGTAATCAGATTGCAATTTTTTTTTTAACTGTATTCCATTATAGAACTTACGAACTTGCGAAAGTTTGAGCTGAGAGTCCAGCGGCATGCTACGCGCTGTAGCTTCTTGCTAGCTAGCCCGCTAGCCGACAACCATAATGTGAGTTACACCTTCCAAACCATCTTCCTCCCACCAATTCACTATTTAAACATCATACACAACATATACACGGCTAAACTTGTGACTGCGATAAAAGTTCATTTTGCAGTTGATGTCACACATCATCATTTTCATTGGATCCATCTATCCATCTATCAAACTGTGAGGTGTGGTTGCTTTCAGTGACAGTTCGAAAACAGCATATGGCCTTCAAGCAATCAATCAATCAATCGCCCACATGCTTTTTAATTACACACGGATTTTTTGCTATTTGTAGGCTGCCCGGGTCCCTCTCACCCACAAATAACAGGGGCACATTGTGTATAATATATGTGGTGATGTTTATTTTTATTTTGTCTTCATGTGCAAACTCAATATTGGAGTAATCCAAAAGTAATCCAGTTACATTACTTTATTATTATGGTACTTGGATTACGTTACTAACTAAAAAAAAATTAGCAGATAACTTGTAACTGTAATGGATTACATTTTAAAAGTAACCTTCCCAACCCTGACCATGTGTTTGTTTTGAATACACAATGTGAAATTATTCAGCTGGGAGTTTTATTTATTTAAGATATTGCATCTTCCTGTGATGTTCACAACAAAGTGAATTGTAAATGAATGAAATAATTGATTTTACATCTTGTGCTCTGAGGATGTTTTTGGGGTTTGAACCAACAGCAATCAGGCCTTTGGAGGCTTTGATAGCAAGGGAGGGAAAATGCTCAAATTTGGCTTGATTCTTCATATGTGTGTACCCCACTTCCCAAGGAAAAATCATTCTTAACACACCCCACACCCAAGGAAAATAGTTTACGATAATTTGTCAGTCATCCGACAATCAAAGTTTGCTCAAATTTTGTCCGGATTGTCTGTGTGAGACCCGCTTCAGTGTTACTTTGAATGTGATAGAAGCTGCTGCATACAAAAAACAAGAAACGGTAGCATTATCTGAGTTGGCATTAGATTGCAGACTCACAACCAGCTTGTCAATCACTTTGTAAGAGCCATGCTGATTTTCCTAAAGTAGAAAAAAATAAGTATTGGTCTTTTCACAGGCAGCATTATGGAGAAATGCACCAACACGGGTTTGCGGGGTGAAGAAAGCTGTCAGGAAGCATGCAAGCTCAGCTGCACCCTTGACAGACTTAGATTTGCATACATTACAGGTTCTTTGCACCTTTTTTTTTTTCTAGCTCATGATAGGCAACGGCGTGATATTTTGCGTAATCGCACAGAAACAGTCGGAGCTGTTCCTGGCGCAAACCATCCAGTGACATTTGGCGGAAGATTGGAGTTACTTTTTCATCTTTGACACTAACGAGTTCTCAGCGGCGAAGCAACCCTCCCATTAGCAGCGCGCGCTCAAACCGGCGCTCATAGCTCGTCGGGAGAACGAGGAAGCTGTCCTGTTTAAGATTTAGATTAGCATGGCATCTTTTGGTGGAGCTTGACGTGTGTGTTTTATTGTTTTATTTATGCTATGCGTTTTGTTGCTTCTATGCTTGATCACAACGCTGGCAGTGCTTTGTTATACTGTGTTACTATGTGCTCCCTGAATTACTCGCCCGCTGATTGCTGTACACGCACGCACGCACACACGCACGCACACGCGCGCACGCACGCACGCACACACACAGAATTGCTTTGCTGTCTGATAATCATTTGCAGCAATAAGGGAACACACTAATCACGTCTGCAACACAACCCTCTCATCTTCATCCTACTTTTTTTTTTTATAGGACATTCATTAAAATTCAGCCTTTTAAATAATTATTACAAACACGTTAACAAGACTATCAGTATAATACTTACAGCAGGGCTTACCAACGTGGTGCCCGTGGGCCCCAAAGGACCTAATTGGTAGCCCGCAGGCCTGTTCTAAATATATACACGAGCTCAACAGTGATGAGACATTGTCATTTTCTAGGAATGTTGTACTTGTAACATTGTGGACGCTGGCAGAGATTGATCAAATAAGGAGTTGTCTATTTGCTAATGGTTGTGAGAGATGAACACGCATGATGGGTGTTTTGTTATTTAAGAAGTGTGTATCAAACTGGAAGACCTTTGCATTCATCAGTTCCCAAGAAGGAGCTATCCGTTTCAAAAAGGTTGGTGACCCCTGATTTATGGTATATTTCAAGCAAGTTTTGCATTCTCATTAAAGATATTAAATACTCGGGATGGGCGAGTATCGGTATTTGCGACGGACGGTGTTGATACCAATATTTGTCACCCTCGTGGCCGTTTTACAGTAATGAACTAGAAATGAGAAGAATGAAAAAAATATTTTATTTAATGTAATTAAAATGCTGTATTTGGTAGGGTGTGGGGCGGTATTCAAATTGTGACACCGTTTTACCGTCTCCACATTTCACCGGGGTATACGGTATGGTTGCTAATTTTAGACTTTCTTTTTTTTTTAAGACTTATCTTGCGCCGACAACAGCCAATATGTCTAGAAGTTAATGGTCACAGATCTGTTCACTGTGTGTTCCGGTTGCATTTGTAAATATATTTTGTGTGACGGAGCACATTTGAATGCCTGTCACTCCATGACAGCACGTCTTTGGCTTAAGTGTGCATGAGCTGACGTGCATGCGCTCCTTTTACGCCGCGGAGCCAAGCTCAGATAGCATAACCTTCGCCGCGGACCCGCACATACTTCTAATGGTCCTATACACTTACAAACTGTTTCTCAGTTTCTCCCGTGACGTCAACCAAGCACTGCGCGACGAAAATCACAACAACGAGGAAAGAGAAAAACGTTTGTTTATTTTCAGCTTCTTTTTTTTTATGTACTTGGCTTGGATGGATGGTTTGAGTGAAAGACGGCGTTCAGATGAAGAATTTGAAAAGGCTGACTCACAAGTCACGCGTTTCGATCGACACGGTAATCGCCTTGCGACGGTTTCTGTGACGTCACCCAAGCACGGCGCCGCAAAAATCACAACGAGAAAAGAGAAAAACTTTAGGCGGTTTATTTGTGTACTTGGCGTGGATTAATTGTTTGAGTGAGAGGAGAGGCGACTAGATGAAGAATTTGAAAAGGCTAACAGTAGAGTGGAACGAAAATAGGCAAAGGATTATTAAGAGAATTGTTTTGGTGGAAGAGACTTAAGCCGAGAATCATCATAATAATAATTTTTTGTACTAAATCATTTTTAGTCAATCAGCACGAAAGCCCGATCGGGAGTTTATCGGGCCGGCGGAGTACCTACCCTCAAGTAGGACCTCCGCTCGTCCCCGCAAGTTCCTGTAAATGTGGCCCGGTTGGGAAGGCTCCTGCAGTGGAGACGCGCACATACGGGGCTGGCCCCGTAAATTTAAGCCTGAAGTTCCTGCGGTGGAAACGCGGCTATTTTGTAGCTATGTTGGGGGACTAAAGCACAGATGGTTGTGTTGATGACCAGAAATAGTAGGTAGCGTGTACGTGTTACGATTGTCTGAATGGATGAAGGACGGACCACAATGTAGCAACCAAGAGTAGAACAAAATCTCAGGTTTTATCCAACCCAATGCGCACATGAGTTTTAAACAACAACAAAAGTGTAGCAAAGTGGAAGAAAGATATAAGACTTAATACAAACAATGAATAAAGGGGAAATACAAGCAATGACAAATCACAAAAGTACATAGAAATGCAAAATACGAACTATAAGTATTTCTAGAAAAAACAAACAGAGATCCAGCAGATAATAGGGGAGACAAAACGACAACTGTGTTGACAAGCAAAGTGACTGCAGTGTAGGAGGCAATACTCAGGCCAAACGAGGCCGATTGCAATCAGGTGCTAGGTGGCTCCGCCCACCAGTGAAATCAAGTGGACAGGAGGAAAATGATGTAATCAGCAGGCAGAAAGACAGAACATGAAATTGGACATAGTTGGATGGATGGAATTGTAAATTGTAGTGTGCAAACTGAAGAACAGACAGTTATATTTATAGACAGACATAATAGTAGGTTGGTCGGAGGACAGAAAGATACTGTAGGTCGTAATAAGTTGTTAGATCAGAAGTCTAGTATTTTGCAAGGCGAGCAGACAGATCGATCCGGTCAATAGCGGCCTTCATCATTCCTTGTAATGGTCAGTGTTGACCTTCCCAGCATTGAGTCTTTCTCCAGAATGACGCGTCCCTGCTGTGTCCAGTTTGGAAAACACGCTTACTTACCCATTAGGGCCTCGTTGCTGTTGTCGATGCAAATCAGCACGGACCTATGCGCTGATCGATACGCGTGAGAAAGGATCTTCTCCTCGGGGTCTCATCAACGACAGGAGTCTATTAATGCAACGCTCACCTCCCCTCTTGTGCTGTACTCTCATTTGAAAATGCAAAAGCTGAGCGAGCAAAAGTAGTCACAGTCTGAATCTATAGGAGTGCATAGACTTGTGAAGAAAACAGGCTGGTATAAGAAGAAGTGATTCAACTCCCACAAAAAGATGTTAAATGTATGTTGTAGTTAAAATTAAAAACTTGGCACAATGCAAAAACTGCTCACACAATCTTTTATTGACTTACTGTGCGTAAGTGGTGACTTGACATAGGAGCTTAATTCCTTCCTTGACTGCGTTCATAACTCAAAACACTCAAAAGTCAAACCCTAAACCCACATTGAAATTGTACTTTGAAACCCTAACCCCACATTAAAACCAACATTTTGAAACCCCAACCCGACTTTGACACTATTTTGAAACCATAACATCACTTTATACTTTTACTGTGAAACCCTAACCCTAATGTGCACTCACTCTACTTTCCAAACCCTAAACTCACTTTGAAACCCTATTTCGAAACCCTAATCCCACACTCTAAAAATGGATTGGTTAAAAAAAAAACTACCAATCTAGTAGGTTAAGCTCCTATTGGCTTGATTAACTAATAGATTGGTCAGACATTGGCCATTCCGAGTGCATACCAATTTTTTTGGTTAGCCAAACAACCAATGAAATTGGTTACAATAGGAAGTAAATCTTGATAGAGCACTTGGAAATATATTTATTATATCAATGTATTACATTCTAAACTTATTTATTATTATAAGTGTTTACAATATTTAAATAATATAGTGTTTAAAATGGAAATGTGTGTCTAGTTAGGTCACTAGGTGTCACCGGCCTAGTGGTAGAGTATCTCCCCTGAGACTGGAAGGTTGTGGGTTCAACACCTGGTGGGGTCAGAACAAAGACTATAAAAATGGGATCCATTTACCTCCCTGCTTGACACTCAGCATTAAGGGTTGGAATTAGGGGGTTAGATCCGCAAATGATTCCTTGAGCGTGGCCCCTGCTGCATCCCTCAGGGAATGGATCAAATGCGGAGAATAAATGCCAATCAGTGGTACTTTTTTTGGCAGCCTCTAACACAGATGAACCAGTATCTTGGTCAGAATTACCAATTTGTATTCAATCACCAATATATATTGGTTCCATTCTAGAATGCTTGCATTAACCAAAGGATCTGTCGGACACATAACTACCAGCTAGATTGGTCAAATGTAACCTTATTTTTGGTCAATTTGACCAATTTGTTTTTAGAGTGCACTTTGAAAACCTACTTTGAAACTCTAACCCTACTTTTGCCCTATTTTGAAACCCTAATCCCACTTTGAAATCCTAAACACACTCTAAAACCCTACTTTGAAACCTTAAGCCACTTTGAAACCATTACCCTACTTTAAACTCTACTTTGAAAATCAATCCTATTTTGAAACCTTAACACTACTTTGAACTTTACTTTGACATCATTAACCCACTTTGGAACCCTACTGCAAAACACTAACCCTAATTTTAAACCCTAATTTTAATCCCTAACCCTAATTTGATCCTATTTTGAAACCCTAACCCTACTTTGAAACCCTATTTTGAAACCTTACCCTAATTTGAAACCCTACTTTGAAACCCTAGTGCCTAATGACACTTTAAAACCCCAACTCCAGTTTGAAACCCTACTTTGAAAACCTAATCCCTTTTTGAAACCCTTACCCTCCTTTGTAACCCCAGCTGTAATTTGAAACCCAACCTGAAACTCTAACCTTAATTTGACACTATTTTCAAACTCAAATACTTATTTAAACTCTACTTTGTAACCCTTTACGCACTTTCAAACCCTACTGTGAAACCCTAACGGCACTTGAAAACCTTTTTTGAAACCCTAACCCTAATTTGAAACCCTACTTTGAAACCCCTATTTCTACTTTGAAACCCTATTTTCAAACCCTTAACCTAATTTGAAACCCTTCTTTGAAACCCTAATGCCTAATGACACTTTAAAACTCAAACTCCAGTTTGAAACCCTACTTTGAAAACCTAACCCCTTTTTGATACCCTAACCCTACATTGTAACCCGAGCTGTAATTTGAAACCTTACCTGAATCTCTAACCTTATTTTGACACTATTTTCAAACCCTAACACATAGTTGAACTCTACTTTGAAACCCTTAACGCACTTTCAAACCCTATTGTGAAACCCTAACTCCACTTGAAAACCTAGTTTAAACCCTAACCCTAATTTGAAACCCTACTTTGAAACCCTAACCCTACTTTGAAACCCTTATTTGAAACCCTATTTTGAAACCCCAATGCCTAATGACACTTTAAAACCCCAACTCCAGTTTGAAACCCTACTTTGAAAACCTAAACCCACTTTGAAACCCTTAACCTAAATTGAAAACCTACTTTGAAACCCCAATGACACTTTAAAACCCAAACTCCAGTTTGAAACCCTACTTTGAAAACCTAAGCCCATTTTGAAACCCTAACCCTACTTTGTAACCCGAGCTGTAATTTGAAACCCTACCTGAATCTCTCACATTACTTGGATACTATTTTCAAACCCTAACACTTAGTTGAACTCTACTTTGAAACCCTTTACGCACTTTCATACCCTACTGTGAAACCCTAACTTTACTTGACACCTAGTTTAAACCCTAACCCTAATTTGAAACCCTACTTTGAAACCCTAACCCTACTTTGAAACCCTTATTTGAAACCCTATTTTGAAACCCTTAACCTAATTTGAAACCCTACTCTGAAACCCTAATGCCTTATGACACTTTAAATCCCAAACTCAAGCTTGAAACCCTACTTTGAAAACCTAATCCCTTTTTGAAACCCTTACCCTCCTTTATAACCCGAGCTGTAATTTGAAACCCTACCTGAATCTCTAACCTTACTTTGACACTTTTTCCAAACCCTAAAACTTAGTTGAACTCTACTTTGAAACCCTTAACGCACTTTCAACCCCTACTGTGAAACCCTAACTTCACTTGAAAACCTAGTTTAAACCCTAACTCTAATTTGAAACCCCTATCCCTCTTTGAAACCCTACTTTGAAACCTGAGGCATCCCACGTTATTAATTGTGAATTCAATTTTGTGTATGCTGATTACAAAACACCATTACATGTCTCCCGTTCCTCCCCAAGCCCGGCAATATGTGTCTGTATCTTTCTGCATGATGAAAGGGCCAATTCAGTCATAATAGTCACACCACTGCTAAAAGCAGCAAGCTGATCATTCATCATGCATGACAATCCATCCCAGTGAGAGCAAAAGAATAATTGGCACGCTGAGTGCGTTATTTGACTTTATCTGTTTATTTATTTTTTCCTCACAATGGTTTAAACCTCAATTACGAAGCGTCCGTGCTCTAATTTTGCATCCATTGAGCGTGATGGCATACTCGCTCTGCTGATTAATTCAGTTAGTTCTTTTTGCCTCAAAGCTCAAGTGATTATTGAGCGTTGGCCGGGGGATTTAGTGCGCATGCTGTCAAAAAAACGCCTCTTTGTCTCACTTGTATTTACTTGAGACTTCCTGCTATAATCTGTAATGGTTGCGCAAACGCCACCGCAGCAGGTTCAGCGGAATGGATGTACGAAACGGCGGCTGCTAACTTACTATAGATCTCTATGCTGGTGTCAGGTCTTTTAGGTTCATTACCCGTCGGCGGCCGCTGATGATGAGCTTTGAAAGCCCGTCTGGGCAGAGTGGGAGTGGCTGGTGCGGACGGCGGGGTCCAAGGGTGGCGTCATTCTCTCGTTACGTGTGATAAACGATCCCCAGGCCTGCACTCGGCTGTTTGAATTATGGAAGTGGGTGTGCGGGACTGCCGACCACACGTTGACCCCCCGGGCAATGGCAAATGGTGAGACATGGTCGGAGTCAATCCTTCAGCCCTGCATGAAAGAGAGAAAGACAGCGAGGGAGACAGCCCTATTAGCAACATCATGACTTTACAACCAACGCAGCTTTCAGTCGGCTGTACGGAACTGTTGATATATCATTTATTCATGTCGACTCGCTGCCCACTGCTGATAGCTAATACAGTTGTTGCGTTTATGTCCAACTGCACACACTGGGGCTTGAATGACTACCACGGCTGCACAAAAGTAAGCATTTCTCTGTTTCACCGTTTCTACAAACCCTAATGCCAATGACGTCGGGACATTTAAATGTAGATTAGAAACAGAATATAATGATTTGAAAATCATTTTCAACTTCTATTCAATTGAATATATTGCACGAATGAGAAATAAAGTTCAAAATGCCCCCCCCCCCAAACATTCTCTTATTTTTAATTCAATACCTGCAACATATTCCAAAAAAGCTGGGACTGGCGGCGCATGCTTACCACTGGATTACATCACCTTTCCTGTCAAAGAGGAAGTCAAGTCATACATTTTCTTTTTGCTCTATTTGCCCAACAAGTCTAAACATAAGCATTCCGATTGATTAATATTGCGTTTGTAGAATAACAATTAGGCAGACTAATCTACCTGTTTTTATCTATCTTAGGGGGCAGCCATTTTGTTCTTTTCTCTTCTGTCGACTGAAATTGACGTAAAAATGCCCACATGTTCGCAAGCTGACATCAATAGGCAGTGGATGATCTCTCTCTTTCTCTCTCCCTCCCCCCAATATCTATAGGCTATATACCTATCTGTTCGCCTATCAATTTACTTACTTTGTCCATCCATCCGTCCATTCATAGTGACGGTTAATTTCTTGATACTTTATTTTCACACAAACCATCCTGCTGTTAGCAACTGTTTTTGTCATTTGGACTGTTTTTGACTGTTTGACGCATGGCAATAATTACTGTCCAATAGATATAATGACAATCAAAGAAAAAGCCTCATTTGATTTCATTTTTTGTCATACACTCATCTAATCTGTTTCTTGTGGTTTAATGTGTGGGTGATGGCAATAGAGGTCTATAACTGACTTTACCAGCACACTTTTAGTCAATGAAGATAAGTCGTATGGATAATGGATGGATTAAATGAATCCAATAGGGCATGAGATGTTAGTAAAAAGTATTGCAGTGTTTTTTAAAGGATAGGACAGATATGGGGCATAAATTTAGTGTATGAATAATGCCGGGGTGACTTTATTCATTGTTATTCAGGAACAATACTGCGTTCAGAGTCTCAAACTCCCTAAATGCTTTGTCCTCCACTTCACTAAATGGCCGGTTGTCTTTCACAATCTTGGACACAAAGGCTCATTCTTTCTGCCCACAGGAGAGAAAGGAAGACGTGTTTTTACAAAAAAATATAACATCAGTAGATGTGTAACAATGAATTGATGAATAATCAGATTGATCAGATTATTTGATTGATAACTATTTTTTGATAATCAATTAACTATTTATATACCTTTATTCAAAATTTTAAATGGTTCAAATGCTCCGATCCTAAGCATTAATTATGTCAATTAAATTAAGATTTTTGATGAGGAAATATGGCAGGAATGGAAAAGTATGCTCTTACAGTGAATATTTAAAAGACTCACCTGGGCTCTGTCCAGTCACATTCCCCTCATTTTCAAAAATAAAATGCCTCAACATGGATGAGGTGGTGTTGTCAGAATAACTAAATATTATTTCATGAGATAGCAGAAATGTATATGTAATCTCCATCTGTTGTCTTGGTATAAAAATTAACACCCCCCCCCCTTTTTTTTTTTTTTTTTTTAAAGGAAGGTAGGTTTAGGTTGTTTATTACTTTACATGGGTGGCATAGACAGATAAACATAGACTCATAGTAATTTTTAGTTCGTCTTGTGACACACAAGTTCTTTCACCACGCCCCTATCAAATCTAGCTAGCCTGCACACCGCAAGCTATACTGCATATGCATAATTTTGATTTAATATTTGCACCAAAAATTATCCAAAGTAAATTTATTCTTTCACAGTTTTTTAAAATCCATTTAGCTTCTATAAAGGACTACGTAAACCAGTAAGCAAATAATTTATTTAATAAAAAAAAAAAAAAACACTGAATCCGATAGTGTGATATATACCGTTACCGTGAAGGGATGCAGTTTATACCGTGATATGAATTTTGGGCCATATCGCCCAGGCCTAGATGTAAGTTTTGATTGTACAACATATCATTTTCCTTATTTGATATTTCGTTGGACTGTAACCTTCAGCTTTGAGTGGCAGCTTAAAGTTTCTGAAAAATATTTACCGATGTAATCTGCCCAAGTATTTTCATGTTGTGAATCTCAACTTTGTGCTCGCAAGTCACATGCAAAAACAACAGCTTGTGTCTCCAAAAACTTGTAATTCAGGTCACTTGTATCTTAAAGCACCACCAGACCGTGACTTCAATGATGAAAAGTACAAGCGACTTCATCATTTCCATGCCGTGGCATCTCGAAGCCAGATTGTTTCGACTGCTTCTGTCGTCTGATACCCGCTGAACTGTGATGAATTCTGTCAGCCGTTGTCTTTGGGACGCACTTTGGAAAGTCACGAGTGGAAGATGAGCAGCGTACCAAGCAGTCAGCTCACACGGATCGAACAATGATGCCTTAATGTCGCGCAAAGACAGCAGGCGGAACACTTTGTCGTCAAGCAAAGAAACGGGCTCAGGTGCGCGTTTGACAGGGAGGGCGACCGAGGCAATGCGTCGGATCTAATTAAGTCATTGATGGCGCTTTTATCTGACAAACGACGGCGGCTCAGCCCCGGTCTGAAAAATGTCACGGGTTTTAGTTTATCAAAGGAACGCCACCGATCGTGCAAATGTCAACATGTAAGCGCATTAAATGGCATGCGCCTCACCTGCAAAACGCACCAGCAGCGCTGACCTCCGCCAAGGCCCAACGATAATGTTATGCCATGCGAGAGAGCCTTGAGAGCAAAAATATACATTCTGTAAGTATTGCGACGTCTGTGCACATGCATATGCCTTTAAGAGGCGGAGCTTGGTGGCGTATGACACAGGGTCTTAAGTGCGAGATGTGGCCCACAGCTGTTCCTGCATCATTTGGTTTCTTTTTTGTTGTACTTGTTTTTTTACACAGTTCTGGAGTTCGAATAAACGGCTGTGCATCGGTGATATGGCTTTCGTTTCCCACAGGGGAGGGAAGTTTTTTTGGGGGACGATCAGTTCTCAATCAAAAAGAAGTGTAGGTACAGTATACATTTGGGGAAGACAATATAACAGTACTCACAATGACCAGTTTGACCGTGGTTCTAAACAGCCGAGGTTTCAATAACCTCGAATACTAGTTGTCATCAGGAATGAGCTTTTCTTTTCTTTTTTGAAGCGGCGTCTAAGCAGGGCACAATATGATTGGCAATTTGCAGAGTTGAGTAAATGAGCTGCCGCTTTGAAGTAATTGCCTCCAATTAACTTTTTTCCCTCCTCGGTGAGCAGAGTGGGGGAGTGAGGGGTGAGTTATGCACAAAAGGATGAGAAAGGAAGCAAGTTGAAAGAGACACTGACAACCCAAATGCCTTTTTGCTCTGTTTATGTGCATTTCTCCACAAAAAGGAATATATATACAGTGGAACCTCGGAGTTTGAACGTCTCGGCGCGAAGCCGAGCAATGCCGAATGCTCGCGTTGCGGTAGACGATGCGTTGCTCATTTCCAGTCAGATCGTGAATATTCCCGGGTGCTCCAGCCTCGCGAGTGCATTTGGATTTTTCCACGACAATTTTCTTCGCCATGGGCCCAAAGAAAGACAACAGTGCCAGTGGCAGCAAAGAAAAACATGCAGTGCTACGAACCACAGTGGAATTAGGAAGGAGATTATCGCGCCGTTGTAACTGGCGTGACTACTTCCGTAAATACTGGCCCGAGGACCCCCCTTAGCTGTTCAACAACGTGCCTGATGTTAAACAACGCACGCAAGGACCGCTTAGTAGTCTAACAATATGCCCAACGTAAAATACATCAACTCAGCACTGAACTAAAGCTAGCATTAACATAGCATTTATCATCCACTGATGCCATCACACCACAACAAAAAAGGTAAGGTATTTTTGTTGTTTAAAATACTGTGCTGCACTGTAAATGTTAAAAACATTAATATAAATTAAAATGGGAATTATGTATTTATATATAAACCTGTGGGGTTTGTTCTAAAAATAATGATAGGACACTGTGACTTACTAAAAATAATTAAAACAGAAGAAGAATGCTAACATTTATTTATTTATTTAAACTGAACCATGGTACATGTTTCTTCTGTATAATTTTTTTGTTTGTTTAAAAAAACATTTAGGAAAATGAAAGAAAGAAATGGATTGTGTTTGATGGTAACTATACAGTTTTTTTTCACCGAAATATAAATAAAAAAGAGGTCATATTAGTGCTGTAATTTTAATACAGTCATACAGCAATAATTTTGCTTACGGTTATCACACCATCAGAATTTGAATGTCTCAACTGTCAAAGAGTTATTATAAATCCCACTAGAGTTCTAGGCAGGACATGAAAATCATTTTGTGTGGCATCCGGGAAGGACTGTATAGAACTCAGGTGGTCTTTGTCTTCACTGATCCCAAGTGACCCAAGACGGGCAAAACAGAAGGAGCAATTGATAGTGTGGCAAAATAATTTTTGTAGAAGCATATAAACAAATGCAGACCAAAATGATATTTTGTAAGGTAAAAATGCTGTTAGGCATTCACACACACAATAAAGAGCAACCTCGCATGAGCCTCACCAGTGTGCTGTGCGCACACTTCGCAACTCACTTTACTTTTTTTTCTGTCAGGCGTGGCAGCATAAGCACCACTCAACATCTTTGCGGGTAATTCAGCACCCATTAAAATGCATTTTTTCCCCCTGGCCTTGAACAAAGCTATAGATAAATACGCAAACAAATATGCGGCGCTCACCACTGGTTGTCATGCATTATTTGTATTTGCACCCGTACACAAAAAGTGTGTGTGTGTTGGGGGGGGGGGGGGGGGGGGGCAACAGCTGCTTTACCATTAATGTTGCATCGAGTGTCCTGCTTGCTGCCTACTATATAATTACAGCTCTCGGAGTGCGCAGACTCATGACTCAACCCGAGGCTCTGAATAAATCTGATGGGACGTCGTGAGGAGGAGAATCGGGGGTGCTACCATCCCTCCACACCCCCCGCCCCCCTCCCACCGCCTCGCCTGAAGATGCATATCCGGGCCGAGGAAGATGAGCTGCTTGGGCCATTCACTCCGAGCAAGCCAGTGAATTACAGCGCTTGTGTGTGTTTGTGTGTACGTGCGTTAGCTGGAGATGAACGGATACTGTGCTGGATCCGCTTAGGTTGTAGCCACAATGAGTTTCGACGCCATTTCAGAGCTGGCATGAAAGAAGAGACAACGCCAAAGCTAAAATCCACCTCAGCGTTTTAATTGTTTCACTCCGGTTTAACGCTTGTGTGGACAAGAGCCTACTTCTAAATCCCTGACTTGGATGGTGTGTATTGAGCGTGCACGCCTCAGGAAATGTGTCTTCTATATCGTAGCATAAAACAGCAGCACGGATGAAGTGTCTCCGATTGATTGGTGTGTTCAGCTTTGTTTTCATCGGACCCTAACATATTTTTTCCAAGTGTTTGGGAGATTTTGTGATGGTCTGATGATAGCAAAGCGGAACACTGCTCATCACCAATAAAACACCATACCTATAGTGAAGCCTGGTGGTGGCAGCATCATGCCTTGGGGCTGTTTTTCTTCAGCTGGACCTCAGGCCTTAGGCATAGTGGAGGGAATTATGAACCGATAGCACAAAACGGTCACACTTCCACCAGAATGCAAAAAAATGTCCCGAAAAGCCTACTAGAACATTTGAACTATATTTGAGGTTAATTAGAGGCACTTGGATGTTCAATTCTTCACTAAACATTTGAAACAAAACGCTCCTTGCCGCAAGAAATCGTAGTGTAGGAGGAGTGAAGAAGAGGGAGGGAAAACAAATAATAAAAATTACTTTGAGTGGGTCTCGAACTCAAGCTTGATGCTCACAAGGCGGGCTTGCTAACCACTGTATCATCCATGCGGTTGAGCATATCAGTGCAATAAGTTTTACTTGCAGTTAACACAAGTGTCAGCCAGAACCCTTTCTGGGATTTTAAGACGGCCAATTGTCATTGCACTTTGGCATTGCAAATGTTTTGTCAATATCCCATGGAGGGAGGTCTCAAAGAAAGTGGGCATGCGTTTAGTCCACAAATGCGGTTTGGGGGGTGGGGCCGCGCGCAATGACGTCAAACCGTGCCAACAGCTCGTTTTCTCAGGTTGGGAGGGGCTGATGCTTGAAGAGCAGAACAACCTAGAATTTCTCATACAGGGGCGAGGAATTAGCATTTTAACATGGCTCCAAAAAGTAGATTTTTCATGTTGCAGTCCCTATAATAATAATGTTATTAAATCTTGCTATTAACCCCCCACTTCTGGACTAAAAACATTAGGGCATATATACTAAGTGAATAAGTGCTAATCTGTATTCCTCAAGCTATTTTGCGCGTGATGTTTAAATCTCTTATTTTGAAATCTTTGCTTTTAATTTGGAAGGCTGCTACGTACTTCTGTTTCCTGTTTCACGTCTTTGTTTGTCAGTCAGCTCATGGATTTATTATTAGCTTGTGCAAAACAGCTTTAACTTATTGACGTCCGTTCAAAGCAATCTATCTGAATATAAAATATTTTAAACAGCCACTCACATCTCATGGCGAAACCAACATGACCTTGCCAAAAACGTGTCATCTTGGTGCACTGATCTGAAGTCTCTCGATGGGACGCGGGAGATTCTTCTTCTCAAGATTCCTATTGAGGTGGATTACAACATATTGTGGTACATAGCGCCAGCTACTGTGCAGGAGGGGCATAGCAATTAGTAGCCGTCTGATTGAAAAAAAATGGCTGCACTGGCAAGATGTGGGTGCCACTGCGCCGGTGCCGTGTTATGTCAATCATTTGGCGCCTGCGGGCGGGGTCCAATCTCTTTTGAGCATGGGCACGTGCCACCCCGGCCTCCCCTTTGGCTCCGCTATTATATAATGATGAAACTTAGCTATATTCCATTGCTAATTGCTGCAAAACTTAAACAGGTACAAATATACTTTTTTTTTCTTCTTTTGGAAGGTTCCATGTTTGTTTTTTTATAGCAATAGAACACAATATTCTGTGGGTCTTGCAAAATCAGTCAAAATCCTGTAAAACAGCCGAGAGTGAAGGGGGTTGCTTCAGTGAACATGGCTAGGACCGAATGAGTTAAACACTGAGCCCACTTCGTGAAAGTCCATTACTAACCAAAACAGCAGCACTAATACAATAAACATTCTAGTAGACTCTGAATTGTGCTTTCTTCACAATGTTGTGAGCACTCACGTTTATATTCCACAAAATACTGCAGTTCCTGGTCGCAATTGTTTGAATTATGTTGCTAACTAAAACAGCAGCACAATGTAATTAGCAGGGCAGACCCTTGACATGTTTTTGTTCTTTAGTGTCTTTAGTGTGCGTGTGCTTGCACAACAAATACTTGTTCATAAATGTGAGTCCATTTGATCGTTGTTGCTAACCAAAACAGCAGCACAAATACAAAGGCACAATTGCAAACGGGTTAATCGCACACCTCAAATAGGTAGGGGTTTACTTGATTCTTCGTTCCGCATAGATTTGCTCCTTTTTGCCGCATGGCTGTTAGATGTCATTGCAACACGTTGTGGACAGTCTGAGCAGCGCTGTCAGAGCATCGAATAAAGCATGATGACAGCCCAGGCTGCAGTCTGACACACAGTCTGACACACACACGCACGCACGCACACATATACACTCATACACGATGCTCAGGCAACACTGTCTCACCTGACCTAAAGCCCCCTCCCCCCAATTGATTGTCAATACTACCCCCAAACTCATTAGAAACTCACTTGATTAATGCTTTAAGTAGTTTTTAATGAGAAGACCCCCCTCCACCTGAGGTATAAATGGATATATTGATTATGTGTGGCGACCCTCTTACTCAATTTGATGGGTGGGTTGGGGAAGCGATGCTGCCTTCAGGGACCTTGCTAATGAGCAAAGCCGTAAGGAATATCAGCTGGCCGAAGCGATACGCTTGTAATGGAGACAGGCAGGTTTGTAAGCCTGTTATTAACTGCACAATGTTGGAATTTACATTTCTATTAAAGTTGCAATGTGGAACTTTTTTCCCAAAAATATCTTTACAGTAGCCTTTTTTATTTGACCATTTATGACTAAAATGTCGCGGCACGGTGGCTGACTGGTTAGCACGTCCGCCTCAGAGGTCGTGAGATCGAGTCGGGGCTTCGGCCTTCCTGGGTGGAGTTTGCATGTTCTCCCCGTGCTTGCGTGGGTTTTCTCCGGGTACTCCGGTTTCCTCCCACATTCCAAAGACGTGCGTGGTAGGTTAACTGAACACTCCAAATTGTCTATAGGTGTGATTGTGAGTGTGGATGGTTGTTCGTCTCTGTGTGCCCTGCGATTGGTTGACAACCAGTTCAGGGCGTACCCCGCCTACTGCCCGAAGCCAGCTGGGATAGGCTCCAGCGACCCTTGTGAGGACAAGCGGTTAAGAAAATGGATGGACTAAAATGTCTTCTAATTAGTAGATTAACACTTTAGCTGTTCACAAGCCAAGATTAAGGCTGTTGTTGAGTGGCCAGCCCCGACTTCCTGGAAACAATCGTAAGTATAGCCTGAAGGCCGGACACTTGACCCGGTTTACGTCGAGCAAGGAGGCCTTTAAGTGGTCCATGGAGGCTAAAGCATGCCTTTACCCGATCTCCTGTTTTGCGCCATTTTGACCCTGATTTCCCTTTTTTTTTGTCAAGGTTGATGCTTCAGACTCAGTCTTGCTGAATCCAGTTATGATGTGGGGAACCGGGAATTGTCGGCCATTATTCTCGCCCTTCAAGAATGGCGGCATTGGCTGGAGGGCACCACCGAATCGTTCACGATCTTCACCGACCACAGGAATCTGTCTTACTTCCGCTCCGCCAGGCATCTGAACTCTCGGCAGGCACGGTGGGCGCTCTTCCTTGGCCGTTTCAACTATGTCCTAACCTACCGGAAAGACTTCGCCAACACTAAAGCCAACGCACTAAGTAGGTGCACTTCGTTGGGAAATTGAAAAGACAGTTCAGGAAGCCCACGCTCAAAGACGCATCCTGGAGGGATGCCCTACAGGCAGGTTGTTTGTTCCAGTGCGTCTCCGCATCGCTCATCGCCGGCCACCCCGCAAATCAGCGCGTTTTTTTTCTCCTCGCACAGAGGTTTTGGTGGCCGAGGATGAGAAGGGACATAGCAGAGTTCGTCAAAGTCTGCCATGTTTGTGCTGCCGGCAAAGCCTCCCACAGAGCCCAGCCGGTGAACTGAGGTCCCTACCTGTTCCTGCGCGCCCATGGTCGCATATAGCCCTGGATTTGCCGGCATCACAGGGGAACACAGTGATTCTTACTGTGGTGGACAGATTTGCGAAGATGGCCCATTTCATTGCCTTGTCATACCTTCGTCGGTCGGCCCTGGGGACCGCCAAGCTACTAATCAAGCATGTTTTCAGGATTCATGGACTACCTGTGGACATTGTGTCAGACCACGGTCCCCAGTTTGTTTCTCATGTCTGGAAGAAGTTTTGCTCTGTTTTGAGCTCCACGGCCAGTTTGTCTTCCGGCTACCATCCCCAGACCAATGCACAAACCGAACGGGCTAATCAGGACATGGATTCCGCCCTCAGTTGTGTCTGTCTCCGCCACCCCACATCCTGGTCGTCGCATCTCTCCTGGGTGGCGTACGCCCACAACTCCCTGGTCTCATCCGCTCTGGGACGCTCCCCGTTCATGGCAGCTTACGGCTATCAGCCACCCTTTTTCCCGCCCAGGAATGCGAGATAGCCGTACCATCAGTCCAGCATCACCTGAGGATGGCCCATAGTGTTTGGCGGGAGACACGGACGGTGTTGGTACGCACGGCGGCCAGAAACAAAGCCATCGCCGACCTACGTAGACTGCCCGCTCCTTACTACCGACCAGGCCAGAAAGAGTGGTTGTTCACCTGTGACCTACGTCTCGCCGGGGGTTCAAAGAAGCTGGAGCCATGATTCATCGGTCCCTTCACGATCCTGTCCTTGGTCAACCCTGTCTACATATATATATATATATATATATATATATATATATATATATTATTATTATTTTTTTTTTACAATTACTGTATTTTTTAAATCCTGACTCGTATTTTATATTTGTAAATGTTGCTATTCAATATTTTGTATTATTTCCAGATCCATCCATCCATTTTCTTAACCGCTTGTCCTCACAAGGGTCGCGGGGGTCACTGGAGCCTATCCCAGCTGGCTTCGGGCAGTAGGCGGGGTACGCCCTGAACTGGTTGTCAACCAATCGCAGGGCACACAGAGACGAACAACCATCCACACTCACAATCACACCTATGGACAATTTGGAGAGTTCAATTAACCTGCCATGCACGTCTTTGGAATGTGGGAGGAAACCGGAGTACCCGGAGAAAACCCACGCAAGCACGGGGGAGAACATGCAAACTCCACCCAGGTGGGCTAAAGCCCGAACTTGATCTCACGTCTTCTGCATTGGGAGGCGGACGTGCTAAACAGTCAGTCACCGTGCCGCCCATTATTTCCAGATATTTTGTCATAATGATTTTATATATTCATGTTTTTTTCCCGAATATCTACTAGTGTCACTCAAAAGTGACCATTATCTTTTGTAAAAAGATGAATTGTTTATCAGATCATATGCTCCTAATTTGCCAGGAAGATGCGTATTTAAATATCTGCATGTTCCATTCATTCATTCAGGGGAGAAGAGAGAAAACAAAAGTGAACCCACGTGCGTGTACGTCACAATCCACACAAGCGTGGCTCCTCCTGAGTCACGTGACGCCAGCGCCGGCTGATGCTGCGAGCAGCAAGCGGACACACTGGAGAGAGTGTCAGCCTGCCTGCGAGCCTGCAAGCACCCGCCACATTTCTTTTTCTATACTCCCGCTCGGTGAGTACATCATTTGATCTCACATTTTCTTCTCTTGTTTTTTGTTTTTTCTTGTTTTGTTGTTGGTGTTTGAGCCACGGCTGTCGTGCGCATGCAATGCTTTCAATTGATCCCGGCACGTCCATGCAGGACACATACGTGCTCGTGGAATCGTTTGGATCCGTACGTCTATTTTAGCAGCATTCACCTTTTGCTCCGCCTCCCGCCCCTGGCATTCTCCAGTGGCTCCTTTTGCATTGATTTTGGGGCTATTTTACTCAGATTTTTGTGATTGTTTTTATTTTTGCAGCATTGGTGGTGGAAATGAAAAGCACTTTTGATTTTGGAGGATTTTGATTATTTCCCCAGCAGGTGACAATGGAACTTTGGTGGAGCTCTTCATGCAGACGCCAGGTGATTTTAATCAGTTCTTATTAAGGGGACATATTATGGAAAACATTTTTTTTTATATTAATTTTTTTAATGTTAAGATTAGAAAAAGTATACAATTATTTTTTTCTTTTATTTTTTATTTGAAAAAATACATCAAAACATTATGACAAAAAGTACTACAAAATATTACATCTTGAAACGAAAGTATATTTGATACCACTTTTTTCAGACTGATAACAGTAAGAGTACTCAACTCTTTAGTAGGCACCGATACCAAGTACCGATACCACTAGTACTTTTGATGCATAATGAACCCCCCCAAAGACAGATAATTTTAAATAAAGGTGTGTATATATATATATATATATATATATACACAACCCCATCCATCCATTTTCTTAACCGCCTGTCCTCACAAGGGTCGCGGGGGTGCTGGAGCCTATCCCAGCTGGCTTCGGGCAGTAGGCAGGGTACACCCTGAACTGGTTGCCAGCCAATCGCAGATATATATATATCCCCCCGATATACAGTAGCATTTTCTCTTAAAATTACATGAATTTAATATAAATTTTCGATTATTCTAATTTCTAGTTTCTGATTGCAAAACAGCCACAAGAGTATTGGCTGCCATCATGAGTAGCAGTACTTTGAAATAAGGCCCTGTATCAGACCGATACCTGATATTGGTACTTGCCCACACTAGAAAATCTACAATGATGCCTTGAGATTTAAGTGACCCGATAAACGAGTTTTTCAAGATACGAGCCATCATTTGGCAGATTTTTCCTTTGACTTGCATGCACACACTTGAGAGACGTTTATGATGGTTTCGTGAGTTACAACATTTTAATAGGGAAAGATGATGATTTTTATTAATCAGAACCTTATCTCAAGGCACCACTGTACACAGTTACAGGACAACAAAACTAGACAATTAAATCTAATAAAAACAGATTTGGAAAAAATTATATGACAAAATATGATGAAAAAAACATCAAAACAAATAATGGAAGATAATCAAAAATGTTACCCCAAAAAATATTCCATGAAAATCAGGTGTGCTGTGTGCGGTGTAATTGTGGTTAGCACGTTAGTCTCACAGTTTTGTGGTTCTGGATTTGAATTTCTTCTCTGGCCTTGTGTGTGGAATTTGCATGTTCACCCCGAGCCTGCCTGGGCCCTGTCTTGGCGAGTGTAATTTGGCGACTTGGCGATGAAGTGCTGCCTCCATGAGCGAAAATACAGTCCATGCTTTTTTAATGGACATTTACTTTTTGTAGTACCTGTTTCAAGTAGTGGCCACTCATCATGTTGAGAAACCAAGCCCCGACCCTGGTTGTCATGGTGATGAAAGTGGTTCCCTGAGTTGACCCTGCAGTAGAGGGGATTTGGTGAGCAATGGCAAAACACCTGGGGTAAAAACTTTTGAGTGTTTTGATGAAAGGATATTTCAGTGATGTTAATATGACTCCTGGGAACTGTTTTAAATTGTGAAAAAAAATGCACAATAGGTATCCTTTAGGTTTAGAATATGAACTATATAAACTAATAAGAGGCTGTTTTTTTGTTTGAATTAAAGATGGACATACAGTAATAATTGATTATCATCCAATTAAGCAGAAATAGAGTGCAATACTATGCTGGTTGATTCACTAAAATTTAGTTTGTTGTCTAAGGAAGACCTACGCGAAATTCGACCACATCTACTGTATGCTATGGCAAAACTCCTTCAGGCTACATTGCTCTGATCTCGAAACAGTGCCATGAGGTATGCCGTGAGACAGGAGTGACCAGACTTAGAAGTTTCTAAATCAGCTGCTTTTCTTTTTTTTTTTGCTTTGATTTGTGCGTGCAAATTTGATACTCAAATAGTGGTGTGGCTGGCTGGTGCCTCAACTCACTACACAAGAAGAATAGTTTGACAGATAACGTCAGTAAATATTCTTGAGGAAAATGGTTTCAATCTGTTTATTGCTACTCTCATCTGAATGTAACTGTCAAACTTAACATCAAACAAAAATAATGACAAATTGTGTATTTAAAACAACTAAATAGCTTCTGCTAGCTTTATGCTAACATACTGTATAATGGAACATAGCATTGACATGCTATCGTTCACATCAATAGTCATGGTTTGAAAACCCTTTAAGCAATGTATATTTGAACGCACAGTGGCACAAGACATGTAGACAGATAATATAACAATACAGATATATGTTATTTATCCTCTATGAAAAATAAGTAATATTACAACATCTTCCTGAATCACTTACAGTGGGAGTATTAGGACTATTCTTTATTTTATAATTATGTTGGACTGGTCGGCAGTCAGTCATACCGCACATTTCGAGATGAACAACCATTCGCACGCACATTTACACAGTAACAGTCACTGAGTGGGAATTTGAATTACGAGCTTGGTCACAGAACAAATTAAACTCATTTGTCAAGGCACCACTGTACAGCGTCGAGTAGTCTCAGGATAGTTGGCCCAAAGGAGGTGTCAAACATCTTTATACCTACCCGCTTGCAAACGGACCAGAGCGTTAAATATGCCACAAGACATGTAAACGGCATGGGGAGCACACAACACCTATAAGAGATGCTTCCAGGTTCTCTACAGATGTGGCGGTCAGCAAGATGAAGCTTAAAAAAATGCAAACAAAATAGAAAAAAATACAAACAAGGCAGACATTCATAAAAATACGAACTTCAAGGCCAACAAATTAAAACTCAAAGAAATACAAGGGAAAAAAAACAAAAAAAAACAAGGTGGCTGATTCCAATAAATTGTTTGTTGTCCTGGGTAATGAAGTGAGTCCATTGTGGTACGAGAAATTACTTAGTTCGAATAACTAAATTAATGTTATAATAAATAAAGAGATACATAGGTTTATAGTTGTCACTCTAAATTATGTTTTGCCATTCACGTTCTGTGCCCCCCCCCATCTTTGCAACTCGGACCTCTCTGAGTTCAAAAAGGCATTCCAGTGCACACTTCCCGTTATGAGATTGGAAAAGTCCCAACTTCCCACCGTCCTTCAATTAGTGATGGGACGTAATGTGCCGGGGCTTCGGAGCGTGTGTCGAGTAATCCAGGAGGAAATTTCTGAAGCGCGTGTCGAGGCGTGATTTATTCCGAGCAAATGACGGCACTGATGACGTTTGACACTTCATGGGTTCAGGGAGTGGTTTGACTTTTGTGTTGAGTCAGTCCCCCCCCAATTTTTTTTTTAAAGGAAAAAAAAGTAGGTTATCCCCGGTTTGGCAACACTAATAGCATGATGCATTACTTTTCACATGTCATTTGCATTGCAAGGTGAAGTGTTTGTTGTGTGTTAATGGCGTACACCAACAATCAGATTTGTTAACCACCCATCTCCATAACAACCACCAGTACTCATAAGCACAATTAATCCCCATCACTTCGGTATCCATAAACACAGTCCACATGACCTCAGTTTTCATGCAATCAATGCCTCATTATTTGCTATTACATTTCCTACAGGATTCCTAATTTTCATAACATGACATTACTCACATAATAATAATAATAATAATGAACTGATTAACTGCATGAGTGTAACATAGTCTTTTTTCAACATGTTAAAAACATAAAATAAAAAAACAATTAACAAAGTAATAATACACAAAACAAATATTTCCCTGATTACAGGGAAATATTTCAATTAAAGCATGTGTAATTGTTCCTAAACAAACACTGTTGCAAGACAGCAAAAAGGCAAAGTAGTTTCAGTAATTACGGTTTTAATTTTGGCCACCAGGGGGGGGGGGTTGTGTGCACATGAAGCCTCACGAGCAATACCTTTTTGTGAACCAATTTGATGGAAAGCTTCATCTGCCCATCACTACATTGCAAACTCACAACAAGATACACCCTGACAAAACATGATTGGCAAGAGGGGGCTGATTAGTTGGCACAAGGGACCGAACTGACCACAACAAATGTACTGTGGAAAGGGACACTACTAAAAAAAAGTTATACATTTGAGGTACAATACACAATTTGTTTTTATCACACTTATCATTCGTTACTTTTTTGGAAAAATGGTCAATAATGGGCGGTTAGAAAAGTCGCTAAGTCAGTCACACTGATTGTGCTTTTGTAGACTCACTGTTGGCAGTCCTGTTAGCCCAAACACCTTACAACTATGCCCCCCCCCCCAAAAACAACACATTCTGAGCAATAACCGCATAGTAATCAATAAAATGATTAATCGCCCAGCCCTATGATTAATCAATATTAACTTCCCTGATTGATCGATCAAGGAAATAAGGTTGCGCAACCCGTTGCATAGGAGGAACGATGAAAACGATGAAAACATCACAGCACGCATACAAAGTTGCTGTGCAGTCTCCACAAATTGGACATTTGCAGTGCAAATGTGTGCCGTGGAAAAACAAAAGTACCTGCCAACGGAGGCAGGCACAGCTGTGCTCCTCCCGAGCGCCCACACGCACATCTCATTGTGTGGCGTTGCGTCTGGACAACTGACAACCACTGTCAGACATCACACACTTGGCAACTTGAAAACAGCCTTAATGAGTTGGTGGCGGGGAGGGAATGGGGGGGTATTGGGGTGTCTAGTCCAAATAGTGGGCTTGTTCATTATGCAAACCTTGCTTGTAGATTTGATTCATTACTTGACGTTGACCGTGCAGCTCAAATGCCAAACGCGTGTTGAGAACATGTAGCCTGCAATTGACAATTTATAACACACCGGTGTTTCCCAACATCGATTGAGCAAAGGCACATGCTTGATTTTCTGGTCAGAAAAAAACACACGGCACACCAGCAAAAATATATTTAAAAAAAAGTATATGCGTACATATGATCTCATCTCAATGTACTCACACATTTATTTACACAGTGTGAAATCTGGGCCTGTATTGTATACAACAGGTGGATAGACTTTCTGCCATCTAGTGGAAGAACATGTCATTGTCATACCGAGCTCAAATCTCTTCCCATTGAAATGAATGAAAATGCCATTGCAGATAGAAGCTTTTTGCGGTTGTGTCAAGTGTATTGCCTGGCAAAATACTATTTGTCGCCCAAACATTTTTATGTCAAAAGGTGAGGGTTGGGACCTGGGGTTGGCTGGTGTAATTATATTAATTTAAAGGCCTAGATACAACCAATCCGACGTCGGGAGTCGGACAGCGTTGGGCCAACGGCACGCGCCCTCTGATCAGTGTATAAATGACTGTCGTGTGAAGTCGGATCGAATTGGAAATAAATTGTGGGAGGGGGGCGGTTGGGGGGTGTTTGAATTTCTGGTGGGTGGGGGGTCTGTTTCCGGCAAATTCGACATGTTGAATCGGCGTCGGGGGCATTTGATCGCTGTGATTTCTTGTTAGCTAGCGAATCAGCGCACAGGGGCAAGAAGAGCAAATGACAACACGGATAAACAGTACTCAACTCAACTTTTTGGTTTTAGGGACGGCACACGTGAATATTAAAGTCCCCCATAAAGAGGATATGTTCATATTTCAGCATGATTTCGCCAAGAAGATTTGCAAAGTCGTTTAAAAAGTCCTTATTGTATTTTGGAGGTCGGTAAATGACAGCACAGCATAGTGACAGTTTAATGGTCGCCGTTCCTCCACCTCGGCCCGACCGTCCTCGGAGCGTCCAAGTAAGCACAGCCAGGCGGTAGTAATTCAATCATAGCGGTGGACTCACCAGCGACAGTCCAGGTCTTCGTCTTCGTCAGGCAGAGGAAATCCAAGTTGTTGGAAATGGAAAACTCCCTCAAAATAAAAGTTTTTGTCTGTCAATGGCCGCGCATTTAACAGCGCGATCCTTGTGGGAGCAGCTGGGGTGCATGGCCCTTCCGTCCGGCGGTCTCGAGGAAGCTCCTTCAGAAGCTGGAGGTCGGCTCCGCGTCCAAAACGACGATGGAGTCGACAGGGTCCAGGATACGCCACAACGGAGTACATCCATGCGTTCGGGAACGAGAAGGGGACGAAGCTTGCTCCAGCGCCCGTTTTCGCTTCACCAGCTGACCGCCGCGTTTACCCCGGCGTCGCTGTCAACACCATTTTAAGTTGTTTACGTTTTTATATCCCGCCCCCGTAAAGAGGTTGGCGGTTGCCTTTAGGAATAATAACTACCGCCGCCGATGGTACGGAGGGGAATTAGTTATCGCGCATGCGCTGAAGGTACGTAATAGTCGTGTCGGTGCGGTGTGTATTTACGTCATTTTTCTACGCGACGTGCCGACATCTGATTGGTGTATCTAGGCCTTAAAGGTGTATTCAAGGATCTTGTCGAAAAGTAGAAGCCAAACGTCCGTTTGTCACTTCTTCTTTTTTTTCTGCTCGTCCGGGGGAAATGCCTACACTGTAAAAATGGGGCGTGATATTTAGACTTTAGAATTTCTGATGTAAAAAAAAAAACCTTACTAGATTTGATCAAGTAAATACCGTCAGTAAATCCTGAACGTCCGAGCTCATCTTCATCAGTCTCTGCAGCCGGCCTCACTTCATAGACGGATGTGCTCTTGTGGCTCTCAGCCATTTTCAAAGTATGCGGTTAGATGGGCGGAGCTACAGCGATGAATGTCTGAATCCGAAGCACAGCGGCTCCATGCTACAAACACTTGAAATGGAACGAGCACGCACGACGTCGTTACGGCAGAATGATTGACGGAATCGAGAACCAATCGTTAAGACGATCCACCCGGAAGACGCATTGACAGAAGATCCTTGAATACACCTTTAACATTATAGAGATGGTCAGAGAAGGAATTTTCATAATTTTTGTTATTGATTTGAATTTTAGCGAAAACATAGAATTAAAAAAACAGAACAGTTTCATGCAGGTTGCTGTTAACCTGTTTGCGTTGCAGAATAATTTGAACATCTTTGTACTTGATCATTTTAATTTGACATCATCACACGCCAGGATCATCCAAACCGAAAGCAAAGATCAGAGACATCCACTGAGTCAAGCTGCAAATTGTTTGTTCCCGTCCTTAAACCTACCCTTTCAGAATAAGCTATTCAACCTTCCTATTGGAGGTTGACAGTTATACCAGTTAAACGGTATACTACGATCATGCACACCAATAGTGGGTAAAAAAAAAAACATTCATTTATACCTGCTATCTCTTCTGCCACTATAACGCTTTCATGCGTTTGAGCCTAAGCGTTTATGATTACAGCTTATTATTTACAAATTTGCAGCCTTCTCTTTTTCCCTTGCCCTCTTGTGGTTAGACCAGAGGATGTCATTGATGTTTGTCAGCTGTGGGCGTGTGAATCTCTTTGAGACTCTTTTGTGAAGAATATTTTTAACATTTTCAGTTTTCGTTCCAGCCGTGTAAAGTGGAAGTAATGCATCTTGTAAAGCGGATGATCACACCACTGTTAAAACAAATCAATGAGCAGAAGACATGGTGAAGAATTAGATTTTTTTTTTTTTAATGGTTGATTGCTCTATTAAAAAAAGAAAGAAAAAGAAAAAGAGAGAAAAAATCCCATATTTCCAACTTTACATTTTTGTTTTGGTTTTATCATAGTCTTCCCATCCTTGGCGGAGGTAATGAAATGAAGATGACGCCATCTCTCCCCTAAATCATCATCTAAAGACGGGACGTTTGAAATCTTTTCCAGCCCGCAGACTTTTGCATGCTGGCCATCAGGTCAGGCTCGCTGAGCATGAAATGTGCCGCTAAGCAAACAATGCTTATCTCTTGCCAGGGATGAGGCTGTGCAATAGCCAGCTTTAGGTACACATGCACTGAATCACTATGAGCCACAAGCAGGGAATAAAGTTAAGGCAGGCAAACAGACATCTTTAAAGCTGGACTTAAACCTGTTTTCTGGCCCAGTGGAGGCCTACACTCACACAATAAAAGAAGCCTTAAGGAATGTACCTTTTTCCGTTTGGCCCCTTGAATAGGTACAAACAATTATCCGAGGAATCTGGTCATTTTTCTTCTGTGTTTGCAATCTGTCATGGCCAGTGTACAGGTGCTTGAAGATTATTATTATTTTTTAAATGGTGTGGGATGTTAGCAGTTGGAAGAATTATCTTGCTCTCTAGGGTGGTGGGGGGGGGGGGGGGGGGTAGTTTGTCTGCGGATAGATATATTTGGCCATATATGCTACCAGGGAGCACGGAAATGTCGGATCCCCATTTCTTGACATTTTTGGGTTGCGCGGTTGTGGGTTGGCGATAACCTCTGATTCTTGCGTCTTATGGTTAGAACGTGTTTAAAACCAGCCTTGATCCAGTGGAAAGGTCCTCATAGAGATGAGTTTCTCACGTGTTTTCGTACGCCCGCATGTGGGAGTCCAGCGACTGGGAAGGGAGACGTACTTCCGCTAGACGAAAAAGCTGAGAGAACGTGTCAACATTTACAAGCAGACCACTGGCATCGTGTTCCATTATGCATGTGCCAATGCCCACTGTTCCCTATTAGAGCCACTCTCCTTTTTTTTCGCCACGCTAAAATGTATCTTTCAACACGGCTCCCGGCCGTCTTTTCACAAACAACAGGCTCAGTGTGCGAGCGCCGTCTGTCGCGAGGCAGTGCCATTAGCCCCGCGGCGTCTTCATCTCAGCGCCGGCATCCTCTCATGTCAACGACCCCCTCCCCTTTTAGAGGAGATGCCGTTTGATTTCAGCACCGTGGGCAGCCGCCAGGACTTTATTACGCCCTTTTCTCGCCTCGGCGTCTGGAGCGTCTTTGCTCACTAACCCCTGGCCTCTCCGCCGCGACGCACCGCACGAGTCTGATGCTATTTCAAGCTCTATGACCCCCATTCAGCGGGCTCAAAAAGAGGTTTCATCCTCAGATAAGAAACTAAATGAGAATTCACATGGGGACAATGGCTTCCTGTGTTCCTTTTAGAAAAACTTTTTCTTAATCTGACAGGAGGGAAACGATTTAGGTGTGTATATGTGGCTGTGTGTTACTCCACAGTAAGCAATGTGATGCAGTGAGAGAGGGCGCACAAAATGTACATGAAACTATAACTATGATCATTTATTTTATAAAGTAAAGCCTGAGAAGTTAACTCCTCAGTCTACCTCTTCCTTCAAATGCACTATATTCAGTCACTAGTGGGAGTAGAAAGCTAGTGCAAAAACTAGCGTAAGAAGCTAAAGTCAAGCATGCGAAGTTAACTCCTCAGTCGAGCTCTTTACTCCGTGCTCCTTCTTGTCAAACAGCACAAACAGATGGAGTCAAATGTACCGCATCGGTCACAGAAGATCCAAATCAAAGTCGTTTGTCAAAAAGTTGGTTGGTTGAGAATTCTATCAATTAAACTCAAACGGGAACACAAAACAGAAGGTTAAACCTCCCATATTGGTATCAGCAAGGTTTTGTTTTTTTCTCATTTCCTTGGCAACACTTGGCCCTTAGCAGAGGTCCTGATACGAGTTGATATTGCCTTTTTGTCTTATTTGGTGTTTTGGACACGTACATGTGCACGACCTGGGGTAGGTGCTCCATCTATGAAGTGGCATTTCGTTGTATTTTTCCTCGTCAGAGTTCAGAAAATTCCCATTTCTTGTTTTTCTTGTGATGCAATTTCAGAAAACCTCTTAAAAATGTTTGACGCAAGTCTTTCTTGCGGTTACACTCTCATGCATGTAGTATTCATCTTCGTAAAATGGCCTCAGGGAACATTAGGCGGCAGCAGCCTTTGCCGTCAAATTTGATTTAGACATTACATCATTTGAATGAATCTAAATTTGTCTTTACAAAGGAGAGGGACGGATGTCTTTTTACTATTCTTCCTCCGAGTGTGAAAGAAGGGAGGGCGGGAGACCTGCAGGTGACTGCGATTGTGGGATTCTAACGCATGCCGTGACTTCCTCCTATTTCCTGTCACAGAGCGATTTCTCCACTTTTGCTGCCAAACTTAGCCTCTCCTCCACTAGGCTTAACAAAGTGGGTTACTAGAGCAGCAAGTAATTAGCTCGTAGCCAAACATGCTAATGTTGACGGCAGAAAAACTGCAACGCAAAGTGATCACTTGGATGACAGATGAAAGGCGAAGTGTGATTCTCAGGTTATTATCTCATTCTAGGAAAGCATTGAAAAGGAAACTACCGGGAATTACTCTCTGCTACGTATTGCTGCTAACCTAGCGCTAAATGCTAATGTGCCAATCTTCACATAAGTGCTCCTTTTTGTCTGAATGTTTTATTTCACAATTTTATACATTTATAAAATTGGCACTGAAAGTACATCCTTGATAGGAAATGACTGAATTATTAATTCAATGATGCCTTAAAATACAAATTTCATTCACAATGTGATCACACTTGTAACTAGGGTGGCCACTTCCACAAGGTCAAAAAGGTGTTCCCTCGCTATAACGCGGTTCACTTTTCACTTCCTCGCTGTGTTGGCTGATTTTTTGTGTGCAATTTTGCTTACAGTAATGTGCTTATTTTATAAAATTTATGAAGGTTTGAAGTTGAACATTGAGAATGTCTAAACGAGAAAAATGTGAGAAAATGTAAATGCCTCGATGAGAAAAGTGTGTCAACTGTGTGGTGAGGGGTTTTAGGGCCTTAAAACATTGACAACAAATGTAAAACAAAGCTATAACTACTTCACTGATTTCATTTATTAAGAGTATTTTTGGAACCTAAACCCAGCGGGAAACGAGGAAACACTGTATAATAGATTTGCGGTGTATTTTCATCAACAATAAAGTTTTGCATGGTTTATAGATCATGTTTGTGAACTAAATGGTAACAAATATCACTAAAAAGTCAAACTTCTTTTTGACAATTTATTTCGTTTACAGTACCATGTTTTTAACCCATTAAGGCCAAGAGCGGATAAGTCATTTGTTTTTAATCGATTCTTGGCCGATTAAATTCATCAGAATATGCACGAGAGGGTGTCGTGGGCCTCGTAGCATGTCCTGACATTTTATTGAAGCCGGCATTTACGCAGATTCGCCGGAGTTATGAAATAAATGATTGAAGACGGCACGGGAGGAATATGAATCAGTGTAACGAGTCGACAGTGACATACTGTTACGAAAAATGTTTGTAAACAATAAGGCTTTTGAGGCATGGACGACGAATCAATCCCCCCAATGTTATTACTACTGCGCTCCAGTGTTGAAGGTAAATATACATGGAGTTATGTACCCACAGATGCGACATTTGTTTGTTAATTTAAAAAATATATATTGAAGGTTTATAATAATAAACTTATGTTTGTGTGAACGCCACAGGCGTAAGCTCTGAAATGTTTTGGGAATTATGTTTCTATCTTCTTCAGTAGCTGAGATTTTTTATTATTGCCACAAAACATAACTTCTTTTGAAAAACAAAGGAAGGAAAAATGTCTTCAATGATGATGCACCTGCTGCTCGCCTCTTGCTTTAAGCTTCTCCGCCCCGCGTGACGTTTTGACTGCTTTGCACCGACTGCTCACGTCGACATCACACCGGTAAAGCGTGCAGAAACCGTGAAACCAGTCTCGATTGCTTTTGGCCAGGAAATTGTGCTCTTTCGTCCATTTAATATTAAAAGATGTCCGGCGTTTTGGCATTTTTGCCAGCGCTGCCTTTTCGCTGCTGTCAAAGAAGGTGGCGAGGAAATGACGTATTCAGATAGCCACACGAGGACATTTGTTAACATTTATTGAACCAATGATATACGAGATTTTTCACTGAAGCCACTCTTGGCCAATACAGACCAGTAGTGACAAACGGGGGTGGGGCTGATGTTGGGTCACATAAAATCAAACACGGCTCATTTTCTTTAACAGGCGGACAAACTAGCGTCCGGTTAGGGTTGGGCAGGACGCAGGACATGTCACTGAAAAGTAGGACTGTCCGGCCTAAATACGGAAGTCTGGCCACCCTACTTGTAATGCAAAACACTCGTATCTCAAAATAAAATAAAAAAAGTGCAGAAAAAGTATTTTCTGAGAATAAAGTGAACATTTTAAAGATAATTTTTTGGGGCAATAACCCCGGGATTACACCGCATGCGTGTGCGTTGCGTCTACGCTCCACTCGGCGACGCAGACGATTCATTTCCATTCAGCTTGTTCGAATTACATCGGCTGCGTGTGTGCTGCGGATCGACTGCGGACCAGCTGCGTCGTGCTGGAGCCCGGCGCACGGGTAGACCGACAGTATTTTCTATTTTTGCCGGACGACGGCATCCGTCAAATGGCAAACTATGCTTTTAAAAGCATATTTCCCATGGTCACACGTATGCACTAATATTGCTATGAGGATGACTATGCGTGACATTAACTGCAAAATGAACTTTTATCCCAGTCACGAGTTTAGCCATATTGTGTATGGTGAATCATGTGGGAGGGATATTTGTTTGAAAGATGTAGCTCACATTATGTTGTAGCGGCAGCTAGCAAGAAGTTCAGCGTAGCATGCCGCAGGATCGACTCTCATCTGAAACTTTTTCTTTGTTAAAGATAAATCAGTCCTTCAGCAAGACAAGAATGTTCCAAACCGTAAATACCGGTCGCCACTTACTTCCGTAAACCCTTTTAAACAGACCGCGTGCCCGACACAACGTTAACAAGTCTCTGTCTCTCTCTCACTATCTCTCTTTCTCGCCCGCTCTCATTGTAGGATTAGTAATCCTTCGAAATAATCCCCATGTTTAATAAATGTATCTGTAATCAGTTACATCATTTTTGTTATCTGATTACATAACGGCGGTACATGTATTCCGTTACTCCCCAAGCCTGGTGAGGCCACATATAACATATTATTGTCAAGACATATTTGAGGTTGACTTCCCATTTAAGAAAATCAAGATCATAATTTTGAAAATGTGTGCTTTGTTTTTGTGAGTGTTCTCATTTGCTTGCTGGGACTCTCAGCTAAAACTAGAACTGCATCAAGCAACATTTTTGTGAACAGAGTTCGAGTTGGATTCTATGCTCTGTGTCTAGTGTGGAGCATTGAGTCCATCCTTTTGTATCGGTACTGATTTTATTTTGACAGGTGACTACTTCCTTTTATTTTATTACCATTCTCATTGACTTGAAAACCAGATCAAACACTGACCAGCTTCATGTGAATGAAGGATTTTGATTTGTATCCTCTATGAATGGTATGATGCATTTGAGACTGTTTGAGATGCTACTGCCTTTATTTTGATAGGCTCCTACTTCCTGTTTAGAGTCTTAGCCAGGGCTGGCAATGTCCAAATTTTCATTAGGTAAGGCACTTTGATTTGGATCTAATATGACAGATGTGGTGCATTGAAATCCAGCCATTTGTGTGTCTTCTGATTTTATTTTAGTAACTTTCCTCTTCCTGTTGATAATACTCTACTAATGTTGGAGCTGATACTGTCCAACTTGTTGAAAACAATCCTCAACATCTGTGAATGGTGTGGAGTGAGCTATTTTATTTCCCAGTTGTCCCGAATGCAGCGCCAGCATGGACCTTACAGATGAGGTCGGCGATATGTAATGAAAGACAAAAAATTCTACGATAATCATCAAGTGAATATGATGAGAAGGTGCGAGATAGCGAGCGCTGTTTCACAGATAATACCCACTCTATAGGTCCTGCTGCTTTTATCTCCCGACTGTCGTCAGCCTGGGCGAGGCTATAGGTTGCTTCCAATCAGATCATGGCGGTCGTGGCTCATTTTAAGCGCCGGGTGCACCCTCGTGTCGCTACGCCTCGCAGCAGCAGCATAAATTCAGTGGGAAAGTGGGAGATGAGGCTGATTGAAATCGTGATGTATTCTCTTTACAGGAGGTCGGCACGGTCACGGGCCCACCCGCTAACGCGGCCAAACAGCAGCTCGCCGCACCAAAAAGGCAGTTCATTAAAGGTATGAGTAATATGTAAATGACAGGGGCTGATGGCGGGGACATAAAAAAAGGAGAGAGTAATAATTTATAAGCTAATATCCACCTACCGCGCTTGATGTATGCCTTCATTCTTCATCTTTGATAGTGGATGTCTAAGCTGGTTGAAGAAGCTTGGCATTGCAATTGTGCCCTTTCCTTCGTCTACAAGTATTCTACTGCTTTTGATCACAAGTGACAGCACGTAGCAGCTAGTTAGCTACTAGCTAATGTGAGAAGCTAAAGTAGCCATTGTAGTCAATTCTCTTTCTTGTCAGACATTACAAGCAGATGGACTCAAATGCATCACACTCACAGAAGATTTAAATTAAAGCTAAATGAAGATCCACTTCTTTTCTCGCAAAAAGTTGGTTGACAACAGTAGCTGAGTCCTACCAAGCCATCAAAAGTGGGAATAAAAACAGGAAGCAGAACCGATGATGAACAGATGAATCGAATGTAGCAGATGATCCAAATCAAAGTCCTATTCTCTCAAAAAGTCAGTCGATAGCTGCACAGGTGAGGAAAAAGGAAACTGAAAAACTACCAAAATAGAACCAGTAGCAGCACAAACATGAATCCAAAAGCAGGACATTACTAAAAAAAAAAAAGATCCAAACTGAAGTCCTATGCACAGAAAATTGGTTGATAAAGACTCAAACTGAGAGTCTCATCCTACAGAAAAACAGGAAGTTGAAATCTGCCAAAATGAAAACAGAAGTAGCACAAACAGATGGACTCAAATGACCTAATGAAAATTGTTCACAAAAAGTTGTTTGATTTTGCCGTCCTCTTACTTTTAATGACTCAGTGTTGCACATTGGCACTCAACAGTCCTGTCAGCGTTTCCGTGGTAAACAGAGCTACAGCATTGGCTTATTATATTCCCACAATAACCGGCAGCGTTGTGTCGTCCCTGCCGCATTAGCTGCTGTTCACTGTGCAAAGAGGGAGATTAGAATCCGCCGGGAGCAACACGGGCCGGCGAGGGCGTCTATTCATTAAGCCCGTAATTGCTAATTGAGTGTCGGAATGTTTCCACCATGCATTAGCCGAGTCATTGCGCTTTTAGCAAGGGAACGGAAACAAATGGATAATGGAAAGGCGGTCTTATTATAAGGGCACTGGTTCTGTCTGAAAAGACATAGTAACTGTGCCATTTCCATTTGATGCGCCTATTTTTGGTTAATTTTTCCTACAGATTTTGTGGAGAAATTAAAATAATAATTAAAATAAATAATAATAATAATAATAATATATATTCAGGCCCTGGGGCCTTTACTTAATTTAAAAGCAATATCCATACTAGACCCACCAAAAAATCTCAAGCACATACAGCCATGAAAAAAATAAGAGACCGCAATGTATTCTTCAATTTCTTATTCATTTTCATGTCTGGTGACAGAACAGCTAACTGATAGAAAATAAATCATAGTATGCCTAAAAGCAAAATTGTTGGCAGTACAAGCCTTTTATGTCAGAACTTGTGAAGTGATTTTGGTTATTTTCAAGAAAACCTTTGGAAAATGTGTTGATCAGCTCTCGATTCAACTCTTATGTGCTGTTTTTGTTGTCATTGATATAGTGGTCCAAATAGATATTCAATACCTTTTGTTGTACTAGGCATTTCAAATGAATAGGAAACTAAAGAAACAAGGTGGTCTCCTAATTTTTACCATGGCTGGTTTGAAGCAACCAGCTATTTTGTCCTTTTTTTAGGGCTCCTTAAATAGCAAAGGACCGAGTTTGCCCACCCCTGTTTATACTATACACTCCCTTGAGTCACATAATATTACAACAACAACAAAATAAATAACTACTACATTCACATTATAATGCCATAAATGTTTTACACTTTACCAATGCCACTCTACGAGTTATTTTACATTTACATTTTTCTCAAATCCCAACAGAGTAGTAGAGAGCTTCAACGCATCACCAAGTCCACTCCACAATTGTATGCCCAAAACTGAAACGCAGCTATATTTTATGTTGGCCCTCACTTTAAATGTTCCAAACATAAATAAAGCCTTTAAATTATAGTTCCCTTCTCTTATTGAAATTCTGAATGCAAACAGGGAGGCTATTGTTTACTGCACAATAATATTTCCAGGGTTTTCAAATACATGATGCCCATACATTTTAAAATAACAGACCTTATAAATAAATGATACGTTGTATCTCTGTAGCCAACCTTATTCATTGTTCCAATAATTTTTTGTCGGACTTTAATCATTTGGTCTTTATTTGTTTTACGTACATTTCCCCAAATTTCAACACAATATCACCCTCCATTTTTTTGCCTTTTTAAACATTTCCACCTGGGGAATGTGTGTGCATGCCTTAACCCTGTGTTTTCTCAAACCAACAAGAGGCAGTTCAAAAAGGAAAAACTCTTAGAATTTTCCTCCAGATTTCGTCTGGTCTATCCACAGGGACCAGCCATGTATTTTTGGAAACAATGCCCCTTGGAAGTTAGACGGTACAATAGTGCCCTCCAGCGGTCACCTTCGGTATTATCCTCAAGAATCCTGCGGCTCGTAATTAATCTGAAGTCTACATAATTTGGGACATAAACAGACTCAATGTACTTGACTGACATAAAGTGACTTCTGTTGTTTATCTTTGTACACAACCTGTATGTCTATCTCAAATTAATGATGTGTGTAACTTCTGCAGCCATCTAAGTTTAGCTAATTAGTAAGCTTAGCGGATTCAATAACTTTATGATCGCGGTAATGTTTGAAATGTGTTCAGAATGATCAATAAAGTATCTGGCTGGTCAATTCTGATTAAAAAAAAAGAAGATCAAATGCTATTCCAAAAGTTTGGTCTCAGTCGACCAAGTCTGCTTCAAGCGCACGGAAGAGGCGAGATCGCTTGACCCCCCCCCCCGAGACACAAGCTTAAAAGCCAGCGCGCGAAGGAACTTCCCCCTGCTCTTCTTCCGCTCTTCTCCCTCTTCGCTCTTCTCTTCTTGCCCCATGAACTTCTCCTGATCATCACGAGAGACGTGGTCGCCGAACCCGCTGAGAGCGACCACGTGGCTTCCTTCTTTGAGCGCCCCTAAGCACGCATCCCGCAAGGACTCGCAACCACACTGCGCGTCCCAAAACGTTCGTGTCTGTTCCTGCCGAGAGCCGACCCACCTACCTTCCGCTCTCTGAATCACGTAGCGTCTCGCCGACCTGGTTCCACGACGGCTGTTAGGCACAGAGCCGCTTGCGCGCCACTGACCCATTTCTGCTCCAGTCGTGTGCCCGAGGCGCCCCGCAGCACCCAAACCAACTGACTGCGGCCTCTCAACCGCGCAAGCACATCACCACCAACCGGGACTTGTGCCAGCCAAGGACCTGCCGCGGCCTCCACGTCTCAGTTGTGCGCCCATCACAATCAGCCAGAGACTCCAGTGCAGCATTCCAGCTGCGCGTGTGCCGGCCGCCCAGATTGCCTCCAATGGAGTTTTCTTCAACTGAGGATCGACGCTCGCCAAGTCCCTCTCTCTCTTGTGCACCTGAACCAGTTCGTAAGTGCGCCTTCATTGCAATACGACCATATACCACTGGCGCAACGCTCGATTCAAATATAAAAGGATTGACAGGTTAAAACGCTTCCATCTCTATTCCCCATCTACCTTTTGCATTACTTTTTTTGTCTTAGTTCGTTAGGTTGCATGTGTTCTTTTTATCTTTGATTCACATTTTAATTCAGTTTCATTAATAGTTTAGGCTGTGTTTGATATGTGTGTGTTTACTAAATACATTTGTTGTCTAGAGATTCAATTTCTGCCAAATCATTTGTGTTTTCTGAGTGGATTAGTAATTTTCTTATTAAAGCAAAGAACTCCATAATTAAATAAAGTAGCAACTTCAGATTATGAATACTTGATAATAGGATTTTTATCGTTTATTTTGCTCCTACCAACAAGCAAAGTCAATGTGGTGCCCCCAGAGGTTGCTGAGGAAATTACAACTCCCCTCAGTACCGTCTAAATTTCTTGTTCGCCATTACGGCAACCCAAATAATCGCTACATATTCGTGCGGCCCGTGTGAGGTTTTATTATTGTGAGTGTCCACTCAGAGACACGATTTGATTCAGGTTGAACGACTTCACGCAGCGTGTAGAGTTACTTGTACAGTACTCCCGCTGAGAGAAGCGCGTGTAGACACCATTTTGAAATAGTAGATTCACCTCTTTAGTGTTGCCAAGCGTCGGCCGAGCCGCCTTCTTGTATGTGTTGTAAGGGCATGGCTAGCGGCCATCTTGGACAGGGGTAAAAGTGTGAGGCTGGGCCGCCATCTTTGACAGCTGAAGAACATAGTGAATTGCTATTGTGAATGAGAAGGAGGAATTGAGTAAGTAAGAGCCGGTTACTGTTTGTGAGACTAGTGACTTGTATTTTGAAGACGTACGTAATAGAACTCGAGTTTTGCAACTTGTAAATTTTAGCTCGCTGAATTTGAAGTTTTGTCTTTGTTTCCTGGGAAGTGAATTTGCTGTGCACCGCGACGTGGCGACGCTCTGTCTTGTGTACCTCGGAGTAGCTACCCGAGGCTAACATAACGGCTTTAGAGTATTGTCCCCGTTTTTCCTCCCGATCGTGGGAGATGTATTGGGTGTGATTGTTCATATCGCGAGCCCAATAAAAGCTCGGCTGCCGGGTACCCCTGTGCTGGGACGTCAGACGTGTACCGCGCCCGCCCGCTCACAAGGTGACGCCATTGTCCTTGTGAATTTGAGCTGTCTGTGGTTCAGAAGAGGCCTAGCCGCCAGACCGCAAAGCCTGCCCGCTAGCTGCCCAGTTATTGAACCTGCCTCGAGGCTGACCGCCTCTTGTAGACCCAAAGGCTATTAAACGAGTGTATCGTGGCCCACCGGCCGCAACAGAGTTGTGCTTCGCTCGTTAGCTGAAGAGCTAACCCGCCGGCACCGCTAGCTGCCGAAGCTAGTCGCCGTAGCTGCCGTTAGCCTGCTAAGCTGACCGCTGTTGCAAGTGTTAGCTTGCTCCGCTGGTAAGGATTAAAGACGGTTGCTAGCTACATGTGCTAACTCACTAACTCTATTGAATTACGTGACGAACCATTTGCTAAGCATACACCGAATTTGATTTCAATCCCGTGTCGAGTCTCCCTCTCCCCCGAACTACCGTGGGACTCACTAGATAATAATAATTAAACACATTTGTGGGCTAATTGACTGCTTGTGTTGAATTACTATTTTAATAACCGATCGCGTTCCAGCCTCCTATGACATATAGCGTAGCTACGCGCTAGCTATTTACATTAATAAGACCGTGGTTTAGCAAAAGCAACGCAAGGTGTACACCTGTGTTAGCTCATTTGTAAGGAGCGTTAGCTTGCTTGCATAAACAATATACACTTTTGGTTAAGCATATTAAAATAATTATTTGCACTGTTGTGAGTTACTTTCCTCCAGTTCTCCTAATATTGCTTGTCTAGCTCTTGTCTACCCTCCCCCTTTTAATATTTTGTTATTTTCTTTTTTGTTAATTTTGTCTGGCTTTCTGCCATTCTATTGTTTTCATTATTTTAATTTCACCCCTTCTGTTTACTTTTGTTTTATAGTTAATTAAGAAGGCTGTGAGTTCCAAGTGATATATTAGGGATTCAGCCCTAATATTTTTGTACAATTTTACAGTTTTAGTCTTAACCGAATCCATAAGAGACATTCGCATACAGTGTAGACTGACACACCAGCTAGTTAATTTGACTAAGACTAGTGATCCATTGTAATTTTATTTTCCCCTTCTGTTTTTGTTTAATTCTATTTTTATGTTACCTTTTTATCTCGGCTTTCAAGTGAGTGAGTGAATCAAATTAAATTTAGATAAATTTGGGATAGATTTTTCACAACTTGTGTAGGTTTTGGGATTGCGTAGCCTCGCTCAGTCTTCCCTCCTCCTTGCTGCAAATATTTTCTTTTGTTTTTCCGTTTCCTTTCTGTCAGCTTGAACCCAGTGTGTATTGTTGACGATAATACTCGATAGCGGTAGTTAGGTAGCTAACTACTAAACGCTAGTAAAAGTTTAATCGTCTAATTTAAAAAAAAAAAAGTGGCTGCATTACGAGAAACTTCCAGCCCATGTGAGAGCCTTGACTCCCTGGCACTGCTCGTTCACATGCTGACCAAGGATATCTTACCGGGATACGCGGAGTCTGTTAAAAATGCGAATGTTGATACACTTAACAGTAACCTCGCGCAGCTCATGGGCGAAGCTGCAACAACAGCCCCAAGAGATAATTCACTCCTTCGAATGCTCGGATGTTTAACAGTGAATCTTGTGGCGCAGCTGAAATTGATTGATGCGGAGGATTGCCAGGTGAAACATCAGCTTGAAGTGGCACGACAACAGAACTGTGAAGCAACGGCACAGCTGGAAGCCACCAACGACCGAGTGAAGGTTGTTGAGACCCAATTGGTTGGCACAGTTGGATGACGCAGATGCCCGTGCATGCCGAGAACTCAGACAGCAATGTAGACAAATTTGCATCTGACGATGACTCTCCTCAAAAGATTGGTGAGTTAACTCGAGCTCTCGCATTCGCCAAAAGACACAAATCCACAGCAAGAAAGACTGCTGAGAACAGCTGCTGACAAAATTCATAAGCTGAAATCAGAGGTGACTGACCGACCGACAAGAGACCTACTTCGACAAATTACTTACGGGATAGTTCGCTCTTAGCTCAGTCATCTGACGATGTGAAGCGCCTCCAAGTACAGGTTCAAACCCTTAGAGAGCAACACAATTTTAAAGTAGACCGCTCGTACGACTTAAGAACAAAATTAGCATTGACTGAAGCCGAGGTTACCCGCCTCTGACAAAGCCAGCAGGACTATGAAGCAGTAAGCTTCGTTAGTTACAGTGCGCGCAGCAGTTAAATAATGTTGCCAGAGGAGCACCCCTTTTGGGAGCTCCACCTGCATGCAGACCTGATCCCAGAGCCACAGCTGAAACTGTCGCCTGAGCCCGACACCGGATGGAGGACGCCGCCAGTGACCACGGCCGCGTTAAGTCTGGCACCGCCACTGGACGCACCCCCACAAGGTTTAGGACCATCAGGTGCTGACAGTTTCCAATGTGGCTGTCGACTCCCCCGTTGGAGAGACACATGGGCGTGGCCTGAAAGGATTTGGACAAGCTGGCTCCAAACATTGCCCAGTTCGAACCAGTTCGAAACCAGGGGGGTCCCACAACACATCGGAGTACCTGAAAGACATTGACTACTCTCTCCAGAGGTTGCCAATGGCAACCGTGGAAGATAAGTTGTACCTGATAAAAATGACTCCAACCGCGCAGTCAACCAACTGCTGTAATGGCAGCCTGCTGATGTGTTGTCTAATCCCTTGGCTCTGCACCAGGCCATGGCACGTGAATTTGTTGGCTCTCCTGAGTTGACGGGCATGGAAGTCGCCATGTTCGTCATACAGAAAAAAAAGGAGCCCCCTCAGGCTTTCTATAGTCGTCTTCGCGATGCCTATTTTGGGACTCGTAACAATTCCAACATGGAGGAGGACCTGAATTTTAAAACATTGTTTGTCCGGAACCTCCAACCAAACCTCAATCACTACCTAGAATTGGCTTTGTGTCTTCAGACACTGAATAGCTCGCAGCTGCGCGACTTAGCAGCTAGGGGTTATGCAAAATTAAAAGTCTCAACCCCTAAGGTAGCAAACGGCGACGGAGAGGGAGCCTTCTCTGATGCTCCAAAGGAAGCCTAATCCAGATCAAAAAGGTCGAACCAAAACGGTCGCAACCGAATGGCAAACCTGACAGCCCGCGTGACGAGCGACCGGACGGAGAATTGCAAACTGACTACCGCCGTCATTCCAGATCTGCTAAAGGTAAGCCTAATTCACGCTACAATCCAAAACATGATGAAACCGAATGCGCGACAACCGAATCTCGCCGCGAGTCCCGTAACCGCCAAGATGACTCAGAGACCGACTACAGCGCAGTTGCCGACGGGATACTCCAAGCACTCCTGAAATTGTCAAAAGACCAGTCCGTGCGACAAGCCGACGGCCGGACACCCACTGACATGACCCACCAACAGGGGTCACGAGCGGGTCCGCCAGAAGCTGAAACTCATAAACTGCATTCTGACTCAACGGTACTGGTACTTCGGGTTGACTCCAATACAACTACCGAGGTGTGCGAATCGCGATCTACTGACGATGTACAACCGGTCCAACAGCTTTTAGGCGAACTCACCACAAGGGGGATAGCTCGTAAATTCTATCTGAGCGTCACCCTGGAGCAAGCTCTGACCTACGAAGCCCTCGTAGATCCTGCAGTAGACGTCACGGTGATGTCGACTATGGTGTTTGAGCAACTCCGTGCCGCGTCGCCACTTATTGTTCGCGCCGTTTCACCTACTAACATGGAATTCATCCATCCAGTCTATGTGGGACCCATTGAGTCGGTCCCCCTTCTTATGGGTCAAGACCTGTTGGTCCGCTTCCAACCCATCATCGACTACCAGAAACGCCAGATCTGGGCCCAGGTGCGGCAGACTCTGCCGACAACACTCCTGGGCCATGACCGGTCTCAGCTGTGCACTGTGACTCGGGCGCAGCTAGCACACATGGAAGCAGGCGCCCCCACAGGGAACTGGGACCCGACACCTTCACCTTCCAAGGCAGGACCACTCACGTCTCCTTCGAAGAACCAGCTGGGAAGCTGCGACATCTTCCTGTGTGGCCTTGATCCGCCACTGGCCGACGCAGGGTACGCCCCTCGCATCATCGGAGGTGTCCAGGTCCAAGGTACACCCGTCTTTGACGCTGTCCTCGCCTTGTGGGCTGACAAATCAGTCATTTCTACAGCTTTTACTGACGACTTGCGGCATCATGACCCAAACATTCTTTCGTCTCCAAGTCTTGCCGGTTACTGTTGAATACGGAACCCCCTCTTACCATTTCTACAGTGAGCGTGTGCGCCTTAATCCTTTAGTGGAACCAGCGCTCACCGACCCACTACCTCCTGGGTGTCCCAGACGCGCCCCACACCCTTTTGGTGGGTGCAGACTTGCTTGTCCGCCTTGCCATCCAGGTAGACACCATCAACAATGTACTGTGGTTCCTCACTAACTCGGAACCTCTTGCGTGTGTTCCCAGTCTTCCAAACAGGAAGTCTGGACAAACCATCCGTTCCGACTTCCACGACGTCACTCTAACTGTGCCCGTGGTTGGACACATTTCACCTGACACCTGAGGTGTTGCGCTTGCCCTGTCCTGGCAGGGGTTGACGGCTCCCCTCTTTGGTGGAGGTTTTCATGCATGCCAGATCCACCACACCAGCATCTATCGAAATTCAAACACAATCTGCTTCTTCCTCTGGTCGTTGAATCGGTAGAGGCTGGTGTCTGTGGATCTCACTCTGCTTCGTTTGTCCTTCCTTCCTTTCCTCAGTCTCTCCTTTGGTCTCCCTAATTTGTTGGAATTTAGATGTTTCTGGGCTTGGTGAAAGACTCTGGTTGGTAAACCGGTGGGTAGTAGGTAATGGCTGGTCGGTGCTGGATTTCACTTTCCTTTCTTTTCTTTGATCCTTCCTCGGGTCTCCTGACAACCTCACGACTGGATTCTGAAGTATTTGGTTTAGGTGAACGGTATGGTATTTTTAATAGGTTTTAGGTGAACTAATGAGTACACACACACACACACACGCACACGCACATGCACGTACAAAAAAAAAAAAAAAAAAGAGGGAGCAATGATGATGACATGTCAAATCGGTAAAATTACAGAATGAACAATACTGAGCTCTTAAGAAAAAAAATATATATATATATACGTCAAAGTTTGACTCTTTCCAGAATTCACCATGAAAAACCGAGCAGAAAAATGAGAACAATTTGGCCAATTGACAAGAAATTGGCATGTCAATCATAAATGGATATATGAAAGTCTAAGGAGTCAAGCACCCATGCTTGAAATTGGACAGAAAGTCAGCCATTTTGGTTTGACAGAGCCATTTGTAGCAAATATTTTGACAATTTCTTACTGGGGAATTTGGCCAAAGGAGCTTCAATCGGGATCTGGTATCTTAGACAGATGGTGCCGCTAAAGTTGCTAAGCTTTTTCCCTGAGGCCATCAAATGTGAGTGGAGAATGGTATCAAAGTTTGATGATCATTTAGAGGATTCATCAACGCTTGTAGCTTTAATTCAGGACACAAGTCCTGCTTTGATCCATTATGCTCAATGATTACATTTCATTTAGCGCTAATGTAGCTTAACTCCCCAATCCATTGTTTAATTTTGACTTAATGCGTGTTGATCAGTTTCACTCCCTTGCCTTTGTGCGTAAGGTCATGAATTATACGCAGTCGGCACGAAGGACCAGTGCTTTTAATCACTATCCTTCGCTTTTACGTAATTTGCTGCAGCATTTTTTTTTAATACTTCCCCGCATTTTATGACACGTCAGTGCATAAAAGCAGAGTGAGCAGACTTGCACCGTGCTGTAGCTTTTAAATTAAGACAGTAAAAAAATGTAATTAGATTTGAGTCCACACTTAGTCCCTAATGCGTTTGGCTGTCATTCAAAGTAATTACAACAAAAAAAAGATTATTATAGTCACATATCCACAGTCTCTGGTGCTTTGATTCTTTACACTTGTCTGTCACTGCGGTTTGATGATAGCACAAGTGACATGTTTAATGTGTCACAGCAGACAGCTCATAAAGACGTTGGCAAATTAAACGCAACCTTATTTCACGCTAATGATGACAGCGCAGGTGAGACTCTTTGCTTTGACGCGTTATTAAACACGCCATATGTAGCAAGATGACCCTAAAATAACATCTTAGTGGTCGTATTAAGGAGAGAAGCGCGTCTGTCGTCACGTCAAATGGCCTTTGTTAGTGTTTTTTGGCAGGAGTCTTAAAAAGGTGGACTTTTAACAAAAAATACATTTGTAATTCTGCACAACTTTTTTTTTTTAATGAATGTAAAAACAAAAATCTGGATTTTTTTGGTACCATTTGGTAGCAATAAAAAAAAATCTGGAAATTATCCTTTATCTACTTAAAATATATATTGTTCTAGTTTGAGTACTTGCTTTATTAAGTTTAATTTAATTAGCATTAATATACATCCTTATTTAAAATTGTTTTGACTCCCTATTAAGACTTGTAATTCAACTTTATTCTCTTCTCCTTTGCAACATCCTAAATTATCTCTGTTAAATTAAAATGATTGTCCTATTTCAACTCATTGTTATGATTTTGTATTTAAAAATACATATTTTTTATTGTATTTAAATTATTTCATAACTTTTTAACAATTCACATTTTCACTTACAATTTAATATTAATCTTGTATCTTGTAAATTTCCATGATACTTGTAACATTTAGTTTTTACTTAAAAATGTTGACGCCTTCATGCATTATCACTTCGTTCTCTGAAAATGAGAAAATAATTGTTTTATTAAAATGTTTGTAGAATATTTCTATTTTATTATCATAACATTACTAGTTTCATCTGGTAAAATTAGCAGTTTATTGTTGTCATTTTAAATGGTTGAGGAAGCGCTATTCTTCTTTGTTTGTAGCTGAATTACTGTATTATACTACCTCCCGGTGGCCACGGGTGGCACAAAAGAAGAAGAAGCACAATTAATTGATTTGAAGAATTAAATCATGATGCACACGCTGTTTAATTATTTACATTTCTATTTAATTGCAATGTGTATAGAGTGCTGTGTTTCCAAAACAAATGTTTTTGCTTTGTGGGTGTGAGGCTGGAACGGATTAGTGGCTTTTCTATTCATTTCAGTGGGGACAGATGATTTGAGATACAAGTGTGTTGGATTAGGTTAGGTGGTCATATAATGTTTTAAACATTCTTCCTCTCCCGCCTTTGCTGCCTGGGTCGTTTTCCGCCACAGTTTGCCAGCATTTTCTGTATGCTGCATACTTTTTCTTCTTTCTTCTCAAACAGGCTTTGAGGATCTCAGAGACTCATGAATATGGCAAAAGGATTTGCTTTTGATGTGTTTTTCCTTATTTTCTTTCAATGAGCTTGAAGAAGTAGAAACTTTCTGCTGCCATTATTTGACGGCACAATAACAAGAGCGGTGGACAAATGAAGACAGGCTCTTCATTAGGTACCACTGCACATATATTTAAAGAAATTCTGCCTTTGATTGACAATAAAATACTGATTTAAATTTTAAAAAATTGTTACACAATATTACTTTTTTTTTTAATCATAAATGTACACATTCATTACACAAATTCCCATTTTATATATTCAATCCTAAAAATCCATGACCATCTAATAATTTAACATTACATTTTATATAATTCTTAGAAAATAACATTAAATATAATATATATAATAAAATAAAATTATAATTTGATTCGTTTGTTCTGACTCATGATTTTTATGTGTCTAATTTCAGGATATTTATGTAATATTTCGACTTAATTAGATAACAAAAAATAAGAATATATTGTAAAAGTACAATTTTACTCTCTTCTTCTTCGGGCTTAGATGAACTATAAACATTTCGTGCATTGACGCCAATTTTCCCGATCTCGGACAGCGTCCCATAATTTTCGTTTTGACCTGAATTGCTGAAAATTTTGCAAAAACATTTCCTCTGCCCGCCTAGTGCACTCGATCCTGCAATTCTTCCACTGAGTATCAACTCTTCTAATTTTTCTTTTGGAATATAGTGTCCTAGGAATTTAAGTTGTCGCCTCTCAATGGTCGTGAGCAGTTGAAGGACCTCCTCATTGGTCATGTAATTGACATAGGAGCTTCTCAGCATTCGTCGCTAAAAACAAATTTCTGCAGCTTGTATGTTGCTTCGTGTTTCCGCGTGAGAGTCCAAGCTTCGGTGCCATACAGCAGAACCGACCACACAAAGGTTTAGCTTTCGAACCAAGAAAATAGATCTCATCTTATAGAATGCATATCTTTGGCCATACCGTTTCTTCTTCTGATCTCTTTCTTGCTTTTGCCATCTGCTGTAATTGTGGTTCCAAGCTAAGTAAATGAAGAAACTTGCTCCATAATTGTGTTGCCTACAATAAGGATAAATTCTGGTTCTGGTGATGACTTGGGAACACACATAACCTTTGTCTTGTTTCAGTTGATGCTCAAGCCCTTGCTTTTGCCAGAGGCTTCCGCAGTTTCAAAGACACGTTATGCACCTTCTTGTGATATAGTTAGAAAGGCCGTATCATCTGCGTATCGGATATTTGTGTTCCGTTGACAACGATGCCTTCGTGGATGTATAATAAATTCACCATAGAGATCGAAGAAGTCTGGAGACATTCTACATCTGACTCATTTGGTTAATGTTTTGTCTAGAAGACGGATTGCTGCCTTTTGGGTTAGGTAAAGATTTTAGGTTATTTTTAAGATCTTTGTCATCAATTCCAATATATTTTAGAATTTTGAGTAGCTCTTTGTGCCTCACATTATCAAAAGCTTTTTTGTAAACGATAAAGGTTCTGTGTAGCTCTTGCTTTACTTGTAAGGCTCTTTTGCAAAGCATTCCAAGGACAAATATTGTGTTTCTTGTACCTCTGTCTTTTATGAATCCGTATTGATAGTCTGGAATTTCTGGTGTCGGATCCTTTGTAAGATGATCTTCAAATATATCTTGAGAATATGGCTCATCAGGCTAATTGTTCAATGGTTACTGCAGTTCAGGGTTCCTGGTACTTTCGGTATTGCTATGAATAAGGATTTTCAACAGGTCTTGTGAGAGCTTCATAGATTTTGTCTATGATGGACCGAATCAGGTCCACGCCACACATCATTTCTACTGGGATTTCACCCGGGCCAGCTACTTTCCTTTTTTTTCATATTCCTCATCAAACCGCATCTTTAAAAAATCTTGATCCAGTTTATATTGTCTGAGGAATTAAATCCTCTTGCTTAAGTTCATCATGCATAAGTTCTTGGAGGTGTTCCGTCCATCTTTGCGTAACGTTTTCCGTTTTTTGCAAAACCGTTCCATTGATGCAGTTTGATGATGGTTGGAATCTTTTCTCAGTAATCTTTTTGATTTTCCGGAACACTTGATGCTCGACTTCTTCGCACTTATGTTCTAACCATTCTGCCATGACTTTGATGCACTTTCTTCTAAATTGTATTGCACTTTGTCTTGTTTCAGCAGCCTGCATTGTTCGAACAACCCTTTTATATCTTTCGCTATCCATGGAGACATCCGAGCAGCCCGGGGATGTTGCTTGGCTACATTTCTGATAGTGGTTGAAATATTGAGCCAGTGACTTTCAATTTCTGTGCTTTCCTCTGGCATGTTTTCAAGGATGGAGTTTTTAAAATTCTCTCTGACTGTCGATCGCTGTCGATTTGACTTGTGGTTTGGGCTTATGGATTTTCTTTAGAGAGAGCTGTAAGTGCATTATAACAGGGCTGTGTGTGGTCTGAATCATCAGCCCCTGGGTCAAACCTTGAGTTTTTCACTGCGTTTCAAAAATGCTGTTTGACAATAATGAAATCAATCTGATTTCGTACTCCAACTCCACAGCTAATCCACGTGTATCTTTGTCTGTAACCATGTGTTCGTGATCATCATCTCCCATTACAATCTTGTCTTTTTCCGACCCAACCTTGGCGTTCCCAGTCACCCATGATGACGATGTTGATTTTGTCCAATTTGCAGCTAGGGTAGACCTCTTCAAATTCTTTCGATCGATGGTCTGATCGTCTGCCTCCGCTGTGGCCGCATAAATAACAATAATGTTGGCTTTGAATGGGCTAGCTTTGAGTGTAGCCATCAGCACCCGCTCTGATTTCAGCCAAAACGAGTGGGTGGAGCTGCCAAAATGCTTGTCAAGAATCAAGCCGACCCCTTGTTGGTGTTCTATGCCTCGAGTCGAAAATGCCTTCCTTGTAGAACTTGCCTGCATTTAGCTATTCACATAGGCCTAAGCATTCAATTTTCATTCCGTTAATTTAATATATTACATTGTCCAGTTTCCCCACTTGAAACAGTGTACGCATGTTTCAAACCTCTATCTCAGATTCTTTGGAACGGAGATTTTTTTTTCTGCAATTGGGGTCGTGGTTAATGGATGACGGTCCCGGAAGCCCCACGATCGTCGCCTGCTGCTGTTGCAACTCCAGTTACCGTGCGCGACATCCTGGCTTCTAATGTCAGTGATCCCGTTTACACACTTATTTATTTGTATGTTGTTAATTTAGATTTGCTCATAGTTGGCTGGACTTAATACTGGAGTAGAGTCGCCCAATTTCAACTTTCTGCAGGCAGAAGGTTAGTTCCGCCATAACCCAGCTGGCTGCTAGACAATGTCGCATTCAAGTGACGCCACGTGGAGGTCGTTCTTGCTTTGTCCCGCTTTTACTCTCTTATTCTAACTTACATTTCATTGTACCTCTGAATATGGGTTTTCTCCAGGCACTCCGCCTTTCATGTTTGTGTGTTTAGCTGGCAACCAGTCCCAAACTTCTTCACATTAATTTGACTTTATTATTAAAACAATTTCCTGTAAAAAAAAACAAAAAAACTTTGCTTAATAATTAGATCATAAAACGTTTTTTTTTTTGATAAAGTGAAGTAAATTTACAATAAAAAAAATGTAAAATCTTGTTTCATCTTGTAAAAATTACTGTTCCCCTCTAAAATCACATATTTACACAATAGTGTACCTAATGAGCTGGCTGATGAGTGTAGCATGCATGAATGTATTTTTAGCTAGGTAAAAACTGACGACAAAAGTTTTGACGGCTTGAAAGGCTCGTTAGATGTCTCCTAAATGTCTCATGAGCCCACCCGGCGTGAACACACGGGACAAAGATCACATCTTTTGAATCCTTGCCGTTGGGCTTGTGGGGGAACTGAGCGCAAGTCAAAAAGGAAAAATAATAATGTTAAAAACTGCCAACATTATTATGACCGGGGACCAAGACAGGGAGCTTTATGTTTGCCGGGTGGTTCTTATTTGTAAGGCACTTTAATTTGATGCCAAAGTAGCACGTATATTTCAGAGCAAGCATAGCCTGTTAGAACAGATGGAATTTGCAATGAATAAAGCAGCACTTGTAGGATGATTAAAGAGAAAATAACACTCAACTCTGCCTCGGGCTTTTTATGCTGCTCCTGCTGCTCTTGGTAGTGGTGGAGAGCAGGCAGAGGATGGAGATGGAATGTTTTAGGTGGTGGGGTGAGAAGATTGGAAACCTGCAGGGAAATAAACGAGAGTGAGAACGCAGTCACAGGAAGGACGGATACAACAACAGGAAGTGAACGTGGAAGAAAATATGGAGTTTTTATCCACCCTCTGCACTCTTCTTGCAAGATTTTCTATGAAATCTTCAAGTGTGTCTGGGATTTTATTGAGCAGTTGTGAGGAAAATGGTGGATGGATGGATGGATGATGAAAGGATAGATTATGGATGGATAGGTAAATAAAAGGATACAGTATGGATGGATGGATGAATAAAAAGATCTATAATGGTAGTATTTATGCTGTTTGTGTAGTTGGTTAGGTGGATGGAGTTGATGGATGGCTGAAGAAAACGATACACTGAAAAAAATTGGGATTCATATTTACTTGAAAACGTCTAGTAAATTACTTGGAAAAATATATAGTAACGTTTTTTTTACACCAGAAATTCCAGTTAAACTCCTTGTCAAATGTACTTGGACTTTTTGAGTGCATCAACCTTTATAAAGCTTTTTCAAGTAAATATCACTCCCCTCCTCACCTCCCCCCGCCCGTCTTTCTCCGTCTCCCGCTTCCTTCTCCCTCGTCACCCTTTCTCTTCCTCCCCTCTCTTCCTGCTGCCCTGCTGCCGTCCCTTCCCCTTCTTGTTGTATCCCCCCCGTCCCGTCCCCCTCCCCTGTCCCACTTCCTCCCCCTCCCTTGGGCCGGGGGCTCCACCGGGCGGGCGGATGGGGGTATTGTGTGGTCGCTCCTCTTTACTCACTCCACTAGTTTTGCACACGTAGGGCACATAACACACTCCCTGAGGAGGGTGGGGTAGGGTGGAGACAGGGTCGTGGGGGGGAGCAGGGGCTGTTGGCCGGTGGTTTGCTCTCTGGCCGGTGGCCCCCGCGGGGCACGGTCGACGGCTCCCCTCTTTGGTGGAGGTTTTTCATGCATGCCAGATCCACCACACCAGCATCTACCGAAATTCAAACACAATCTGCTTCTTCCTCTGGTCGCTGAATCGGTGGAGGCTGATGTCTGTGGATCTCACTCTGCCTTATCTAGCCTTCCTTCCTTTCTTTAGTCTTTCCTTTGGTCTCTTGAGGTCTCTCTAATTTGTTGGAGTTTACATGTTTTTGGGGTTGGTAAAATAATCTGGTTTGTAACCCTGTGGGTAGAAGGTGGTGTCTGGTCGGTGCTGGATTTCACTTTTCTCTCTTTTCTTTGATCACTCCTTGGGTCTCCTGACTACTTCACGACTATCGGGATTCTGAATTATTCGGTTTAGGTGAAGGGTATGGGATTTTTAATAGGTTTCAGGTGAATTAATGAGCACAAAGTCACACGCACGCACACACACACAAATAATAAATAGAGAGAGCAATGATGATGACATGTTGAATAGGTAAGATTACCGAATGAACAATACTGAGCTCTCTCTAAAAAAAAAAAAAATACATCTGCAGTACACTACACTCCCCAGTGTAGATTGATGTTAGTTGTTTGGATGGAAAGCAAGATGGATGGATGGATGGATGGATGGATGGTTAGATGGATGGATGATGTGTTCTGCGCTGACCTTTTCCCCCTGCAGCTATAGTTCTTTCACTACCCCATGATGCATTGCTTTCCAATGATTGTTCAAACATTGTTCTTCTAAGATGAACTAGGCAAGTTTGTTCTAAAAATAAAACAAAACTGATATACTCACTAAGAAATCATATATATAGAAGCATTACTAATTCCAATTAGCATACATACAACATAGTTGAGCGTACATGTACATTTCCTCACACTTTCTTCTTTTCAGCTAATTAACTAGCAGAGGCCTACTCTGTAACCCCTTTGTGCTCAGCATGGGCTTCAATTCAGCGGCTCCCGGCTTTGTCCAATTAAGTCTGCTTAAATGTGCTCATGCTTGCATAATCAACCGTCTAATGACCCCAGCGCTCGCAACTATGGGCTTTGTCGGACTTTGTGCTCTCGCAAACTTTTAGGTTAATCAACTCAACAAAGCTGCAGTTGTCCTCCATTTTTGTGTGTGTGTGTGTGTGTGGTTTTAATGTAAAATTGTGTGGTATCCTGAAGGGAAATCTACTGTAGAGAATATTGCCAGGTTGAAAGGGAATCTGTGCATTCAGCATGCTCCGCTGGGAAATATATTCTTCCTACCTATAGATATCACATCTTACCATCCTTTTAGCGTTCTTAAGTTTCAATCCAGAGTCCTGTCGGTATTTGTTGGGATAAATAAATCATTGGCAGGTTGAGCTGACTTGCATCTTTCTTGGAAATTATGATGGATGGATGGATAAGTGGATTTCAATGGGGTGATGGATTGTAGATGGAAGGGTGGATGGATGGTTGAATGTTGGATGATAGATGTGTACTTGGATAACTAGATCAATGGATAGAAGAAGAGTCAGATGATGAGATGGATGTAGTTTGGCAGTTGGCTAATGTGGACGTTTAGGATGGCTGGATGGTTGGTTGGAAGTTCCTGTATCTGGATAATGAATAGATGATGAAAGACAGGACAGATAAAATGAGGTTGAATTGTCTGGTGGATTTTTTAACTGATTGGAAGAAGGTTAAATAGAGTGTAGGAGGCTCCAGTACCAGTACCCTCAACAGATTAGGATGGATGGTTCGAAGGATGCATGGAAGTATAAAGTAGTTGGATGGATGGTTCAAGTGAAAGAGGGATGAGTGAGTGAAAGGAAATAAAGGAGAATGCATGGATAAATAGAAGGATAATTTGATGATCATGTGAAGGATTGCTGCATGGATGAATGGAGGATGGTGCGAAAGACGAATGGATGCAAGGATCGATGGATGGAATAACAGAAGAATGAATAATTGATGACTGAAAGTACAGCTTGATGGAATAGTGGAATCAAAAGGAAAGGTGGATGCATTGTTCAAAGGATGGATAATTGGATGGTTTGAAAGACAGATTGATGTTTGAATAGATGGATGCGTATTGAATGAGATGTAATAGTGTTCAAGTAGTTTGGATTGATGGTTGTTTACATGTGTTGAATGATGTCTATTGCCGTCATTGTCCTTTGCTGCCAATTATGACGACGCAAACTGTTCACGCTCATATGCTCTTCACCATGAATATTAATGATCCTTGAATGTGGGAATAAACTCTGCGAGACCCCCAAAACGTCTTCTTCCCTCTTGTTACAATCAGACCTGCTGATCCCCTCGGCAGCATGCGGCATGATGGGAACAAACGCGTCGTGGTGCAGGGAGGATATAAACACGCCATGAAGCACTGTTAACACGTAAAAAGCATTACCTGCCGCGGGGCTCACTCAGTGCAGGTGATTTGTCTGACTGACGTGCACCTCCAGGAAAACTTGTTCAAATCTCCCCATACATCTTTTATTCTTTTCTCTTTTTTTTTTTACCAAGACAGTTCGCACCTCATGCAGGAAGGAAGCATATAGAGCGTGACATTAACAAGTGTGAAAATGTGTTATTTCTAAACGAGGCCTAGCACTTATAGATGTGCGTGCATCTGTCATCATGAAACATGAATAGAGTGCTCTCCTGCCTATTGACAAATTCACATGTTAAAAGATAGCCTTCCTCCGTTATCCACTGACAAACTCACCTATTCACTGTTTTGCGCTTTTTGTGAAACTAACTACCATGTATAAGATGGCGCCAAAGCCGTGCCTGACATAAAAGTAGTGCTTTTACCTTATGACAGCTACAAGAAATTGGAAAGGTTTTCGAGATACAAGCTGTCGATTAGCAGATTTGACTTTTTGTTGGTTTGACTTACGAGTGCAAATGAGATGTGGCAGATGTTTTAATTCTGTTGTTACTGTATGTTCATATAAAAATTTCTCATTAAAAAACACATTACCATTTTTTTTGTTTTCGTTTGTGAGGCTCGAATGGAACAAATAGCATTTCCATTCATTTCAATTGAGAAAGATGATTTGAGAGACAAATGTTTTGAATTATGAGGCAAGAAATAGCTCAAACCCGTATCTCAAGGAACCACTGTATAGATTTTTAGAGGTCAGATTTTCTCTATTTTTTACCATATTTAATACAAAAATCTGAAAAATAAAACTTCCTCAAATAGACACCTTTCCATCAGGAAAAACAACAACACATGTAGTAATCATCTCGGTTGATAGATGCCATCATTGGCGTTCTTTTATTAACCAAAACAGCAACACAATGCAAAGCATACAAACCATCTCCGAGATGGAGATTCCCAGCCATTTTCATTGAAGCAACCCCCTTTGCTCCCGGCTGTTTTACTGGATATTGACTGGTTTTGCAAGGCCCACAGAATATTGTGTTCCATTGCTATAAAAACATGGAACCTACCAAAAGAAAGATTCTCTTCTTTTATCAGGAAAAATATATATTTCTGTCTGTTTCCGTTTTACAGCAATTAGCATTAGAATATAGCTAAGTTTCATCATTATTCACAAATCTGTTTAGAACTGTGGGTAAATTAGCTTTTTTTCTACATGGCCCCGGTTGATCTCTTTTGCTCTGCTGCCACCTGCTGACTGTTTTTTTTTTGTAATAACTACCATTGCTTTAACGCCCTCTTCAGGTTAGAGGCTGCATCAAAGCCTTTTGTATGCTCTAGCACAGTGGTTCTCAACCGCGGTCCTCAAGTACCCTTATCTAGCCTGTTTTCCATGTCTCCCACAACCAACACAGGTGTTTCAAACGATCAGCTAATCAGCAATCTCAGCATGAAGCCGATAATGATCCTCAGCTGTGTTGGCTGTAGGAGACATGAGCTGTCTCTGAATTTGCACCCTACTCCCTATATAGTGCCCTACTGAGGGGTCACGCCATTTTGTAGTGGCGTCCGAATGTCCAGGAAAGAATATGAGGGGCACTCATAATTACCCACAATGCAAAGTAGCAAACATCGATGTTCACTCAAACGGGTTAATATAGACCACAATGCATTGCGAGTATGAGAAAAAACATGGCGCGAGCGACAGCGCAAGCACGGGAATTAAAGTGATGCATTAATATATACTACATAAATAATTAATGCATTATAGTTGAAAATATTTACAACAAAGGAACTAAAGTACAGTTTTAAAACATTTTCATTCACAATAAATAGTCGGAGAGTTATGCACCAGTGCGTCATGACCGTTACAGTGGTCAAGTGATATGCGACAAGGAGAAAGTAGTGAGCTGGCTGTCCGATTCGTCAAACAGAATGAGGGCATTACATATTAGACCACTACATAGTGTGGGGCTATGTAGTGGTTAGGGGATAAGGGTGGACACTCGGACACAGTCATGGAAAACAGGCTGGATAGGGGTACTCGAGGACCGGGGAGAACCAGTGCTCTAGCATAAAAAAAACCCATAAAACATAAAAAAAAATTATAAATACGTGTTGGGACCATGGTAAAAATAGAACGTTTTTATACCTTTTGGGGAGCAAATGAGTTTAAGGGGATGTCAGAACCCCCCACCCATCTCCCCCAAGTGAAAATGACATCACAGTTGCACAGGTCTCATGTAACAACCACAATCACAGCTCAGCTACAGAAAACAGATGAGCTGTGATTGGTGAGCCCTGAGCAACTGTGATGTCATCTTCAGTCGACAGCAAGTGGCAAAATGGCCGCCCCCTGAGAGGGATAAAAACGGCTGGATTTTGCTTCATAACTTCCACAAATGTAATATTAATCAGAATGTCATGTTTAGACTAGTGAGGTCACATATAACATATTATTTTCAAGAAATGTTTAAGGTTGGCTTCCCCTTTAACATGTGGACACTTAGCACGGTACCTGTACAGTATTAAAGATGATCGTACATTATTTGGCGGCATGTTTCAATAGATGCAATAACAACGTCCCTGGTTTTTATCCAGCAGGCACTGCGGCAGGTCTAGAATGACCGGCAAGAGCCAGACCAGCAACGTGACCAACAAGAATGACCCGCGTTCACTCAACTCCCGTGTCTTCATCGGCAATCTCAACACGGCGGTGGTGAGCAAGGCGGACATTGAAGCCATCTTTGCCAAGTACGGCAAGATTGTGGGATGCTCCTTGCACAAGGGCTACGCCTTCGTCCAGTATGCCAGCGAAAGGAACGCCCGGGCAGCCGTGGCGAGCGAGAACAACAGGGTCATTGCTGGACAGTCGTTAGGTAACGTTGATCTCGTGTTATATTATTCATGAAGAGTACCCCTCAATTAATCTGCACTATTCGGATTAGAGGGACATTAAAGAAAATGTAAGAAAGGAAACAGCTCAAGCATGAGCTGCTCCGAGCTGCTGATTGCTATGTAACTTCAAAAATGGGCTGCGTTTGAATTCAAGCGGATCGCATCGCGGGTCTCCCTCTCCGGAAATACACACATGCAAACACACACTGTTTAGACAGATGCACTATGGAAAAGCTTTTCTTTTTTGCAGTAGTTTTAAATGGCTTACCTTAATTGAAATTCTGCGTCACATTGGAGCCAAAAGTAGAATCCTGGTCGTTTACTGTGCATCTTGCGGCTCTAAATAGTAAATAAGTCATACTACACTATACACAAGACTACGGACTACTTCTTCTACTTCCATTTGATGGTTGTCAAATACTTTTGGTTCATTAGCGCCCCCTTCTTTAGCATAGATACCTATGGCTATGAAGGCCACTGGCGGTAATGCATGACTTCTTCTTCTTTCTTATCGCGGTTGACAGGTGCGTTTGGTGCATTACCGCCACATTATTAAACGGAGTGCATGCATGTGACAGTAATTGTACATTAAATGAAAGAAAAAGTGAAAGACTGCGATAATTATGCACCTATGACTGTGTCTCTTATGTCAATTTGTTTTTATTTATTTATTAACCACTGGAACCTTAGCATAAAAACCATCACAGGAATGTGAATGTCGTGATTTGGGTTAGGGTTAGTGTTAGTGTTTTACCACTTTATTTACATAGCACTGTAGTTGTAATTGATTTCAATTATTATTTATTGTTTTGGGCGGCAGGATGGATGACTGGTTAGCACGTCCGCCTCCCAGTGCAGAGGACGTGAGATCGAGTCTGGGCTTCGGCTTTCCTGGGTGGAGTTTGCGTGGGTTTTCTCCGGGTACTCCGGTTTCCTCCCACATTCCAAGGACATGCATGGCAGGTTACTTGAACACTCCAAATTGTCCATAGGTGTGATTGTGAGTGTGGATGGTTGTTCGTCTCCGTGTGCCCTGCGATTGGCTGGCAACCAGTTCAGGGTGTACCCCGCCTACTGCCCGAAGCCAGCTTGGATAGGCTCCAGCGCCCCCTGCGACCCTTGTGAGGAAAAGCGGTTAAGAAAATGGATGGATGGATGGATTTATTGTTTTGATCAGGTCATGTTTAATGATTCATTTAACTGCATTGGATTAAATTATATATATTTTCTTAATGCACCAAGTAAGAGAAAGAAGTTTCTACAATTTGCAAGTCTTCCAAATAAAAGTAAAATGGGTACTGCATGAAATCCTTAACTGAATTGAAAATCAATGTGAATCGTGAATCGGGCCTTTCTGAATCGAATCGATTTTGGAAATCAGAATCGATACCCAGCCCTACTAACATGATTATTTTTTAAATATTGAAATTGCGGGTTTTTTAAGTTATTAGTATCTCTACACCATTACTACTAGACCTCCACTAAGTTTTGATGGTGGACGGTTAATGTTGTGAAAATGCGCAAAACGGAGATACGACTTATGTCCGTTTCCATCTGTTCTTCTTTTGCGAAAATTGAGAGTTGACTCGGCGGTATACACCATAGCGATGTGATCCACCAGTAATTTAAAAGAAGAAGGACAACAGGAAGCGACTGCGTCGTGCGATGACATTGTATGAGTTTGCTTTTGTAATTCTTAATAAACCGTAGCCTTTCTTTGCTGTTTTCCATCTAAAATTGCATCTAAAATTCGCTTCTTTAATTAATTCCAAAAAGTCGCCTCCCCCGCCCCATACCTTACTTTATCAACGTCTTTCATTGATTTGTGGCTACAAACGTAGGTGTAACGTAATAGCCGGTCAAAACGTATGACGTGTATCCGGTCTTGTCTTGTTTCTATAGCCCAAATTCGCATTTTCCTTTTTTCTTTACGTTTAAAAATCCACCCTCTCCAAGCGTATTAAAAACGTATTTTGCGAATTTTGGGCCTTTTTCCAAATTTCTAGCCTTTCCAGTCAGGTTTATTTTCCGATTTCTTGAAATTTTGAATAAAAATGGGTGGATGGAGACCCCACTATTGATTCATGTCATTGAGAATCATGACTTGCAGTCTGATGCCGTTCCACTCCAGGCCTATAAGTGGCAGTAAATATGCATTATAAAGTGAGTGTCGATTTAAAACAATCCCTTATCTCTATCTTTATCTAGATTTTCTCCAAATTCTAATGCCGAAAGCAGTCATCCATTAAAACCAAACAGTCCTAGCCAACTGCTGGTTCCTCCGCTTGTCCCCAATTCAAGCACATTGTAACAGTTAAGTCAATATAAATATGCATCTTTACCCTGATCTGTCCAAAAATGCCATCCCTAGCTTGTTAGCAACAAATTTTTTCAATGTCTTCTTAGCTTTATTCCGGGGTAAAACCTAACAAGCTAACATAAAAAAAACAAAAAATGGTGATCCAAGCATACCTTTCTCTCCTAATGCATTGGTGCTGGGTGGAGATCAAGAAACTCAGCTCATCCCATCCTAATACAGCAACAGGGTTTCCCTGGTTCAAGTTGATGCAGATGTGGTACTAGTCTGATCTGTGTAAGCAGTCATCCTTCGCTATATCGCTTGTCACATTTTGCCGCATAACTGCATCGTGGACTTCGTTTGTAGTATCGCAGCATTTCACTGTGATTATTTTTCCAATAGGATTGCTACGGCATTGTTTGATATTTTGAGCGTACATCTGTCCTTCAACTTTATGCTTAAACACAATATTATGTCTGAAAGAAAATGTTTCTTCTTCTTCTTCCTCTTCTTCTTGAGCAACTGCAGGTTCTAGACCTGCTCAATGTGTAAAGTGCCTTGAGATAACTTGTGCTGTGAATGGGCATGACTGCTAAATACAATTCTTGACTTGACACACATCGTTTTGATGATGTCAGAGGTTTTTTGGAGCCAAGGCAGCCACCAACTAAGAAAGAAAGAGAAACCTCTGTTACAGGAAGGAAAGTTCGATGATCAATTACTTCTAAAACATCCGCACATTTCCGCATTTGTACTCCTATTGAATATTTTGACACATTTTTTTGTTTGCAGTTTTGATGTGACCTTACACGCCTCGCTAATAGTAGTAAAACACATACCCGAAGATGATGCACGTCCAGTGGAGCCCCTACTTAAATCCTCTCGATATTACTTATTGATTTGTTCAGTGGCTCGTCCATAGTCCTCACTCCAGCTCTCGTTGAATATAAATGGACTTCTCGCTGCAGTGAGTGGTGTTCACTTAATTGGACCGAAGTGGGTTGTGTGTGTGTGTGTGCGTGTCATGTTCATTAGGGACCAATTGCATCGACAACTGCAGTGAAAACATCCTTTCTATCCGCTTCGTAAAGCCTTTAACTGCAGGCCATATTTAAGTCGCATACTTTCTGAACCGTCCTACGAGTGTAAAATAAAGTTGACCACTGTATATTAAAAAATAAAGATAAAATGTGTTTTAAGCGACATACAACCAGGGTGTGGTAAGGGAATCATTTTAATAAAGTTGCCCATCCCTGGTCTAGACAGTACCCAAGGGTACAGGTTTGACTATATATATAATATGTACCCTGTTAAAAGGCTACAATAGCTGTACCCTTGAGGGGACTGACCCGGTAACAAGCCACTGGACCCTTACAGGTATAAATTTAGCACCTTTTTCCAACAGTAGGTAGCTGTATGAAATGTCGCAATCATCAGAAAAGATGACACATTTCATGGAGGGAATGAGGAACGCCATGTAAAAAAAAGTCACCAACGTTCAGATCAAGCTGTGAGCGAGTCATTGTCTCTCACTCTGCGTTTTATAGTAAAATATCCGCAAACAATACTTTTGTCATCACTTTCTCATTTTTGTTTTTGTTGTTTTGAATTTAGATGTTTCTTGGGTTGGGGAAGAATTCTGGTGGGTGGCCCGGTGGGTGGTGTCTGGTCGGTGCTGGATTTCACCTTCCTTGGTTTTCTTTGGTCCCCTCGGGTCTCCTGACGGCGGTGTTCGGTTTAGGTGAACGGTATGGGATTTTTTCTAATAGGTTTTTGGTGAGCTAACAAATACACGCACGCACGCACACACGCACGCACGCACATACACATACTCATACAAATTTTATATATATATATATATATATATATATATATATATATATATATATATATATATATATATATATATATATAAAATAAAGAGCAATGATGATGACATTTCCGAATGAACAATACTGAGCTCTTTAGAAAGGAAAAAAAAAAAAAAAACAGCATCAAAGTGACTGTTCTGATTTTTCACAAATGCTCGTTTTCTCCCCTTTTTGGTCAGAGACAGATGTTTTTGTTCAACGATTACATAAATGTTTGTCAATTAGTGCGCTATATGTGAAGTTGCATTACGCTATTGTGTCATTTAGTGCAACTACACCCCGAGCTAAGCTTGCACAAAATAGTCTGTAGATTCAAAATGCAGCCAATTCATGCGAAAACTGTGGACAATAGCCACATTAGCGCATTGGCCATGTTTGTACACGTAATGTGTCAGTATTACCTGTTTGAGGTGGCTAATGTGCTCAGGCTGAAACATTTGAACCCAGGTGTGGTCATTAAAAGATGATGTAGAAAAAAATGAAAGGTCGTGTGGGTGTAAAATATGTCAAGTATTTTACGTTCATAATAAATAATCCTAATTGATGGAAAGCAGCACATTAAATGTGTGTTTATAAACGTCTGCATCGCGGTTCTGAGGTTCAGGTTCGAATCCCAGCTTTAGTACTATAGCTTCCTCCCACCTTCAAAAAACATGCATATTACCGCTTGGGTCAATCGAAGAGGTAAAGAATGGCGTGTTCCATTTCTAGTTTAGTTGTGATCGTTTTCTTCTTTGCCCTCATCGGTACCCTCCTGCAATGACATCAAACATGAAGAAAATAACAAACAAAAACAAAAACAAGCAAAAAGTCAAAGAAAAGCATCCTGTAATACTGTTTCCAGCCTATAGAACAGCTGACGTTTATTTGGGATTCGTCAATGGCACTTTAAATAATGGTGTGAGTTTGAATGTGACTGGCGAACTCTGAATACAAGAATAGAAGAGAGTGTGCACACTTGTGCAACCACATTATCTCAGGTGTTTATTTTCTTGAAAATATGGCTTTCTTTCTTTTGTTTAATTGAGTTGTCCAGATTATAGGTCACATTAAAGGAGGGGGTTGGGAACATTTTGCCATTTGAACAGCGGCGAGCAGACTTTTTGTGTATGTTTTGTTGTCCAAAATGAGTGCTGGACAGTTGCCATCTCACTGCTGAGGTGCCCTTGAACACTCACGTGTGCAAAAATGGAATTTTCTCCTCAGAAGAGCTGGCGGCTCTTCTTCTTCTTTTTTCTTCTCTGCAAGGTTAGGAGCTGTGTGCTGTAAAAGCAACTGAGCATATGATTTTTTTAATTAAGCTTTTAGGCTCTACTGTCACACAATTACTCACCCCGCTGTGCCTTTTTTGCCCCCTTCTGTATTAAAGATCTTTATTAACTTGTCCCGGCAAAGTAAAGTAAGAAGATAATAAAAGAGTCAAATATGCAGCAGTCTGTCAAGAGTGAAATGAAGGACAAATGGAGCGCTAAGTAACGCAGTGTGGAATTAAATTGTTTTGGACAAGTATGTCAAAAAAGGCACACATGGAAAACAGTAAGAATTCAAATGAATTGTGGCCATCATGAGGTCGTTTGAAATTCACATTTTTAGCTGTCACATAAATCGACAAACAAGTTAGGAATGTATAAAATACATGTAAAACATCTCAACTATATTACTCATGTCCTTTTTTCCTTCCTTTCCTTCTTCCTTGCAAACATCCCCTTTTCCTTTCTTCTTTTTATCCTTCCATCTTTCTTCATTCTTCCATACATTCATGTTTCCATTCTTCCTTCAATACAACCTTCACACCTTCCTTCTTTCCTTCCATCCTGACTTCCTACCTTATTTCCCTCCTTCCTTCTATCTTTCTTCCCTTCCTTTTTTTCTGTCTTACATTCCTACCTTTAATACATGACCCTGTTCTATCAACCCTTTCCACTTTCCTTCTTTTCCCCCTCCATTCCATCATTCTTTCATACATCTGTTCCTTCCTTCCTTTCATCCTTTTTTCAGACTTCCTACCTCTGTCCCTTTCTTCCTTTCATCATTGCATCTTTCCCTCCCTGCCTTTATTCCTTCATTGTTTCCTTCATTTCTTCCATCCAGCATTCCACCCTCCCTTCCTATATGCATTCCTGCTTTCCACCCTTACTTCTTTCCTTACTTCATTTCATACATAACCTTTTTCTCAATCTGTCCTTCCCTCCTTCCTTCTTTACTTTCCCCTTCATTCCATCTTTCCTTTCATCCCATCCTTTTCCTTCCTTCTTGCCTCCATTTATCATTTAATCCTTCTTCCCTCCCTCCTGAAATTCCTTCCTTCCTTCCTTACACTCACCTTCGATCCTTCCTCCACTTATTCCTTCTCTACTTTTTTTCCTTCTTTTCATCATTAATTTCATACATCCTTTCCATTCCTTCTTTTCATTCTTAAATTCTTCCTGCCTCCCTCCGTTTCATCATTCTATCCTTTCATCTTCCTTCCCTTAATTTCCTCATTCTTTCCTTCCATCCTTTTTCATCTTCCATCCATCCTTCCACCCTCCCATCCTATCTTCCTTCCTTCTTTCCTACCTTAATTCTTACCCTACTTGCTTCACTTTTTCTTCAAGCCTTCCTCCCATCCATCATTCCATAACTTTTTCTTCATTTTACGCGGTGTCCCTCCTTTCCTCCCTCCCTTTTTTTCAGTCTTCCCTACCACAATTCTTCCCTTCTTTCCTTCCATCCTTCTTAAACTCCTTCATCCATCCTTCCACCTTCCCTTTCTGTCTCCTCTGTTTCTTTCCCTCCTCTCTCCCTTCTATTACACCCCTCTTCCATCCCCCGCCCCTCGCACTTTTCTTCACTTGTTAGTTTCCTTCACCTTCCTAGCCTTCCGTCCTTCATTCTTTTGTCTTCCCTCACGCCATCATTCCTCCCTCCCACCTTTCCTGCTTTTCTTCTTTCATGTTTCTCTCCCTTCTTTATTATTTACGGCTTCTTTCGGTTACTTCATTCATTTCACACCTACACCATCCTTTTTTGCCTTTCATCCTTCCATCCATTCTTCCTATTTCCTGCCTCCCTCCCTCTCCCTTCCTTTTATCATGGCATTTTTCCTACTTCCCTTCTGTAGTCCCTTCCTTTCTTTCCGTCTATTCTCCCACCTTCTTCCTCCCTTCTTCAGTCTCCCTTCATTCCTTTTATACATCATTATCCAGCCTTCTATTCATTCTTCTTTCCTACTTCCTTCCTACTTGTAACCTCTTACTTTCTCCCCTTCCTCAATTCCTTCCCTCGATCCTTCCGCCTCCCTTCCTGCATCCCTTCTTTCCTTCCAACTGTCATTCCTTCCTTTCCTCCTTGCTCTGCCCTTGTAAGTCTCCTTTCATCCCACCCTGTATATACAGTATAGACTAGTTTTAAAAATGCACAAGAAGTGTGAGGGTTCCGCTGCAGGTGTGACTGGGTCGGCCCTCTCAAGATGAACTTGTGCACCTTATCTTTAAAACATGAAGTTCACTTTAGCCTGCAGTGGAGGTGCGCTGTCGAGAGGTTTTGCAGTAACGATAGGCAGGCCTGGTAAAAGTTGACAAGGTCAAGTCCAAATCACGCTGAGATGCTGTTATGTATATTGTGTGCTACCTTAATTAAGGTTATTCACTTATGACTGGCTAATGTCCAATCAGATGGGTGGCGACTGCTGCTGACTCATGCATTATGGAGACTTGATTATGTTTTAGTATATGTCTGCTAAATCAAGATTAGGCTTCTTGTACTGTGTAATAGTCCTGCAGTGCCTCTTTGTGGCTGAAACGCCACACTGCAATTTCTCACTGATGATGTCATTTTAGGCTTCCACAATCCAGGTCCTCGAGGGCCGCAGTCCTGCAGGTTTGAGATGTTTCTGTACTTCAACACACCTGATTCCTATAATCAGCTCATCAGCAAGCTCTGCAGACACCTGAAAATGATCCTCATCAGGTGTGTTGGAGGACATGAACATCTAAGACCTGCTAGACTCCAGCCCTCGAGGGCCAGTAATGGGGAAGCCTGATTCATACGGTAGTGTTTAGATGGTTTTCAAATGTTTGCATTTTTTAATAACTGTACTTTAAATACAAAGGGTACTTCTTCTCCAATTTTAATAATGTTTGTTTATTCATTATAACTTATATTTTATTTTGCTGTGTTTTTTCTTTTTTAAGACAAAAAAAAAAGGTTGTGCTTTACCTTGACTAGTTTCGGCGACGACTGCCGCCTTCCTCAGAAGCTGTCAAACTGACAGTTGTGACGTGTCTTATCAACTGATGTTCCTGGGCGTAGCCGGCGTGTCGGAGCGGTCATGTGACGCTCCGCGCCGACTACGCCCTCCATCGCTCGATGGTCTCCAGAGAAGTGGATCCCATGTGTGGGAATGTTAAAAAGTTCCTTCGCCCCTGTTTAGTGTGTCCGGTCCCCGTTTCCTGATCTCTATTGCTTCTTTTATCCATCTTTTGTATTTCTGTTCTTCTGTTCCAATGATGCTTGCTTTGTCCCAGTCCATGATGTGGTTTTCTCGTTTGCAGTGGTCTGATATGGCGGATTTTAGGTTGGGATGTCTGCATTCAGTTTCATCCCATAAACGTAAAAAATGACAAAAATGGACATGAGTGTTTTTCACAGGACAGCATCGATATGTAGATATATATTTTTTATTATTTTGCCGGATATATTTATTTTGTTCTTTAATTTTTCAACTTAACAGAATGTCAGAATTTGGTTTTTTTAAGTTTGTGTATGTGTGTTTTAAATTATGTATAATTTTTGATATTTTTGGGCCTCTTTTGGTATCGACCTCTATTCCATGCATATATGCATTTGCCACCTTTGTGAACACTAGATGGTGCTAGTATTAAACACAATACTTTCAGAGATTTTTTCTTTTGGAGTACAGCTGCAATTCCCATATGATGGTAATGAGATGTATTAATAATAATATACAGTTCTAAGGTGGCTTCATCTCAAGTGGCCCCGAAGGCGGCAACAGCTGTGGGACTGATTAAGTCTGATATTAAGTCTGCACTCTTTGAATTCAATTGAAAGAGATAAAGGGCAAAACAAAAGCCGGCAAAATTCCATTTGGAAGATAGAAGCACACATTTTCACTGAGCGAGGTCAGCCCGGTTTTTCATCCCAGCTTCAAGTGCAGCAACGAGAAAGATGCATGAATTTTACAAGAGAAATCTTCAAACTGACTCGTTTTTTCGTAAAAATTATTCATTTGCGCAGATCTTCAAATAATGATATATAATATCTTTCCTCAAACGCAGGATATGTGACTTGCCTGTTTTCAGGGTGCAGTCACGTGACGTTTGCAAGCGGAGCACTGTGGCGTCACTTTCAGTCGACAGCAGATGGCAGTACAGCACATAATGGCAGCCCACCTGAGATGGATAAAACTGAGTGGTTTTTTTCTGCTCAATTCATATTTCACAAATGCAATATTTATAAGAATGCTGTGTTTAGATTAGTTGGGGCGTATAGAACATATTGCAAAGAAAATATTTACATAAACATATTTACTTTTACAGTCCATATATTTTAATTCACAGCGTTAATTTGACAATTATATGATTGCAAAATTATACTTTCTTTCACTTTTTTAAACAAAGAACAGATGGTGACACTGGGTAGCTGTCATGTATTGGCAAATTAATGATCGCAAAAAAAAATTATAATAATATTGTGAGATAAAAAATTTAATTGTAATATGAGCACTTTCATAGCGGTCACATTTAGTGAGGGAATGGTCTTGAATTTGTTCAAAGAGACCTTAAAAATGTATAAATTTTCAATTGTTTTGTAGTTTGGAGTCTCTTTATTGAGTCTAATTATTTCTCAATTAGACTCTCGGTAGGTCCACATGAACAAATAAACGCCTCAAATAGAGGCCTTCTTTAAAAACAACACAAAAAATAAAGAACAAATTAATGTTACATATACAGTTTTAATTTGGCAAACATAGCAACGTTTCTTAGGACTGTAACATAAGCCCATGCCAGTGGTCACATTTAATGAAAGGGAGGTCTTAAATTTCTTCAAGGGGTCCATAAATGCCTTACATTTACCTTCCTTAAATCTATATATATGTTAACTCATTCACTGCCATTGACAGTTATAGACGTCAAAAATTATTTTGAACTATTTCTATTAGTTTAACGTTTTTTTCCAATTTTGCTAACAAAGTATGAAAACCTTTTTTTTTTATTGTACATTTAGAACAGATATAAAGTGTGTGTTTAATTGTGAATTAACTCATGAAGTCATGCAATTAATTATGATTTGAATTGCCCAACGCTCCTAATTTTGAATTGTAATTAATCACATGACTTCAATAGTTAACTCACGATTAATCATAAATGTTATATCTGTTCTAAATGTACAATGAAAAAAAATTGTTAAACTAGTAGAAACAGTTCAAATGCATTTTTGACATCAATAGCCGTCAATGGCAGTGAATGAGTTAAAGAGAGACAGTGACTCAATTGGTCACTATGTGAATCTACTTAAATAATTACCTTACCTCAAATATATATCCCCTTTATCATACAAAAAAAAAACATGGTAGTATTTGCTTTTTTCATTTTTATGAGCGAGATTAGCTGGCATATTTAGCCTGGCCATAATGTTAACCATATGACATAAGAACATTAACATTTGGCCTTCACTGTTTACCTGGTTGGATAGATACGTTTTTCAAAGCTAATATTTCTGTCACTTCAGGTCAGAATAAGAGGCACTTCATCTTGTCGGATGAGCCTCTCACTTCAATGTACAAAACCACTTACCGCAAATACAGCCACAGGTGGGAATTAAAGTAACAAAAAAGTAACAAAGATCACGGGAAACGTATCACATTTTATTTAGGAATTGCAGTTGAGTAAAAGCATAAGTTACCAGAAATAGTTTAATATAATAGAAGAGTATAATAGAAGTCAGTCAAGGCAAAAATATCCCAAAAAGTGATGCAAAAAAGCAATTGGTCAATAATTAAACATGGGTCAACACTTAAAATGAGGAAGAAAACGAGGAAGGCTAGAACGTGACTAGGAGGTGTAACGAACTAGGGATAAGAAAAAATGAGATGCAAGGTTAATAAATACACGAGGAAGGGAATAATACGGTGGAGGTGAGCAGGGGCGTGCAATGACCTTTAGAGGGGCAGGTGCTCAAAGCAACAACAAAAAGGGGTACATAATAACATGCCTGCACTATCCAATAAGGGTGTTGAAAAAAATCGATTTGGCAATATATCGCGATATTACAGTGCGCAATTATCGAATTGATTCAATACGCGGCCAAATCGATTTTTAAACATTACTTTTTGATGGAAATATTCAACAAAATGTGTTACTTTGGGTTAGGGTTCACACTTTAAGCATGGAAAAATGTGATGTTAATGAAACATTAAGCCTTAATATTTTATTTCAGTGCTGTTCAAACATGAAACAGACTGCAACCTGTTTGTTAAATAAAGTGGCTAATAAGCCTGAAGTTTCAGATAAATATATTTTCATACAAATCTTACATTGTAAATGTACAAGTTTACTGATTAGTATTTTCTACATTTGAGCTTTAAAAAAGTCGCAATAATCAATTTATAGATTTGTATCGTATCGTATTAATCGAAATTGTTAGAGGGTGTATGTAGATTTGTGTGTGCGTACGTGTGTGTGTGTGTGGGGGGGGGGGTATCCATTGTAAAATTCTTAATTGAAATAATGGCTAAACAATAACTCACACAAAAACGATTATGTAAAATGTACATTAAATTTACATTTTAAATAACAAAACTAGGATTTTCCTTTAGTGCAAGTAGCATAAAAAAATTATTACTTTACATTTAGCTTAATTTAGGTAAGAGCAAATGCCTTTTATTTTTATTTTTCTGCTGGTGTAGATGATAATATTTCATTATTGGGACTGTACTCAACACTTACTGTAACTGCCACATCTCAGCAAGCTACATTGTTTGTTTTTGATAAAACGCTGTGATTGTTGTTGTTTTCTTCTTTTTTGGGAGGGGGGGGGGGTTCTTCATTGTCCCCCTAATTTATGAATATGATCATGTCGCAATTTCCACTTATATTTCGAAGTATATTTCAATTCAGCTATCATTGAGTACATGCTACAAGTTGGAGTCTTCAGGAAGATTTTATTAAAATTCTGAGTGAGAGTTACAAATTCCGACATATTCTGTGTACCTTAAACGCATCAGTAGTTGGAGAAGAAGCTCCATGCCCGTCCCAAGTAAAGACGAACATTAGTTTTACCGGAGATTTTTGCCACTGCTATATTGGATGAGAAGGATCGTGGTCTTTATGAAATTGAGGGGGACATCTTCCTGCGCCCAAATGTCAGACTTTATCGTAGTTGCGAGCCTGACTACAACTTTTTTTCACATTTCAATTGAAGCTGGTAGGCTAGCTAGCACGCAGTATGCTGTGTGATCATGTCGACAAGATCTATCAAATAAAGGCATTAGTTTTGCTTGAGTTTTCTGCATTCTATGACCTTGGCTTTTGTTTACTGTGTGTGAGACTACGTAAATACAAACAGAGAGACCAACTTACCAACCGCAGGTGTAGTGGCGACTCGCGAGCCACCTGGCAGGATGGGGCGCGTCTCGTAGTATGACGTCATCCAAGGATAACGTAATAATAATTAGTTTTATGGAAATGATGTTGCTGAATTTTAGTTTTGAAAGGCAACAAAACATTCACAAACTATTTTAAAAATATATATAAAATAGATCAATAAATGGACAAAGGGACATTTTGGGCATCAGTGCCAAAAGGGCACCCATAGATGCACCCATAGAACACACATTTTTGCACCACTTAAATGTTCTGCTCCTTTTGGTGTGCAGAGTCACGTTTGCTCAGTAAGCTGCAGTTTAATTATTCATTTTTCACAGAGGATAAACAACACGTAAGTATTGTTATATTGTCTGTCTACTTGTGTGGCTGCATCGTTTGTGTTCAAATATTTGTTGCTTATACGGTTATGACACCGCAACTCTGATGCCGTTCTTTAGCTTATCTATGTGTTTTGCATTGTTTGTTTGCATTCCAAGCCCTAAAATAGCAAATAAAACAAAATCAACCCATGACAGACAATATTTCACCATGCTGAGAAATAAAGTAGTCCGATCCTTAAGAAAAGTAAAGGTCGATTTTTTTTCTCACCAAAATTGAAAAATCTCATGGAAATGCTAAAATAATATGGAATCAGTTAAGAAAAATGACAGGTAATTATCCCAAAGAGCACAACACAACTAACAAATAATACTCAAATTGTAGCAGAGGTATTCAATCGCTATTTTATTAATTCTGTGTCTGACAGTTTTACATCTACTGACACGTGCGCTTTATCAATAGGCACAAACCAACAAATTTTCAATTTAATAAACATCACAGAAACAGAAGTATCGCAGACCATAAAATCACTTGGACCATCCAAATGTAAGGACATTTTTGATATGGACACAGTGATGCTTAAGGACCTCATTACGACATCAGTCACACAACCCATCACGAACAAAGTTTGTTCCCAAGCATTTGGAAATCAGCTGTTCTTTCTCCCATTTCTAAAAGCGTCGATCCTCATTCCATGGCAAATTATTGCCCACAGTGTCTAAGATTGCAGAAAAACTGGTGGCAAAACAAATAATTAACCATTTAAACACCACACCCTATGTTCTCCATCCCGTGCAGTTTGGCTTTAGAGCCTGCCACCTGTTTCCTCACTGACAGCATCAGAGCTCTGCTTGATCGAGGTGGGGTTGTTAGCGCTGTGTTCCTCGTTCTCAAAAAAAGGCCTCACAGAATCTTGTTGTCAAAATGATGCCGTTTTAATTTCTCCCCAAATGCAATCAAGCGGATTGAGTCTTATCTGTCTGGCTGTTCCCAACATGTCAGAGTCCAGTCATGTAGATCAGCAGCCCTGAATCTCTCCACCGGTCTTCCCCAAGGCTCAATTTTAGGGCCCTTGTTGTTCTCAGTTTATAGAAATGACCTTCCATCTGTCTGTGCTGATGTCGCCGTTCAAATGTATGCTGATGACACTGTTGCTTACGTTCATGGCAATAATGTGGCTCAGGTGGCTCAGAAGCTGTCCGATTCCATAGTTCATATCACAGCTTGGTTAAAACACTCCTTTTTGCAGTTAAATACATCTATAACTGTGGCAATGTTTTTCACTAAGTCCAGCAGCAGAGATAATGATGAGCCTGATGTTTTTGTTTTAGGGGAAAGGCTCCAAATTGTTCCCAATTACATTTATCTGGGTCTGTAATCGTGTCCATTTTAACCTCAATAATTTTTGACATGTTCGCCATCAGATGTCAACACAGGCAGCAAAAATGTATATGCATGCTATGGTCTTTTTTATCACCTACTGTTTACCCATTTGGTCTCAAGCTAATATTACATCCTTGAAACCTTTACAATTACTTTACAAGCGAACTGTAAAAATTCTTGATACAAAACCTAATAGCTCACATCATTGTCCAATATTACAAAAATATAAGTTACTCACCTGGGAAAACATGGTCAAATATTCATATCTATGTCTTATCCATACAATAATTTATGGTCTATCATCCCCTCCTCTCCGCCATTTTATTAACATCAGAACAACTGATCATAGGAGAACCAGAGGTGCAGTTCCCTTTAGGAAAAGTGCTTTTGGTCAAACTGCTTTATCTGTCCGAGCTGCTACCGAGTGGAATCTCACTCCTGTTCACATCAGAAATCTAGACACATACATTACATTTAAACTCCAACTTAAAAAAAATATTTTTATTTTACTGGGGTGACATTTACAATCTGTCTCGGGACTGCAGATGAAAAATAGCCTTTTGCCTAATTCTGGCATATTTACTGAAATGTTTATTAACATGTACTGTCCCTGATACAAATACATCAAACAAAATCAATCAATTCAGCTAAACTGACTTATCTGAAGCAAAATGATATGGTTTTACTTTAGAATTGTCCATTATCTGCCTAACTGTTAAATAAGTTGAGTTTACTGCCACTGTACAACGCTCATATCTCAAATTTTTACTCTCAAGTCAAAGCCTAAAAATCACCCGAAAACAGCTTGTATCTAAAAAAAACAAAACAAAAAAAACTTGGAAGCTCGCTCAGTCGCATCTCAAGGCACCATGTACAAATATTTTCTCCTTTCCAAAATACAGGAAAATTTTTTAAACCATTACTTGATTAAACTCCTTAAATGTGTCTTGTGTAGCTTCCCTATACATCAGATTTTTTTCATTTTTAAGCACATTTTATTTTCCATTTTTATTCATTTAAAGGAGCACTAAGGAACCTTTCAACCTTAATCAAATATAAATTTGATAACGAAACATCAACTTAAAACTAGTTGAATGTCACCTTTGCCATGGCCTGTGAGGGCTTGTATTATTTTTTACTGGTACTAAGCAACTTTGAGGAGGATGGTAGGAACACTGCCACACAAAAAACTACAAATATGCTGACTGCTTTATGTCATACTTCACTTTCTCCATTTCCCATTCATTAAAAAGACGGAAGTCAATTTGTGCGTTTGTGAGTTCAAAAACAACGCAATGCGCTTGTTCTCATGCCCCCATGTCTTCCGTCAGGCATAACATTATCGCTTTTGTCCATATAGCGCCACCATAATCAAGTCAGTGTTTCTCACACCATTTTAATACTTGGGCGAGCCACCCAAGTAAACTGGCTACCAACCAAATAGATTTCAAGCAAATAAAAAAATAAAAATGCCTCGGAGTTTGAACTCATTTTCGGAGTTCAAACACCCAAGCAAATGAAGCTAAGCCGAACATACCTTGAAAACAGGTAGCCGAGTGAAGCCGAGTGATGCCGAATGCTCACGTTGCGGTAGTTGAGACGATGCACTGCTCATTTCCAGTCAGACATTAGTTGGCCGTCACTCACTTGTGGCTCATGAGGTTAGAGGAGACGCAAGTAGCATACTTGGACTGGGAACACCCCCAACCGGCCCACCAACCCCGGAGTCCACCCACCCGAGTCCACCCATATAAATAGATTTCAAATCTGTGGGAAACACTTAAGTCCCTTAGTGTTGCTTTAAACAACTGCAATTAACAATAAAAATGACTTATTATTTACCCCCGCCCCCTCAAAATAAATATATAAATATTTTTACCTTACAAATAATATTATTAATAGAAACTTCCCATAGAAATGAATGAAATTATCTGTTCCTGAGTCAATGCGCAGCCATCACGGAATTAAACATTTTGAATTAGGAGCATTTTCGAAGGGCAGGAATACACCGGCGCCTAATCTGTGTGACAAAAATCGGCCGGGCAGGATTAGCACCTGCCAGTTTACTGAAGGGGTATTTTAGGCAAACCCCCCCACCCCTCACTTTACCCCCCGGGATACTTTGACAAATGGTATGGTCTGAAGCGGCTTGGTTGGGAGTCAGGCGCTGGAAGCACACTCACTCACTCACTCACACACACACACACACACACACAGGCTGTCTGTTTTTGGGGAGAAGGAGAGGGAGGAAGAAGAGGCAAAGTCAAGCATCTTTTCGCGTCTTTTCTGTCCGTTCCCGACATGTACAAAGGCAGGCGCCGTCGTATTCAGAGATGTGAGTATATATACTATACAGGAGGAGAGTGTTAGAATCCATGTTGGATGAAAATGTATTTGCAATAGTCTCAAAAGTAGTTTTATTTTGATTGCTTTTGCTCTAACTGTTACTACATGTCTTTTGCATGTCAATTGGGCACAATATATTGGATTGATGAGTTTCAATGCTCATTACGTACATGTCATTTACCAAGAACGGGAACATGCATGGCACATATAATCTGTCAGACTCAAAAGTATTAATTTACACGGGGGGGTTTTGGATCATGTTGGAATTTTTTGTTGGTAACAGTACGGTTCAAAAATCTCCATCGTGAGTTTAATGTGTCATTGGAACCTGATTGTTTTGATGGATGATTAAGGTAGCCTATGTCTCGATCAAAAAGGATGATTTTAGTGTAATATATTTTTTTTAATTACATGGTGTTTAATAAAGAAATGTTTACTTAATTTTCACTTTCCACCCCCAAAATATATAGATACAGGTACCCTTTAATAGACGCAGTAACTCAAATTAGTCATGGCACGTCCAACTGATTTATGTTATATTTAATTTTGTTAGAATTTTGAAAGGGTGACACGGTGGTTGACTGGTTAGCACGTCCGCCTCCCAGTGCAGAAGACGTGAGATTGAGTCCGGGCTTCGGCCTTCCTCGGTGGAGTTTGCATGTTCTCCCTGTGCTTGTGTGGGTTTTCTCCGGGTACTCCGGTTTCCTCCCACATTCCAAAGACATGCGTGTCAGGTTAATTGATCACTCCAAATTGTCCATAGGTGTGATTGTGAGTGTGGATGGTTGTTCGTCTCTGTGTGCCCTGCGATTGGCTGGCAACAAGTTCAGGGTGTACCCCGCCTACTGCCCGAAGGCAGCTGGGATAGGCTCCAGCGACCCTTGTGAGGACAAGTGGTTAAGAAAATGGATGGATGAATAATTTTGATTATTAAAAAAAAATTTTTTTACTACATTAAAAGCCATTTTTTCATGACCAAAAAAACCCAATGTTTTTCCTCATAAAAAAAGAAAGAATGAAATTACCAGTTCCAGAATTTTCATTTTCTTTTGACTGGTATAAAGTCTGAAAAACAGTTTAAGTCGAATAGTATGCATGTTATTTATTTAATTTTAACATCTCTTTAATTCAAAAGAGTTTATGTCTCCACTATATATAGGCAGTTACGTTAACTTCTATATGCCATGCACATTCAGCCAATCAGCGGGCAGGCGTGTTCTTTGAACTAACACGAAAATGCAGACACACTAAACTTTTGCTAAAGATAAACTGCGGTTATACTGAACGTGAGTTGAAGTATTCTCGCGATGTGATTACTGAACTAAGAAAGTCAATAGAGTTTGAGTAGATTGTTGCGAAATGTTTCCAAACAACTTCATGCAGATAAGAAGTGGACGAACTATGTAACTTAATCAGATTCCAATGCGAGCCAAAAAAGAGCAGACAGCAGGAGCAGAATGTGGAACCAGGAAGTTGGTCTAGCTGGTAAGTAAGTAAGGATGGTTTACAGCTGATGAACCATGATAGCAATAGTATTTAAATAGTATTTGCAACCCCCCGTCCACAGCCCCCCCCCCCCTCCTACCCTCACCCCGGCCACCTGAATGACGATGTTCATACTTCTTTTTTTTTTTTCGATTAATGTCAGAGATGTTATAAACATGTAAACATTACATGATATGTTTAACCATTAATATAATTTTTTCTTTGAAAAAAAGTAGTTTTACTTTTTCCAATGCATTCCAGTGTGTCAATTATACGTGGATTTGCCACCGACGGCTCAACTGTAAAGTTGTTTAAATAGATATATTTCTCCATTTTATGATCCAGTCAGTGATCAAGTGTCAGTTTTTTTTCAAACTCGCTGATCGACCCCAAAAATCCTGATCGCGTAAAGCCTAATTAGTTTTTTAATATACAGAAAATAAACAAGTTATTTAAATTGACATATTGCACCATCTTCTGATCGGATCGGTGATCAGTTATCGTTTTTTTTTTTTTAATTCACTGATCGGTGATGATTTCATAATGATGAGTAGGTGCTGATCTGGACAGTGTTTTTTTCTTGACAATATCAGTATCTTATTGATATTATTTGTATTAATTAATTCCGATTTTTTTGGTTGTCTTACTGACTTTGTTGCAGGATTTAGGCAGCTTTAAAGCACACATCAGTGGTTATTGAATGGGAAAATGATGTGCGTATTGCATGCTGTGTACTCGCCTTTTGATTGCTCAGTGACGAGTGGGCTTGCGTAAGACGGCTGTCAGGCGGTTTGTGCAACAACTGGAATTATGAATATGTAATAATGTCTGTCTGGCTACATAGGAACATTTGCTATTCATGGTAGAAGTGAAAAAAAATCATGCTAACTTACTCACACTAGCTGCAAACTACCTAAATTGGAATACACTCGGGATAGTACTAAAAGTAAGAGAAAATTATGTATTTTAAATAGCACAAACACTCCGAAATCAAACCAGGAATATCACAAAAGTTTGGCCAATTTTGGCTTCAGCAAACCTCACTGAAAGTCAGTTCAGCAAATGCTAATGTTAGCTGCTAATGTAGCTGCTAACTATACCGGGAAAGTAGCAGTATTGTACACTTAAGATAACGGTTAAAATAATAATAATAATTACAAAAAACACCTTTAAAGTAGCAACAAAACCGTGAAATGAAACCTAATTTCTCATGAGACTTTGGCAAATCACATATAAGACTATTTGCGCTGCTACCACATCTTCTGGTGTGCCCCCGTGGTTCTTACACAGTCTGACATATCAGTATTTATATCAACAATATAACCCTTCTTATTGGTAACCTTAAGACCATGACACAATTATTTATACTTCTAGCTCTTTCTCCCACACTGCCCTGTCTACGCTTCAGTGGAGTTTTACTAACATTTAAAATGCTCTTTACAGCCTGCAGTCATCACTGAACACGGGGAAAACTCAACGTACTGTACAATCTGTAACTTCCCGTAAATGGAGCACCCCGTCATTATTCTGTCTCGTAATGGTTCTGCTGTTCAACTTGTTACTTGTCACAAATATCTGAGAACCTGGCTTGCTAGCTCTTACATTTGAAATACACATCAACAAACTTCTTTCTATAGTAAAAATCTAATTAGGTGCCCAGAATAAATCCCCATTTACACATTCCGTTCGGCTGCTTCTCATTAAATTGACTGTCCTCCCTTGCCTTGGATTACGGACATGTACTACGCACTTTATACTTTGCACTTTATATAGATATTCAACCTGGATAGGCTGGCAACCAGTTGAGGGTGTACCCCACCTACTGCCAGTAGCCAGCTGGGATAGGCTCCAGCATCCCCGCAACCCTAGTGAGGAATAAGCGGTTAAGAAAATGGATGGATGGATAGATATTCAAAAAGTCTCCTCCACAAAACAGACACCATATACCACGCTGACCTATGATTGTCACCGAAGCTGCCTTTAACACTGTGAACTGTACTCTCTGGTCAACTGGACCTCTTTTCACTATACAGACACATTTTCTGGTTGATAATGTTACTATAAAACACTCATTGGAAAAACCCCACCTTATCTTTGCACTCTGCTCACCATGCATACAACCACCTGCACTCGGTGATCAGCCGGTGACTATAATAGGATTTTCAGTTTTATTTGAGAGAACTAGTTCATGTGCAGTTAAAAAGACCCACTTGTATTGTTTCACAGATATTGTTCAATGTTTTACAATAAAACAAGATTTGAATGCTGAAGGTGTATGCTGTTATTATGAAAAAAATTGGGATTGGCAAAAAGCGGGATTGGCAGTTCAGACTTTTTAAAAGATCAGTCATCAGTGATTGGCCGGAATCATTGAATCCGTGGAGGCTAGTGTTTGTGGATCTCACTCTGCTTCATCTATCCTTCCTTCCTTTCTTTAGTTTTTCCTGTGGTCTCTTGAGGTCTCCCTAATCTGTTGGAATTGAGATGTTTCTGTGGTTGGTGAAAAATTCTGGCTTTGTAACTCTGGGTGGTAGGTGGTGTCTGGTGCTGAATTTCACTTTGTTTCATCTTTCTTTCCTTTGATCCTTCCTCTGGTCTCCTGACAACTTCACGACTGGCGGGATTCTGAAGTATCCGGTTAAGGTGAAGGGTATGGGATTTTTAATAGCTGTCAGGTGAATTAAAGAGCATGCACACACACACACACACACACACACACACACACACACACACACACACGCACACACACACAAAAGAGTGAGATCAATGATGATGACATGTTGACTCAGTAAGACTGACAAATGAAAAATACTGAACTTTGTCTCTCAAAAAAAAGTGATCGGCTAGAAAATTGGGATTGATGCTATATACAGTATTGCATATATGCATATTGGCACCATATTTACTGGGGAAAAAAATAACAAAATGGCCTTCAAAAAAGTTTTGAAAAGTTGTCCTTTTTGAAGTGTAGTTTTCATCTTCAAAATGGATGACACATAAACAGCATTTTGCACCTGAGGGTCGTATACTGAGAGTTTGTTTTGCCTCTGGCTTGATTAAAAGGCCGTAGAGAGAATGAGTTATCATGAAAATGTTGCCTCGTCGGGTTTTATCCAAATGGAACACTAAATTCTGTAGTATGGCACTGTGCTCATGATGTATTAATCCCTTCAAATTCCCACACTTGGGCCTATCTCATAAAAAATAATCACATTAGGAGCTCAGGATGAAATTTACGGGCTGCCAAAGTGGCCATTTTCCTCACGAGGGCTCGAGAGCAAAGTACAGAGAATTCATTAAGAAAGGACGAGGTGTTGATTAATCCCACACGTCCCCTTACGAACATAGAGAAGATCATTCAATACAAGGTGGTCTCTCCCTCGCCCTGGACTTGATGGGATTGGCTGTTGTGTGTCTGTGACGGTGATGAATGTTTCAGTAGACGCATGACATTGTGTGCGGCTGTTTTGTTCATCCCTTATTGAATGTTTTCTCATGCATGTGGGAATCACTCACTCATTGATTTTTGTAGCGGCTGACCAATGACAAGTAAGGTACTACTTACAACCACTGGTCTTGGGGGTTGTAATTGGCATACAGATTGACCAATGATATTTGAGGTTCTTGAACAACTGCTGAAATGCGGGTAATGACTGAGATGTAGATTAACCAATGAAAAGTGACATGAACAAATGATTGCTGATGCTGTGAATAATGATTAACATTTGGATTGACCAATGATGAACAATTAACTTGAATGACTATAGCTGCGGTTTATGACTGACATTTTGAGTGACCAATGACGAGTAAGGTAATTGACCAACTACTGATAGAATGACTGACAATGAAGATGGACCAACCAATGTTGTGAATAATGACGACTGAGCTATGTTATTGACCAATCACTATTATTCTGGGAAATGAATGAGTGAGCCCTGTTAGGAGTTTTCCTGGCTAATGACATTTGAGACTATGCCTTATTCTGTTGGAATTGACTGCAGCGTTCGATATGGTGGACCACAATGGTCTGTTGACTCGTTTGCCGCATCAGGTACAGGCCTTCGTGGTAGCGCTGTGGTAGCGCTGAGCTGTGGTAGCGCTCCAGAGTGGATTATATCCTACTTGGAAGGCAGGTCTTTTTGTGTCCCACTCTTCCCCACTGTCATGCTGCATGGTTCAATTTTGGGACCCCTGCTGTTTTTGTATTTGCTGCCGCTGGGTTCCATCTTAAGACAGCATGGTATTTCCTTTCACTTCTATGCGGATGACAGTCAGGTCTGTATCTCGCTAAGCAAAATGTCCAGTTTTGTTCTGTCTGGAGGAAATCAAAGCCTGGATGGCACTGAACTTGAATCTCAACGAAAAGTTTAAAAAAAATTACGATGTTTGGTCCGAGTGGCCCTTGTACATTCCACCCTGTTGATTTGGGCCCCCTGGCTTCTTATCTAAAGCCAACAGTCTCAAACTTGGGGTTTAAATTGGGCAGTCATTTTAAATTGGAGCATAATTTTTTTTGGGGGGGGGGGCTAAAGTAAAGCCTCTCCATTCACAACGGTACTTAGAAAGAGTACAAAGTAATCCATGCCTTCGCTGGATTACTGTAATGCACTTTATTTTGGAGTCAGCCAGTCCTCCCACAAAGGTCCAAAATGCTGCTGCTCACCTCCTAACTGGAGCTCATATGAGGGAGCACATAACTCCAATTCTAATGACTGACATGACGAATGGGTTATGTAATCAACTCGTCAGTAGTGTTGTGGCTGTGGGTGATGATTGACATATAGACTGACCAATGATGAGTATGTGATGTTACCTTTTTTAATGGTGATTTTTATTTTGTATTTTTTTAACAGGACATGTGATATGCAGTCGCTCCACAATGTTGTGTGTGGCTAGTTTGTTGGTCCCATTTTGAATGTATTCTCAATCTTGCCACAATCACTCATTGAAAGTGTCTGCTTTGTCATGCCGTCTTTCCAAGAGGAAACACGCTCTCGGGTGCAATAAAAAAATGGAAGCGTCGTTGTTGCGTGTGCCCTTGAGACAAGATCAGGGATTATTGAAGTCTGGCCTGTCAGATTTACAGGGCACAGGGAACACGGCGTAGATTGAAATCTCGGGAGCGCTTTAGAAACGCATTTGTATTGGTGCAGGTGCTCTGCATGATCGCATCATCAAATGCGCTGCGCTCACCCTATCCCAAGAACGCCAGTCACAGCAGCCACTGACTTTGTTCTGACTTTGCCTGCCAAAAGATTATTTTGGGGGATTAACGTCATGTAGACTCTTATGTGGTGTCATACATCTCTCCCCTGTGAACACTTTGGCAAGTACAATCACCTGCACTCATCCAAAGCAATCTTATACAGGAGTTGCAGAAGAAAAAAAAAAATATATATATATATATATACATTTTTTTTATTTATTTTTTTTTATTTTGGGGGGGGGATTACGAGTCAATGTTTGGCAGATTTTTTTTCATTGTTTGTTTGCTTTGTGGACGAACCTCCAACTGTTGAGGACGCTGCCGAGTTTCCTGTTGCATGGACCCACTTAATTGGCCAGTCTATGTGTCACTCATTACCTGCAACATTAGCAGTTGTCAATTACGTCACTTACTTTTGGTTAGTCAGTCTTTTATGATACTGTAGTATCAGTTTTTATCTGTCACTGAATGCGTGTGACTTTTAAAAAGCGGGGCCTGTCCTCTAGAGCGACGTGGGAGTCAGCGTGTGTAGAGTTGGCTGGCGGTTAACTGGCGCGTTTGCTTGCCACACTGTGCTGAGTGACTCGGAATCATCTGTGGCAATTGGCAGGTCATGTGTGATTTGTGCTTCTGTTTATTTTGTAACCTTTATACGAAAAAGTGATTGCAAGTGCTACACCGACTGTGTCCTTGACCCAAGGTTATTTTAGTTATCGAAAACTAATTTTAAAAAAACCTAAAGCTAAAATTCAAAAAACATTTTCATTGACAAAATAAAATAAAAACAAAAATGCTTTAAAAAACGAAAACTGTAACTACATTTTACATTTACAAAACGGACTAAAATTAACTATAATTATGGCGAAAATGTCCTTCGTTTTAGTCTTTGGTAATTAATTTAATACATGAGCCTTTAGGGTTTATTTTAAATGTGATTTTAGGTATGTTTATTTTTCTATATTAAGGATGTTTAAAAGTGTCACGCAGAAGTGACATCATCTAGCAGCAGCCAATTTTGCGTGTTTGAATTTTGGCTCCAATTGAACCCATTTCATTGAACATTGAAATGCAACGCTTGGTAAGAAATGTGTTACTTTTTGAATTTTACCATCGTGTTTATTAAAGGTGGGGTCTTAAGTTCTCACTCAAAAATAAACACTTCTTAAACACTAGATGTATACACATGAAATCCTTTTAAACCAACACCTCTGGGCTTCTGGTAATGCGTGGTGGTGATTTAGTCATTTTTTTAAAAATAGCTCAATAGTGTTCATTCGGTAGTCTTACCGATTCAACATGTCATCATCATTGCTCTTTTTTTTGTGTGTATGTGTGCGTGCATGCATGCGTGAGTGCTCTTTAATTCACCTGAAACATATTAAAAATCCTGCATAGACAGAGTTGTGAAGTTGTCAGGAGACCAGAGGAAGGATCAAAGAAAAGAAAGATGAGACAAAGTGAAATCCAGCATCAACCGGACACCGCCTATCACCCACAGGGTTACAAAACCAGAATCTTTCACCAACCCCAGCAACCTATAAATTCCAACAGATCAAGAGACGAAAGGAAAAACAAAAAAAAAAGCAAGGATATATAGATGAAGCAGAGTGAGATCCACAGACACCAGCCGGACCAGTGAGAGAAGGATATTCTAGTTAAATTTCAGTAGATGCTGGTGTGGTGGATCTGGCATGCACACCCCACATTTAAATATTGCACACAAGTAATACACTTTTTTTTAACAAAAAAAAAAACTAAGCTTAAGCTAAGCATTTTTTAAATAATCAACACTAATAAAAACTACAAGAACCGCATTCAAAACTAATTAAAACTAACTAATAACCCTGCCTTGACATCAGGTAGAGGGATTGCAATTTGTTCTATCTTGTGGTTGTTGGCTATATTTAATTACTCTAGCTAACAATGCTTAGTTGCTTACTTTACCGCAGATAAGCAGTTGAGCAACGTAAGCTAGTTGTACTTACGCTTTTTTTGTTAGGTTTCAAATGATCCTTCTCTGTCTTTTATGCACTCTTTCCTCCTGGCTAGCACTTATTTTTCTGCAGCATCATTCCACTTGGAAAAATAATTACGTCAAAATCCTGCAATAAAAAACTCAATGCATAAAAATGGAATCCCTGATATAGTGAGTGGCAATTATATTTCTTTTGTAGAACTCGCAGTCTGTTAGTTCTTGTGCTGTACTGTAGTTACGACTTGAGCATGAGGAATTTTTTTTTTATGCCCATTTCAAAGCTGGACTTTTGGGGCTGCTATTGCTTAGCAACGGCGCACTTCCATCCGCTCTCCCTCCTCAGCTTTTAACGGACACTCACGGCAACAAGTACACACTTTTGCGCCATTTTTACCCGCATAATGAGTATAATTAATCAGGGGTGCCGTCGCGAAGTGTTTCATTTCGGAGTGCTTTTACGACCTGAGCGGGGAGGGGACCACAGGAAAGCGTCGTTTGTTACGGGAGCCATTGCTCATGTCTTCCTGCAGCCTAATTACAAGGATGCAGTTGTCCCTGTGCACCTGAGAGCCACTGATGCATCCTCCCTTCATCCTCCTCTCTTCCTCTTCCTCCTACTGCTTTAGGCCATCAGGGAGATGTGAGGAGTAGTCGTATGATAAAAAGAAAAAGATGGGCACTGGCTAAACCAATGAGAGAGATGACTTTTTTTGGCCACTTTTTGCTAGGCAGACTTTATATCTTGCCTTCGAGACGGCTCAGAATTTGGAACATATGAGGTCCAACCTCAAAGCAAGTTCCAGTCAAACATAAATTTAAAAAAAAGTATGCTAGCACCCAGAACTTCAACACTAATGGACACAGCATTCTATGCCAGAGTCTACTGGAAAACTAATTTTGACATCTTCAGATCTTCTGCGCAAGAAACTTCTTTTACAACAAGTTTCCCTTTCTGGTACAAAAACAGAAAGTCAGAGGGACACATGCAGTAGTAGTAAGGAGCAATATGGAAGTTCATTTTTGACCTTAACTATTATATTTGTGTATTTTTCTCTCTATTATTTTGTATATTTTCTCCATTGTTTTTAGTATTTCTGTGTTTTCCATAATTTCTTTGGTCCATAGAGTTTCGGGGGAGACATGGATCGGTGGTAGAGTGGTTGTCTCCCAACCCAAAGGTTGTGCGTTTGATCCCCAGCCCTTGTGATCATGTGGAAGTGTCTTTGAGCAAGATACTGAACCTTGTCATGCTGCTTCATCAGTAGAGAAACGAGTCAGTATTGAAGCACTTTGAGTGTCTTGTAGGTGGAAAAAGGCTATACAAATGAAAGCCTAAGCCCATATTTCTTAATACATCATTCTTGTGCTTTGTTCTAATGCTAAAATTTGTTTTTCGTTTTCAAACATATATTTGTTGTTATAGTTGTGTATTATTGTCTGTTTTGTAATTCTTAATAGTTTGTATTTTGTGTGTGTTTTTTCCCCATGTATTTTTTGTTGTCTGTTTGTAGTATGCTCTGCTATGATGATGATGATGATGATGATAGTAATATGTCTCACATCTAATATTTATTTTTGTGCTCTTTTCACTAAAACTTTGGTATTTTTCTAAAGCTGGTACATTTTTCATTTTTTATTTTATTCACTTTTTGTCTTGTTTTCTCTTTTTTTTGTAAAATTTCTGTAATTGTGTGTTTAGTTTGTATAATAATTATTGTGTATTTTGTTTGATATTATTAGATTTTTGCGACATTTTGTACTTTTTATCCAATCTTTGTTTAATTAGTTTGAATATTTATGTATTTTCCTAATGTATATTTATAATCAGGAACTGTTTGTCTTTTTGGTCATTTTTGTATTCATTCATTTATTCATTTTGCATTTATTTTATTTTAATGAAATACTGTTTGCAGTCTAATATTCAGTATTGTTTTCTCATATCTCTAAAATTTTCTCTAATATTTGTGTACTCTTGCCATATTGGTGTATCTTTTTTATCTAAATTTTTTTAGATTTTGTAATACAGTGCAAAAAGTCACTATACAGTCAACCTGCGCTGTTCATGGGCATATAGAGAGCAGGCCAACACACGAATAGTGAAAACCAGCATAGACATGTGGCGTAGATTGACGCCCATTGAAATCCATTGTAGAAAAAAATAAATAAATCAGACCCAAATAAATCTTCAAAAAACAGTGCTAAACATTCAGTGTAGAACCAATACCCCCACCCACCCCATTTTTATTTTATTTTAAATATCTTAGTTTTAAAAGAAAAAAACTGCATATTTGTGAATCTGCGGGTGCTGAAACGTGACGTGGGTGTCGACTATACTTCTAAAGGGCCTGCACTGGCAACAAAGGTTTGATTTAGCTGATGCTTTCAAGAGTGCTAAAGCTGTACCCGTACCAACTTCAGCCTGTTGATCAAATATAATGTTCGGCTTGAAGCAACCTGCCTTTGGTACTGGTAAAGCTTTATCACCCTTTGAAGCATCGTGTAATTGAGCTTTTGTTGATACTTATTCTAGTGCAGCCCTCTTTGCAGAAATGCCTGCTCTAGAAGTTTGGTGTTTTCAACAGTAGTGAAACAGTCCTTCTGCTGAGTGATTTGTTAAGAACAAATCTTTTTCTGAGAAACACACAAACACCAGGTTAGCGTGAATTGTGTTACACGTTGAAGCAGTGCAAGGTCAATAAAGCTTATCAAACTTGTGCCAAACAGCAGTCATGGGCAGATACAGTTCTTGCCAGGTAACAATTTCCCAGTGCTGTTCCAATGTCAACTGTAAGCTACAGGCAAGGAAGGGAATGATACAATATGCTGACACAAACTGGCAAGCCTGAGCTGTCAAATGCTGATGGCGTCATGTCTGTCCGAATGATATCTAAAACCCTTTTTTTTTTTTTTAAGTGTAGTGACTTGCAGTATGGGACAGCCTGTATTATGAGCATTTTTCCCGCACATGCTCCAGTTTGAGTGCGGTGGGAACCGTCTTCAGGCTAAATAACTCCCTCTCCCTTGATTGCCGAGCCTGTCAATATTTTATCAGTACAACTTTTTCGCAGGTGTCGGCGGCGGTGAGTCATCCGTCAGACGCACATCTTGGCTTGTCGTGTCAGGCTGTCTGCCATTTGTTTGCGTCGTCATGTGCGACCTTGAGCAGTTTACACTCGAGGCTGATTGAGCAGAAGCCAGGACATTTTTGGAGCGTGTCGAAGGAGCTGTCAATCATAACAATGAGACGGGCGTTGTGTGCAGATTCATCTGCTAATGCATCAGTGGGACTCATTTGTAGGCATGAAACGTTTTGCCGGTAAACCGTGATGACATTTTAAACGGTTGGTGTCTCCGTTTCTAATTATGATTATCATTAATTCCGTCTGAGAGTTATTATCGTCTTTTCTTATCTTTTGCGTGCTTTAACAGTAAACAAACTAATTAAGAAACAACGTATAGAAGAAGATGAAGTGAACAAAAACAAAATGTCAGATGCACACAGTGGATATAAAAAGTAAACACATCCCTGTTCAAATGCCATGGTTTTATGATATAAAAAATGAGACCAAGATCAATAATTTCAAAACTTTTGGTACCTTGGGTATCCAATTTCGTGCCATATGTGGAAATGTGTGTTGGTATGACAATACAAGTTGTTACATTTATTTTCACAATATTGTGATAATAAGTGATAACCATTATTTTTGCTTACGATAAACATGATATGAAATTTTCACACTGTTTCACCTTGACGTCTTAAGCAAGTTTTTCTGGCCCAAATCTTGACAAAAGATTGGTCACAGGGCTTATCTACTGCATGAATGTGCTTTGTTTCCCCAGATATCAACATGGCAGGAGAGCCCAAACCATACCGGCCCAAGATGGCCACCAAGAGGCCACTGTCAACCCTCTACAGGTTGGATTCTTCATTTCATGGATTAAACTCATTTTATTTCAAATGTAAGCAGAAGAGATGAGCACAAAATGTAAAAATGATAATAATTATAAGCAGGAATTTGAGATGTAAACATTTAATGCAAGCCACTGGATGTACGTTAAGAAAATCATAATGAATATATGTATACTAAAATATGATTATAATATACAGTAAGTACACATAATGCTGACAAGACAATATTGTTTTGTTTTGTTTTGTAATTCTGTTCAAATACTTTCTACCTTTAAGAAAAAAATCTTTTTCATCCAACATTTTTGTTCATTCATTTTTGTCTGCATCTTAATATGCGCTTTATAGCTAAGACACAATGCGGATACAAGATGAATTCATCCAACATTTTTATATTTTTGTCAATGTTTATTTTTTATCTCATATTTGCATCTTCATTTAATCTAATATATATTTGTGTATTTTTATATTTTTGGGAAATATTTGTGTATTTTTTGTCCAATATTTTTAAAATTTTGTCGTGACTATTTTTTTTCCTTCCCCTTCCCTCATATTTCCAACTGAAACAGAAACATTGAGCATTTTTTGTGTGTTTGTTTTGTTTGGTGTTTATATATTCACTTACAGTTTATATAAATTTTACACAACAATTCAACTGTCAATTAATTCAACAATATACAGTAAGAGCTTGATTTAACAGGCACAGAACCATTGGACCCCGGATTCAACGGACAAAAAAGTGTCCAGTCCACTCAAAATGTCGCTCCTAAAGTAGTTGTTTCAATCTTTTGGTTCCAGAATTGGCTACACTTCACCACAGCACATTTACTTGCACCATCAACAGGCATTGACAAGCACTTCCTATCATAGATAAACAGACATACAGTGGACTAGCGAAAGCTTAAAACAAACAAAAACTCACCAACGTGTAAACCATGTTGGCAGAGTCAACTTTTCCAATCCAATCAAACGATCTAGCCATTTTTAGGCTACGATTTTTTTTTTTTTTTTTTTTTTACAAAACAACAATTTTGTACTGTATTGGGTCTTTTTAAGCCACAAAAAAAGTACTTTTACAGATAATTGGTTCAAACTGACGACACCTTCCCCCAATTAGTCCGTTAAATCGAGGTTCTACCATACTTTGTACCCTTAAAGACAACTCATTTATGGTTGTTTTTACAGGATAATTTGGAGTAAATCCAGACTGCTTATTTTAGCCACCGGCGAGCAAGCTTGTCCAAACATTTGCTATCATTAAATGCCCTGTCAATCAAAAAGGGTTCTGATTATGTAGGAGCACTCCTTTAATCATCAGCCTCATTCAGAGTTCATCTGGGATGTCTAACTTCACTTTTGACTTGTTTTTGCAGTGGCTATGAGTTTGACTACGACTACTACAGGGATGATTTCTACAGCAGGTATGTTGTTTATTTAAAAAAGAAAAGAAAAAAAAAGCAGTCTTATTAGCTTTGATCAGTTTACTGCTTTTTATTGAAAGAGTGCTGCTATTTACACAAAAGAAAATATTTTTTTCTTGGGGTGGCATGGCTCATTGAGCGGTCTTCTCCCTACCAAGAGGTTGTGGGTTTGATTTCCTGGCCATTGTGACCATGTTGAAATGCCTTTGAGCAAGATACTGAACCCCGAATTGCGTCTCCGTCGTCATGAGGAGTCGGTGTGAAACGCTTTGAGTGAAAGCTCATTCATTTTACATTTTATATTTGAATCCTTTGCCAATGTGAGGCAAAACGAGGTATTAAATCCAATTTTAAATGTACTGACCAGACCTTGATTTTTGGCTTTGCATAACACACCTATTAAATACTTTATAAAAAAGGTTCCCCACCACTGCTCTCATATATTCATTAGAATTAGCATCCGAGGCAAAGCGAGCGTATTAGCATGTAGGCATAATGAACGTCATATCAGGAGCTTTTTATTTCTTCCACTCCGGGCTTGCTAATGACGCTTTTACCCAAGCGCCGACTGTCAGATTGTCCCCCGGCTGCTCATTGCTGTCTATTTATCTTCCTTTTTGACATTTTCATTGCTTTGTTTACTTCCTGTGCTTTGAATTATTCCAGAGTGTATGCATGTCTACTTTGAGTCATTATCTGTATTTTAGGCAGAGATGGAGAGAAGAGTCACTGTTTTGATGACTTGCGACTTGACGTGAAAAAAACTCGACTTGGCCTTATGAGTATGACAAGAGACAAGAGCTTGATTTATCACGATTTTAGAGCCGCATTCATTTTTTATGTACTGTACTGTCGATTTCTTATTTGGCAGGGCACTCTTTTCTGTGGTGTATCAAATTTAGACAGTGACTCAGCTTATGAGGTGTTTGAGATCTGACCTATCGTTCGGCCATTTTGGGGGGGGGGTTGTTTTGCCTTGACTTGCATGCACTAACTTACGATACAAGTGCTGTAAGAAGGGTGTGAACTAAACTCACTTCACAACAAGCAACACTTTAGCAAATTCTTCAAAAAAGAAGCTTCAAGCTTTACACGCGCCTTCTCCTTCGCGTATCCGTAGCAGAAAGATGGCGACAAAATATGTCAGCCTCCTGTAAGAAAATTTATAGTGGGTTTTTAAAATGAATGAATTATTAGTTCACTACTAGATGGCACTAAATTCTACACACTGTCCCTTTAAAATGTGTTTGTCCTAACATGGCTCATTTACATTCTGCTTCATTGTGTCTATTTTGTCTTCAGACTGTTTGAGTACCACGGTCGCGTGGTGCCGCCCACCCGGGCCGTCATCCCGGTCAAACGCTCTCGGCTCGTGGTGCCGTCTGCCCCGCGCAGGATCAAGTCTGCTTTCTCTGTCCGGGCCTGCTCTTCCCCATCCTCTTCCTCCTCCTCCTCTTCCTCCCGGCTTGTCAACGTCCAGTCTTCTGTCACAAAGCCCAAACGTATGTTTCCTTTTCAGCTTTTTTCTCATACTTTACAGCTACTAAGTGATTGTGTATGGCTAAACAGCAAGTGTCAAAATGGCTGCCTTCTGATATTGATAAAAACTGCTGGATTTTGCTGCTTAACTCATATTCCACTAACACAATATTAACCAGAATATCGTATTTAGACTAGTGGGGCTGCAGAGAACATATTGTCAAGATTTTTTTGGTGGGTTGACTTTTCCTTTAAAGAAAAGCAAAATGTCAATCCAAAAAGATGGATAAAGTGCAGTTTTTTAAAATTAGATTCTACTGACAGCCATCGAAATGACAATGAAATCGTAATCCTGCTGTTTTATTGGCATGTGCATAGTGAAGACAGAGCAGCTGCTGAGCATCAAAAAGGAACTGTCGCAGATCAAGACCAAGATCGATTCCCTGCTGGGGAGGCTAGACAAATTTGAGAGGCAGCATGGTAGGACATTAATTAAAAGTTACAGTACAGTATATGCTGGCGAAATTTATTCATATTACGTTGGGATTTTGTTGCTCTCCAGAGATGCAGAGGAAACACGATGAGGCGTGCGAGTGTCACCACGGCGACCAGGCCGACCACTCCGGTGGAGAGGACCTGGAGGCGGCAGCCGAGGCTGAGGCGGGGGAGATGACAGACGGCGGCGAGGATTATTTTGAGGACGAGGGCGCCGGGGACATGGTGAGATGTCAGAATAATAACATCCAATCTACAAAACCTGTAATAATAATACTGCTCACTTTTGATTGACAGTCTAATTTCAGTTTCCCACAGAAAATAACATCATAATATAAAATCAGCATAAAACCTTTATCAACTCTACAGACAATGTCTGAAGTCATGTTTCACCATTACTGTTAGCTTTAAACGATTTTTTAAGGGGGGGGGGGGGGGGGGGGGGGGGTTGTGATAAAATATCCTTGTTTGGGTGTCATAGCCCTGGCTATGACACCCAAACAGGGATATTTTATATAAAGGAAAGTAGTTGAGGAAACCGGCGGGCTTGTTGTCACATGAGTAAATTGTCACATTGCAATTATCTTCTCCACCGTAGGGCACAACTAAAAAGGGAATACTTGTTTCTTCCTTATAAGGTCAGGGGTACTATCTGAGAAGAGAATAACACGTTTTGAGATTAGATGAGTCCCAATTAACCATTTTGCACAACCTAAAGTAAGCATTGTTAATGTTATATATTTGAAAACCAGCTTCTTCCAGAAAAAATAAAAAATAATAACACACACACACACAAGTACTAGCAGTGATTCAAGCCCCAGTCTCCTCCCCTACTGGATGTAAAGGAACTATTATTATTATTATTATTATTATTATTATTATTATTATTATTATTATTATTATTATTATTATTATTATTATTGTTATTATTGTTATTATTATTATTATTATTACTACTATTATTATTGTGTTTTTGTAATTGCAGAGAGAGAACCACATATCAGATATCGACAACTGAGCAAGGTCAGTTTTGAAAGGACAACAATTGCAGTACTGAACAACACGTGTGAGCTTCTAAATGTCGCAAGAGACCTTTATTTTTGGGGTATTTTTTTAGCCAACTGTGGAGTGGCGAGGCAAGTCAAGGCAATTTGATCTCAATAGCACATTTCATACACAAGGCAACTCAGTGTGCTTTACACAAACAAATATACAACACCTACAAGCATCAATAAACACAACAGTTAACGACATTCGGAAGCAAAGCAGAGAAAACAAAAGTAACTTACAATAATTACAATACTACACGAACATACATTCACAGGGTTAAAACACATTAACAGAAAACTTCAAAAGCATTTAAGAGTAAAGAAATAAGAGTAGTTTTCTAAAATGATTAAAAGAAAAAATATGATTTAAAAATGTTTAGAAGACCTTAATCAAAGGTATAGGGGGAAAAAAGGTTTTAACCTGGATTTACTTTTTGACTTCACTTCTGTGGACAGCGTATTCCATTTGCGTGCAGCATAACAGCTATATGCAGCTTCAACATGTTTACTTTGAACTCTGGCTTCCATTAATTGACTCAAATCTGCAGCCTCATCTTAAATCTGTATAGACCAAGTTAAGCCCCCCAGCATTGTTGTTAATATTCTAAAATATATTTATAAAGTATTTTCTCAACCCCCTTAAGTATCGGTGAAGCCTCTCTTTACAATATACCGTGCTTGGCTTTTTCAATGTAAGGTGTTTTTTAAGAGTCAAAGCCTTTATTCTGGGTTTTTCGTGTACAAGGCATTTTTGGTTTATTTATTTTTATTTTTAATTTATTTTTAGGAGGCATCTATTTCTCTAACTAGACAGAGTGCACAGCGTTTATTAAAGGTAAGGCTTTTTTTTGGGGGGGGGGGGTTCAGGGAATGTTTCTCTATTTACATGCTGAGTATATACCAAGCATTTATTATTATATTATTTTATATTATTATATATTTTTATGAGGGGTTAGGCTTTTTTATTTTTTTTAAGAAGAAGAATACTGTATTTGTGGTGTTTCTATTTTGGCACAGATTTTCCACCAAGCTCATGTAACAACCTAAAAAAAAAAAGACAATCATTTTTCATGCAGCCTCCCTTATGTGTTTTCCAGTGAAGCGAAGGGAAGCCTGCGGTGCACAAAGATTGCAGAAGAGTTAACCAGCAAAGCCTCCATCTGCCAGGACTGTTTGAAATGAAACATCAGCAATGGAGGAAAGGGAACGACTTATTTGATGTGTGTTTGCCTCATCTGATTTAAAAAAACAAAACATTGACACTCCCAATGTGTTTGTCATCCAAACTGCTCGTGTTGAGCAGCAAGATCGAGTGGGAAAAAAAGCAATCGGCAAATGCTAACTTGTAAGTACAATATGCTGTGTGCTTCAGCATCTATTGTCTGTATTGTCTATAATTCTGTTGTACAGCAAATGTATGTTGAAAATATGAATGTAAGAGGAACACTTCATGTGCTTTGCTTTACCTGTACAGCCATTTTGTCTCTCTCTTTCTGTCACACAGTATCCATCTTACACTGTCTTCTTGTTATGTTCTGTCAAATAAAAGATGAATATTTTTTACAATCAGCATGTAGTACTAGTAACCAAACAATGTGACTCTCATGAATCATTTGTATTCATTGCTTTGGTTGTACAGCTATGGATATGAAGCGTTTTTGGAATAAACCAGTTCCTCCCATACAAGTTCCATTTATTACCAGGGTACATTAACTGCATTTTTTTTAAAGAGACAATGCCTTTGATTTTTTTTCTTTGCACACAAGTAGACAGAATAAGCTGTTCAATACAAGCAAAGCATTTTGAAAATGTATTTGGTGTTACTTTTCGTACGTTTCAGATTTTTGGGTATTGAGAGGCATGATATTTTTTTACGGTATTACTCACCTTTTAAGAGTGTCAGGATTTTATTTAACGAAAGGTGTTTTTTGTTTTTTTGTTTGTTTGTTAGTTGTTGTTGTTTTTTTTAAATGGATATCTGCATTTGGGGTGCTAACTTCACACAACTGCAGATATTACCTGCATTTATTTGCGATAAACTTTTCCCAACAGATTTTTATTTGGGATGTTTCAGCTGTATGTGTAATAAATGTTGAATTAAATCCACAAAACGGTTACTAGTTGAAAACTCCGCATGCGTTGTCCACCTGGGGGCGGAGTAATGGACTCGTCCCGGATGTTGCTCTCTGTGACGTCACGTAAACAGGGAAGAAGCGGCCAGTTCAACGATGAGGAAGCTCAACCAAGCAAGCTTTAAATGCTGTGTTGGTCAGGTTAAAATGAAAAACAACAACTTGTTTTTTATTATTATTTAATATTTCACTACATATCGTGATTTTTTGACTATTCGTCAAAACTTTTTGTTACCATGAGTCCATGACCATCTACTCGCTATAAAAGTGAACTTTCTAGTATTGGTACGTGACGTACGTTAACGTTTGTGGCTGTAAACTTTTGGGTTTGTAGTCGATGCATGTTATGGAAGAAAAGGAAATAAGCCTCATCGACAAGAATATTTCAAGGTAAGCGCCGTTGTCGTGTCTTTTACCCAAAGCCGTATATAGAGATCTGCTTTTACCGAGTCGAGCTCGCCTCTCGCGGTGTCGATGATACATGACAGTGGCACAGTCTAATCCAGCCACAATAAAATACTGTAGTTCGGTGTTCTTTTAACGCTGTTGTAACAAAAATGCAGGTAGGTTGATGTTGTCATTTTATTACATTCTTTTCGTTGTCGAAGCAAGTAAATAGAAGATGACTACAACACAAGATATCGTATTTGTCAATTTTGTTGTATTACATTCAAATGTTGTTTTTAATTTTGTTTTATTAGCTTTTTATTTATTTTTTGTCCAGTATATTTTGCTTGTAATGTTTGAAATATTTTCTATTTTTTTCTTGTGTAATTTTTTACTTGAGCTCTTACCCCATTTATGTTTATATAAATATTCAATTTAAAAAAAAAACATTCTTTAAAAGAAAAATAAATGAAAGAGGACAGGAAGAAGAAAAACTTTTATCTATCCTTAATCAACACACAAAAAAGTCAACACGAAATAAATGACAGCAAAGAGTCAAGACGCTTTCTGAGTAACAATTAAACAAAATAATTAAATAGAATGACCTTGTACTTATTAGTGTTGTTCCGATACCGATTCCGATACCCAGCTTTGCCGATACCTACGCTTTTATTTCTCAACATGAAAAAGCTGTCCTGCCATTGGTTCAGAGCATTCAAGGGCCAAAAGGATATCTTAGCTCGGCATGCAGCAAACATGTCACATATCAGTGAATGGCCGTGCATGAGCAAGACACAAAATGCTGCATTCAAAGTCCTATATTAGCATGTTACTTGTTATACTCACCGATACCACTGTTTTAATGCAGTATCGGGGTCTCTGTCGATACCAGTATCGGTATTGAAACAACACTAATATTTATCCAGAAATTGTGCTTTTATACATTTTTAAAAAAATGCAAATGGCCTGGGATGATTTTTTTTTATAATCCAGATTGTTCCACAAACTGATACCTTGAGTTGAAATACATCCTTCTTTTTGTTTTGTTCTGTGTTTAGGTTTGGAAAAAATATCTGTTCCGCGTAATTTGTACTCACTTTCCCCTTAAAAATTTTTTGGGGATTTGCATGTTAATTGGTAAGATTTCATGATGGACTTCATACATTATTTTAAGGCGGTTAAACTTGATCAATTCATTACATTTCAAAGTTTTAAGTTGTATAAATATTGGATTACCGTGGTCTCTGAATCCATATCCGAAAACGACACGAATAGCACGTTTCTGGAAAAGAAAAGTGGGTTCATTGTAGGTTTTGGCTGTGCACTCCCACACATAGTTCAGGTATGGAACAATCAATGAATTATACAACAATAACTACGACCCGACCGATTGTCATTTTTTTTGGCCAATGCTGATTTTTGCCAGAAAAAATGCCGATTACCAATTAATCGGACGATTATTTTAAAATATATATAATGCATAAAACTATCCCCCCCTTTCCTAACTTTCACTATTAAGATTTACTCTGCTTTGAAAGACAAGTTTATATAGTATGACCTTATCAACAAATTTCATGTGGAAATGTGTGTTAAGACACCAAAAAAATCCTTGGATGTTTGCATCCTTGAATTTTGAGAAAAGAAATGCTTTGCATCCTTGAAATATCACCTTTAAATATAACTTGAAAGGACAATGACGAAATAAAAATAAGAATAGAATATACTCAAATAATAGCAACTGAAAAAACTGTAAGAACAAATACTGACTGTTCCTGTGCGTTTTGGCCTCTTGGGGGCAGTATGGTGCCGTGCATCCATGGTGTACACACTTAAAATGAGTACAGAAGAAAAATACGATTGAATTCTATTAAAATAACTCATTTTTCACGCATTGGGAAGAATGTGTGCCTTTGTGTCATGTTATCTTACGTGTGGGTATGTGTTCCCACACCATTTGTGTGTGAAGATTTGTTATTTGAAGGAAAAAGACTCCCGAAGTTGATGCTAACTTCCGGTTAGCATTTGAATGGGATCCTCCCTCCGCTTTTAGCGATGTTTTAAAAACGAAACATGTTTTGTATTTAAATATATGGTGGGTGTTACTCTTTTTGTCTTGTGTTTAGTTTTACAGTTAACTCCAACTGGGATGTCATTAAACAGCTTAGAGGACGCTCGGGGGACAACAGAATAACCAGAATAACATATGCTACACACTTGCTTGTTGCTAATCATGATATGCAAGCAAAAATGCTGCATTTAGGGTACTTTCACAGCGTCGGAAACTTTGGGTTTCTTCGATGACGTTTATAATGCTTTAAGGGGAAAATAATCGGCCAATTATAATCGGTCGGGCCCTAACAATAACAAAGCATTCTTGTTCAATGATTCTTTAACCTTGTGCAAAACGGCTGCGGTCTGCAATACCTTAGATTTGACATGTTCTATATGTGCTTTCCATGTTAAATGTTCATCAATAATAATACCTACAAACTTAATTTCATTAGTCCTTTCTATTTCTATACCCTGCACACAAGTGCACAGTCAGTGTTACTTCAGCGTCTATAGTTCTACAACTGAAAATCATGAACCTGGTTCATTTCATACTATTTAAAAAATATTTTTGCATGAATATTTCTGCCTTTTACTAACATTTTGTATTACTTTAATTCTAATTAGGGGTGTGAATTGCCTAGTACGTGGCGATTCGATCCGTATCACGATTCATAGGTCACAATTCGATTTGATATCGATTAATCCCGATCCGAATCTATAAGTTGATTATTGTGATTTTTTTTAAACTCAAATTTAGACAATACTAATCAGTAAACTTGTACATGTACACAGTAAGATTTGTATGAAAATGTATTTATTTATCTGAAAATTCAGGCCTATAACTGAGCCACTGTATTTAACAAACAATCTGTTGCAATCAGTTTCATGTTTGAACAGCATTGAGATAAAATATTAAGGCTCAATGTTCCATTTAAATAACATTCTTCCATGCTTAACGTGTGAATTAGGGATGCACGATAATGCTATTTTCAACCGATACCGATAAACCAATCATTCAGAAAGTGCCGATGTCGATAACCGATAAGTAAGCTGATAATTGTTTGCAAAATTAACTTGAATACAAATTTACTTTCTCGTCTAACATGTACAAATACATTGAAACATTGTGTAAAGCACCATGAAGCTGAATTTTATTAAAACTCTGCTTCAAAGACAACCAGTAACTCATTTTGAGTTTGCCAAAACATGTTTTAAAAATGCAACAAAAAACTGAGGATAACATTTTGGGGAGACACAGTAAAGAAGGCCCCCACTGGTGACTGCCATGCCGCCATGATGCATCTTCTGTGAACACGAGGTTGCGTGTATTATGACATCACAAATATGCAACACTTGAGCCACAAACACAACAGATGGACCAATGTGGCATGTCTATTATTATCATCGGCGGATTTCTTTATTATCTGGTTTATCTGTTTGACGTCACCGATATTATCGTGCATCCCTAGTGTGAACCCTAATAGGGTTGAGTATGACGTTTTGTTGAATATTTCCATAAAAAAATGTATGTTTAAACATCGATTCGGCCGCATATTAAATCGATTCGAGAAATGCGCGCTGTAAGATCGCGATATATTGCCGAATCGACTTTTGTACCTAATTCTAATAATGTTTGAGTATTTTGTCATCTTTGCAAATATGTAGCATATTTTACATGTAATATTTGTACTTTTTAAAAATATTTGCAATTTTTTTTGTCATTTAATATTTCGTAGGTTTTATCTAATATTTTATTTTATTTGTGTTTTTCAGCTGGTATTGTCCTGTTTTTGTCATGACACTTCTTGGAATTTTACTATTTTCTAATTCTTGTATATTCAGATTTGTGTATTTTTCAACTCATGTTGTTTTATTTTTATATTTTTGTTATATTTCAAATTTCCCCCCTGCTGTTTTTTAATTGCTTGTCTCCTATTTGTGTATTTTGTAGCTATTGCGGTTTTTATTTTTGTATTTTTGTGGTAATATATTTGTTTTTGGCAAAAAAAAATTCTTTAGTGCTCTTTTACCATGCATTTTGTTCCATGTTGTTCATCTTTAGATTGCAAACTACCCTCCTTAGACAGTTTCATTGTTGATAAAGGAATAAGGAGTGCAGTGTCTCTTCTCGCCTAGCTTGCTGGAGGTTCCCCTGCGTCCCACTATCACGTCGCTCAACCTGCACTGCAACCGCATCTCGAGGATCGAGGGCCTGACATCGGCGTGGCTCCTGAGACACTTGGACCTCTCCTCCAACTGCATCGCTAAAATTGAGGGTCTCGCTACTCTCACGGCCCTGAGAACTTTAAATTTATCCTGCAATGCCATCAAAAAGGTTGAGGGTGAGAACACGCCATTATGCACTAGAACAGCTCTCAATTTATTGATTTTTTAAAAACCTTTTAAACCAAGTATCACCTCAAAAATACTTAGCTCTCAAAGTAGACACATAATAACCAGTATCAATGCTGTACTTCTGTACAGTACTCATACATAATGTACCGATACTCCCTCATAAGCTCAGTTTGACATACCTTCCAGTTGTGTGTAGATACTTCAAAAATATCATGGGCAACAAGACTTTTATTACCCTGAGTGTTCCAACCGAGACGGCACATAGCTAAAATAGTTACATTTATGAAAAATGTATGGCAATACCTTGTGTTATAAACATATGCTATGTTCAAGAAAGGTTTGTGTTTTTGAACAATATTTGATTTAAATGAAACACATAAGCATCACAATTGTAGGTCCAAATGGCAATATCAAGTATTGGTACTCGGTATCAGCAAGTATTCAAATGTTGTACTTGTACTGGGTCTCAAAAAAGTAGTTTGTGTATCCCTAATGACCAACATTAAAATACAGTAACTAGGGGTGTGCCAAAAAATTGATTCTTATAAGAATCACGATTTTCATTTAGTACGATTCAGAATCGATTTTAAATGTCCCAAAGTCGATTTTATTTAAATTATTTTATAGTGTCTTGTCTTTGTCTGTGTGTGCCTTTATTTGGAACGCTGTTCATGTTGTACCCGGTTTGGCCACTGAGGGTCAGTGTGGTTCCACGCGGTCTAATACACTGTTAAGTTGTAGTCACGTTAAAGAGTAGAAGGAAAAAGTCACAATCAAGTTATTCCAATAAACGTTTGTTTTTTTTCAGCGTGGAGCCGTTTTTTTGAGTGGTAAAAGTGCCGCGAGTAGCGCGCTAATTAGCATTAGCGAGTCAGACTCGAGTAGATCATTACAATTCCTTGCACATCATATAGATTGAAGCAAAAATCATTGTCCATCAAATCATTTTGAATCAAAAATCGTTCTTAATCGGAAATCAATTCTGAATCAAATCGCAGGCCCAAAAATCGGAATTGAATCGAATCGTGAGACATTCAAAGATTCCCACCCCTAACAGTAACGGCGCAGGCCCTCGTGTTCATCATTAAGCAATAACAAAGCCGCACCACCCTTCACTATTGGCATTTCCATTTATTTCAACGAGGAGAGATGTGAGTTTTCTCAGCATGGCCTTGAACTAATTAAACTCGTACCTCAAGGTGCCACTGTCTTAATTTCAATGATTATTTCATACCGCTAATGGTACTCGTACCACTTTTGGAGCCACTGCGCTAAGAGACACGTCTGCTGGAATGACTGTTGTGTTTTTCATAACTCTTTTGTGACCCACAGGACTGAACGGCTTGGTGAATTTAACAAGGTTAGACTTGTCCTTCAATCAGATAAACGACCTCAGCGGTGAGTTCAGTCGGGAATTTTGCAGGACCCCAATTGTCTTTTATTGGCAGCCGTGGTGATTGTGATGTGACCGCCAGGCCTATTGCATCTTCGCGGCCCCGGACGCAAGCTCAAGCACCTCAGTCTCCATAGCAACCGCCTTGGCAGCGTCGAGCACCTCCTGCAGTGTCTGCTGGGATTGCAGGAGTTGAGAGAGGTGCTTTTGAGCCACGGCGGCAAGCACAACCCGCTGTGCTTGACGCCAGGTGAGATTGTGACTGTCATAATGATACTTGGAAGCTGCTTCACCCTGAATTTCTACACAGTGTTTCCTAACTGTTATATGACCAAGATGATGATCTAATTTATTCTCTTACTTCTATGGCAAATCTGAGTCGGTTTAATTGAACATCAAGATGATATACTCACAGGAAGCCATATTGTATAATATATAATTTTTTTATTTTTTTGCCGTAATTCTTCTGCCTGTCACTATAAAACATTGGCATAAATAAATGTTCAAGGATTGTATTTGTAATAATTTTTAGACAAACCAAGTCAAAATAATCCACCCAAATCACTTCCATACAAAATGCATCTTTCCATAGAAAATAGTGGGAAAATAGATGATAATACTCAAAGAAAAATCTATCACACGTGCGAATGGGTATAAGTCAAAACAAAACACCAAATATTAGACAATAAAAGAAAACTGTCCCGATTCTCGTCCGTCCGCTCAGTTTCTTCACATGTTTTCTGCCATTTATCCATCGTGTTGGTCTCCACTGACAAACTGAGTGATGCTTTAACTTCAGCCTCATGACGTTGCTGCAAAATGCCAGGTTCTTCAGTAAAATATTTTTTCCATTGTACCTGAGCAGTTTTGGCGTGCAGTGATATGCCAGGTTCAATCGTTGTATTTTTCTATAATATTGATGTTGAAAATTTTTATTTTTAGAATTAATTGGCTTAAAGCAGGGGTGTCAAACACATATTAGTTCAGGGGCCACATGGAGGAAAATATTTTACCAAGTGGGCCAGACCGGTAAAATCATGGTATATAACTATATTATTTTATTTATAACAATTGGCACAGTTCTACACAGATTTGCATGTTTTTACATTTTGACGTTTATGGGATTAAACAGAATGCAGACGTCCCAAGAACATAAAAAAACAAAAGGACATATGTTTTTTTTTTTACAAGAAGTGTTTTTCACAGTGATGATATACAGTATATTGTTCTCGGAATGCCTTGTGTGGCGCAATTAATGAAGTTATAGGATGTTAATCCATGTCATATGTGTTTGTGTTACCAATAGTTGAATGTGTGTCGTATTCAGCACATTTATGTTTGATTTATGTTGGTCTATGTTTTTGTCAACAAACCGTAACTTTAGGTTGTGTGTAAAATAACGACATCCAGGTCAATTCCGTGTACAAGTTTCATTGCTTATCCGAGCATTGCTTGTGAAATTACAAATTTATATGTTTTGATTTTGCCCGTCTGATTAATAGGTGTCAAACTCCGGTCGTCGAGGTCCGGAGTCCTGCAGGTTTTGGATCTTTCCCTTCTCCAACACAGCTGATATATGATCAGCTCAGCAGCAAGCTCTGCATAAGCCTGATAACAATCCTGTTGATAGGAATCAGCTTGTGTTGGAAGAGCGAAACCTCCAAAACCTGCAGGACTGCGGCCCTCGAGGACCGGAGTTTGACACCTATGCTTTACAAGATCATCTCGCGGGCCGGATTGAACCCCTTTGCTGACCTGATCTGGCCCGCAGGCCGTAAGTTTGACACCCCCTGGTTTAGAAGAAGGGACTGGGTGTTTAAAAGGGGGCCGTCCTCTGTCTTTCAGTCAGTGTGAGCCACTAGAGAGAAGAGCACGTTTTCTGCCTGTAAGTTTGTGTTTGTGTAAATAAATTGAAAAACCCACATCCTTTGGCTTTGCCATAGTTTCTATTGAGCACCATCCAGAATCCCGTTACAGTGAAAAATGCACACATATTAGATAAAACATTACAACAACAAAAAACATTATGTTTTATCAGTGGTGCCGAGTGCTACCTGATACCACGGCAGCCGTGGCTCAAGGTGTAGGGACGGTCGTTCAGTAACCAGAAGGTCGGCTGTTCGATGTGTTGTTGTGTCCTTGGGCAAGGCACTTCACACAGATTGCCTTTAGTGCTACTCACACTGGTGTATGGAAGGTGCGAATGTTTGGTGGTGGTCGGAGGGGCACACTGGCTGCCACGCTTCCGTCAGTCTGCCCCAGGGCAGCTGTGGCTACTTAAGTAGTTTACCGCCACCAGTGTGTGAATGTGTGAGTGCATGAATAATGCACCGACCGTGAAGTGTCCAAAAAAAGCGCTATATAAATCGAATGCATTGTTATTATTATTATTACTTGTGTGATTTGCCGCAGGCTACCACGAGATGGTGATGCAGTCGCTGCCACAAGTGTCTTTTCTCGATGGCCTGGATCGTCTGGGACAGCTGTCGTATTCCCCAACTGACAGCCCGTGCGACATACCCGGGCTGGAGAACTACGTGGACCTGCTCCTGCTCTCCGATGCCAGCAACAATGAAGCGGTGAGTTTAAACACCTCTCCTGGTTTTATCGCGTTGTTTCATATGTCTAAATTTGTTTTGTTTTTTGTCTAAATATTTATTTTGGATGTTTTCTATCTTGTCTAATATTTTCACGTTTTTGTCTCATTTTTGCTATTGCGATAAAAAAAAAATAATTTCTGTATTTTTCATTTGCTGATTTTGTATTTGTATTACAAATTGTTTATGTAGACATATTTGCATCAAATAAATGCATACTGTTGTTAAATACACACTAACAATGAGTTCTACACATGAATATAACTCTTATTAAGATACAGTATATGCATGAGAAATGGCATCTTATTGGACAAATGAGAGGATGGCAAGTCATTGGTATTGACAGCCTTTGGTGTCAACAGCCATTGTGAATGTGATTCCTTAAAATAAGGCTAGTATGAGATATCAGTATTCATCTTTCTCTAATATTGTCATGTTTTTTTTCATTTGTCGTATTTTTTCATTTTACTTTTATTATGATTTTAATATTTGTGTATTTTTCATCTGCTAGCATTTTTGCTAATAGTTTTCATATTTTTTTCAGAATGTACATCTTATAATCTTCTTTTTTTTAAGCTTAATATTTTTAATACAGTATTATTATTTCCACGTCCAATATTTGTGTATTTGTTCCAAATATTTTTTTCTAAGGGCTTTGTCTAATATTTAATTGTATTTTCAGTTGTTGCATTATTTCTTTTGCCCTTGTCAGAAAGTGCAAGTGTACGTAATATTTTGACTTGAAATAGTCTCATTAGCAAATCTCTGATATATTTGTTTTAGCAATATGGTGATAATAATTTTAACATCATCTTTTTGGGTGAAATGACAACAATGTACCTACTGTTTCATCTGTAGTTAAATGGAAAACATGTCTTCCTTGTTATAGGATGTTCTTCTGACCACACCCAATATCAGAGAAGTTCTGACCCACTTTGGACAGAGTGAATCCTTCGCCGATACAGTGGCTGCACCCAACAGGCAGCGCATCAATCAGCAGCAGGTCCAACAGGTAGATGTGGACCGAACACTGGCCGTTAACGAAGAGCGTGTCAAGAAACTGGAGCAGCAGGTGTCCCACCTTATTCAGCAGGTGCTTTGTTTTTAACACTGCACACAATAATGTTATAGGAATATTTTATTAATTTGTAATGCTGTGTAAAGTTTCAGAAGTATTTAAATGAGGTCAACAAAAATTCATTGAATAATTCTTATTTATTGTTTTTCTCAGGCTTCTTCAAGGCACAAGTCCAGCCGGCCTAGCGACTCTGCGGTAAAAGCACGAAAGGCCTTAAATGACGCAGACCGCACGTCGGAAAGCGAGTGCGACAGCAGCAAGGAAAATGACGCTCGCTCAGTTAACCCGAAATATCGTAAGCCCACATTGACTAGGACGAGCAAGAGATCAGACAGGTGATTTGTTTGCTCCAATTAGTTAATAATGAATTTTGCTATTTTCTGAGCTTTTCTTGGCATCATACCACAGATATTTCAATTTCACTTAGCCTGATTCAGCCGATATCAGGTGGAGAGATTAGAAGGAAAGAAATTATCCTCCCTTTGATTAACAATCGTGTCTCTCTGCTCCACTCCCTCATCTTGCTTCATCAGAGATTCACACACGAGCTTCAGTAATCTTCAGTGAAAACTGTACTGTCAGTAATAAAATCCCATTGAAATGTCACCACCAAACTCCATACAACTTTACTGGACTGATGTCTGGTCCCAATACCAACAAGGGTCCTTAATGGATGAGGTTAAGGCAGAATAAATGAATGATGTTATTTATTTATATTTTTTTTGGGGTCTAATATTTTATATAATTCACATTTCACAATGCTTTTATATTTTTTCATTTCCATTAATATTTGGTCTCATATTGTTGTGTCCAAACATTTTTGTGTTTCCTCATAATTTGTTCATATTCATATATTTCATCTGATATGTTTTCTCCTATTGTCCAGTTGCTGTTTTTTTATATTATTGTATTTGTCACAATACTTTTGTGTATCTAATTTTTGTATTTTAATTCACGTTTCCATAATTTTTAGTGATATTTATATTTTTCATCTAATATTTTCTATTTACGTTTCAATATTCTGTAGGGATGCACGAAAATATCGGTGGCCGATAATTATTGACAATTATCGACCAATTTGACATCAAACAGATAAACCAGATGATAAAGAAATCCGCCGCTAATAATAGACTTACCCAAGTCCTTAACCCCTCCCCTCTCCTATGGTCATATTTGTGACGTCATAATGCGTGTGATCTCGTGTTCACAGAAGATGCATCATGGTGACATGCAGTCACCAGTGTGGGCTTTCTTTCCCCAAAATGTTATTTTCACAGTTTTTTGTTGCATTATTAAAACATGAATGTTTTGTTTTGGCAAACTCAAAATGAATTAATTACTGGTTGTCTTTAAAGCAGAGATATCAATAAAATTCAGCTTCATGGTGCTTTACACGATGTTTCAATGTATTTGTACATGTTAGACTTATAGTAGGACTCAAAAGTAAATTTGTATTCAAGTTAATTTTGTAAAGAATTATCGGCTTACTTATCGGCATTGCCACTTTCTAAATGATTGGTTTATCGGTATTGGTTGAAAATAGCATTATTGTGCATCCCTAATATTCTGTTTTTAAATCTTATTTTCTCAGATAGTTTTATAATTTTTTTGTTTTACTAATTGTGTATTTTTTGTCCTTTAACCCAAAATGTCACTATTTAAATCACATTTTAAAATAATTTAATCTAGTATTTTTGTATTCATCTTGCATTAAAAAAATAATAATTCAGATGTTTTTTTTATTCTGCTTTTTTCCAATATGAGTTTATTTTTAATCCAGTCTCATACATTTCTATTTGTTTTGTCTGCAGCGATCAGGAAAATCCTAAACAGAGGGTTGCAAAGCCTGCCTTCAGGCGCATTTCTGCCACCGCCAAAGGGGGCGTTGATGTATCAGTTCTGACAAGGAAAACCGGCAAGGAGCCGATTCATGTGAAATGCAAGTCTAGTGAGGAGGAAACATATAAGGTGCGTCGTGGATGTTTATTTCCCTTTATCCGGTTTATGTCTTGACGCACTTGAATCTGCGTATGCACCAGGCTATTGTGGAGGAGCGGGACCAGGAGCGGGAGAGGCGCTGGAAGGCCGAACAGGCCGTCACCAAATTGACGGACGAACTCAAGTGCCTGAAGACCAAAGTCGGCGAGGAGAAAGACTTGCAGAGCATGGCCATGCACACCACCGACCGGTACGAGATGTCACATTAATTACACCTGCACAGTTCAACAGCTGAATCGTTTCGATTGATATTGTCAGAGAGAGAGCATTTAACAGTTTGTCACAGAATCATGCTGATATCTGTTCCCAATATTTTACGGTCTTAAGTTGGTTTGTCTTAACTGCTCTGTGTGAAGTGAATTAATCTGTTGCAGGCCGCAGCTGTGTCTAACTTGTACTTGTACTAACTATTCTGGCATTGTTTTAAATAACATTTTCAATAACTGCCATACACAGGTGGCGAGAAGTTGTGACTGCTGGTGTTTTTAAATAATAAGATACAATAATAGCCACATTTCTATAACGCCTATCAATGGACCTATGGATGCGTAATAATAAGGGTACGTAATTTATTTGTTGAGTTTATTCAGAGCGCCATGTTAGCGGAGTAGCAGCTAGTGTTGGCCACCAGCTGATAGCACACTGCTGTTTGTTGGAAGATTCCAGTAGAGGCCAGACAGGCAGACGAGGCTCCCTTGTGAGGTTGCTCCCTGAGAAAACGGGTGGGAAATTTCTCAAGATAATGCAGCAAAAAGTTGGGATCACCATTAGCAGCGGTAAATGTCCACAATTTAAGGCACAGTATATGCCCAACCAAAGACAAAGAGAGAAATGAGAGTATGTGGGGCCTTAGATACTACGGTAGTTTAATTTGTTCCGTGACCACGCTTGCAAATTAGAACACTATATCAAGTCATGTTTTCCAATAGAAATGATTAAAAATACATTTATTCTGTCATGTTGTTGTTGTTGTTGTTTTCCTAACAGTACAAAACAAAATGTAATATGTGTATTTTCAGGAAAGAGGGGAAAGGAAAGACAGGGCTCCATAATATTGTAATTAATTACATAATTAAATAGTATTAAAATGCCGTTATCTGTGACTGTGACTGAATGTGTGTTACTTGAAAAGGCGAGACCTGGCCTGGTGAGTGAAGAAAGAGTCAGTGAATCAGAGTGTAGAGTTGGCTGCTTGTTAAGTAGCTAAACTGTTAGTCACTCTGCAAGTTAGGTGAATCAGTGTCAATCATAACAAACAGCGGGTCGTATATGGATATGTGCTTGTTTATTTTGTCATCTTTGTTCAACAAAACTATTACACACTGCGGACGGCGGCTGTGTCTAAACGTCTATGGGTGGATTTGCTCAAATTTGGCCTGATAAGCGGTATGTGCGCAGCTCGCTTCATCTCGTCTCATGACACAATGGTTTGACCTTCCAAGTTTAGTTTGACTTTTTAAGTCTTCTAAAGGAATTGCTCTCACTCCATACTGTGATGCTATTTGGCTGAGACGCTTGCAGCTGTAAGAGAAGCCAGGCAGTCAGTGTGTATGGGTGGCACGGATAAATCTCCAGTATGATCTCAATTAGACGCAAGGTGGCAAGCATATGCCGGCGCTATTGCTTGCATCTGTCTTTGCCCTTGCTGTCTTAATGACGCCACTCGTTAATCACGTCCACATATGTGAGGTGACTCCACGTCTCCCTGCAGGCTTAAAAACTTGCTGCTGAAGGAGCGATCGGGACGCTGCGAGCTGGAGACGCGTGTGGAGCAGCTTGACGGGCGGTGCCGCTCGCTGAGCCAACAGCTGGAGCAAGCGCGCGGCAGCGAGGAGCGTCACAAGCATGCGCTCCGGCGACTAGAGGAAGATGTCTCCCACGGGGAGGCACTGCGGGCTCGCCAGCAGGCCCAAGAGGTACACAAGAACACACTGAACAATTAGCTCCATCACAATGGAATACTTAATTATACTTTTGGGATTTTTTTCTCTTGTCAAAATATATTTTTTTTATATTTAAATATTTTTGTATTTGAAATATTTTGTTTGTCCTATTGTGTTTATGTATTTGTTTGATATTTTGTTAGTCTACTATTTTCTTTTTTTTTATGATTTTTTATTAGAAGAAATCTATTTAATAGTTGTGTATTTCTTTTGTTTGTATTCTTCAATCATTTTCAATATAAAATATACAATTGAAAGGTAATAAAATTTGCTTTTGAATTGGTTTGTGCACAGCTATCCATTACATTACATACATTATTTAAAAAAACAGATACAAAGTTTGCCACCACATGGTAAAAATAACACCTATTCTTTATATTTTGTGGATTTCAACTCTTTGTTATTGAACTAGTTTAGAACATGGTGTGGATTTTTACACATCAGATGCTTCATAAAGTGAAACACTTATCAGTTCAGTTGCAAGGCACCTTGGCAGAAAACAGTAAAAGGTGTGCAATGTTGCATGCTTTGAATTGGAGGAACTAGCTCCATCTGGTGAACAAATGCAGTCTAATAGTCCAAAATGAAACGGTAAAAGTTTAGTTTGTTTTTGTATGCAGTATTTCTTTTAAATTATACATATGTAGAATAAATATTGCGTTTTCAATGGCTTTTAATGAGACATATTTATGTTGTGGTTATGGCCTCAAGTATGATTAAAGAAACTAAATGTAATGTAACTTTATAATACAATATATAATAAATCAGTTAACAAAACATATCCATCAATCCATTTTCACTACCACTTATCCTGTTCATGGTTGCGTGCGTGCTGGGGTCTATCTTAGCCATGGTTAGTATGTAATAATATAAAAATTTAATAATTTACACAATCCATTGAGCCATTCTCTGTAACGACTCACAAGAGTCGCGGTCATGATGAAGCCTTTATTTATCCAACTGTCTTTGGCTGAGAAGCAGGGCACACCCTAAACTGGTCGCCAGCCAATTGCAGCTAAGTACAGTATTTTATACTGTAAATAATGGTGCATAAAATGAATTCCAATCATTGACTCGTTTGAAATTCATTTCTAATATCCTTATATGATTTGTTGTCTACATTCAGATGAAACGGCAGCAGGAGCTGGAAAACAAGGTGGCGGCTCTGAAGCGCGAGTTGGACGCCCATCGAGCCAAAGTGCAGCAGTTGCACGAATTGCTGGCGTGCCGAGAACAAGAGCACAGGTGCGGCCCCCTCTCCTTCAGCATATCCATTTATTCATTTTTCAGTCTCCTTGTTGTGTCCCTAGAAAGCAACTGGAGATGCGGCTGCAGCCGGGCGGGACAGACTTCCTGGCAGCAGTGGCAAGAGAAGTGGCGTCTGAAAGGCAAGCCCACGCTCAGAGGGAGTCTGAATTGAAGGACAAAGTGGAGGAGGGCAAGAAAGCATACGCAGCCCTGGAGGATGAATTTCGAATGGCACTCACGATTGAGGCTGCGCGCTTCTCTGAGGTCTGCCAATAAATGTTGACGTGTTATGCAATTACTGTCATGCCATCATGTGTTGACGGTTATTCATTGTAGCTGCCTGTCACCTTGCACAACAGAAATGGATGAGTCATGCCAGCATTTCTCTCCTCCTCTTGCAGGTAAAGAAGGCGTGCGATCAAATGACAGCAGAGCTGCCGGAGCTGCGAGCGGCGCTGGCTCAGACGCAGCAGGCGGAGAAGAAATCCGCCTCCCTGGTGCAGGAGCTCACAGCGCTGGTCAAGGAGCAGAAGAGCCGCATCTCAGACCTCATCAATGCCAAGAGAGACGCTATAACTGAGTTCAAGGTAACCGAGTGCATGAATCAAAAGATCATAATCAATAAATATAATTGGTAAAATCACTCTGTCTCCTCGCAGAGGCGCGCACAGGCTCTGGAGGCCGACCTGGATCAGGACCGCCGTATGCGCCTTCAGGTGGAAGCGCTCAGAAAGGAAAAAGCACGACTGTCGTCCCAGCTCGGCGCGCAGGAGTCTGTCATCGATGGACTCAGGGCAGAGAGGAGGCTCTGGGGGCAGGAACTCGCTCAGCAAGGTTGGTGAAGAACTATCAAGTGTCTGAAGAAATGCATGGAGATGTACTGTACATTTGAATGGGTTCCAATAGGAACTAAGAAAGAGAAAGAAAGTTAGGGAAAATTATCACTAACACCAGTTGTACCTACCGGCATAAAATTGGGTGGACAAGTTTTATTGTGACATTAGCCCATGAAAAAGTCTCAAGCCCCTCTGCCCGAAATTGAACAGGAAGTCAGATTATTTGGTTTGAAGCAGCGATTTTCAATCAAACTCCAGGGCTAATATTTTGACAAACTTCACATCTCAATCAGGTGTCCCAGACCATGCTGTGAGAAATCAGGAGTTGTGGGAAATCGTCTAATGGGGTACCGCACAAATGTTATTTTTAGACCGCAAGGTCACGTGACTTCAGCAGCTTGAACCGGAAGGTCAAAAATGAAGCCGGCTCGTTGACGACCTATGCTAGTAGTGCTTGTTTTGTTCTCGTTTATCTCCGGGGAAAAACATAAACGTAAACACAGCTGTTATGGAACTTGCAAAAACGACTCCAGACACTACGACCGTCCACATATATAGGATGTATTCTTTATTCGTTTCCCGAAGCCAAAAATTCAGAGGGATAAATGTGAACGTTGATCAATTTGTGCGGACGTCTAAAAGAGTTGTTTAACGCCAGCAAAGTGAGCCTTTCACCTTCATGTGTCGTAAACATTTTGTTGGGGGCCATGCATGCATGCTCCTACGATGACAATCCTGCTCTTGCCGACCACCGCTGTCCCGAAGAGGTAAGCGATTGTCTTTATTTTATTTTTATTTTTTGCCGTTTGGCACTACCCCGGCTGCCTGACGACAATAATGAATAACGAGGAAAAATGCTAAAATGGCGTTGCCACTGTTGTTCGGACCCGTCTTGCTTACCGCCTGATTTTTTTATTTGATTGCCTTTCGTGCAGCTGTGACATGTATGAACATTTATCTGTAGGGCCTTTTCTGAATGAAAGGAAACAGGTTTATAAGTGGGAAGGATATAATTGAAAGAATTGAGGTATAGCGAGTTTTGTTGGTTGTGCCCAAGAATTTCTGAGTAGAATTGCGATCGCTACACACACAAAAAAGCAATACAAATTTACCCCCAACAACTGTCAAAGACATAAGACAACCAGATATGACAGACTGGGCATATGGTGGTAAAGGAAGGATAGATTGTTGAAACTGGAGAATGTCAGTGTCAGTTGCGTAGGACGACGTTTTGAGGGGGAGAAAAAAAACTTTACCTCTGGATCAGGTTGGCTCTTTTTCAGCTCTCTACACTCAAGCCATCTCATCAACTGAACAGTAGTATGTTCTTCGATGTGGCACCAGGGATATCGTTCTCGGACAGAATTAGTAGATTTAGCGCAGTAGACATCTCGCTAGTATACTGTTTACATGCGTCCAGCATGACTGGCTGAAGTTTGACCCCCTCACTCGACTCATGAATATTAATTAAGTGTGGTGACGTATATCTTGCGGTACACCATTACACTTTATTTGCCTGAAAGTTATTTATTAATTACAAATATTTGTTTGCTCATCTCTCTATACCAGTGATGTAGAGTGACAGGCTGAACAATTACTCTTTCATTAGATTGCATAAGGCACAATAAACCTGTGTATCCCCATGTTGCCATTTCATACAACAGAGTAAGTCGTGGCTTCCTACGATTATATCAGCTTTGTGTTCGATTAAACAAATAGCCCAGAGTTCTGACACCAGTTTTACAGATCGACATTAAATTCAGTGGGCATGTCTATCAACAGAGGACGGCAGGACGCATGAAAAAGTTTCAAGGACACTTGCCTGAAATCGAACAGGAAGGCAGCCAATTTGCTTTGAACTTGAAGAATACATTTTGAGTAAATTCTGTGACTTCTACAAATGCCTCCTTAAGAATTTGCCCAAAGGAGTGCCAATCCGGAGAAAATATCCTAGACAGATGGGCAATGTACATTTTTTAATGTGCTATCTAATGTGGGTGGAGCGTGGCATCAAAATTTGATGAGCATTTTGAGGATTTGTAATTTAAAAGGAGGTGCCAGGAAATGTTCATTACTTTGATTATATGTGTACACGATAACCATTACACATTTTGTAAAAATGTGACTAAAATTATGAAAACTGAGAAATCACAGATATTTTTCAATATTGGAGGGGAAGTCTGCCCCAAAATTTTCTTCACAACAATTATGTTCTATAGAGCCGCACTAGTCCAAACTTGGTATTCTGATTAATACTGTGTTTGTGGAATATGAATTAAGCAACAAAATCCACCCATTTTTATCCATCACAGAGGGTGGCCATTTTTTCACTTATTGTCGACTGAACATGACATTGCAATTGCTCAGGGCTCCGGTAACAACCAATCACGGCTCGCCTATTTCCTGAATTTGGTTATGTGACATTTGCAAGCTGAGCAGTGTTTGGTCGTTACCTATGCCCTGAGCAGCTCTTATGTCGTTTTCAGTCAACAGCAAGTGGGAAAATGGCCGCCCCCTGAGATGCATGAACTATAACAAAATATATTTTGCTGCTGATTCCACAAACACAATATTAACATTGTTTAGACTAGTGGGGGCGCATACAACATAAAGAAGTGTAAAATAAAATTTTGGGTTGCCTTCCCCTTTCATTTCAATATTTTAGAGATAGTTTTGACATATTTCAATTTGTGGATTAAAAAAAAAATGTTTTACCAAAAATTAACATGCTTATCTAGAGTGCTTTCTGCATTTGAGAGAAGACAACAAAATATCTTCCATAACGCTTCAAATTAATTTAAAACATGTATTATTAAGTAATAACCTAGTAAAGAGGATAACACATTTTAAATATCTTGGTTTGATGGTAGGGATATGGATTAGCTGATATGTGACAGAAGAGTCCCCATGAAATTAAAAGGTAAATTCTGTAAAGCCGTGGTTAGACCAGCCATCATGTATTGATTGGAAGCAACAGCAGCACAAAAAAAGTAGAAGAAATGAACATTGCTGTAACGGAAAGAAAAGCATAAGAGATGCATATCTGGAGTGACTTGCAAAGACAGAATAAAAAATGTATACATCACAGGAGGTTAGTGAAGGTAACCAACATTTCAGGCAAGGCACATGAATCAAGACTGAGGAAACATGACAAGGACAGCATGAAGGAAGAGAAGTGATTGAGATGAAAGTACAGGGAAAATGAGGCAGACCAAGAAACGGATCGAAGGAATAAGAGTATTTAATCCGATCTCAAAGAGACAGAATTGGGTAAAGGCACACCCGCAACAGGAACATTTGAGGAAGGCTTATATAAAACGGTCATCCCCGTTCAGTGTCTGAACATAATACATCAATGTTCATGTTAAATTAATACAGACAAGATATGAAATGAACACCCAAACTAATCCAAAATGATAACATATCCTCCTCGGTGGAGCTCATAAATGGCGATGCACTTTCTTGTGTATGTCTTCACCACAGGAGCATCTCTGGCTCAGGACCGCGGACGTCTGGAGGCCCGTATCGAGGCGCTGGCCGCTGAGGCGGAGGCCCAGAAGAAGCAGATTGCGCGGGACAGCGACGCCCTCAAAATCAAAGGCAAAATTATAGAGGATCAAACGGAATCCATCCGCAAACTCAAAGACGTAGGGCAGATGAGTGCGTCCAAGTAAAGTGAACATGCAGCAGGTACGTTACTGTCTCTTCTTGTTCCGTAGACGTTGCTGGAGCGCGACGAGCAGGTCCGCAAGCTCCGCGATGACAAGGCCCAGGCTGAGAAGACGTTCCAGCGGCAACTCGAGGAGGAGACGTCTCGGCTGTCGGAGCTGGAGGGACGTGTTGAACACCTGAGCCTGCGCAAGGAGGAGCTGAAGCAGCAGTTGGAGGACAAGGAGGCTGAAGTTGAAGAGGTCAAACAAGTTCACAGGTAAATTCAGTCTTGAGTGACTTTTCGCAGTTCTGATTTTGACATAAGAAACTGTAAATACAGCCGTGCCTTGACTTCTTACTTCTTACATGTTAATTTGTTCTATGTTCATCACTCATATGATTGTATCCTAAATCAACTTTCCATATTGAAATGAATGGAAATGACTTTAATCCGTTCCAGGCTCTCACATTTTTTTGTAATATAGCGTTCTATAATATTTCACTTTATAAAAACATACTCGGGGTGTGAATTGCCTAGTACCTGGCGATTTGATTCGTATCACGATTCATAGGTCATGATTCGATACCGATTAATTCCGATACGAATCTATAAATTGATTATTGCGATTTTTTTTTTTACTCAAATTTAGAAAATACTAATCAGTAAACTTGTACACGTACACTGTAAGATTTGTATGAAAATGTATATATTTATAACTGAGCCACTGCATTTAACAAACAGGTTGCAGTCTGTTTCATGTTTGAATAGCACTGAAACTAAATATTAAAGCTTAATGTTCTATTAATATAACATTCTTCCATGCTTAATGTGGGAATCCTAACCCTAAGTAAGACATTTTGTTGAATATTTCCATTAAAAATTGATGTTTAAAAATCAATTCAACCGCATATTGAATCGATTCGAGAATTGCGCGCTGTAATATCGCCGAATCGATTTTTTTCTAACACCCCTAAAACATACCATAACACACTTCACCAATTGAATGGCTATTTTGCTGCTGCCTGCCTGGCTACCTGGAGGCAATATAAGACAGACGTCAGACATAAATGATTCATGGATCATGATTTAGCTGTAGTTTGTAAATATAGACACTCGTGCAGCACATTCAGAACTCTCAACTTCCTGTCCTCTTCATGTTTCATTCAGCAGGATGTTGTACAATTCCTCTCTTAAATTTCAGCGAGTCCACTCAAAAGTGGCAGGAGAAGACTCAGCTGCTCACTCAACTGGAGAGCCAAGTCAAGCGCATGAAGGACACCTTTGACAGCAAGGAACGCTCATTCTTAGAAGAGAAAGAGCGATTAACCGAAGCACACAGGTGTGTTTGTGGCGAGGTGTTAGAAAAGACGAACTCGCCTTATTAAACTTCCATCTTGTTGCGTCTTTCAGAGCGGCAGTGGAGAAGCTGCGTTGCATGGACGACGCCTTTTGCGCGCAGATGGAGTCCCTCCAGGCCGCCCATCAGGCTGAGCTACTTCAACTGGCGACTGACAAGCACAATCAGATTGAAGAAGCCAATCTGAAGGTAAAAAACACAGATTAGGGGTCTCTTTTCATCTGGATCAGGTCAGAATTTGATGGTTTTGAATACTTTGCAGCCGTATTATGGTACACCCAAAAATAATGGCTCAGTATGTGTTTTGGATTTAAGCTAAGGTGTACAGTAAGTTAACAAACAGGAACATAGGAACCCATTTAATGCGATATTTGCATGTTTAGCACTAGGATGCCACAAGATGGCACCAATCCCTGAAAGTAGTAATCGGGATCAAGGACGTACAGTATGTTGGAGTGATACTTACCATAATACCTCTGTATGGCGAGGTGGAACTTTTAGTTTAGCCTGTAATGTTGTAAACATATTAAAGTGTTTTGGGATCATAGTTTCTGGTATAGCTCCTAAGGAAACCAGAACATTCTCGGGACATTGTCTCTCTCTTTTCTTTTTTATTTATTCCATATTTTATTGTTTTCCTTTGTTTTCTTTGCATTTTAAAACTATTAACCTTATTGTTTATGTGCAATTACTGATCATATTTTTATACTGTTTTCTTTTTTATCTGCTGCTCTATGCCCCCCAGGACAAATATTGTTTGTGAATTTAATTTAATTGAATATTTACGGTTAATTAATATAGGCTAACGGTTGTATGGTGTGCTCAAGATTCACACTTCTTCACCATTTGTGACAGGACTTGGCCCCAATCGCTTAGAATGGGTGTACCTTTACGTTACACTCCTTTTTTGGTTATTTCAGGTATTCAATGTGGAGGAGGAGATGCGTCAGTTGCTGCTTGAGGTGGAAGCCAGCAAGAGGATCACAGAGGAGAAAATGAAACGTCTTAACAGTGTACTAAAAGATTTTAACTGGTAAAATATCATGGTAATGTGTGGATTAAAATTGCTGATGTGAAACTGTATTCTTTGTTTTTAACAAACAAGTTTTGATTAATTTAATTATTTAATTTCTATTTTACAAGAGTCATTTTCCACATCTGCACCAAATTACTGGATTTTAATTAGTTCCATATTTGACAAAATACTGGAATTATCACAAACTCAAAAAACAAATGACAACTAATTATCCATCAATTTTCCTACCTGCTCATTTTGATTGTAAAGGATTTCAATATTAAGAAAGGCTAGCTAGCCAAAAACATCCCTCCTTCCATTTCCTATATACTGTTTGTCCTCATTAGGGTCGCGGGTCGCGGATCGCCTGGCACCTAATACCAGTGTGTACACCCTAAACCAGTGATTGTCAACCCCGGTCCTCGGGGACCCCTGAACAGCCTATTTTCTATGTCTTCATCAGCCAACACAGGCAATTCAAACGATCAGCTAATCAGCAAGCTCTGCATGAAGCCTGATAATGATCCTGGACATCTCAAGTACACCAAACAATACAAGAACAATATCTCCCCCCCCCCCCTAATGTGACTGCATTGTTTAGAATTGCTGTGGTCTCTCACCCTCCTGGCACTTGGGGCAGCACTTGCCGGGCTGGTACACGGGGTTGACGCATGGTGGGGGCGCGCAGTCGGCCACCAAACAGCGGGCGTTGCCGTCGCTATCGCACGTGCACTGCTCACATTCGCTTGGCTAGGAAACACACAGGGCAACAGGAGTGACAATTTGACAAGTGACACGCTTGCACCTGATCCATTTTCAATGTGAATGAGTCATTATCAGGTGCTTTTAAAACTGTTGGAATTTTTCTCCCCCACAAAGTTCTTATTTTGTATTTAACTTCATTTAAGTAGATATTATGCTGTTGGAAATGCATAGTGGTCAAGCACTCACACTTTTCCAACACCGTTGGAATTCACTGGACACTGGAATTCAAATCGAGGCGTACACCTATTGAAGTGTCCAGTTACTTCCACTTTCAATAGGGGGCGCCATTTGCCCACCTGTGTTGGCTGAGGGAAACATGGAAAACAGGCTGGATAGGGGTCCGCGAGGACCAGGTTGAGAACCACCGCCCTAAACCATAGGAGTCAAAGTCCGGTCTTGCATGTTGCAGAGCATAGGTGTCAAACTCCGGTCCTGGAGGGCCCGCAGTCCTGCAGGTTTTGGATGTTTCCGTTCTCCAACACAGTTGATATATGATCAGCTCATCAGCAAGCTCTGCATAAGCTTGATAACGATCCTGCTGATTAGAATCAGCTTGTGTTGGAAGAGGAAAACCGGAGTTTGACACCTATGCTTTACAAGATCATCTCGCGGGCCGGATTGAACCCCTTTGCGAGCCTGATCTGGCCCGCAGGCCGTACGTTTGACACCCCCTGGTTTAGGGGAAGGGACTGAGTGTTTAAAAGAGGGCCGTCCTCTGTCTTTCAGTCAGTGTGAGCCACTACAGAGAAGAGCACATTTTCTGCATGTAAGTTTGACACCCCTGATGTTGGGAATGTTAAATCTGGAGTTTGACACCTATGCTGTAGAGGTTTCCTTTGTCCAACACAGCTGATTCAAATGATCAGCTCATCAGCAAGCTCTTGCAGGAGCTTGATAATGATCTTGATCATATAATCAGGTGTGTTGGGGTAGGGAAACCTCAAAATCAGGCAGGACTCCGGCCCTCGAGGACCGGATTTTGACACCTGTGCCAGTGGTTGCAAGCCAATCGCAGGCCAATCGCAGGTCACACACCCTCCTCTGTTTTTTATTTGCGCATCTACATTATTAATAGTCCAGTAATATTTATTGCATGTATCTGTTTTTTTCTGAATTGGATAATTCAAATGTATTTGTTTACTTTTATGTTAATATATCTTAGTTGAACTAGTTTACATACACTTTTTTTTAACCTCATATACAAATGCCCAAATTAAAAAAACTCAAAAGTTCATGCATGTTGGGATGGCGGAAGGGAACCAACAGAGGCGAGAATCTCAGAACTGTGACGCAGACGTGTTAAACACTGCAGTCGTGCCTGCCCAAAACACCGTAATACGTAATTATTTCTTTATTTTTAAGTACAAGTAAAACATGATCAGGTCAAGTTATCTCATAAGTATTCTATATCAATTTTTAAGGGGGATTCTTAAGTTTATCATTTAAAAGTCTTACGTCAAACGTGACGTCCATCATGTCAAGACGCCTCTCCATGGGGTCTCCCATGCGGAAGTGGAGGGGCAGGGTCAATTCTTTTTTAGAGGCGTAGTGACCGGGGTGGGACAGTGGTTGCCATGGCAACAGCAGGCGAATTTATCGCCTGTTCATTTATTGGTTGGGGGAACAGACAGACAGGTGGGTGAAGCGGTTGTTTAGTGAGTAGGGAACTCTTTCTATGAACAAATGGTTATGAGGTGAAGTTTGATGTTCGGAGAAAAGTAAGAACTTCCAAAAAATGGAGTGCGAGACGACAGAGGCTCGCTCGACGCCGACTCGCCACGAGAAAAGTTTGGGGCTCCTCACCATGAAGTTTGTCGGTCTTCTCCAACAAGCCAACGATGGCGTCCTCGACTTGAAAGTGGTGAGTGTAAACGCGAGTGTCTTACTACGTTTATCTCGAGCCACTGTGCTTTCCCAGCAGAAGATGTGAAACAAAGAGCCGTCACTCGCCTAAAAGTGGGAGGGGGTCGCCGGGTGGTCAGGTGCACCGCGCAGTGTTCAGGTGCTGGAGCCGCCATTACGCGGACCCTTATCGTTCTAAATGTTGCATTTTAAAGGGTAGTTGGAACATTATGTGTTAACTTTTTTAAACTCGAAATATGTCGTTGTTATATTAGCCTCATTTTATACTATGTATAAACTTATTAAGCTAAAAATATGTAATCGTTTTTAAAGGTTAGTTGGCAAGAGCCCTGTTATTTTAGCCCTACTTTATCACTGTTGAGTGAGACAAGTTTGACAAATTGACGTTCCACCATCTTTTAATTTATCAAACACTACAGCACACTTTATAAATTATAATGGATAAAACTACAAGTTTGTGTGCTGGAATTTTTCACATCGCATCAACATTCTCCTCTAGTATTTTTCTTTCTCTTTTTTTCAATTCGTGTCGAAAAGACTGCTTCAAAATGTTTTAATTTTTTTCTCTCCATGCGACCTTCTCATATGTGGCCAACTCCCCACTAGGAAAGTAGGCATTGGGTTTCCTAAATGTCTTTCAAGGTCGTTAAATTATGTCATTGACTAATTTGCATACTTGGCAAATTGCAAGTAAGAGTAATTAATGGATAACCTCGCGAGCCAGATTGATAATTGTGATTCACTCGAGGGAGTTCTTCACATTTTGAAATCAAAATAATCCCCACTAATCAAATTACAATGATCCAAAGTCCAATACTTTGCAATGAGCGGAAAAGTTCCTTTCACCGAGTTTTGGCTTGTGACATAAACTCAGAATTGTCAATAGGGGGTTCCAACCTTTTGGGAATTTCCATAATGCAGTGTCTGGGGCCATATTGGTAGGGAACCCAAAGCATCATATGTTATTGTTCAACGATGCAGAAAGAAGTTTGTCATGCCTTCTGCATATGTACTGTAATCCTTGGCTGTAATAGTCTGGAAGAAAAGGCGGAAATAGCTTTTTTTTCAAATCCAGAAAATGATTACAATTAAGAAATTAGAAGCACAGAAGAATAGCCAACGACGAGCATTTAACACCCACGATCGTGATTGTGACATCATGCTTTAGTTTAGCGCATGAATAAAAGTATAAATAGACTCGTTGAAGAAAGAGACCCTGGAACTGACTATTAACTATGGCTGTGTCCAAATGTCCACCCTTATCCCCTAACCCCCTCATTCACTATATAGTAGCCTAATATATACAGTAGTTGCCTCATCTGTTTGACGATTCGGATAATAACCAGCTCACTTCATGCTCTTCGTCGCATATCACATGATCATTATACCTGTCATGACGCACCGGCGAATATCTCCAACTATTTATTGTGAATAAAACTGCATTTTATTTTCTTTGTTATACATATTTTCAAAACAAATTATTTGCGTACTACTGTGTATAGTTAATGATTCGCTTTGATTCTCGCGCTGTGGCTTGCACCATTATTATTTTTTCATGCTCGCAATGCATTGTGATCTTTATCAACCAGTTGAGTAAACATTGATGTTCGCTACTAAAGTGTAATGTGGGTCATTTTCAGTGCACTACATTTTTTTCTTTTGGACATTCGGACACTCCTACAAAAGGGCGTGACCCCTTACTACCATGATCTTGGTGAAGACTTGTTTCTGATTGACTCGGAAAATGACATTGTATACATTATGAGCTGTTTGTCGTATCAACCAGTTCTGAAAAAAATCATTACATTCCAAATTAACTCATTCACTCCCAGCCATTTTCACAGAAGCAATCCCCTTCACTCCCGGCTGCTTTACTGGATTTTGACTGATTTTGGCCCACAGAATTTTTAGGGCCCGAGCAACTACAGCTGCCAAGGTCCCTCTTGTTTTTGTAAGAATTATTATTATTATTATTATTGGTAAACAATCTCATTTTTGGGGTCCTAAACATTTACAAAAACTCACCAAACTTTGCACACTCCTCGGGCTCGGCGAAAATTTTTATATCATGAAGTTGCCATAACAACATAACATATAGCGCCCCCTAGTGTGGAAAAATATGCACCAATCCCGGCATGTTTGACCGAGGGCTACAAAAATTGTTAGGCACGTGAAACGCCCCGAGACACACAAAAAAAGTCAGTGGAAGCCATATCCTAAAATGTACAGGAAGTGAGCTATGAATTTTTGAATGTCCAATTTTTGCACACTGTGGTCATTCTTTTTGCCCATTTGCCAAGTTTTCATCCGATTTACTTCTAACTTGGCATGGATCATCTCAAGACCTGGGACAACAACTGGGGAAAAAATCTTGACTTTTTGAAATACTATATGACGGGGCGGGGCCTCAAATTTTGCCTTTAATATTTCCTTCATCAAAAAAGAGGAAATGCTTGATAACTCTGCTGTACAAGCTCCAAAAAATCCCAAACTTTTCATGCATCTTAATAGCCACGGCCTGAAAACATCTATGATAATATTTGGTTATACATGTAGCGCCACCTAGTGGTGACAAGAAATGTCATACTTTACATTTTTATCTATTGTGCCGAGCCCGTTTGAGGGATCCAGTTTAAATTTTGTCAGAAAAGCCTTAAGATGTTGATCATGCCTAACACAGACTATTGTAACTTTTCGCCAAATGGCGTGGCCGTTACGGTGCCGCGAAGTCTGATGATTCACCGTGACAATAAAAGCTGCGTTAACTTGACCCAGATGATGCTATCTTTTTCACACATTCATGTCTGAATACATCTTGTATATATTCGTACTGATAGCGACACCTACTGGCATTATTTTTGTTTTTTACATTTTTTCTTCTGCTTTTTTCTCCAACCATGTTAACTGGATCTACCTCATATTTGCTCAGAAGAGTGTTTTGTATGCTAAAATGAACAGGAAGTGAGTTACGAATTTTTGAATGTTCGTTTGTTGCTGATTTTTGCACATTTACACGGGGCGTTCTGTTGCCCATTTCTCCTACACGTTTGATCCGATTTACTTCAAACTTGGCCTGGACCCTGTCAAGACCTAAGTCAACACAAGGGGAAAAAAATCTTGAATTTTCAAAATACTATATGACGGTGGCGGGGCATCATATTTTTTGTTTCATATTTCCTTTTAAATGAAAGACGAAATACGTAATAACTCCTCGGTATATGCTCCAAAAATTCCCAAACTTCACATGTATGATTATAGTCACGACCTGAAGGTATCCCTATGACAATACTCTGTTATAAATATAGCGCCACCTAGCCCTTGGGGTTGACACAAAAAAAATCATCCCACACATGGTATTTTCATATTTGTACAACATTTTTATACTTTTGTAAGTGTGATAACTAAGTCATTTATGAATATTTTTTTACTTTCAACCACTCAAATTTTTTTGTGGCACCGGACCTATCCATACATATGTACTTTTTATTTATTTATTCATTTATTATGTCCTGTATGGAAAATAAAAGCAATATTGTGCTATGAGTAAAACTAACGATGATGTTTATATATGTACTTTAAAATCGGGGTAACTCATTGCAAAAAAATAAAACGGACGTTGATTTTGAGAGTCTTAACATTGAGAAAAACTCATTGAGCTTTGCACACTCATCACACCTAGCAAAAAAAAAAAACAATCCATAATATGTAAAGGCTTATTATGCCATTTTCAAATAAATTCTGCTTCGAATGTGCCACTGCCCAAACGTGCCAGTACCCCAAAGTGGCCCGGGCTGCGAGGGCTCTTTATAGCTGCCCGCAGCTCTAGTGTGTTCTATTGCTATAACAAAACATGGAACCTACCAAAAGAAAGATTAGAGTCTCTTCTTTCTTCAGGAAGAAAAAGTATATTTCTATCAGTTTCCATTTTGCAGCAATTAGCATTAGAATATAGCTAAGTTTCATCATTATTAACAAAACTATTTTAAATTCTGAGCAGCTGAGTTTTTTTTTCCAACATGGCTGGCCCTGGTTGATTTCCTTTGCTCTGCTGCCACGTGCTGGCCGTTTGTGTAATAGCTAGAGGCTGCATCAAAGCCTTCTGAATGCTAGCATTAAAAAAAACGCATAAATACATCTTTGGGATACTTAAAACATTTAAAATAGAACCTATTTATACATTTTTGGAAGCAAATAAGTTATGTGCATCACACTTAGACTTTAAAGGTGTATTGTGTATTACATCAAGCATGCGCCACCAATGCCCAGATGAGTACGAAGAGCCCTGACTGTTTTACTCTGACTGCACGTATCAGCTTTTATCTTCCCTTTAACAGTTTCTTTGGGGAGGGGAGGGGTGGAGTGGGTGACGTCATGCGTGTCCCCGCGGAGTAGCGGACAGGTGGCGTGCACCTAAAATCATGCACAAACTCGCACGCACACCATGAACAAGCCTGCCACAGCTGCTGCAGTTGCACTTTGGGCCAGAGGTGGCAGTCACGAGTAAAAAATAAAATAAAATAAAAAGTGTCTGCACAAAGATCCTTTAAATTATAAAAGCAAGCAAACACAGCAACCTGAAACAGTCAAATTTCTTGATAACTAAATGTAAAGTGTTCTGAGGACAGATATTGGCTAATTTAAAGCAATTTGTGATGAAATCATTTAATTTATTTGGCGATTACAACACTTTTGATGACTGGGATGCGGGAGAGGAATAGAGGGAGAATTGAAGAGAAGTGGCATAAAGAATTAGCTCCATAAGATTTCAATCAATTTGCATAGAGAGAACCAAAAGGATGTGATTAAAATACCTAAATACTTCTGGCACAAAAAAATGACAAATATGAACTGAACACAACTGATAATATTTTGAATGATACCCTGCGACTATTTTATGCAGCATTGCCAGCCTGACAGCTTGCATCATTTGTCACATAAAAATATATTAAATATAGTGACCTAATACAATTTTCTATTTTGATTGATTACTAAGCATATAAAGTTATGAGTTTGTAGTTTCATGTATTTTTTCAAGTCAAGTTTATTTATATAGCCCTTATCACAAAAGTGTCAAAGGGCTTCACCTGCACACACTTGAAAAATATTAACGACATCCCCTCATCAAACCACAAGAGAGCAAGGAAAAACAAAACAAAAACCTCTAGGGGAAAAATAGGAAACCTTGAGAAGGGTCCACAAATGTGGTAATCCCCCTTCCAGGATGACCAGGCTGCAATGGATGCCGAATGGGAAACAATTTACACGGTTTGTGATGCTAAACAGTAAACAATATTAACTAGAATGGTGCGAAAGTCCATTTAGGAAATTGGAGCACTGCAAGAAGACGTCGTCAGGGAAGTGGGTCCTCATCCCAACCCAGCCTGGTTGGTCGGTGCAGCTATCTCCATGACAGCAACTCTAAGGTGATGGTCTGCCTCGGATCTCGTCTCGGTCAATTAGTGTAGAAGCCGTACAGCAGCATCCAAATCTGTCACTAACCTAACTCCCTCTCCAAGTCGTGGAGAAGGGAATAAAAAGAAAGCAGTGGCAGACACCAGGCCCACATAATTCAGCCAAATGCAAGAGTCTTAAAATGAGATTTAACAGAGGAAGCTGCTCTGACCTCCCTGGGTAGGGCATTCTAGAGCACTGGAGCCCGAATCAAAACGCTCTTGAACCCGCAGACATTCTTTTTTGGCTCTTTGGATCACTAAAAGAGCAGCGTGTTTCGAACGAAGGTTTTGGGTCAGAACGTATGGTACTATTAAATCAACAAGATAGAAAGGCAGTAAGGCACTAAGCTGTGTAATTTTGTACTGATTTTATAATTGTATTGATTTTTTTCTCTTTTTTTTCTTTCTTTTTTTTTTAGAACTTTCTGTGAAGCGTCTGAGTATCTTGAAAAGTGCTGTACAACATAAAAGTATTATTATTATTAATATTTGATATGTAAGTAACAAAACCTTGAAATCGCATCTCAAGTGAACCGGAAGCCAATGCAAGTTGGCTAGTATCGGGGTAATATGATCGAACGTTCTCGTCCACGTCAAAAGTCTAGCTGCATTTTTTACTAACTGCAGACCTTTAAGATTGGTCAAGGGAAGACCAGACAGTAATACATTACAGTAGTCCAGGCGAGATGTAACAAATGCATGAATTATAATCTTTGCATCACTGGCAGACAAAATAGGACAAATGTTCGCAATATTGCGAAGGTAGAAAAAAAGCATTTCTAGTAATATTTTTAATGTGCATTTGAAAAGAGAGTTGGGTCAAATATAACGCCGAGATTTTTTACTGAGTCACTTTAGCTAATACATTTATCGAGGTTTAGAGAGGTGTTCGTAAACCGATGCCGATGACGAGCGGGACCGACAATCAACATCTTATACAAGGAGTTATAAGGACCCAAAAAAAAAAAATAATTTGCAAGAGATCATGATTTAAGCAGCAGGTTACGGCCCTTTCAGGTGTACAATTATCTGTGATTAATGGACTTGTTAAAAATTATTTCAATTTTTTACCCAGAAGTCTGGAAATCAGGTTCTGATTCCTGTATTCCTCCATGAAAGCAGACCGATTATCTTTATGTTGAGTCAAAATAAAACATTCATCCATTTTCAATTATCAACATTTTTGCCTATTTCCTGACATGTACTGGTCCAAACCAGTAACTGGATCATAATTAATTGTTTTTGCATTTTCTGCACTGTCTATTTGAAATAATTACCTGTTTCTGGGGGGCCTTGGGGGGTTGTACTTGCTCTTTCCTGGCCGGGGTCGACAGCTCCCCTCTTTGGTGGAGGTTTCATGCCAGATCTACCACACCAGCATCTACCGAAATTCAAGCACAATCTGCTTCTTCCTCTGGTCGTTGAATCGGTGGAGGCTGATGTCTGTGGATCTCACTCTGCTTCGTCTGTCCTTCCTTCCTTTCCTCTTTCTCTCCTTTGGTCTCTTGAGGTCTCCCTAATTTGTCGGAATTTAAATGTTTCTGGGGTTGGTGAAAGATTCTGGTTTGTAACCCTGTGGGTAGTAGGTGGTGTCTGGTCGGTGCTGGATTTCACTTTTCTTTCTTTTCTTTGATCCTTCCTCGGGTCTCCTGATAGCTTCACGACTCAAGCGGGATTCTGAAGTATTCGGTTTAGGTGAACGGTATGGGATTTTTAATAGGTTTTAGGTGAATTAATGAGCGCACGCACACACACACACACACCCGCACACGCACACACTCGCGCACATAAAAAAAAGAGAGAGAGCAATGATAATGACATGTCGAATCGGTAAGATTACCAAATGAACAATACTGACCTTAATACTGAGAATAACATGATTTTAATCCAATTTAATAATTAAATCAAGAAAATAATCATTAGATTGATTAATAAAATCATTAGTAGCTGCTCTAATGGATGACTGTTATTGCTCATGTGTAGCTTTGTACTACTGTATATGCAGTTTTGTGTTGGCACATTCTATTTCCAGATCAACATGGCAGCATTAACAAAAACATGACACAATCCTAGCCCTTGTAATTACAGGAGGGTGGAAATGTCATACCCTTTATTGTGCATGAGTTTGTTAGTTTTCCCTCTCTTGGTGAGCGCCAAACTTTGCTAATGTTTACACTGCACACACACACACACACACACACACACACACACACACACACACACACACACACACACACACACACACACACACACACACACACACACACACAGGTTTGTTTTACTATCTTTGTGGGGCCATCTCATTAACATAATGCATTTCCTAGCCCCTTCCCCTAACCCCAACCATAACCCAATTCAAACCTAAATTATAAAACCAAGTCTTGCCCCTCAAAAAGAGGTCTAAACTTGTGGGGCCCAGCAAAATGGCCCCACATGGACGGGTGGGCCCCACAACTTTTTGAAATCCCGGAATGTTGGCCCCATTATGTAACAAAAACAAGACCACACACACTTTATCCTGTCTGCTATTGTACAAACATCCTCTTCTGCTAACAGGTTTAACTTTCTGTTTGCAGCTTAATTTGCCAAACCTCCTCAGAGTATCTCTAATTTCCTCTACCTCAGGCAGTATTTACTTAGTAGTATTAGGTGTAGTCTTCAGTTGTGTGTGCATTGTGACATGGCCATGTTAAAATTCTGCCACCTACATTTTTATTGACACTTGTGTTTAAATTAACAGGCTGCAGACAGCTTGGCAGTGAAGCAGAAGCGGCGCATATACGACATCACCAATGTGCTGGAAGGCGTGGGCTTGATTGAGAAGAAAAACAAAAATATCATCCAGTGGAGGTTTGGGGGAAAAGTTTTGGATTTTAGGATTGTTCTTTTTAGGTTAAGTTACTGTTTCCGCAAGTGGACATTGTTATAATATAGACTCTGAATACTCGAGTACTCGATAGAATTTTCAGTCGAGTATTCGAATATTAAAATACTCGATAGCTGCAGACCTAGCTGAATAACTTATGAGACACGTTAGGCAACACAACCGTCTCTGCGTGTCTATCTGACCTTCAGGTCTCTCACTAATTGGCTGTAATTCTGTTTCATGTCACAATGTGAAGTTTGTGGCTTGACCCAACTTTGTGTTGACCACACACACACAAAATTTGATCGATCAGAAATCTTCAACAGGTTTAACATTGTCAGTCCCAATCATTGCAGATCAGGGATGAAAAATCTTTTGACAAACCCCATACTATAGGATCATCTTTTTACAGACGGCCAACAATCTTGCCTTTACTACTTTTTATCGGAAAAATGAAAACTGCTCTTGGAGAGGCAGTAGTGATGGCATCTTTAATGTTGATTAGCATCCCAGTGGACTCTGACGTGTGATTGTGCCACACTATTGTGTGCTTCCATATTTGAGATCCAGGAAACTAGCGGCCCATGTTGGCGGAAATGCAGTAACTAGGATACATGCATTTGTTTTCCCTGTAATGTCACTGCCAACATCTTCCACAATTCTCTCATTCAATTCAAAACACAATTTGTCCCTAAGGGTTCGTTTAAAAGGTATGAGGTGCAGCCTTAAGACATAAAAATATCCACTGGCAGTTGTATGAAAGCTCCATTTGCTTCCTTATGGTTTGTTCTCTTGCAGGGGCAAGAACAAAGGAAGTCAGAACCAGGAAGTTCTTGACCAGGTTCGAGTCCTGCGAGCTCAGATCTCTGAGTTGGAGGCCCAAGAGAAAGAGCTGGACATTCAAAAGACCTGGCTGCAGGAGAACAACGAACGTCTGAACCGCGATCCTGACACCAGCAAATATCCTTGCATAATGAGTAATGTCATGGTGACCTAGTCGTTTTCACGTCAACTCAGTTTAAGGCCACTATGGACAAAACAGGATGGTTGTGAGAAAATGCAGGGAGATGGGATGGCCAAACGTGACTGGCTGTGGATACCCAACGAGATTTTTAAACTGTCAAATAAGTTGCCACGACGTGGATGAGAAACCCACTCGGATGTAGTCAGAGTTAGACCTGACAGTACATAATACTGGGTACATCTAAATTTGGAGGTGACGTATATGACAGCAAATGCATATATATTCCTCAGCATTTTACATTTTTCTATAATTAGGCAATGCGTTTCACGTGCCTGCAGTGCTCACTGCGGCACACTATAAATACAATTTTTTAATAGCGCTTTGTTGAATGTGTATGTGTGAAAGAGAGCTTGAGTGCATTGTGCAGTGTGTATGAATAATAGGCTCTTTTGAATATTTTCATATAGATGGATCAGTGAATTAGTTGTTGACAGAGAACTTATCTTTAACATTTATTGAGCGGGCAGTATGTGTCCCCATGCCCACCCCCTGCATTATCGCCAACTCCGAAACCGAGCCCACCAGGGGAGCATAATTTGTCTCTGCCGGGGGCCACAATCATGGTCCGAAGCTGACCGGCCCACACGCCCATGCCCCGTTGTGAATATCATGAGAAAACTTAACATGCAATAAATGTAGCCTTAGGAGGTTGTATCAAAGACGGGAACAGTGCCTGTGTGGAAAGAATGCAGGAATGGGTGTGAAATTTTATCTCTTAACAGTAAGTCAAAAATTAGGTGTTAATTATTATTTGATAGTGGGTTGCTGTGTCACTCTTCAGTTGTGACGACACCCCACTATCATTGGTTTCTATTTACAAATCACGGCTGAGTGAGTGACTTTTCAGCAAGAGGCAATTGATCGATATCGTCTGTGCTTGTCACTGAACAATTATACAAAGTCATGCACATCCTCTCCGGGACTATTGACTTGTTAATTTCAGTCACAAAACAAAAATCCCATTTTGATCCTCTTAAAAGCGAACAGAGAAAATGTGCTGAAGAGCGGATTATAAATATAATTGCTATTGTCAACCAGGTTAATCCCAAATTGTTCTCTGTCCTGTTTTCCGGTTTATTGTCTCCATGTGTGTTTTCCAACCCCCTCGGAATTAACTTGTAATCCTCTTTGCTTAACACTTCCCCAATTATAAATTTGTGACGCATGAGGACATCTGCAATTCCTTCAGCGGCGACACTCTCCTTGTCGTCATGGCTCCGTCTGGGACGCAGCTGGAGGTGCTGCTGCCAGAGAAGGTAGCAAAACATTGCAGGACCACCCAAGATTACTAGGGCCCAAACTGGAAAGAAACAAAATCACAACACTGCAAAATCGAAATCAAAGTCGTATATTTATGAGGAAGAAAAGTCGAGACAATATTTTTGGTTTAAAGAAAACGGTGCAATCATAGAAGGGGGGAAATAAGTATTAATCTTAAAAAAAAATAAAAAAATCATACAAATTTTTTCTATACTTTTTTAAGAAAACTACTTGGATATTTTTGAGAAAATAATTGTATATTTGCATTATTTTTTATTGTTAATGTCATATTTTAGAGAATGAATGTGTACCTAAATTGAGAAATTTATTGTATTTTCAAGATTTTTTGGTAGGTTTTCAATAAAAAAATGATTTATAGAAAATATCTTGCTGAAAAATATTTTTTAAGAGAAGATGCAATCTTAATAAACAACGTTAAATATGTTAAATTCTATTTAAATTTTTTACGTTTTGGAGAGTAATGTTGGTATGTGGGTTTCAGTGTCAGATTTTTTTTTTCAAAGGGAAATGTCTATAACATAACATAACATAAGTTCTTTATTTTCAGTTACAAAATTTTGTCATAGGCTTATAAAGTAAAGTAAAATTCAACACTGGTAATATTGAGCCGTTTATCTTGAAAAATCCATTACTTTTCTCAGTTAACTTTTTATTCCTATGAAAGTCTTTAAAAAAAAATCCAAAATTATTTTTCCTAAAACCTTAACTTTTTTTATTCTCCAAAATTTACTTTTTTCCTTTGTAATTATACCACTTTTAAATAAAACTCTTCCACGGCCCCCCAAAAACCTTTCTTTTTAAATGTGCTTTTTTTTCTCGAAAGGAAAAGACAAACTTTGATACATTTTTCTTAATGCTTTCTAATTTTTGCTTTTGTGCTGTCTCTTAGGGCCAGACTGGTCACAAGAACTACCAGGTGAACCTACGCAGCAAGGTGGCTCCCATCAAAGTCACACTCATCAACCGGGACTCGGACCACAGCGCGCCCGTGGTCTTCCCCGTACCCCCCACCAACGTGATCTGCCCCCTTCTCACGCCACCCCTCAGGCTGTCCGCCAGCCCCCACTGTCTCCCCTTCTCGACGGCAGCTTACTCCTCCGGTTCCAGCACGACTGCATCCTCGTTCTGCAGCCAGGACTCGCTCAACTCAGACCAGCAGGTGGCGCTGTCCGGGCACGATGACATGCTGATGCCAGTGTGCACACATGCACACATGGGTAAGAACTGAGTTTGTGCAGGGGAAATGGAGATGTTCCAAATAAAACAATAGCATCTATCACATTTTAGAGGTAGTTTACGAAGCATGTGGGACAAGAAAGTATACCACCTTGTCTCAAAATAAGCCTCATTTCACAGTCTCTGTGCATTCCTGCCTTCTCCCTTGCAGGGTATCCCGATCAGCCGGTGACTGTTTTGGAGCTGGAGCAGATGGGCCTGGCTGGCCCAGAGTTCCAGTCTGTGTTGGACATGAGCAGCCTGCTGAGGCACAACAGCATTGGGGAGCATATGCAGGAGGACAGTGATGGTACTGCCTTTTTTTGTTAAAAACACATCAATGCAAATTTCACATGCCTGACAATGAAGCAGTAAATTCATAATGTTATTTTTCTACTTTCTTGAAGAAGCTGTTGACTTAATCGATGAGCTGATGTCTACTGATGGTAAGCATCTTAAAGGCTAGTATGTGATGTTATTGTTATTGATGTCTATTGTGTGTTTTGAAAACTGCAAACTAATGTTGTGGTCAGACTAAATGAGAGTTGAGCATTTCTAGAGGTGCGATTACTTTTTCCTAAACCATCGTCAGCTCCCGAAGCATTTAAAAATGTCTTGAGCAGTGTGATCAAGACAGGCACGAGCGGTGGATAGTGCGTACAAACGAGCAGATGGCTTCAGGTGGCACTTCTTTTTTTTATTCCCCAAACGTGCAAAAGTACATTGTGCAAAAAAGTTGCATTGACAGATTTGAGCAGGAGCATGGCTTCTCCAGCAGCAGTCTCCCCCACAATGATCTTACAGGTGCCTTAAATAGTGACACTACAATTGGAACAAACAATAAACTCCACAGGTGTAAATCATTAACTCGTTAGACTAACTTAAAAAACTTCAATGCAAAACTATAACCCAAAACTAAAGAAATTCTAACAAACTAACAACTATTTCCCCAACTTGAGACGTGTAGTAGTAACGACAGCCAGATGACTAGGTTGACAACGTGCTCCTTTTAGCCACTTTTCCTGTTGCCCTGAATGGCACGGGACCACACTACACCGTGCCGCGCGTCCTGGCATGACACCAGACGGCCTCAATTTCATTTCCATTACAGGCGCGCGGCGAGATGGGGGCAGGATCATTGCAAACTCGTGTGCATTTCTGCCAGAACATTTCACATGGGGCAAAATATGTAAGACCCTGTTATTATTTTTGTTTTTGTATTGCAGAATTGTGTTATTTTATTGTGCTATTATGATATAGTTGATACTTTTATTTTGAAGGATACAGGAAAAGGTCTCATAAACAGGTAGGAACTGACGTAAGTAACTGACGAGAGAAGATGGTATGTGCGCCACAGGAAATCAGAGAAAACTGAAGTTTACAACTAATTCAGTGAACGATTCTTAAACACTTGGCTGAAAAGGGAACGAGGTTCGTATTGGAGCAATGTTTCATTGTTTAACTAATGTTGCTATATTTCATGTTCATTTTGTAATTTACTGCATAGTAAAACATTACCGTTTTCGTCCACTGGAGTGTGCTAACGCTCCTTGATAAATATTTTGCAATACTATTGCTCAAGATTCTGTTTTATTGACTAAGAATCTGTAAGGTTTATTTTTGTTTTAAGGTATTTATAAAGGCATGGTTAAAATGTTTATTTACAATATAAATTGTACTCAAGAGATTGTCAGGGCTATAAAAGGTCATCATTTAAGGCAATTCATCTTTAGTATATGGTAGGATGACCAAATGTGTTTTCCATTTTCTTGCGTCCTGTTGGGGCGTCCGGGTTTATTTTTTATTTTTCTATTTTAATTTTTTTTAAATTTAAATTATTTTTTATTTTTTTTAATTCATGGCTAGAATCTACACTTTCGCCTAGGGCACCAAATCACATTTTAAATCACAACTAGTACGTAATCCATTGTAAATATGGTTCAGCGTTGTTGTAAAACACAATTAGTATGACTTTGGCCACGGCCGGCGGATGCCTCTGCCTCGCTCGTGTAAATGCAGGAAATAGGCATGTACCACGGAGTTGTTTGCGGCATCACTGTCGGCCAGTCGGATGACAATGACGGCAGGGCCCCGCTCGGCCCCTGGCACTTCAGAGCCACCTCTCAAGATGGTTCTGGATATCAGTTCCGTTGTAACCACTCAGCCCCGATAATGTCAAATGGAAATATGAACATCCGGGTCTAACCAAGGCCGACTTGGTGTGGCGCTGTGGAGATTTACGGCCAGTTCTGGAACGAACAGACTTAGAGAAATTTACACAGGGTTGTTTTGAGTGGACACTATTTTCTGTCTGTTGAATCTGAGGTCCGTTGGTTAGATCAAAGTTCCACTGCATACAATATTTTTCTTTTATCAAAAACATACCACTTTTTTCCTTAAAAGGTTTTGACCCCCCCATTCAAAAATATCCATCTTTATGTGTATGCTGTATTTTTTTAGGCATGGACTACAGCTTCACCCTGGCCGATAGCGGTGGTGTGTGTGACATGTTTGATGTGCAGGTCCTCAACTACTAACGGATGAAGCTCAGGGAGTACACCTCTATTCTTTCATTTGACTCGTTTTGGACTTTGAGACATTCTTTATGAATTTACTGCGCCTCCTGTTGAAGGTTTACAGGGTAAAAATGGCTACAATGTTTGGAACTGCGACCAGTATTTCAAATATTCTTAGCAATCCATGAAATGTCCATTGTTTGTGTTTGACTGTTTATTAGGTTGTCTTTAAAGTGCCAGGAGCCCTAAATTAATGGGGCACCGCCATTGTAGCACTTGCTGTATGTTTTTGTCTCATATTTGATTCGTCATTTTGACTATTTAAAAAGGAACTTTTGTTTGTTTGATGCTCAAGCTGCCTTATTTGTCATTTAAATGGCCAAGTTTTTTATCTCAATTGTCAGTTGACTTGTTGATTGCAATAATTCTTTATTTGCACGTTTTGGGAATGTTTTTCAATAAATGGGTGAAATCTCAATCCACTCGCCTTCTAACTGGAGGGTTTGCAGACATAGTACCTTGATTACTATACCTGCCATGCGCGGAACCTCAAGAAAACTGTAGTATATTGGGTAAGTATGGACGATATGACTGAAAATTGTATTACCTTACGTAAGTATTTAATATCAGTCTATCAATCATGGTTTTTGACATTTTTGGAATCAGGCTGAATATAGTTATTTTATTTAAACAAGCATTTAACCTTAAGAGGTCAATGCAACTAGAGAAACGTCAAACTGTAAATATAAAGATTAAACGCTAAACATAATGTGCTGAGTAGGGTTGGGTGATAGTGATATCGATGAAAAGTTTCAAAATATAAGTATTTCATATCAGTACATTGATTATTTTTTACCAATATTTAAAATGAGAACAAATTAGGGATACAATTGAATTGATTAAAGATCAAATTCAATGAAACAATTAGGGACGTGTGTGTGTGTGTGTGTGTGTGTGTGTGTGTGTGTGTGTGTGTGTGTGTGTGTGTGTGTGTGTGTGGCTAAAAAAAAAATATTTAAGAACCGTGTTTAGCAGTACATATATACGAAAGTCAACATAAGTGCTTGTTCCAGGTGAGTTTAATAATCAACAGTGCATCACAATCAAAATTTCACATTGTGAAAGCGGAAGTAAGTTTGATTGCATCATCATGTCAAGTCACTTGGCATTGGCGACTGGCAGCTTGATTCCTTTTTTGTTTGGAGGCGGCTAAAGAGACAAAACAAATGTATTTGAATTAAAATAAAGTTTAAAAAAAAACATTATTTTTTTAAGTTTGACAATTTGGCATATTTGGGCCACACTGAATAGGAAAATAAATAATTACACTCAGAGATTGATATCATAATCTTGTGTTGTTTTCCAGAAAAGGATTTCAGTTTTTTGTTTTATCAAAAATGTTAGTGGGAAGGCATGTTGGGGTAGCGGAATGTTTACGTACCCTTATTAAAAGAGTGCATGCTCCTGGTCTCATGTAACAGAATCGATTATAGCGATGCTGTAATGTTTTTGATGCAGCTTTCCCCTTTTAACAAAATAAACAAAAAACAGTCATTACCTTCTTCCTAAACTGGCAAATCACTGACTTGTTCAAGCTACAATGACGAGTTCCTCACCGAATTGAGTTGTCGATTGTCCGTCAGCCAAGGGGCGGCGTCGGCTGAATCCACTGCGGTCACCAACAGGAAAGCCTGCAGACACAACAGGAACACCAACACACTTTTGTCCATGGCTCATGAATTTCACATTGCTGGAACGACACAGCTCCTTATATATAGATAGCCAACAAGCAAAATAAAGACACACTTCCCATCATAAGTGAAAGGCAACAGTAACAACTTCCTATTAGTCCACATGTGCATCACAGATGATGTCACATCAAGATTTCACAACAGAGGACTTTTCCAATAAGAGGAAATCGTCCACAAAAAAGGCAGAAAGTTTCATTAGTAGTCTTCAATATTTTTGGTACATATATATATTGTAGATGTAACCTATAAACAAGGTCCTGGTGTGCAAACTAAAAAGTTGTTTACTTTTAAGGAAAGGTGTATTTTTGGTGTGGTGGGGCGGGACATTAAAACATGGTTGAATACAATTTGATTATTAATTTTTTTATTTTAGGGTTTTTTTCTAAGAACTTTTTTTTTTTTGTTTAGAGACAGCGGTTTTATGTCTGCATGAAGAGGTTGCATATTTTCAAGTCATTTTTCAAGAAAACATTAAACATGTCTGAGGAAATACAGTAGTTGTCTATTTTTGAAGGAAAAGGTGTATTTAACGGAGCACATCTGGTGCCATGGTATGGAAAAAAAATATTGGTTTTTGTTCATCTGTTCCCACAGTTTGGTAATCTGCCCACACAGGTTAGTAATCTGTTCCCACAGTTTACTGAACTATACCCACAGTTTAGCACATCAATAACAAACAAAGAACACTCGAATATATAGATACAAGTTTGATTTATTTAAAAACTGGAGTAGGCGAGAAACTCCATGCCATTTTGATTTTGTGGAAATGAGAGCAGGTTAAAATAAGTGGGTTTTTTTAGACTCTAGGCAACGAGGAAACCAGCATCTTCAGACTCTTCACCAATGCAAAATTGTGAAAACACTGCCATCTTCAGGCCAGAAAATACAATTGCTGTTTAGGTTTGACAGGCTAATAGACAGGAGTGCAACACTATAGCTGCTGCTAATTTGCGTTATCCATCGTTTGTCGAATACATAAGTAATCCTCACATTAAATTGACCAAGTGCTTGTGGAAGCTAATCTGAATACTGTTTGCCGATATTAGAGGATCTATGGCAAGAGCCAAAGTGCTTCACGGCTCATGTGCACTACACATTACATGTTAGCATTAGTAGCTGGCTTTGTTGCGTGAGCTAAAACAAATGTCACAATTCGACAGTGTGCTGGCTGCCGCAGGGATTCCTGTCCCGAGTCGGTTTTAGTCGGTGTGGTATACTCAAAGAATCACTTGTATTTCTTCTTTTATTCACTTTATGTAAATTTGAGCACAGAGAGCTATTAAACAGCATTCAATCTATCCATGTAATGTGTAGTGCCCACGAACCGTGAAGCAGTTTGGCTTTTGCCATAGATCCTCCAATATCGACAAACCTATACAGTACTGTATTCAATTTGGCTTCCACAAGCGCTTTATCTGACGGGAGAAATTGTTCAATTTGATGTGAGGATTAGTTATGTATTCTACAGACGATGAATTGCTTTAAATGAGCAGCGAAGCTGAAGTTAGCTCTACCGTTGCGGGAACACATTAGTAAACTGCAGGAACAGATTAGTAAACTGGGTACAGATTAATAAACTGCGGGAACAGATTGCTTAACTGTGGGTACAGATTAATAAACTGCAGGAACAGATTAGTAAACTGCGGGTACAGATTAGTCAACTGTGGGTGCAGATTAGCCCCAAAAAATAAAAATAAATTCATACTCTGGCATCAGAGAACTCTGTATATTTTAGACATGTTAAACCAATATAATTTTTTTATTAAAACAATTGTTTTGTTTTGTTTTAGAAAGGAGTACATTTTCCAAATGTTTTTACTAAAATGTATGCATTAAAAAAAATTAGAACAAATTTGTAAAATCTTGAGGATTTTTTTCATAAATATTTTTTTAAGTACAGTTTTGAAAATAGTCTTTTTCAAGAAAGATGTGTATTCTAGGGGAAAATCTTATAGCATGGTGTAAAAGTTGACATTTTATCCTCCCAAGATGATGACTTGTTTTTATATGATATATGCTTGATATTTGAGTACCCCAGGCAGTGGTTCCAAACCTTATTTGGTTTGTGTACCCCTGAACTTTTTTGTCATACTATGAGTACTCCCTCATTCATACATGTTGATGATTATCCAAAAGTAGAACGCAACACAAATGATTATTAGATGAAAATCATTTTATTTTGCTTCTTTAATTTGAACATTTAACTCATTGTCTGTTTTGGTGTTGTTTTAATGGAAAATAAACAAAAATAAATATGTTGTTAAAAAAAATAGGAATCAAAATGTTCAAAAACTCCCGTTTGTGTGCCCTTGTTTATCGTAGGGGTTACGTTCCCAAAAATACCGGCCATAGGCGAAATCCGTGAAAATAGTCAGCTTTCATTTTTACATTAATTATGTACCGGTCTTAAGACTATAAAAGCCCTCATGACACACTTAAACTTTTTTAAATTATGAAAGGTTCCCACGTACGCCCTGCGATGTGCTGACGTACCCTTGGTTGGGAAACACTTCCCCAAGGCTCAGCTGTTGTGTCCATGCTAAATACACTTAATGGAAAGTTTGGCTCTCCACTGTTGACAAAAGACAACAAAGCATAATGTTTGACCAACACATATAGCAAATACAATTCATTAAAACATGGACGTGTAATAAACAAGTTGTTTTGAGAACATTTGAAGTATGACGCCATCCAAGAAATTGCATGGATTTACAGAAAGAGGAAGTGGCACCAATAATAACACAAAAGCACAAGAACGTAAACAAGCTGCATGTCTTCTTTCGCCACCCGTAATGCAACCACAAAAAAAAAAGCACACCAACATACTGTGAGATGACAGAACACGAGTCTAGCATCCAAGCACGTCGTTCCTTTATTATTGTAATTAGCCATGCATGCTTCAAGATAAATGTGTACAGTACAGGCCAAAAGTTTGGACACGCACACATCTCATTTAATGTGTTTGCTTTTATTCTCATGACTATTTACGTTGTAGATTCTCACTGAAGGCATCAAAACTAAGAATGAACACGTGGAGTTATATATACTTAACAAAAAAAATAGCCACCCTTTGCTCTGATTGCGCTCTTGGCATTCTCACCTCTGGGAACTCATTTAATAATGTGCGGAAACCATTTCAGGTGACTACTCTTGAAGAGAGTACATCAAAGAGTGTGCAAAAAAAATCATGAGCGCAAAGAGTGTCTATTTTGAAGAAACTACAATATAAAACATGTTTTCAGTTATTTCACCTTTGGTGACTGGTGTACCGTCTCTCTATACTCGACACTCAACAAACTTTTTCCAAGGTTATTATTTAAAAAAATAATAATAATACAATCATTCTTAAATAAATTTACTTAAAGGGGAAGTCAAATCAAAAATGTTTTTTACAATATGTTCTATGCACTCCCACTAGTCCAAACATGGCGTTCTGATTAATATTGCGTTTGAGGAATATGAATTAAGCAAGCAAAATCCACCCGTTTTTATCCATTTTAGGGGGCGGCCATTTTGTCACTTAGTGTTGACTGAAAATAACATCACAGTTGCTCAGGGCTCAATTAACGGCCATCAAAAATATGCATTTCAATAGGTGTCTATTACGCAGGGATATTCTCTAGTTGCGGTCCCTATCTCATGCAAGTATTGTAGTGATTTTTATTTTGTCCTCATTAGCAGATTTAGAATTGGATTAATCCAAAAGACATACATATTACTCAAGTTGCATTACTTTACTATTATGGTAGTTGCATTACATTACTAACTCGATTTATTTATTTTTTAACAGGCAACTAGAAACTCAGAATACATTTTAAAAGTAATCCTCCCAACCCATAGCATAATGTGACTGACCATGTATAGATAGATACTTTATTATTCATTGATACTGTCTTTTAATTTTGCTTGTTAAAAAAAAAATGCATCAAATTGTTGCATTTAAATATGAAATACTGCACATTTTTTTCTTGCATGCTGTAACATGCTTGTACATGGTTGTATACTTATCACCTTTTTCATGCCTGGAATGCACAAGATTTGACATCTTTCTTTTTTTTAAATCACCAGTGATGGGAAAATGAAGCTTCATGAACCACTTGCAAAGTTTTTTTTTCTACTCCTCCAGTTGATGCTCTTGGTTTAAAGATAAATGCTAGTGTAATATGAATTTAATTTCTAGTGTATTTTTAAAGCAAAAGCACAATCTAAAAGTGTAAAGAAACAACAACATTGTGGTTCATGAAGTTCCATTTTCCCATCACTCGGGAAACCCGAGCTTCCGTCGGCACTTAGTCTGTCAGCTTTTCGAAGTTTATCGTCTTTTCCAGCCCGGGGATCTTCACACCTTTCACTTTCTAACATTGTGTGTATTGATTGAAAACAAGTCAAACATGAGTGCTTGTTCCAGTTGTGTTTAATCAGCAGTGCATGGCATGTGATTTTAAAGAATACGCTTGGTAGAATATTTGCACACTTCCTCAACATTTCCACAGCTCCAAAAGCACAATATCACCATCTTTGAAAAGCCAGCTTCAGGTAGCAGAGAAAAAAAAAAGAGTAGAACAAAGTCGAGTCATCATTTCAATCATGTCAAGTCACGCTTGACATTGGCGACTGGCCGCTTGATTCTGACATTGTTTGGACCTGGCTGAAAAGACAAAACAAAAGCATTTGAATTAAAATCCAGTTCAGAAAAAAAGTTTGTCCACTTGGCATATTTGGGCCACACTGAACAGGAATAGAAAGAATTACACTCAGAGATTGAATTTGTAATCTTGAATTGTTTTCCAGAAAACGTTTGTTTGTTTGTTTGTTTGGGGGGGGGGGGGGGGGTGTTGCAAAATATGGACTAAAAAAAGTATGTATTTCGACTTTTTATTCTCATAGGTTTATTTTAATTTCGTATAGTGTATTTTTTGTTCCTTTTCAGTGTGCTCAAATACTCCTTGGTACAAGACAACTTCAAGAACGCTTTCGTACCTTTCCTATAAGGTAGCATGCTCCTGGTCTCAGGTAACAGTTTAGATTATATAGATAATCGAATCTTCTTCTTGGTGGAAATGTTGTCTTTTAGCAAAACAAAACAAAAACAGTCATCACCTTTTTGCAAAACTTCAAAAATTCACTGACGTTGAGGTACGAATGACGAGCTTCTCACCAATTTGAGTTGCCGGTTTTCTGTCAACCGAGTGGTGTCGTGGGCCAAATCCCCCGCGCTCACCAACAGGAAAGCCTGCAGACACAACAGGAGCACCAACACACGTTTGTCCATGGCTCATGAAACTTCACATTGTTGGAACGACAGGTAGCTCCTTATTATATAGATAGCAAAATAAACACACACTTCCCATCAAAAGCAAAAGGCAGCAGTAATAACTTCCTGTTAGTCCACATGTGCTCACATCACGGATGAGGACACATCATTTCACTACAATAATAAGAGGAAACGGTCCACAAGAAAACCGCAAAATGTCATCAATAGTCTTCAATGTTCCAGCCAGGTGCTAATATATTATAGATGTCAACGACATAAACACCACTCTATAAATAAACACTTGTGAGCTTTGAGGTCCAAGAGTGTGCAAAATCTACAAAGTAGTTTACTTTTGAGGAAAGGTGTATTTTACAGAGGTGGGGGGGTGATATTTTCTTAAAAATGTTTTTTGTTTTTAAGATATTTTTTTTTATCTTTCTGAGGGGAAAAGTTCTATATTTTTGATCAAGTTATATTTTTCAAGAAAATAATGAACATGTTTTGGGGAAAATATATGTATGTTAGACAAAACGTATATTTATTTTAGTAAAACAGATGTATCTTTTGGCGGTTAGTCAAATTTCCATCTGTCTTTTTTTTCTTAATAGCGTATTTTTACCCCCCAAAAAACTATTCTGAAAAAGTTTTTTTTTGTAGAAGAAACTTTAGTTTAGGTTGGGTTTTTTTGCATAGTTTTTGAAGAAGGAAAAAAAGAAAAAGTTTGAAGTATTTTTAAAGAAAATAAGTTGTGTATTTTCTACTGGGGAACAAATAACCAGAAAAATAGCCTGAATTTTAAGAGAACGTTGTGGAAAAGTTCAGATGTTCTCCCAAGATGACATATGATATTACCGTTGTAACGAATGTTGCCCGTCACCCTCAATTTTTGTTATTTTATTTGCCTTCTTAAACATTTCCCCCTGGGGAATGTGTCTCCTCAACCCTGTGTTTTCAAACCAACCAGAGACAGTTTCAGAAGGAAAAACTCTTTGAATTTCCCTCCAGCAGTGACTGGATTTGGTTTTTACAACCCACAGGAAACACATACCTCAGCGCCTACCGAGACCTAAAAGCCTGTTTAGCAAGCAAACTAGCAATAAGACTGCTTATCAGTCCCCAGACCATCTTTTATGGTCTGTTCTATCCACAGGAATCAGCCATGTGTTTTTGGAAACATTGCCCCTTTGAAGTTATACGGTACAACAGTGCCCACCAGCGGTCACTATCGGTATTATCCTCCAGAATCTTGCAGTTCCTAATTAATCTGAAGTCTACATAATTCGGGACATAAACGGACTCTATGTACTTGACTGACATCAAGTGACTTCTGTCAGGGTTGACAATGACAGCATCATACGATACTGTGCAAAAAGCCGGAGGGTTTCATTCACGTGGGAAGAACATCGTGAGAGAAAAAGTAACCGGTATACATTGTTTACGTTTTTATATCCCGACCCCGTAAAGAGGTTTCCGGTTGCCTTTAGGAATAATGACTATTGCCGCTGATGGTTTGGAGGGGAATTACTTCTCGCGCATGCGCTGAAGGTACGTAATAGTCGGGGTCGGTGCGTTGCAGGGTGCTCTACTCGTTTTTCAACATATCAGCACACAGTAGTTAACAATATCAACCCCCATCTCCTCAAAAACAGTTGTTAATGAGTAAAACATGCTTTCACCAGTGTGACTTACTAACGGCAAAAACTTTACAAAGAGTTCCTCAAAGCAACCATTTGGTGGCACAAATCTCATTATACATGTTAGCTGGTCAAAAGGGGAAATGTCAGTGGGTAGTCTGGCGGAGTCAACACTAATAGAGAAATATTTTCCCTTCATCAACATTTTCACCAAGCACTTTTTTACCTGTCAAGTCATTAAATTCCTCACACTCTTTTAAACTAACAGATGTCGCTGTATAACAGAATGCAGCCGAAGCACTACGGTGGCTCAGAGATGCTTGGGCATCCGTAGCAGGAAGATGACGGCGAAACATATCAGCCTCTAGTACAGTGAGGCTCCACCCATGTCATATAATTAGTGATTACCAGACCTACGATTATTATAAAAATCTACATTAATGTGATGGAACAATTTTTTTTTGCATATTATTGAAATATATAGTGGGCTTTTAAGTTGAGTGAATTAGTTCACCACTAGATGGCGCTAATTCTTAACGCTTTAAAGCTGCTCTATGTAGGAAACTGAATTTCGAATGGCGACTAGCCGAAAAATGTCCACCGTTTAAATGCAAAACGGATGTTTACTCTCGTTCTTGTCTGTCACTATCAAGTTTCAATCGTTTTGTGGCTCTTGTCATGATCTTTATTTTTTATTTTTTATCCTTACATGGCGTACCTGAGGGTATCTGGGGCGTGCTAGATGTCGATCTCTTCTGAGCAAATGTGGAATAGAATCCATACGGAGACAATGAGCTAACATGAGAGCACATGACGTCACAGCTGCAGACAGAGGGCGGGAAATTTGAACCTGAATTCAGTCTGAAAACTATTGGCCAGAGGTTTCTACCCATTGTGAACAGCTAAGGTGTTCATCTGCAAGTTAGAAGATGTTGAAGTTGTAAATGGTCAATTAAAAAAGCTATTGTAAAGATATTATATAAAGATAACCTCTCGTCGCGCACTATAATTACGGCCGCAGAATCGCCGTGCGGGTTGGTCAGCTCATACCTACAATGTAAAGTGATTTACAGAAAAATTAATAAATTAGGACCCTCCCCCTCCCCACCTGGCCCTGTGCATGTTGGGGATTCTCCAAAAGTAGAACGTAACACAACTGGTTATTAAATAAAAAATAATTTCATTCAGTTTTAGATTTGAAGATTTGATGTGACGCCATCCAAGAAATAGCGTTTACAGAATGACAAAAGAAGAAGTGGCACCAATAATGACACAACAACATGAGACGGTAAACAAGCTGCACCTCTTCTTTCGCCACCCGTTTTGCAACCACACACAAAAAAAAAAAAAAAATCCTCTCTGCTTAACTTGAACTTAACACATCCTATGAAAGGTCTCGATGAGCGCTATCCATCATTTATTTTATTTTTTTAACCTTTATTTAACCAGGTAAAATGTTTGAGAACGAATTCTAATTTACAAACATGACCTGGACACTGTGTAACTGTGATCGCTTGCTCACACAAACATACTGCGAGATGTCATTTGTTTGTTATCGTAACTTTCCATGCATGCTTCCAGACAGGGCTGGACTGGGACAAAAAAAAAATCAGCCCTGGCATTTTGACTTAAGACCGCTGGCCGCAGCCCGACCAGGCCTGACTCCAGAGCACCCAACATGGAGTTCTGCCACTGATATTGACTGATTCAGTTTGCTGCCCATATTTGAAATGGAGTCATGAACTTAATTGTGGGCCAGTCTCTTGGGATAAAATGGAGGAAAATCATTTTTAAAAGCATTGCATCGGCCCCAAAAGATGGCGAGCCACCGGGCATCTGCCCTGTGCGCCAGATGATACAAATGTGTGTGTGACAGATACTGGATTACAATATAACTTGATTATGTTACAGTCAACGTGATAGTTGGAGCGAATACAAGATTTAAAAAAATATATATATTTTTTTAATATATTTTTAAAAAATATATATTTTTTTAAAGCACCAAAAGCCTTGATCACTGTGGTCAGCGTCTACCAAAACATCCAATCACTGTAGGAGGAGGAGGAGGTGGTGGTGGTGGTGGTGGTGGTGCAGGACCTAAAGGCTCCTTGGCAATCAGACAAATAACATGATTAGCTTTATCAATAGGAGATTAAATGGTGATAAATAACAACAATCAATCACCATGGCGAACATAAAGCCACATGCTCCAGGTCTCCCGCTGCAGTTGGAGTGGCGGTTTTTCTTTTCCAGCCGCCGTAATGTCCGCTCTCTCTCACTAGCCTGCAACAAATCCATACAACGCAAGAATCACAGGTGCTTTTTTTTTTTTTGACGAGAAAATGTATGTTAGGTATTTTTGATGACATTTTTTTTTAGGTTTTCTTTCGGGGACAGATTGTTTTCCAAAACAGTTTGTCATATTTTCAAAAAAGAAAAAGTGTATATTTAATCATTTAAAAAATAAAGGAATAAAGCTGCGGAAAAAAACATGTTATATTATATAGAAAAGTGTTGACTATTTTCCAAGAGAAAATATCTTATTTTTTCCTTTTTTAGCATTAAAGTCTAAATATTTTCAAGAAATAAAATTGCCTGTTTTTCAGGATTTTTAAATGCAACAATCAATCACCATTAAGCCCGGTGAGCCACATGCTCCAGGTCTCCCACTGCAGTTGGAGTGGCGGTTTTTCTTTTCCAGCCGCCGTGATGTCCTCCCTATCCCGCTCCTCTGCAACAAACCCACACAACGCATCAATCACAAGTGCAATTTTTTTAGCAGAAAATTTAGAATTTTTGATGACATTGTTGCATGTACATTTTTTTGATATGTTAAACTAACAAACAAAAAAATTGTATAGGAAAGAATTGACAATTTTTCAAGCGCAAAATATCTTCTTTTTTTTAAGCATAAAAGTCCCAAAATTGTCAAAAAAAATATTGCAAGTTTTGAGGATTTTTAAATACATGTTTAAAAGCAAAAAAGTTGATGAAAAGTCATGCTAAAAAGTCTTATTAATATTAAATATTTTTTAAGAGAAAAAACAGGAGGGAGGAGTTGTATTTTTAGGGGGTTGAGCACTTTTTAAGAAAAAAAAAAATCTAAGAAAATTATGTATTTGAAAAAAAGCTGTGTGTTCTAAAGGGAACTCTGTAAAAAAAAAAATAAATAACTTGTTTACTGTATATCTTTGCTGAGTATTTAGATTCTTGTTTAAAAAAAGAAAAGAAAAAAAAGCTGTAATTATACAGATACATACTGGCTGCGGCCGGACGATACTCGTGGCGTGTCTCGACTGCGAAGCGACACGCGTGTGTCCGTGTTGGCCTTATCGTGCAGCTGACTGACGATGTCATCTTATATACGCACGTTGCAGATAGCCAGATCGCACGTCGACATATCAGCAAAGTGAAAGCGTTTGACATGTTTACCCAAAGTGCGAGACATCTCAAATGTTGTCTTCCCTCGAGCTCCCTAATGAGCCGCTGCCTGTTTACACAAGTTTTCTTTGGAAGTCAGCATGAGAGGATTGACATGCATGGAAACAAACAGTCAACAAAAAAAGTGGAACTCTTTTGAGCTTTCAAAAGGCATCTCAACGTTATCAGGAAGAAAAACACTGAAGAAAATTCAACCCTACTATGGCAGTTTTTCTCTCGGCCATCTAAACTTTAAGGAGAGACTTGAGCAGCACAGGTTATTAATTTTAGGAATAAATGATGAAATGGTTCCACGTACTCCCTGCGGTGTCCTCACATACCACGTTAGAGCAAATAGGCTACAATGAATTAAAACATGGACGTGTAATAAACATGTTGTTTTGAGAACATTTGAAGTGTGACTTTATCCAAGAAATTGCATGCGAATTTACAAAAAGACAAAAGCGGAAGATGCACCAATAATGAAGGTAAACAAGCTGCATGTCTTCTTTCGCCACTTGTAATGCAACCCCCCAAAAAAAAAACATCTTCCTTTTTTGTTAAGTTTCTCACGTTTAGCTTCAGCAAGAATGTCCAAAATTAGGTGCCAATATCTGTTGGTTCGACAAATATCAGCATGTGCCTTTTTATGAATCTGAAGGCAAGTAAAGCTGGTATCCCAAATGAGATACATTCACATGCATTGGTTGCTCAGTGAGATAAAGGAACTTCTCATTTATGGATCTATTAAAATTTCCACTGTATAAAAAATGATGCTTTTTAATTTTTCTGAATACATTTTTTTTTTTTTTTTACAATTAAGAAATTATGTTTAAATTTTGGGAAACTTTATTTACAGTAGAAAACTTTAGGGAACTATTTACTTGCTTAGTTTCTAATTTAGCTTAACACGTGCTGATAACCCTGGAAGCTTCTTTCAATAGTTGTTATAATTTTTAAACAAGGCTGTCAATAAAGTTTAAAATTAAAAGAAAAAATAATAATTTGCCAATATTTTCTCACTTACTGCAAGTGAATCTTGACTACTAATAATCGGTATCGGCCTTGAAAAAGCCATATCGGTCTATCACTATGAAAAATTAACAACTAACATCCTATGAAAGGTCTCTGAGCGCTTTCCATATTTGCAATCGCTTGCTCAAGGCGTCTTCATATGATATTACAAACATATTGTGAGATGACACAATGAGTCCAGCATGCAAGTACACATCTTTCCTTTATTTGTTGTAACTTTCCATGCATGCGTCAAGATCAATATGATGCATATATACTGTATGTGTGGTTATGATGTTTGTCATTATCAAGGTTTATATTTTGAGAAAATGGGGATTTTAAACTAAAAGAAAACAGTGTCTTTTTTTTTCGAGAATAAAACATAGATTTCAAAGGAAACCTTTTTATGTACATATTTTTCAAGCATAAAAAGTATTTTTAAAGAGCAAAATACAAAAAAAAATAGAATAAAAATCGTATTTTTATATATATTTTTTCAAGGGGAAACATTTATTTTAAAGACAAATGATGGGGGTCGGGGGTTGCATTATTAAAAGGAAAAAGTTGATGAAAAGGCTTTTAAAAAATAAGAAATTTTTCAAGAAAAAAAGTTTGGTATTTTAGAGAAAAAAAAAGTAAAAATTCAAATTTTTATGGGGGGGGGATTATTTTAAGTGGAAATTTAAATTAAGAAAACCATGTATTTTAGAGGGGAAAAAATATGTTTGATTTTTTTGAGAGAAAACAAAAAAAGAAAATTTTCAAAAATATAAATAATTATTTTAAAAGAAAAAAATTGCAGACAAAAATGTAGACTATTTTAAATATTGGGGAAAAAAAGTCATAATCAATTCTAATGTCAAATTTTTGCCTTTTCCATCAGGGTCAGGTCTATTCTTGAAAATATTCGATTATGACTTTTGCTGAAAAATCGACATGTTTTCTCCTATAGACACACACATTTTTTTTCCTTAAAAATCTCTCTTAAAAATAACCATACATACCGGCGGCGGTCCCGCGATGCTCATGGCGTGCGTCGACTGCGAGGCCGACAGCAGCAGCAGCTGCACGCACAACAGCAACACCAGCGCGCGTGTGTCCATGTTGGCCTTTTCGTGCGGCTGACTGAGGATGGCATCCATCTTATATAAGCACGGTGCAGACAGCCGGATCGCACGCCCGCACATCAGCGAAGTCAAAGTGTTTGCTTTGTTTACCCAAAGTGCGAGACATCTAAAACGTTGTCTTCCCTCGAGCTCCCTAATCAGCCGCTTTCTGTTTATACAAATTTTCTTTGGAAGTCAACATGAGACGATTGATATGACATGAAATGCTTGTTTGTGCTCAGCGATGTGCTTTCTTTTTTGCCTCTGTTCTCTTCTCTTAAAGGCAAGGAAGCATATTTGGTAACCTCAAAAATGGACGTGACACGCTGCTAAGATGAGCTCAAATAGGCTTAAGATTTGCAAAGTTATGAATATCTAAGACATTTTTTTCATTGTATGTAATGCATGTAATCGTGTAGCCCTATGCAAAGCAAAATCCATTTATCATCACCCGGAAACGGCGCCGGCTTCTCTGGGCCCGAGTTCATATGAGATGGGCTGATGCAAAGTGGAAAAGTGTTCTGTGGTCTGACGAGTCCACATTTCAAATTGTTTTGGGAATATTTTGGAGGTCGTGTCCTCTGGGCCAAAGAGAAAAGAACCATACGGACTGTTATGGGTGCAAAGTTCAAAAGGCAGCTTCTGTGATGGTACGGGGCCGTGTTAGTGCCAATGGCATGGGTAACTTACTCATCTGTGATCAATGCTGAAACGCGGTTTTGGAGAAACATATGCGGCCATCCAAGCAATGTCTTTTTCATGGACGTCTCTGCTCATTTCAGCAAGACAATGTGTGGCTTGGTAGGAAAAGAGTGCAGGTACTAGACTGGCCTGCCTGCAGTCCTCACCTGTCTCCCATTGAAAATGTATGGCGCGTTATAAAGCATAAATACGACAACATGGACGTCGGACTGTTGAACAGCTCAAGCTGTACATCGGGCAAGAATGAGAAAGAATTCCACCTACAAAGCTTCAACAATTCGTGTCTTCACATTTATTCACTCAGTAAAGATGTGCGTGGGTGTGCGCGGGTTCATATCACATCATGGGGACCATTTTCTGGGTTTTTACTATCATTGTGGGGACCACGTGTCCTTGTTTGGACATTTTGGTGGTCTCCACAAGTTCAGACCTCTTTTTGAGGGTCAAGACTTGGTTTTAGAATTTAGGTTTGAATTGGGTTATGGTTGAGGTTAGGGTAAGGAATGGAGGTAGGCAATCATTTTTGATGGTTGGGGTTAAGGGGAGGGGCTAGAAAATGCATCATGTCAATGAGATGGCCCCACAAAGATAGTAAAACAAACCGTGTGTGTGTGTTTCCACCTTAATCCGATTTTTCCTCATTATGTATTTGTGCTTACAAAACCCGTCTGTTATTGAGCTCTAGCCACGTGTCCGATAAAGATTAGAGCAGTGGTAGGCAACCCACGACGCGAGGGCCATGTGTGGCCTGCCATGCAATTTGTCAACAGAAGCCCCCAAAACATTGAACCCCCAAATGCTCATTTCTCACATAACGTTTTCTTCTCATGCGAATGATGGCCCTTGTACAACGCGAGGCAATTCACTGCACCCGGCAGCAGTGAGCGAGTCGGGAAGGCGGCCAGGCAAAACAAACGGCTGGTTACGTAAAAGACTATTGTCTCCACCTAAGATTTGTACGGCGTCGTAGTTTACATCATCAGCTCATTCCTGCTACTTTATTGTGCAAAGTGATTTAGGTGGAGGAAGGAAGCTTATCCTCTTTTTCTTCTTTTTTTCTGGAAAAGGATTAGAGAAGCAGGGCGGTCCTCAACTCATGCTGTACTGCTACACTTTCTCATAGTTGGAATAACACTTTCAGGCTCATGACTTGTACTTTACATACTTATAGTTTCAAAAAAATACTTCTAAAAAAAAAACATTTGTTTTCTTCTCTGTTCTGACAGCAACTCGGTAAGTTCATACACATTTTTGTTCGGGGCCTAAAATATTGCTGTACTAAAAATATCCCAAAGTGTATTTAAGCCGTGTTGACATTTTAATTGCTAGCAGCAACTTGAATGACACTTTTTTTCATTTCTATTTTTAGTTTGATTAAATTATGGTTTGGTTTTTTTATCATGAAAATGATTAACTGTCAAAATGTGTCCATGTTTCAGCAAGCAATTTATAAGATTCATAAGATGGTTATTTGAAACATTTCAATAACTTAGTTTTTATTTTTATTTATTTATTCATTATATTTTGTGTGTTTATACATTTTAGTTTATATAGTTTTATTTAGAGGTATTTATTTTATTTACCTTAATTCACGGTTTTATTTTTAAAGCATTTCTTTTATTTTCATTTTATTATTATTTAATGATTTTACTCAGAGTGGACATGTGTGAGGGAGGCACATAAAATATATTTTAGTATATTTTATTGACTTAATTTCAATTTTGTGTGTGTGTATATATATATATATATTAGGGGTGGTAATCTTTGATTCGTTTCTGATTTTTGGGCCTGCGATTCGATTCAGAATCGATTTTCGATTAAGAACGATTTTTCATTCAAAATAATTTGATTGACAATGATTTTTGCTTCAATCTATAGATGTGCAAGGAATTGTAATGGTCTACTCCAGTCTGACTTGCTAATGCTAATTAGCGCGCTACTCGCGGCACTTTATCACTTAAAAGAACGGCTGCACGCTGAAAAAAAAACTTTTCTTGGAATAACTTGATTGTGACTTTTTCTTTCTACTCTCTAATGTGGCTACAACTTAACAGTGTATTAGACTGCGTGGAACCACACTGCCTCTCGGTGGCCAAACCGGGTACAACATGAACAGCGCTCCAAATAAAGGCACACACAGACAAAGGCAAGACAGAATAAAATAATTTAAATAAAATCGATTTTGGTACATTAAAAATCGTTTCTGAATCGTACTAAATCAGAATCATGATTCTTATGAGAATCGATTTTTTGGCACACCCCTAATATATATATATATATATTATAATTGCCGAGTACCTGGCGATTCGATTCGTATCACGATTCATAGTTCACAATTCGATTTGATACCAATTAATCCCGATACGAATTTATAAATTGATTATTGCGAGTTTTTTTTTTTACTCAAATGTAAAAAATCGAATCAGTAAACTTGTACATGTACACTGTAAGATTTGTATGAAAATGTATTTATTTATCTGAAAATTCAGGCTTATAACTGAGCCACTGCATTGAACAAACAGGTTGCAATCTGTTTCATGTTTGAACAGCACTGAAATAAAACATTAAGGCTTAATGTTCCATTAATATAACATTCTTCCATGCTTAATGTGTGAATCCTAACCCTAAGTAAGACATTTTGTTGAATATTCCCATAAAAAATGTATGTTAAAAAAATAGATTCGGCCGCATATCGAATCTATTCGAGAATTGCGCGCTGTAATATCGCGATATATTGCCGAATCGATTTTTTCTAACACCCCTAATATATATATATATATATATATATATATATATATATATATATATATATATATATTAATGTATTTTAAAAAATGGGTGATTTTCTGTAATTTATATTACTGTACTTTTTTATGTGAGTAGTATAACTTTTCGATATCGTGACTTTTGTTTTTGTTCCCAGGTTGTACATTTTCCCATGCGTCCTCTTGTTGAGATGGCGACAGCAGGCTGAGCAAAGGTTCCAGCGTTTGCGTGATGGGCCGCAAGTTGGATCTGTCCGGCCTGAGCGACAACGAGGCCGAGCACGTGCTGCAGGTGGTGCAGCGCGACATGAGGCTGCGCAAGAAAGAGGAGGAGCGACTCAGGTGAGCCCATAGCATGCGATGCTTGCCACCAATTGGTTCGCAACCTCCCTTGCGCTCTCACACCTGTCCAATCGCACACGAAATGGTGAGTTACAACCATTTGGGGACCCCAAAGTTGATTTCTCTCAGCCAATCAAAGGAGAATTGTAAAAATGTTCACCACTAGATGTCGCTAAATAATAGAATGCAGTGGAAGCATACACACTACGGTGACTCAGAGAGACCACGCTTTGCAAGCCTGACATCAATTATTATTTGGCGCGAGCCAACCAGCACCTCGGCGAGCCATGGCGAAAGACCGAGCGAGCAGGAGTTCCACGGAACGGCTAATAAGAGCGGCTAGCGGGAATTAGCCGCAACCGGAGGCCAGAGTGGCTAACAAGAGCAGCTAACAAGAGCAGCTAGCGGGAGAAGCTAATAATTTGTGTGCACATTATTAAAATCAATCGTGAGTTTTTAAAATGAAATAATTTGATCACCACTAAATGGCACTAAATGATAAACACTGTCCTTTTAAATAAATAAAAAAAAATATATACAATAATGAGTCACAAATGGCCTTAGTATATTTGAAACTTTTGTAAATAATGTAAAAACAAATAGATTTGGAAGTGAAAAAAAGCTTGGAAAACATAAAATTGAGCCAAAATGGATGCTATATGCCTCAACTTTAACCATGTGACTTCTCTCAACCATTCAGGAAATAAATATGAAAATCTAAAAAAAATTTTTTTTTCATTTGTAATACATTTAATTTGTAAAATGCCTGTATACATTTTTTTCATTATTATTATTTCAATGGATGTGTGATAGTGCTCGCCTTGCTTGTGTGCTATTCGTGCCTTTTTTTTTCTGCAGCCGTCAGATTATAAAACCATCCTAATTGAAATCTAATCTACATCTGAATTCAAATCTACTATTATGCTACTAGTGTGGGCAACATTTTCATTCCAGGCCTTGCAAAGATTAAGACAGATGCTCCAAATAGCAAACAGGAAGCCACAGCCCTTTTCCTGTTGTTCCCTCATCACTGACAAGTCATACATCGCCAACACTTTACAAAAGACTGCCCCCTCGTGGCCATCTGGCACAATTCAAACCTTTTCAAACCCTTCTCGGACCGAAACACCGCAAAATTGTTCTAAGTACTTTTTTTTTTTTTGGGATTGACTGAGTTGTATCAGGTGTGAGGCGTTATAATGCACAACCTTTTCTGCCCAAGTTGAACTTGAGCACCGCTTGCCTGCCTCGCATACACCCACTCGCTGCACTCACAAAACGATTTGAGTTGCTAATCCTTTTAGCCCGACTGTGAACACCGCTTGCCTGCCTCGCACACACACATTTGCTCCACTCTCAAACTGGTTCTGAAAAAAAAATAAAAATGTCATGTCCCGTGACGTCATCCGTTTAAGTTGAATTTGAGCACCATTTACCTGCCTTTAAAAAAAATCTTTTGATTGGCTACATTATGTTGCGCGGTACAATGGCGTATTGGGGCCACGTATAAAAAAAACTAATTTTAGAGGGCGGGGGCAATATTCAGAGAATTTTTTTTTTTAGTTTTTTGTGATAAATTGCCACTTTATAAAGTGGCAGATTTGCGAGAAAAAAACTCAGAAATTTACGAGAAGTACACGTAGCGTAGCTATAGTCTAATCATGTGAGGATGAGTTGGTGGTTAATGGGACACTGTTTATAAAATGAAAAGGCAGGATGGAGACGGATTCATTCTTAAACTTTACTGGTCACCGCAGCCAGAGCGACAACGCTTCCTGATCCCCTATCAGCTGACAAACAATAACCAATCAGATGCTAGCATTCCATAGGTAAATGCAATTGAATGACGGAGAGCATCAGATTCGACACATCAATTTAGATACTTGAAAAAAAAATAATGTATGAATGTGTAAATAATAATTCTGGAAACATACATTTACAAGTACATATACATTTTAACAAATTAACTTAAATGTTTGATCATCCGGGTGTGGACCTTCGCAAAGCGAGGCGTATTTGTCGCTGGCCAGGGGCCGTACTACGGTTCAAAGAGCGAATGCCTGACATGCAGGGTTGGGAGGGTTACTTTTAAAATGTATTCCGTTACAGTTACAAGTTACCTGCTAAAAAATGTAGTTAGTAATGTAATCCAAGTACCATCATATTAAAGTAATGTAACTTGATTACTTTGGATTACTTTTGGATTACTCCAATACCAAGTATGCTCATGAAGACAAAATACAAATAAATATCACCACAATATATAATCTATACAATGTGCGGGAGATAGGCACCCGGGCAGCATACAAATAGCAAAAATCCTTGTGTAATTAAAAAGCATGTAGGCAATAGATTGGTTGATTGATTGATTGATTGATGTCCATATGCGGTTTTCGAACTGTCACTGAAAGCATAGATAGATAGATAGATAGATAGAGATAGATAGATAGTCATCCAATGAGGATGACGATGTGACCTCAACTGCAAAATGAACTTTTATCCCAGTCACAAGTTTAGCCGTGTATATGTTGTGTGTGATGTTTAAATAGTGAATTGGTGGGAAGAAGATGTGTTTGGAAGGTGTAACTCACATTATGGTTGTCGGCTAGCGGGCTGGCTAGCAAGACGCTACAGCGCGTAGCATGCCGCTGGACTCTCAGCTCAAACTTTCTCTCCGAGTAAGTTCCAGTGAATACCGGTCGCCATTTCCTCCTCCCGTCCGTGAAGCTTTTTCAAACTGCCCGCGTGTGGAGGCCACGACGTCAGTTCGTTCGTTCCCACCTCCCCCGACATGTAGCGACGGTCACACTCACGCTCTCGCTCTCTCTCATCGTAGAAATTGGAGTCCCTCAAAGTAATCCCCAATTTTAATAAATGTACCTGTAATCTGAATACATGTTTTTTTTCCTGTAACTGTAAGGGAATACAGTTTTAAAAAATTGTGTGATTACGTAACGGTGTTACATGTATTGCGTTACTCCCCAAACCTGTTAACATGATATGCTTAATCTATGCCAAAGCAATTACTATCTCCTTATTTGGAAACCCGACCGAAAGTACGAGTAGTACGCTACGTGAGTTTCTCGTAAATTTTTTAGGTTTTTTTTCCCCTCGCAAATCTGCCACTGTATAAAGTGGCAAACTCGTATATTTGCGAGTTTATAAAGTGGAAAATGTGCTTGTTTTTTTTTCTCAGAATATTGCCCCCGCACTCTAAAAAATATATTTCTACGTGGCCTTAATACGCCGTCGTACGCGGGCAAAACTTTCACAATGTGCAACCTTTTCTGCGGACGCAGCACCTCGCACACCACTTTTGCTCCACACTTGAATGAATGAATGAATGTCGCACGACATCATAAGTTAGCAGCGCCGAACTTGGAACACCGCTTGCCTGCCTCGCACGCATCAGCTCGCTCCCTAAAATAAAACCTCATGCGTTGTCGTGTCCAAATCCTCCGTGTGCTCCCCCCCCCCCACCCCCCACCAGCGAGCTGAAGCAGGCGCTGGACGAGGAGGGCAGTCGCTGCCTGCTGCTGTCGCGCCAGCGCTACTTCAACCAGCGTTGCTGCATCCGCTGCTGCGCGCCCTTCGGCTTCCTGCTCAACCCCAAGCGTCAGTGTCGCGACTGCCTGTACAACGTGTGCAAGGCCTGCCGGCTGTACAGCAAGCCCGACAAAGCCTGGCTCTGCTGCGCCTGCCAGAAGAGCAGGTAAGCGTAAGCGAGCGACGTGTGTGTGTGCGTGCGTGCGTGTGTGTGTGTGTGTGTGACACGGCGTGCGCGTAAGTGTGCGTGACCTCGGCGCACATTAAATGCGGTCTTTGGCCTCAGCTGCAGAAATGGATTTAGAATTTATTACAACCGACTCAGTCAAGTAGGATAAACAGCACCATTTTGTTGTTGTTTTTTGTTTATTGCGCGTTCACATTTTCCATCTAGATTACAATGTGATTATTTTAATAACCGTTTGATCTGTTGATTATTTTGTTAAAATTGATTAATTAAAAAAAAAAAAAGGCATTATCTCAAATAAACAGTGCAGAAGACATAAACTAATTATTATTCCGTTTATGGTGCGGCGTAACATTTCAGAAAAAAGAAAAAAATGTCCATCAATTGCTTTCCAAATGAAAAGCAAATGTTTCATTTTGATTCATCCGTCTGCTATCGTGGAGAGCAACAGAACTCTGAGAATATTTACTGGTGAGAAGCCAAAATTCAGAGGACTTGGATAATTTTTACAAAGGCATGCATTAAAAGGATTAATTGATGATCAAAAACAATCATTGATCAATTTTATAATTGATTAGTTGTCGATTAATCATCGCAGCTCTAGTTTTTTTTTTTAATCATGAGAAACAATTACAATGGTGCCTTGAGATACGAGTGAGCCGACTTATTCGTTTCAAGATATGAGATATATGAGATATATATATTGGATGATTTTTTTTAATTTTTTTTTTACTGTATGGTGGCAGTGTCATACACAAGAATTACTACATAAAAAAATCTCCAAGCTGCTTACTGCCACTGTTAGCTTTAGGTTACTGTTAGGGATCGGTGAGTACCAATAGTATTGGTATTAGGCCAATACCGGTCCTTATTTCAAGGTATCGGTGGCCCGATATCAGTATCAGTATTATATCAGAAACAAGAGATCAGAAGAATAGAATAGAAAATTAGTTGATTAATTTCATGCAAATGAAATTGAAGGGAAATGCTATATTAGGATATATACATATCAAATATGTTATGTGTGACCTCAACTAGTCTAAACATGACATTCTAATTAATATTACATTAGTGGAATATGACAGCAGCTTTTATCAATATCAGAAGACGGCCACTTTGACACTTGCTGTCGAGTGACGATAACATCACGGCTGCTCAGGTCTCAGGTAACAACCAATCACAGCACAGCTTCAGAAAACAGGTGAGCTGTGATTGGTCGTAACCACCTGAGCAACTGTGATGTCATCTTCAGTTGACAGCAAGCAAGTGGCAAAATGGCCGCCCCCTGAGATGGATAAAAATGGCTGGATTTTGCCTCATAACTCATATTCCACAAATGTAATATTAATCAGAATGTCATGTTTAGACTAGTGAGGCGACATATAACATTTTATTGTCAAGAAATGTTTAGCGAAAAAAAAACAACTACTTTGTGTAACTCACGGCCCATTATTACATTGATTGTATTGTTTGTGGCTGGCATTTCAACTCCAAGTTCCATCAGCATGTGGAAATGCTCCTTGCAGGTGAAGAAATCATTAAAAAAAAAAAATATATATATATATATATTTTTTTTTGTTTGTTACAATTAATATAATATAATGGCACATACTGTATGCAGCAGTTGGGCAGTGGATAGATGGGACAGTTTTGGCCCCCATCACGTCCGCACATCGGCAGAAATCACTCTCATCTGAGTCAATGGGAGAACCCGCGGAGGCAAAAAATTAAATAAAATAGTGCTTTTCTGACTTAAGCACACTTTCAGGTTGTTGAAGAAACAGTCACTGGATTGGTTCTACACGCACGTGAAGGGACGCTTCAAGCGCTTCGGCAGCGCCAAAGTGCTGAAGACCATCTACAGGAGACACTTGGCTGAGCACAGTCCAGTTTCGGAGCTCACAGGTACGCTTCCCACTGTCTTGAGCGGGAATGCTGGTCTTTATGTGAAGGGTGGGGGCGGGAATAATAAGGATTAAACTTGCATAACTTCAGCAGATTACTGGCCGCGCTGCCGGATTCCCATTAGTTGCTGCTTTGTTTGTTTTTGACCACGTTGGTGCGTTCGAATGAGAAATGCAAAATTCGCTGGTTCTGCTTGGCCTTGAGATACGAGTGATTCGACTTATGAGTTTGTTGACGATTGTTTTTGCTTGAACTAAACTTGAGATACGAGCAGGGAACTCAATTCAAGCGGCTTCACAACAACAATCACTTCGGCAGATGTGAACAATTCTTCCCATAAGAAGCTTCAAGCTGTTTATTGCCACCGCCAGTTGAAGTTTACTGTCCAACTCAACATAAAATAAAGAGATTTACACATTGTATATTTAAAACAAACACATAGCTTAGTCTTTTCGTCTACCATCTTAATGCTAATGCTAAGTAGCATCTACGTTGCGGTGCTATTACCCTGCAACAGATTGAGCGCAAACGGTGCTGCAGCACATGTAGAGAGACAATATAGCTACTCGCATTCATGTATTCTTTATCCTCTGTAAAGATCAACTAATGTTAGTGCCGTACTGATGATATGAGAGGAGTTGAGATGTCTCAATGAACAGTATATTCATCGGTCTGTCTTATATTGCCCCCCGTTGACCTAGGCAGGGCACACCACAATTCAATTGTTGCAGTGTGACAAATATTGTTTAATGTTATTACTAGAGCTGGGTTTTAAAAAAATCGATATATCGATATCAAATCGATATTTCTTTTCATAGCCCAATATCGTTTCATAGGACCATGAATCCATACTTTTTAATATGACCTTCTGTTATTCAGAGCACCCCAAGCCCAGTGTTCTTGCCACTTTATTTACATAGAGATGTGGTTGTAATCGATTTCAATTATTATTTAGTGTTTTGATCAGGTCATGTTCAATAAAAAATACATGATTAAATGCATTTGATTTAATTTTTAAAGTAAATATTCATAAATGTGTTTTTATACCAATGCACCAACTAAGACCAAGAAGTTTCTACCATTTACAGCAATGATACTTCTGAGAATTATAAAAGTAAAATTGGTACTGATGAAATACTTAACTGAATTGAAAATTAATGTGAATCGAATCGGGCCCTTCTGAATCGAATCGACTCGATTTTGAAAATCGGAATTGATACTCAGCCCTAGTCATTACTTTATGTTTTTATCAAGAGCAATATTCTAGAGTGCAATTTTCTCATTAAAAACACAAACGAAAATGTGTTTTCTTTGGAGTGGAGGCTGCAATGGATTCATGATATTTATATAAATGTTATTGGGAAAAGATGATTTGAGATACGAGTACATTGAGTTACGAAACAAATTGAACTCCATTGTATACGTCAATATATGGTTAATAAAGTAAATATATGTTAAGCACTTTGCAGATTTGTCTGAATCTGTTGCATGGGGTGGTCTGCAATGTAATCCCTGCAATAAATGAAAGATTATGCTAATGACAGAAATACTAGTTTATTGCGCTAACTTGTGTCAGTTCTCTCTCCGCTAACCAGCAAGTTCAAACTGAAATCCCAAACTAATTCACATCAGGTAAAGTACTGGACAATTTTTACACTCACGTGCCAGTTCACTACACTAACCTGTCAATTGTCTGTAATAATATGGCAACATTGCCTGCATTCAGTTGTCGGTTCTTTGTATGTACTTTCTAGGACCAAACAATGAATTGCATTCAAATGGACATTGCCATGTAGTACAATGCAATTTCCAAATAGCACCATGACACAGCATGCACAGCATCTAAAGTGTATCTAGTCTATTTGGTGCGGCTCGTTGGAAACCCCATCCCTCCCCACCCTCGCCAAACGTGATTGGGAGCGACCCGGTGTTCTGTTGTGACCCGGCGACTGGTAATACCACACACGAGGCCGAGCACTAATGCACTTACGTAAGCACAAACGGCCGCATTGTTGCATGAATATTGACATGACGTGGTCAGAGCTCAAAGCTCAGTTGGAAGGGGAAGCTGTCTTTATTAGAACCCCCACCCCCCCCCCCCACCCCAAAAAAAAAAAAACTCCGAGGCTTAGGCTCAGTCATGGCCCGGAGGCAGATAACAACAAATTTTTCTCTACTTTTAAAATGTGTATTTGTGTGTTGCAGAGGGAAGTACCTACGAGGAGAGCATCTGCAATGAAGGCAGCGTCTGTGGCAGTGACTCTGCCTTCTACAGACAATCTGAAGGTGACCATGTGGCAACGATCCTCACTGAAAAAGAAAAAAAACATCTATCCTAAATCACGCTGAAAAGTCACTCAAACCAAATCTGTCATTTACACACATGAACCTGCCAGTCCACAGTAACCCCGAGAAAATTCCATGGACAAACCCACAGTCCACCGCACTTGAAGCAAAAATTCACTGCATTATTTTCACACTGCATTGTGTGCGAGGTCACTGCACTAAACTGGAATTTTACTGCACCAACCCCCTCAACTCCACTGCACTTATTAATCTGCCAGGTCTCTAAACTAATTTTCCAATTATTTGCATTGACATGTAAATTATGGAAACTAACCTACCAATTTATAGTAGTCACATGTCAACCTGTCATTTAAGTGCACTTACCTGCTAATTATTTACACTTAAATTCCACTTCTCTATAAATCATCTACCAGTTCCCTGCACTAAACTACAGATTATTTGTAATTGCCATTTCACTGCAATAATATTCCAGTTGACCTCACTGAACTGAAAGTTAACCCACCAGTTCATTGCAATTACATTGAAGTTATTTCTAATCTTAGAAATTGTTTTTTACTAATAGTGTGTTTAGATCAGGGGGTTTCTTTAATATTCAATATGATATTCATATTTGTCAACTGTGGGCTTGTTAAGCCCTTTGAGACTATTTTGTAATTAAGGGCTATACAAATGAACCTTGGCGACTTATCCTCAAGTTCACTGCAATAAGATGTACAATAGTTCACTGTACAAGTTAACCAGTTCACTTAACAGCCATACAATGACAGTTCTACACACTAACATGAGACTAAACTGCATTCATCATTTCACTGGCATTTCACTGCTCTCGGTAGTTAACTGCTATTTCCAATTAATTGCAGTCAACAACTACACCATCAATTCTGTAGAGTAAATTTGACCAAATAGACTCCGTTTTGGAGTAAGCTAATATTTACACTTGGAAGAGATTAAAATAAACAATTGGAAAAAAATTAATCAAATTCACTCAAGGGTTAAGGAACAAACACACAACCTCAGCTTGGGAAACTGCCACACTTCCACCTGAGCTATGGCCCTCCTACTGTTTGTTTTTGGTCTCTTGGAGTCAGAAAGATTCCAGCTGACACGAGCGATATACTAACACACAGCAGGAACTGCGTGGCTCAGGGAGTAGATCGTCTGTCTCCCAAGCTGAAGGTCGTGAGTCACCCCCCACGCCCCCAATCTTGACTCCCTTCCAAGTGTAAATATTACTCTAAAACGGAGTCTATTTGGTCCCACTCTAAATAGAATCAAATTTACTCTACAGAATTTACTGTGTAGTTCAGCGTACCACTTTGCAATCATATAATGCATTAGATTTTCAGATATTTCAGTTCCCTTAACTACCAGATGACAGCAACAACCTATCCATTCACTGTATGTCAGTTACAGCTCATTGTTGATTGCAATAACATGACAGTTCAATTGTGGGTTTCGGTGTTGTTCAGAGCACAGCATGGCAGAGACGCTCACTGTGGCCTTCCGGGTGGCGGAGGAGGCCATAGACGAGGCCATTTCCAACGCGGAGTTTGATGCTGCCAGTCAGGTTATTGTTGTTCTGCATTCTCATTTCACCCTCTATGTGAAATCTCGTCTTTGCTACCAATTTCAAACATGCCACTGTTTGTACGTTAAGATTTTTTTCTGTTGCTAATCTAAACACAAAAACCCTAGGGAATGTGTATTTAGGAGGTAATCAGCGTATGTTTTTCGTGTACTTCAGGAGACTCAGAATGAAGCCCATTATCTGCGAGAGCACAGAGGCGAGCTCGTTGAAGAGCTGGCCAAAACAATCATGCAAAAAGTAAGGAAAACGACGCGGGATTTGCTGAACACGTTTGATGCAGTGTGATGAGATTATTGTGCGTGTGTGGAGACCTCGTGCGACCTCATACTAAAACGCCAGCTGACGTTCTAATCGCGCATGTAAGATCATCTCTAGGGGGAAGACCTTGGCTGGCACGAGGGACGACTACGAGCAGGAGGGGTCGCTGGAGCACAACGTCCACCACCAGAGCGGCGGAACCTTTAAACACCTCAAAGGCCTCTGGGTGGGTGACAACAAAACTCATCTTGAAATGGTGACAACTGCTGACCTCATTTGATAAACCCCTGCGTTGTTGCTTTGTCTAATTTGCAGAGGTCGCAGTCTGCCTTCTCGCTGATGGACGACAACCGAGACGCTTGTCAGACACCACCTAAGGAAGGAGCACTGGCCGCGTCTCCTTGGACCAGCGTTGAGCGTTTGGACAACTCTGGTATGTTGCATTTGTTTTTCGTTAACCCTATAAAGCCTGATCCATGAAATATATGAGAAAATTCTGATTCTTTGTAAATAGAGTATTTATTGGTCCTTTTGAACAAACACTTTTTTTTTTGAAAATCTACTTCCACATATGACTTTTGATTTGTGTCATATTTGATACATGCGGTCACAATGCTTTAAATTTGTACATTTATAACTGTCAAAAATAATAATAATAATAATAAACAGACATATCAAACATATTAGTAGTTCCAAAAATCAGAAAGAACATTTCCCACGGTTAATAAGTTTAGGTGTCTTCCTTTCTCAATTGGAGCGATCTTGTAAGGTCGCTGGAAAAGCCATCAGCTGGGTGATACTGCCCTCTAACGGACTATCCGTTCAATACATGTATCAGATTATATACATCAAGGTTTTAATGGGAAAAAATATTACTCATGAAATAGGGCTCAAAATGTCTTGTATTTAATATGATACATTAATCACCAGCTCAGTAGCCTAGTGGTAGAGTGTCCACCCTGAGACTGGGAGGCCGTGGGTTCAATCCCTGGCCGGGGTCTTACCAAAAACTATAAAAATGGGACCCATTTGACACTCAGCATTACGTGTTGGAATTGGCGGGTTAGATCACAAAATGATCTCCGTGCGCAAGCCCCTGCTGCTGCTCACCACTCCCTCAGTGGCTGGGTCAAATGCAGAGCACAATTTTCACACCACTTAGACGGGTGTGACAATCTGTGGTACTTTAACCTTTTAGCTTTACAGGGTTAAACCCTCTAAAAGGACAAATTGGGACAATTGCATCCTCATTTTCTTATTTGTCTACACATGTGCGCACATACCTGCAAAAGGAGGAGTGTCTTCTGTGCTGAAGAGTCCAGACGGGAACTGGATCGCCTTGCAGAGCGCTCAGCTGTCGCGGCCCAGCCTGCTGGCCAAGAGGAAGAGTCTGGTCTACAGTGCCTTAGAGAGAGAGTCCGGAGCGGTGTCAGCTTACGAAGGCATGGACTCTGACAACGAAGCCAAACCTGAGCCGGACTCCTCCTGGGGCGCCATCCTGCAAGAGTTCCACAGGAAGATGACTGGTTCCAGAGTCCATCGAGATGCCGACAACAGTAAAGACGCTCGGTCTGACTCCGAGGGGAAGTTGAAAACATCACCAGCGGCTCTTGTCAAGAGGCAGATGCCACCAATGGAGGGCAACCGGCCATCGTCTCACAGGACCAGCATCATCGACATCAACTTCAACGGTAAGGCCGCTGTGGACGAGTGCGGAGCCGGAAGTGAGGCGGCGTCTGGAAAAGCGAAGAGATCACGAAGGAAGAGAAGAAGCAAAAGAAGAGCAACACTTTCTGGACCACTTCTGATGGTGAGACAAACTTGAGCCTCAATCATTTTTCTGTAATCACAATACAATTCACTGCACTAACCTACCAGTCCACTACACTTACTATTGATCATTTCTACAAACCTGGCAGTTCTTTGTGCTAATCTAACAATGCACCAGGAGTTGAACGGCTTCAGAGTTTTTGTAGTCAACGCTAAGGTGACGTCTTTATTCGTTTTCTCTGTCATCGTTGCCTCAAAGCACAAGCTGACCCACTCAATCCACAGCCATTCTCAGTTGTATAGGCCCCACGCATGGACTAGGCGAGGTGTCCATGTAGTTGCCAAGAGTAGTAAATTTGACGCAGTCTGTTCTAGCCCTACAATGCATTAACCTGTCAGGGACTTGTACTTACCGGTCAGTTCTGTACATTCCCCTGCTAGCTGGACAAACCTGCAACCTACTAGTCCACCAGCACACTGCACCAATGTATTAACTGCAAGTCAACTGGCATACTGACATTTACTTATTTCCACTAATACATTGAAATAAAATGATCGGCTGAGTGAATCACAAACTTGCATTCACTTACTTATACTTACACATTATACCTTTTCCCATTGACAGGATTATAACCGGAAAGACGACCATTCCTGTTCTTCCTCTGACGGCGACACTCCTGATACTTTGACACCTGACGCTGTGACTCCTGATCTGCTCCACCAGGATGTCAGCATGAGTCAATTGGACCAGGAGCTTACATTGGATGTATCACAAGCCGCAGAACACATCTCTAAATCTTCAGTCAGGGATGAAGGTCTTTGCTATGTAAAAGACAACGGTGAAATGGAGGAGAAAGAATTGAGAAGCCAAGGTGATGACAACATGGACGTGGACTTGTCAGGAGGGAGAGCAGAGGATGACAAAGAGGAGGAAGATGAAGAGGAGGAGGTGAAATCTAGGTTGTACAAGCTGGTGGCAAAGTCCAGACTTGCGTACTTCTCATCAACCGACGATGAACTAGACCGAGCAGGAAGGAGCGAGGAGGACCAAGGTTATGATGGTAAGGGTCATGAGGAAGACACTGAAGGACTCACACATCAACTCAGCCAGCTGGAGGATGAAGTCCGAGCCACAATGTTCTCCTCCACAGAAGAGGAGCTAGACCGAGTCACGGATGAGGAGGATAAGAAGGAAGAGGAAGAACCATTGGAGGTAAAACTGTGCCGGTTGGCCACTCAAGCAGGCGCCACTCAGTTTTCCTCCACTGAGGACGAGTTGGACCGGGAGGAGGCTGCTCACGAAGAGACACTGTGGAGGTTGCAGGAGGACAAGGCGGCGCAAGCCACTCAGGTGCGCCACCTGGCCAGTCTGGTCAGCGCCTCGCAGTTTTCCTCCACTGAGGACGAGCTAGATCGAGTCGGGAAGGATGAGGGAAAGATGATGCGAGGTGAGGAACTATGGGGTGAAGCGGTGGAAGAACATTGGAAATCCATGGGAGAAGAACCAGTAGAAGATCCAATGAGCGAAAACTTGTCAGATGCAGCAGTGGACGAAGTAGATGGTGACAGGATGGTATCAAAAAAGGAGGAGAGAATAACGAGCCAGGATCAGTTGAGGCTGACATTGTCAGATCAAAACGGAGGACAGAAAGAGGAAGACCTCCGAGAGGACAGCTGTGGGAAGTGGGAGAGTGAGGAGGAAGATGTTGAGTTTGACAAAATAATTTGCAGCATGTTAACATTGACATTGGAGGATATGCAGGAACATGCCAAGACCGAGGAGAAGGAAAAGGACGAAGAGACAGAAGTGAAGAGGAACAAAGATATAAAGACTGACAAGGAGAGGAAAGAGGATATGATGATAAACGAGGAAAGGAAGGAGGACACAAACATAAATGAGAGGCAGAATAGGGATACAAAGACAGATGATGAGTGGAACGAGGATGAGAAGACAGAAGAGAACAAGAATAAGGATGGCAACGGGAATAAAGACACAAAGACCGATGAGGAGAGAAAAGATGATGTGATAACAGACGAAGAAACAAACAGGGGCAAAAAGAAAGATGAGAACAGGAACGAGGATATAAAGACAGTGAAGGAGACAGACAAGAAAAGTGTGGCCTCAGAGATAGATGAGGATAGGAATGGGGATGGAAAGACAGACAAGGATGAGAACAAAGAGGACTCAAATACTGCCATAGAGACAAAGGTTGATATAGTGACAAACAAGGAAATGATTGAGAATACTACGACAGAAGATGAGAGGAAACAGGGTGAAAAGACAGACAAGAACAGGTGTAAGGATGTAAACACAGACAAAGACAGGAACAAGGTAATTGGAGATCTGAAAGAGGACACAAAGACAGACCTGGACTTTAACACGGATGCAGAGTTAGATGATGCGAGGAGAGAGGACGGAAAAGATGAGAATAGGAACAAGGATGAAAGCACTGAGGAGAAGACAGTTGACACCACGACAAATGAAGACACAGACAAGGACAGGAACAAGAATGTAAAGCTGGACAAGGAAACGAGCGATGTGAGTAAAGATGAAACAAAGACAGGTGAGAACAGAAAAACAGACACCAAGACAGATAATATGATTAAGGATGAGAACGGGAACAAGAACGCAAAGACTAATAAGGACAGCAACGATAATACAATGACAAATAAAGAAAGCATCGAGGACATTAACACAGACAGGAGGAGCAATGATGATGCAAAGACAGCCGATAAGAGGAAAGAGGAAGAAAAGACAGATGAGAAATGGAACAAAGTGGTACACAAAGACGTAGAGATGGACACAAAGACAGATGATGAGAAGAAAGAGGATCCACAGGCAGGTGAAAATAGTTACAGAGACACCAAGACAGATGAGACAAAAGAGGCCACAAAGACAGAAAAGGACTGGAACATGGCAGATGAGGACCTGCAAGAGGATACAAAGGAGAGCAAAAATGATGTAAAGTTGGAAAATAAATCAGATGATGAGAAGAAAGAAAACTCAAAGACAGCTGAGAACAAGAATACAAAGGAAGGTGAGGAGAGGAAAGTTGAAACAATGACAAACAAGGAAAGTTGTGAGGACACAAAGACCGACGAGGACAGTAACAAAACAATTGAGGACCTGAAAAAGCATATAAAGACAGAGAACAGGAATGAGGATGCAAAGACAAACAAGGAAAGGAACAAGGAAGCTGAGGACCTGACAGAAGACACAAATACAGACAATTACAGAAACAAGGATGTAAATACAGACAGTGAGACAGATGACGAGACAAAAGAGGACATGGAAGCCAAGGCAGATGAGAAGAATGAGGACAGAAAGAAAGACAAAGACCGGAACAAGGATGACAAGACCTACAAGAGGAGGAATGACGACCCAACAGAAAAGGAAAGAAAAGAGGACTTAAATACAGGCAAAGACAGGAACAAATCTTCCAAAAGAGATATGGAGGCAACAGACAATATGGAAATTGATGAAGAGAAAAAAGAGGACACTAAAGCAGATGAGAACAGGAACAAGGAACTGCAAACAGACAAAGATTGGAACGAGGATGTGAAGACAGATGTGGAGAGAAAAGGGGACTTGCAGATTGACAAGGACAGGGACACAGCACGCAACTGGAGCAAGAATGCTCCGACGGACAAGTGCAGGAACAGGAATGCACACACAGAAACAGACAGTAATGAGGAAGGCAAGCCAGACATGGACTGGAACAACGATGCAAAGACATGCACGGATTGGAACAAGGATGCACAGACGGACAAGGACAGCAATAAGGAAGCAGTGCCAGACATGGACTGGAACAAGGAAGACAAGACAGACAACGACAAAAACAAGGATGAAAAGACAGACAAGGACAGGAACAATGATATACAGACAGATGCAGAAAGTCATGAGGTAGGCAAGATAGACAAGGACTGGAACAACGATGCAAAGACATGCACGGATTGGAGCAAGGATGCACAGACGGACAAGGACAGCAATAAGGAAGCAGTGACAGACCAGGATTGGTGCAAAGATGCAAAGGCAGACAAGGACTGGAACAAAGATGCAAATACAGATATGGACAAGAGCATAAATGCCAACAAAGATAAGGACTTGGGCAAAGATGCACAGACAGACAAGGACATGAATGAGGAAGCCAGGACAGATCAGGACTGGAGAAAGGATGCAAAGACTTACACAGGCGAGGGAGGCAAGCCTGACAAGGACTGGAACAAGAATGCACAAACAGACAGAGACAGAGACGAGGAAAGCAAGACAGACAACGGCAGGAACAAGAATGCAAATAGAGACATTGACTGGAAGAAGGATGGAAAGACAGAAAAGGAGAGGTGCAAGGATGCAAACAAAGATCATGACTCAAGCAAGGATGTACAGGGAGATGTGGACAGGGACGAGGATGTGAAGAGAGACAATGAGAGGAGTGCGGATTTAAAGAAAGACAATAATAACGATGACACAAAGGCAGACAAGGACACAAAGACAGACCTAATCTGGAAGAAGGAAACCAAGACAGACAAGGAGACAAAAAAGCACTTGAAGACAAACAAAGACAGCAAAGAAGATACTAGGAATGACAAAGAGAGAGAAAATCAGACAAAGACAGACAAGAACAAGAAGAAGGATATTCAGACAGATAAGGAGAACAAAGAGGATACAACGACAGACAATGGGACATATGAAGACTCAAAATCAGATATGAACAAAGACAAGGTCAAAACCGATACGGACTGGAATGAGGATGAAACAGAGGAGAACAGGAGCGGGGATGATAAGACCTACAAAGAGAGGGAAAAAAATTGGAGGACCGAAAAGGACATGAACAAGGCCACCAACAGTAACAGGGAAAGTCATAAGGACGCCAAGACGGATGAGACAGGACGTGTCAAACAAGTTCAGGAAGACCAAATGAGTCTACTTAAAGATGCTGAGAAGCAAACAGTCGGAGAAACGCACAAAAGTGCAGATCTTCCACTCAGTCATCCAACTGGTAGACAAGAAGTGGCGGCAGGGAAAGATGAGGCCAGAGCAGGAAACATGGCCGCCATGGAGGATGGCTTCCTGTTGCCGGAGGAGATCAGAAACGTGAGCAACTTTTAGCATATCTATTGCTTCAGCTTCAACTAACAAAGTGCTTTCTTTACTAACTTCTTGTTCCTCTTCCTGCTTGCACTACCATGTAGGCTAGTGACACTGAGGTGTACCATGCGGTACACTTCATATCAACTTTGCTCGAACAGGTGAGACACACCAAGTGCAAGATTTTACGTAAAACGAGCTGTACAGTTTGGTTACGGCAAAACCCTGATCTGGTTAGCACTAGGACAGATGGCATGACCTCAGTACCTAAACAGCCTTTGTTGTGGATGAGCTGAAGCTATTCCAGCTGACTTTAGGCTCAAGAAATGGTTACACCTTGGACTGGTTTCCAGGCAATCACAGGGGACAGATAGACTATAGGACAATTAAGAGTCTTCGATTAGGTATACTTGAAGAAAACCCGTGCAAACAGGCAGAACATGCCGAGAGATGTTCCAACAGACATCTTCAAATGTGGGTCTACTATTCCACAGAGCTGCCTATCCCCAATCAGAGGTGTCAACTCCAGGTCCAGAAAGTAAAAGCGCTGCCACAGCTCATTGGAGCTGGTTTACCTGCCGGTTGAGTAGAAAGTGTATAAAAGTGATCTGTGGCTAAAGCCAAACGCTAGATTTTATCATTGCCTTTGGTGTCTTATAACAGAGAGCATTGCATGTGCTCGGTAGTATGGTAAGCTAGTGGTTAGCCGTTTGCCTCACAATCGGGAGATCCGGCTTCAGATCCTATCCCTTGCTTAAGTAGGTTTTCTCCACTCCAGCTTCCTCCCAAATTGTAAAAACAAGCTAGCTAGGTGCATTGGAGTCTGTAAATTGTCCATCAATGTGAATGTCAACAGTTGTTTGTCCAGGATGTATCCTGCCCGTCACCCCAGGTCAGCTGGGATAGGCTTCATACACTAATGACAAGCGGTATAGACATTGGACGGACTAATGTTTATGTCTTTTAAGTCCGTCCATTGTAACAATCAACAGACTACAGTTTGCCCGTACAACTGTGGTTGGTACTCCAACAAGCAATTTGTACCAAACTGTATCGTTTAGCAAAACCAGGCAACTCATTCTTCACAAAATCTTCAGTTTTGTGACCGAATGCTTCTGTTCCTCCTTGTAACTGCATATACGTGCAGAGGTACTCAGCAGCGTCCCTGTGCAGCATCACAACCGAGGTCCTCAAGGTTCTGAACGCCACAGAGGAGTTGCTCCAGGGGGTGGAGGGCCAGGACGCTCGCCGTGACACTGCCACCTCTTTGCCCGCCAACGTTGACCCCAAGAAACTAGATCAGCAGTTCTCTACGCTGGAAGAGAAAGTAGGTTGTAGATCAGGGCTGGGCAAACCTTTGTGCACAAGGACTACATTGGATTTGAAAATATATGGATCACAGGGTCACGATATGTACAGTATTAACATTTATTCTAAGTGGATTAAAGGATGAAGCGGTGCATTTATTAGCGACGGCAGATACTTTCAACATCGTTCTCCGCAGGTGTACATGGCGGCGGGATCGGTGTACAGCGTGGAGGTCGAGCTTGGCGAGTTGGAGGAGCGCGCCAGGGGCATCTCCAGCAGCACATCCGACACGGAGCTGTTCTTCCTGGAGGAGCAGGTTGCGTCGGCCGCCGCCAGAGTTCAGCAGTCCGAGCTACAGGTGAGCATTTGTTTGACCTCAGGACACCTCAAATCTTGAGTTTTGTCAAATCTAGTGAAGCAGAGTTGTGTATATTGACATGGAGACGCACAACATTGTGGAGGCACCACATTTCCGAGGCTACTGGAATGCTAAAATAATAGAATGTAAGTAATGTAATAAAGCGCTACACTTAATCCATCTGAGAGACGTCTGTAGGTACTGCTGTTTTGGTCAGCAACACAGTCATTGTCTGTGATCAATAGCATCTACGAACTGAGTACGTTCTGTCGCAGGTCAGCGACATCTCTGCGAGGATCGCAGCGCTCAGGAGCGCCGGTCTGGACGTGGACCCGCAGTCTCGCTTCGCCAAGGCCAGGACCGTCCCGGTCATGGTAAGCAGTACGGCGCTCTTGAGTTCTCACACGTGCATGCGATGCGACCTGACGCGCATGATGTCATGGGTCTCACACAAAAGACCACGTTGTCTTTCCAGCCTCTCACGCTGAGCTCATCCAGACAGCTGAGGAGACGACTGCCTGCGCTCCCACGTCCAGGTCAGCGCAACACAAACTATGCTGTACTTGTGAGAGAGGGGGAAGTACAGAAAAAAAAATAGCCCTTAAATGTATTTCTCTTACTTGCATAAAATTGGCTACTCTACTCACCTCTATGCTAGCCCTGGTACAAGGAATACAGCATTTGTTTTGTTTCATTATGTTTCAGAAGACAACAAAAGCTAATTTCAGGACCCAGGACTTCTGCAGTGCCTTCTTGACTGGTGCCTTCCTTTTCTGCTACTGTTTGTTGTTCACTAGAAAGAAAAGACTAAAACAACATTTGTCATCATTATAGAGATAATTTTTATCACAGTACAGTCTAGAAAAAATAATACATGAACAAGTGTAAAACAAATGTATATTTTGATTTTGTCAATGTTTATATATCATAGTAGTGTACATATTTGTATAGCAGAAAAATCAGTAGAAAATAAAGTTTTGCTTGAAGATGAATGGCAGCAAAGACCTTTTGAACCTTGCACATGAAGGCGGACAACGTGAGGAATTTTGTTAGTATTTTGGAAAAGAGGAAATGACACAAAGGTGAAGACATTCCGCCATCGGGTGGAAGTTCCTCCTGAGGGAACGCTGACACATAACAGCGATCTTGGCCACAACGTCACTCCGTGTTTGTCTTTGCAAATAACATTATAGCAGTCCACTGGCAAAGGAGAAGCCCCCATAAAATACTCTCGTTTCCTCATAGAGGTATAAATGTGAGAGCGAGCTGCGTCCCAAAGCATTCTGGGAGTCGTAGTCCACTTCAGAAGCTCTCGGAGCAGAGAAAGCGCTCCCTCGGGTCGGGCACGATGAAGCCTTCCTTCTGCTCGCTCTCTCGTCTGATGGCCATGACGAAGGACTGCTTGGGGTCGATGACCGCCACGCCGTCTCGGTCCACGCCCGGCGGCTCCACCTCGGCGTAAGAAGGGTGGCCCGAACCGCGGCGGAACATCATGGTGGGCCAACGGACCGGACGCCGCTGCAGACGAGCAGGTCATTGGAATTTTGGGAAAAGTTTTACACAGCAACATGAAATTGGGTCTATCATGAGTAAAACCACAGAAAAGTCTCATGAACCAAAACCTGAAAACATGCAAGAAGTTATTTATGTGGAAAGTGGCCATTTTAGGGGCATTTTGATTAAAATGTACATTTGGTAGTAGTATGCCTGGCATGTTATTCGAACATTTCCTTTGGCACCGTGTTACAACATGGTAGACATGTCTATCATGAGTAGACCCACTAAATTAGACTCCGGATGCCATGTCTAAAAAGACAAAGTAAGGCTGCCATTTTGATTTATTCAAGTGGCCATTTTAGAGTATTTTTGGTGAAAGCTTACATTTGCTAGCATTTCTCATTTTCCCATGTCCCCATGCCCATTCCTTGTCCAGAATTCAGCCCCCAAAGCCAGTTTCAGTCAGCAACATGAAATTCAGTAAGCAAATCGACTGTGAGTCGTCCCACAGAAAAAGTCTCAAGAACCCATGCCTGAAAATACACATGGAGTCTGACAAATCTGGTTTGGAATGACCATTTTGAGACATTTCCCCATCCAGTTACACATAACATGACATTTTGTTGGCATGTTTATCATGAGTTGAACCACTCAAAAATACTCAATAAGCCATGGCTTAAAAGACTCAGATCAAGTCTTCCATTTTGGTTTAAAATGGACACTTTGGTGAAAATTTGTATTTGGTAAGATAAATTGGCTGTTTTAGTGTGAAGTGGCCATTTTAGGGTAATTTTCAGGGGTCCTTCAAAAATTAACTAAAGAAGTGAGTAATGATGTCATTGTGTGTGGGTGGATCATGGTACCAAATTTTGACCTAAACAAAAATGTCTCGCAGCACTGGCAGGGACATTTTGAAAGTTCAGCCTCAAAAACTAGTTTGTACTAGCAACACGTAATTTGGCAGGCATGTCTATCATGAGTAGAACCACAACAATGCCAGAAAAAAGACAGGAAGTCTGCCATTTTGTTTTGAGGCAGCCATTTTAGTCGTTTTTCTGAGGTCCTCAATAATTAAGTCCTAAAAATTTAGCCCAATTCCTACCAAATTTGAAGCACGTGAGGGCAACAGATGGCAAGACAGATGGGCAACTCCAAATTGTGAAACATTTCATAAGCATTACATTAATGAAAGGAGATGCGTAGCTGTACGTATCGCTTGTTATTGATTTACTGACCTCCATGAAGAAGAGGCTGGCGCTAGACGTGGGGTGATTGTACACATAGACGGACACCAGGATGCCCGTCGCCATGACGACCATCACCATGACCACACCCACCAGAAGACCCGCCTGCTCCCGTTGGCCTGTGTCATTGTCCTCGCCACTCGCTGTGAAAACACATACGTGCAAATGCATTGTTGTGAGATCAAACAAATATTCGTTTCACAGCTTACGGGACACTTTATGATGCACGCCTACAGTACATAATAAGAATGAGATCTAAGACGAGCTTTACATCGGCACTCCACAACTGTTACATCTGCACCATCATTTGGATGTGCACCAAAAAGAAATGCATTTTTTCTGAGACTGTGTGCCTTTGGCAGGTTGTGCAGAACTAGTCCACTAACCAAAAAAAGCAAAAAACAAAAACGAACAAACTGATTAACTAACCCATGATTGAATAAACTACCTAATAAACAAATTACCCAACAACTAATAAATAAACATAACTTGTCAATGATCTAACTAAATAACAAATTAATCAAATTATAACTGTTGCAACTAATAAACAAACTAGCTGACTAATGAGGTAACTAACTAATGAATAAACTCATAACTAAACTAACATAAAATGAACAAATTAACTAATTCACAAACAAGCTACCCAATGAGGGAACAAAAACCCTCCTGAGACAACATGTTAATGAATGAACTAATGCAACAACAAACAAATAAAATAATTAATGAACTTCTAGTTAACTAATGAGGTAAATTAAATATATAAAAAAACTCTTGAATAAACTAATAAAACTACTTAATGAAAGAGCTAAGTCATGAGGAAGCTAACTAATGCACAAACCAGCTAATGAATGATTTAACTAATAAACTCACAAACTGATGAGCAAACGGACAAACTAATAACTACACGTCAAACTATTTGACTAATAAATGAACTAGAAAACAACAACTAAACAGCTAATTAACTAATGAGCTAACTAACAAGCAACCAAACTAATTAATGAACAAACTCAACAGATGTACTAACTAAACAGCTTCCTAACAAACAAGCTAATGAACACACGAACGTATTAACTAACCAACGAACAAATTAGCCAACTAATTGAAGAACAAACGAGCTAACTAATGACCAAACAAACACTTGAATAAACTAACAACTGAAAGAATGAACTCGTAAGCAAACAAAACATGATACTGGTTAAGTAAGCATTAATCAAAAATTAGAGTACACGGTTTGCACACGCAACGGAACTTACACAGTAGTTAACAAATAATAAAATACAGGAAGTAACAGAAACAGAAAGGCAGATATCAACTCTACATTATTGAACATGCAAGTAATAAAGGAAAAAATGATTGACATCGTCAGGCGTGAAGCAGTATGGGGTGATGTCACCTATGCCTATGTCACTATGTTGACATTGTGTCAGCTAAAGATGGAAATATTATGCTATGATTGAAAAACATTACGTCAACTGAGAAACATTTGGAGTCACAGCGCGCTACATTCGAGCTAACAGAGAAAGCAAAACAGGTTGGGGGAGGGAAGCAATAGCTGCGACGAAAGCATTAAGTCCATCAATTTATAGTATATGATACGATAGCATCGATCCGTATTAAAGTAATGAATTAACCAAGAAGCAAACCACATAATGAACAAACAAGAAAGAGAGCTAACGAGCCAACTCAATACATCAACACCTATCGCCTAGCATTTTTTTTGATGATGAAAATGTTGTGCACTTGTATTGAATGTCATTATATTGCCCAACAATACTCTTTTGTTTCTCATCCATGCGTCATCTACAAACAAGAACAAACATCCACATAAAACACACACACACAAACTTCTTATTCTTATTACATGACCAAACTAACAACAACAACAAGAGAACATCACATTGACGTGGTGGTCAACAACGGCGTCTTTGGGGCCCATAAATAACTGTCCTCCATGTTGTCAGTCAGCCACAAGGCGGCCGCATAGCCACACATACATTGAGGACACTATGCAGTATTTAACATGGTGCTGTATACACTCAGCTATGTGCTAACAGAACACTGGCAAATAGCGCAACACCCCCCAACCCCACCACACACACACTACACGTGACAATATCACAACAAGCATGGCGTGATGATGATGACCGACACAAAGTGGCATATGCTTTGAAAAACATTTATCTATGTTTACTTATATGCTTGTGATGGATTATGCGTTGGACAGGATTGGTTGGTATATTTCCAGGTTTTTATTCATGATATATATATTTTTTCATGAAAAAAAATAAAAAATGTGTATATCATTAATCTAAGACCAAATATTTAAGTTATATTTATATTTTGTTATAATTATTATAAATATTTCCATACTATGGAGTTTGAAATTTTACAATAAACTTTAATTTTTATTCGACTTTTATGGGGGGTTTTTTACATCACAGTGAAAAATGTATGCAAATATTTTATTTTAGAAATATTCAATCTTCACAATTGTATGTTTTTATTGATCTAAAAAAATAAAGACTGCATAAAGACTTTTTCAATAAATATTTTTCACCCTCACTCAACAGAATTGTTTTCCTAATAGCAAAAAATATTGCAAATATTTTTATTTTAATAGTATTTATTTTCATATTTTTTCACAACTCTGTTTCAGTAATATTTCAAATTCAGCATGATACAGACTTCTGTATATTTTATTTTTCTCACTCACCGCAGTTATATAAAAAACAGTAAATAATTTGTTTTATATAAATATTTATTCAATCTTATTTACAATATTATATTTAGATTAGAATGGAAAAACTCTTTGTAAAAAGGACTTAATAGTATATTTGTATTCAATATATTCACATTTATATATTTTTAATACAGTAGCAAATTAACCTGGATTATTTTATAATTAAAACAATTTATATTTGTTAACGTGAAAAATTCTACATTACAAGGACTTTTACATATTCACTCCATACTTGATTTGGTTTCATTTATTTAATCGCGTGTATCTTTGTTAAATACATTGTATTCCATTTTCATAAGGCCAATTAACCTTAAGCAATATTTAAAAAATTATTCAAATCTAAAAAATGCTGATAAACCTTCAATATGCATTTTTCACGAAAACCACCTAAAAAAAATTACCCCCCCCCTAAAAAAATATATATGTATATAAATAAAATAATAAATAAATAAATATTAAAGAAAAATCTGCGAATGGGTGAATCTGTGTGTGCTGAACTGCAAGTATGCAAGGGTCCACTTAACTATATGTTTGTTAAAAGTCATTCTAGGATGTCGTAACAATTGTGCTGTGTTGTAAAAGCTAATTTTTGTGCTTTGGCGGAGGTCTCCGAGTCAAAAATGTTCTTTACAATAACATGTGCCCCTACTAATCTAAACACGGCATTCCGACTAATATTGCGTATGTGGAATATAAATTAGGCAACAAAACCCACCTGTTTTTAACCATCCAGCCATTTTGTCACTTGCTGCCAACTGAAATTTGATTCTCGGGCTTAACTTGCGAATGTCACATGACCAAACCCCTGAGATGGATAAAAATGGGTGGATTTGGTTGCTTAATTCTTGTTCCACAAACGCCGTATGAATCCGAATGCCATGTGGACAGTAATGGGGGCGCAGAGAACGTATTGTAAAGACCACTTTTGGATTGACTCCCTTTTAAGAAAAATGTGAAGCAGACCTTTAGGTTGGCTGGTGGAGGAAGAAGAACTGGATGTCGCCTTTCCGCCGCTCCTTGTCGGCGAGTTTTCGGCAGCTAACGTCCCGCCAAGAGGGGCGGCAGTCGGGCTGGAGGTCTTCCGCTGCTCCGATGTCGTGGCCGAAGGCGCCCTAGCAGTGGGCGCCGCCATCAGGTGGTGGGATGACGTGTCTGTGATGTCGGGTTCTCTCAGGCAACGGCGATCTCGTCTCTGGAGGAACACATTGGAGGCTTTTTTCGAACACTTCTTTTGAGGCGTTGTCAGGGGATTTTGGTCAAATGTTGGGCTCACACTTGATCTCCCTCTCATGATACACAAGTCTAAAGCTAGCTTAAGCCTATTTTTTTTTTAAACCCATATTCTTTTGAATTGATTGGTGTTTCACACAGCATGAAAATTGAGCCCTTATTTGTCATTTTCTTGTTCCTTTTTTTACGTTTTTTAAATGACATTATATGTACAGCACTGAATGCCAACCTCCTGCTGGCATCCGTGGTCCACCCAGTCCTGGCGGTTCCGGTCAAAGCCGCTGGAGCATCTGGAATAAAACAAAATCCCCCCCAAAAAAGGTTGAGGTGGTGATGCGGATGGTGAGGAATGGTCCGCATTCCGGAGGCAGCGTGCTGTGTGTGCTTTTCCGTCTGACCTCTGCAAGCGAGAGCACCAGCTGCAGCTGAAGCCAATCTGAGAAGTGACACACGGAGCACAGCTGGAGAACTGCAGGCACGCTGAGGACCAACACACACAGTCAGGAAGGCTTTTCCGAGCCACCCAGGATCAACACCTTCGTAGACACTAGAGATGGTTGTTTGTTTCATTCAAAAAGTCGCACTCGAACCTCATATTTGCAAAGATCTGTTCATTTTTATCTCATGTATATCTGTTTATATGGTTGTCATTGATTGGATGTTGTTTAAAGAATTTACTTCGTTTTTTCTCTTCACTCTTAAAGATTGTGAGTATTTTTCAGGTGGAGGTGGGCACTTCCATCAGTCGTCAATGGCAATGCCTACCTTTCGGCGAGTGCACCTTGATGCGAAGCCTTGAAAAAATACACAGACTGAGCACCGACTGAAGCAGGTTTACGTTCGTCGACCGGCGTGAGTACAGACGAGCCTTCTCATTCGATGTATTTTTGCCAGGCTTCGAATCATAAAGCATTAAGTTGGGCATCGCCATTGATGGGAATTGATGATTGATAGAAGTGCCCACCTTTAGTATTTTTTATGTTGATGTTAATGTTGAGGAGATGCAGGTTAGTTTTTCTTCATTTTTTTGGTTTGCATCTCATTCTAAAAAATATTTGAGGATTCTTTACATTTTATGCATATGCAGTGGTGCCTAGTAGTTTAATTAGTTACACACCCCATCCCCCCCCCACCCCCACCGCGCCTCATGCACTCTATAATATTTTATTCTTTAAAAACATAGAGTTAGAACATAACAAATCAGAAAGTAACAAATTAAACTGTTTATACAACATGATTTATTGCTGCAGTTCATATCATTGTGCTGCTTCTTCTGGTGGTCTTGGTCACCAGGGGGCAGCATAATACGACAAAAGGAAAAATGAACACATAAAAAAAAAACTGTCAGACACAAACGAAGAAGAATAATACTACTTTTAGTTGTTTTCTGTAAGGAATAAATTACATGCTATGAGTGTTGTTATATTATCTGTGTATCACGTTCAAGTATCTGTTGCTTCTAAAACCATGACTATCGATGCTAACTATTAGCACGTCAGCGGTGTTATGAGTTATGTTAGCATCAAGCTGAGCTGACATTTTTATGGCAAAGTTATGTGGTTTTAAATATTGTACATGGTATAATTTTCTTTGTTTCATGTTTATTTTGACAATAAACTTCAACTGGGAGTGACAATAAACAGCTTGAAGCCTCTTTTTGGATTTTTTTTTTCAATATTTGCCTAACTGCTGCTCAATGTGAATAGAGTTGCGTTCACTGCCACCATACAGCACTCATATCCCGAATGGTGGCTTGTACCTAAAAAATGTTTTTAAAAAATCGCAGGTTGGGTCACTCATAGCTCAAGGTACCAGTCTATTTAATTTTAGAACAAATTTTAATTATAAATAGGGGTGTCAAAATGAGTGTGTTCATTTTGAGTTCATTTAAAATTTCTTTAACGCCACTAATTTTTTTAACGCACAATTAAAGCTACTGAACGTAGAATATTTAATTTTTATTCGCTACTGCCACCTGCTGATGAAAAATGAAACTGCACATACCCGTCATCTCACACACGCAACACAACACGCATACCATGCGACATCCACAGACAGAGGGTGGGAAATTCGAACCCAAACCCAGTCTGAAAACTATTGGCCAGAGGCTTGCAGGAGTACCCATTGTGAACCGCTATGGTGTTAATCTACTAATTAGAAGACATTTCAGTCATAAATAGTTAAATAAAAAGGCTACTGTAAAGATATTTTGGGGAAAAAAGTTCCATATTGCAGCTTTAATGGCCGCCCCTTACTTGGAAAGCCTGTGCTGGGGAAATTCAGGTCGCAATTTTACAATTTTAACTCAGTTTTATGATTTATTATGAAATTACTGTATCAATGACTTAAAGATGCAGTCATATTTCTATTTAACATTTTTCCACTATTATGTTAACAAGAGTATGAAAACTTATGGTAAATTTTATTGTATATTTAGAACAGATATAAAATTTGTAATTAATCGTGAGTTAGCTATTGAAGTCATGCAATTAATTACGATTAAAAATGTTAATCGCCTGACACCCCTATTTATAAATATTACAAATACATAGTTTACATGTTTAATTTAATTAGCATATGTATTTCAGATTGTTCACATTAATTTTTTCAAAAGATGACAATTTTGTGCAATACAGACATTCAAATGAAAAACATCTACAAATAGTTTACTTTTATATTTATGTACCGTATTTATTTGAAGTCTATATTTTTGACATGTTTGAAAGCGCTATATAAATAAAGATGACTTGACTTGACATCATATCAATAATACATTGTTGTTCTATTTTTCAAACTTCAATTAACTGAGACTGGATTGACTTACTTGGGAGAGGTTGCATCTCGATAGTGGTCGCATTGGAGATTTTGGACTTGAGAATGTCCACCCGATGGTACTCATAGATGGTTCTCCGCCGCACATCTGCCAGACAGAAGATGCTGTTAAGTGGAACATTATTTTTTTTTTAAGTAACTATATAATTTAATGATTGTGTATTGACAACATATTGCGATATGAAGAGCCCTCATCAAGGGCTATCATCTGATAGGTGACTCATTGGGGTTGGGTGCAAATTTGGACCTCACTACAAGATAAAACAACATAATATATATATATATATATCATTCTGTATATTTGTGCTGGCAAAATAACAAACCAAAAAATTGACTACGCTTCGGCAGGATAACAAACGTACAGAAACATAAAGCTAAATATCTTGTCTTCGCTTTGGCAAGCTAACAGACAAAGCAACAACACACACACTTTGCCACAAACAGACGGACAAACAAATCATGATTTAGCAAATAGAAAAACCACAAAGATAAATGTATCGTTCCAAAAACTAGATTATCAGGCCGTATGAAGTCGTACTCACTCGGAATCTGTTCAATCTTGTGAAGCACCACAAAAGCGTCCGATAGGCCGACTTTGACTGGATGATTCTTACTACTGATGCCGCTGATGTCAATAGGAATCTATAGAGGGGGGGGGGGAGGGGGCTGCAGCTTAAGAAAAAAAAAAAAGAAAAAGTACGAGGGCATAAAATGAAAATGGCGGTCACCTCTTTGTAAGCGAAGACGATACGTCCGTCACTGTGCAGAGCAGCTTGGAAGGTGAACGTGCCCGAGTGGACGTTGTCCTGCAGGTGGAGGCGGGTCCACTGCACCACCAGGGCAGAGCCTGGCAGTGGCACCACACAGCATAATGAATGAACATGTGCGCCGTGGAACAGATTTTTATAGCTAACACAGAAGAGAGAGGCTATCCACTACAATTTTTCCCTCAAAATGTATGTCTGAATTATGAATAGAAATTCAACACGAGTAGGGGACATGAAAATTCACGGTAAATACATTTTCAAATGTATTTTAGATATATTTTTAGACTTTTTGTTAAATGATGTATTTTAAAATACTGTATGTATTCCATATGAGACATCAAATTTAAATTAAATATGAACACTAAGACTAACATTAACAAAGAGTAACATTTATATGTACATTTCCATATAAAACTGATTCATTCGTTTATAAAAACAATACAATACAAAATAATTTATCTCATATTTATGTTGTATTTAGTTTCAATTCAATCAATTCAAATGATATTAAAACAAAATTAAACTGTGTTCAGATTATGTGAAATATTTATTTAAATTTCAACAGTAAAATACTAAAAACATAACCAATAATGTTTTATAAGAAAACAGTTTTTACCATGAAAAAACAATAGTAAAATAAATGATTCAAAAAAATTCTGCAATAACATAACTCCACTGAAGTTGTTTACCGCGTAAGAATTTTGTGTAAATGTTATATTATTTTTATTCCTACATAAATGAAAAATACAAATATTTAATTTAAAAGTATTTCAAAATTTCACATGGAACCGATTTATTTAAAATAAAAGAATATAATACACATGTATGTAAATATGTTAAAATTTTCCATTTGAAATAGATTCAGTAAACTATAGTAACACATGTTAAATAAATTTAATATTTTAAAAAATAATTTCCGATATAAAAATATATTATTACATCAAAATGAAAAGAATATTGATTTTTTAATTAATTTTCCAAATAAAACAGATTCATTTGAAACAATCTATTTGAATAATAAAAATATTTTGTCACCATTATCAAAGTAAAAGACGGAGGAGTTGCTGGAGAGGCTGGGGTCAAAGTTGGCCATGAGCGGTGTGATGTACTGAGTTGCGGTGAGCAAGCGGTGGATGACATCTCCCGTGTAAATAAAGCCTGCATGGGGAAATAATATACTTCTTTGTACTGTTTACAGACGCTGTACCAAATGAAGCAGCCAGTGAGTGTGAATGTACTTGCCTCCGGTTGCCACGGTGACTTCCTTCAACATGTGACCGTAGAATGGGAACTCAAAGGAAAGATTGACTCTCTGGAACAGATCAAAGTGTCCTCATGTATTAACATGACGATGACGTGGATGGTGATGATGATGATGATGATGATGTCATACCTCAGCTTGGCGGTGCGTGTTGGACAAGAAGCCGCGAGTCTTCCACTCGTTCTTGTTTGCCTGCTCCGTGTTGACCCACGTGTCTGCGGCACCCGCCACATCTCCAGGGCCGACGATTTTTGATGTGTAGTAGACGTGATCCATATTCTGGCACAAATGTATCAAATTAATCATTAACTCATTCACTGCCATAAATTATTTTTAAAAAAAGATTATTAAAAATTAGGGGTGACAGGCAATTACATTTTTTAATCGTAATTAATCGCATGACTTCACTAGTTAACTCACGATTAATCACAAATTGTAAGTCTGTTCTAAATGTAAAATAAAAAATTCTAGGTTTTCATACTCTTGTTAACAAAAGTGGAAAATAATGTTGAACTAATAGAAATAGTTCAAATGAATTTTAGACGTCTATAGCTGTCAATGGCAGTGAATGAATAATACTTTTTTTTTAAAGATTAAAAATTTGGGGCGTCAGGCGATTACATTTTTTTATCGTAATTAATCGCATGACTTCACTAGTTAACTCACGATTAATCACAAATTTTATATCTGTTCTAAAAAAATCTAGGTTTTCATACTCTTGTTAACAAAAGTGGGGGGAAAGCTAAACTAATAGAAATAGTTCAAATTAATTTTTGAGGTTTATAGCCGTCAATGGCAGTGAATGAGTTAATAATAAGGACGGAGGGGGCGGATACCCGGCTTTATTTCCATGTACTCGCGACGTTGGCCGTCTTACTCCTACTCTTTTCTGCCCTCTGGTCATGTACGGTAAGTGCTAGTAGTTAGCCATCATGCTATTGGCTACATGCTATTTGGTTGTGCATCTGCTTGATCCAATTCATTTGTGTACTGTATGTAATTTTATATGAAATGACTCAACTCCACATTCTGTTCTACAATTATCATAGCACTTTTGTGCACTAGCCAAAGTTGGCGTGGGGATCTCACCACAATCTGGGTGGAGTTGTCGTGTCCCTCCTCCAACAGGTCGGCGTCCGAGTCATCCGGGTGGTGCCGGTCCCGGTAGAGGCCCCTGGGATCCGCGGCCCTCGTGGGCCTCTTCACCCTATTCATCTTCTCGTGGGGTCCGAGTGGGCTTTCCACATCAGTAAATTGTGTCTGGGCAAAAACTGAGAGCGCAAACATAAGTCATTACAGTACTGTGTGAGTTTTACTAAGATAAACATTTTGGAACTACAATGTGTCATTAAAATCCTCAATATGAAAACCAAGAACATACTTGTTTGTACCTTTGGTTCACTGAAGTCTCTATAATTAACCTGAGGTGTAAATGTTGTGAACACCTGCAGCCCTGGTGAGGGTAAGCAGTAGCACTATAGACAATAAATGGATGAAGAAAAAGAATAACCAAACAAAACACAAATCTACCCTTAGTAGCAGTTTTATACAGGTTCATTAAACACCCAAATGTAGCAAGAAGTACCCGGCCTCGCCTTGAAAAGCATTGTAATGAAGGTCCAACAATCACACATGTACAGTGACTCCTTCTCCATGTATTGCCGTAACGTTTGTGTTCCATCCATTGCTTCACCGCAAGATAGATGCTATTTAGCTTTAGCATTAAGCTAGTGGACTGAAAAGGCTAAACCATATGGTTGTTAATACACAATTTACAATAATTATCTTTGTTCAATGTTTAGTTTGACAGTAAATGTCAACTGGAAATGGTAATAAATAGCTTGACGTGCTCACAAGCAAGAAAAAAAACCCTCTTAAGTCACGTCACTCGTATCTCAAGGTGCCACGGCGAACACGTGGCCCGTGAAGGCACAGTTCACGCAGAGGCCAACATGATTCGCTCATGGCCGGAACGCAACTGCCGGTGACTCACTTTGCTCTTCACAGCCCAGGGTGAAGGAAAGCCTCCGCACATTCTTCACACCAGCAAAGCGAGGCACCCATGGGTGCTGCTGCTGCTGCTGTCGTTGCCGGCTTTGTCACATGCTAAATCAATGAGCTACTGTTTGTATGGCCATACTTGCACTGTGATATAAATCCTTGGAGGAAACAGGATGCACTATGTTGTATTTGTATAGCCCTTTCCAAATAGAACATAACACTGGATTTGATTTTGTCAGTCAAATTAACATTGAAGAGTGATACATATGGTTTCTGTCCAACAAAAACTATTTGAATTGAGATAAACAAATAATGTCCATGCTTTTGATAATGTGATTGTTATATTATTAAAATGTCAAAACTTTGTTGGGTAGTGCAAACACAACCTGCATGATTGACTTATGACGGCCCCTATTTGGGAAACTTAAAAAAAAGAATCGTTTTTTAAGAAAAAGACTTGCATTCAACGTCAATTCACGTACATTTGTATTTTTTTGTTTATATTTATGTATAAAGTAAAGCGATAACATTAAACCTGTACATTTTATACAACTATAAATACAAAATTGTTGATATTTTTCGTTATTTTTTTCACAAGTGAAAACAAAAACAGTTAGCCAGATAAAATTAAGAGTTATGTATTGTGCATTTTCCGTAGTAATTATCCCGATTTTTTTTACACTATTTTTTTTTTTAAATAATGAATTTACATTATTGTTATGATTATTAAATGCAAATGACACCAATCATGTTTAAAAAATAATAATAATTTTTGGGGGAGTTGTGCACTTGAGTGACTTACCAAAAGCAGGTCTTGGCGTCGCGTAATTTACAAGCTGGGAAACAATCAGCAGTCCCATAATAACACGAAGCGTCTGCATTATTTTCTCCGAGATAAAGACTATTCAATATTGTTATCAATGTCAAGTTAAAATCCAGTAACAAGGACAATTTCTCGGCGAGTTGTTTAAAAATGTCAAGACTTCCAAACCTGCGGCAAACAAGCTGGCCGCCACTTTTATCAACCCCAGTGACGACCAAGGCAACTGAGGTCCACGCTGACTTCATGGACCGTTGGAATTAGTAAAACTCACTCGGCCAAAAGTAGATATTTATCTTATTTTGTCACAAATCGGTGCATTCACCCCGTTATTTTTCGGAGAACGTTTAAATACCGGATCAAATAACACCAAATTAAAGCAGGAAAACCGATTTTTCCGTACGCTTCAAAAGAAATCAAAATTCCCACATGTTCATGGGGTAACAACACTCGAGCGTCAACTGTAGTTTGCGTTTTAGCCACTAGATGGGCTTAGAGGAGTTTTTCCATTTCTTTCAAGGTGATGGCTTGCATGTGATATGCGCCGAAATTATGCCTTTAAAATAATTTTATATTCCAGACAAAAAAAGTAAACTTGTATGAAGTTATATATTTTCATAAAAATTGGTGTAACGTCAGTGTAAACATTTTGAAGACAAAAAAAAGGTTGGATTATTTTATATTTGGGAAAGGACGTTTTGTTCTCTCTTCGCTCTCCCTCATATATATGACAAAGAAGTTATTTAGGAATATGTACATTTTAAAAAGTTATGCTAGGGAATAAAGTATGCTTTCAATTGTTATATTTTACTAGGAAGAAGTCAGAAGCTGTCTATTTTCAAATAGATTTAGAAAACAAACCTTCAAATTTCAGGAGGCATATTTGAGGGGGAAAAAAGAACTGTTTTATATTTACAAGAGAAAATATACTCTTCTTTTGAAGAAAAGTGCACTGGACAAAAAAAGCTGCATGATTTAAGAGAAAAAGTTGTATTGGGGGAACACGGTATTAAGTAATTAATATTTGTTTTAAAAAACATTTTATGTATTTTCAGAAAAATGATGCATATTTTGAACAAAAAAACCCTCATGTTTCATTAGGGGGGGGCACTGTATTAAAAAAAGTTTTGAGAAAGTTATTTCAGAATTTAATTTTATTTGTTTTCTTTTTAAGAAAAGTTGTACGTCTGGATAAACATGTCCCATTTTAAAATAAACTGATTAGAATTTTAGAAGTTAGGTCAGTTTTGAAAAAGTTGCACTTTTTTTTCAGGAAAAAGGTATAATTGAGAGAGTACAAAAAATTATATGGTTTTTGTTCATATCTTAAGAGAAAATTAGTTGTACAGTATATATTGAAAGAAGTAATGTTATGTATGTATGTATGTATGTAGTCGAGGCCATGTCCTGAAGAAAAATAAACATACATTTCAAGAAAAAGAAGCTGTGCATTTTCTGAGGAAATATATCGCATATACAGTCAAGGATGACACTTTTTGGAAGTCAACTTTACCATTAACCACGGTATGAGGACGGTACAGCCCGTATCTCACTAAGCGGCGCAGATTTGGGAGGGTCCACGCACGTAGCGATTGTGACAAGAAAATGGGTGTGAGGGTTTAGAGAGTGTTGCAAAAGGCTTTGCAACGTTGTCAGTGAAGGAAGCCGGCAGACAAAGCAACACCTCGCTCCGTGCGCCGACCCTCCCAAGCCTGCGCCGCTCAGTGAGATGTATGTGCCACTTTCAAAAAAGTGTATTGAGTGACTGACACAAAAGAAAACATGGAATGTTACAAGCACCGTTTTTGGCAGTACACTGCCAAAGCTTATTTATTCATTTACGTTGAATTTGTGAAGTGATTTATCAAGAAAACCTTTGGAAATATTCTCTATGGGAAATATTCTCTATGGGCTTTTGTAATTCAACTCTTATGAGCTGTTTTTGTCACGATATACTGATCCAGACAAATGTACCTTTAGTTGAACTAGGCATTTAAAATGAACAGGAAACTGAAGAAACAATGGTGGTGTGTGTGTGCGTGTATCGGTTAGGTCCCCTTTAGGTTTCCTGAGCACCAACTCCCATGAAAATCTCCCCTAATGACAACAACGGAGGCATCCATGTGGTGAACTCATTTTTAATGCAAGAACACAAAAGTGGGACTACTTCTACTGGTTGCCTGCAGAGGAACTAAAAGCGCAACATAACAAGGACACTTGAGTTCCCGGTACGACACAAGCGGAGCTTCAGTCAGAGGTCGACATCGTCTCTATGCGCCTTAAGTTTTTTTTGTGTGTTAAGTTTTTTGTATTTTTTTTTTTTGCATGTGTGCCAAAGCTGTCAAACACATTTGGCGTTAATCTACCGCTAAGTGATGGCACTGCGGAATGACAAGAGCTGCTCTCGATACAGCACAATGCTTGGATGGGCACCTGAGTGTCAAGTCAAATTTAAATATAAACTACACGATCCATCTAACAAAGAGAATAATCATTGGACGGTACGCGTCAGATTAAAAAGAGGTGGGAGAAAGAAGAATGATGATTGTAAATGCCCCTGACAGCATCTTCATTTGTGACTGATGAGGTCAAAGTGAGGGATAGGATTGGGGGGGGGGGGTCAGATAAAATCAAGACAAACGCACTCAAACGTGAATGAGTTCCACTTCAAAACACAGAGTGGCGTTGGCCGGGATGACGGGAGGGAAGCCCCTGTTGCCGTACGCATAGTCCGGTGTGCAGATCAGGCGCGCCACCTGCCCCACGCTCATCTGAAAACAAAATGGAGGATATGTTTAATACAAAATAACATCACTGGGGTAATTTCCCTTGCTGTGGATAAATTCAGGATGAAGGGGTAAAGGATCGATGTTAGTGCCCAAACAAATTGCCTCAAATTCATCCATCCATTTCCTGAAGCGCTTATTCCTTCACAAGAGTCGCGGGGGTGCTGGAGCCTATCCCAACTGGCTTCAGACAGTAGGCGGGATACACCCTGAACTGGTTGCCAGCCAATCGCAGGGCACACAGAGACAAAAAAACAAAAAAAACATCCATACTCACAATCACACCCAGGGAAAATTCAGAGTGCCCAATCAACCTGCCCTGCACGTCTTTGGGATGTGGGAGGACAACGGAGTGCCCGGAAAAAACCCACGCAGGCATGGGGAGAACATGCAAACTCCACCCAGGAAGGTCGAAGCCCGGATTTGATCTCGCGTCCTCAGCACTGGGAGGCAAACAAGCTAACCAGTCAGTCACCATGCCACCGCTTAAAATTCAAACACTTGAAAATAGCACTCTTTAATGTTGTACTTTCTAAAAAAAAAAAAACATCACAACAATTCCATAGAACGTGAAGAATTAAGGCATTTTTTCACCATGATTTAATGCTGCAATCCAATTCATTGTGCTGCACCTTCTGGTGTCCCAATCTTAGCCACTGCCTACAACGAGGCAGTACTGTTTCATGCAGACACAAACGCAAAATAGTGCTTTTACTACCATTGCTGTTAACTCAGTAAGATGTTATTAGTCATTTCTTGTAGAGGATAAAGAATATATGCATGGGTGTATTGTTATAGTATATTTCTGTTATTCAACTGTTTGTGTTCAAATATCTGTTGCTTTTAAAAGCCAAAACGATTTATGTGAACCGTTAGCATGTCAACGGCAATTTGTGTCGTGCTAAACAGACTTTCTTAAGGAACAGCTATGGTGTTGCTTCAAATACAAAATACAGAAAGTGGTAATTCTCGTTTATGTGTGTAGTACGGAAGAGGATTAGGGCCAGTGAAGAGAGAGAAAAAGTTTGGCAGGATTCTGACTTTATTCTCAAAATTCTCACTTTAAAGTCAGAATTTTGACTTTATTAGTGCTACTATTATACTCACAAGTGAGAATTCTGAGAATAAAGTTCTGACTTTATTCTCAGAATTCTGACTTTATTCTCAGAATTCTGACTTTATTCTCAGAATTCTGACTTTATTCTCAGAATTATGAGTATAATAGTAGCACAAATAAGGTCAAAATTCTGACTTAAAAGTGAGAATTCTGAGAATAAAGTCAGAATCCTGCCAAACTTTTTCTCTCTATTCACTGTGAAACACTGCATTAAAAAATATTTTGTGTTTCTGCCATAATCATCAAAATTTAAACAAATAAAGGTTTGATATATTTCACTTTGTGTGTGGTGAAGTAATATACATACAAGTTTCACTTTTTCAAACAAATTATTGATATACATGTATTTTCCCTTGATATTAAAATTTTTGGATTATGAAATTTAGCTTGTTAAGAGTTCGTGCATGTTCTCCCTATGCCTCGGTGGGTTTTTGACAGCTTCCTCACACACTTCAAAGTCGTGTGTTTCAGGTTCATTGACTGCTAACAAGCAGTCAACATCTTACAGTTTTTCACAAAATACAAGTGACATTTCTACTATTTCGATAAAGTACAATTTCGACTTGTAGGTGCTTCCATTGAGTGTTTCGCTTCTGAGGTTTTCTCGTAATGTCCCGTCTCGCAAGATCTTGTAATTCTGTAAGAGGTGCTCATGTATGTTTATGGAAGATGGACGCTCAGAGTTGTTACAATTACTTAAAAAATAAAAAATAAATCTCTCTCCGCTCATCAGGCAAAGACTTGTTATCCCCTCAGGTTTACAACGCAAAAGCGAGTGGCCCCATACTTCCTACTTCCTTTACTCTGCGACCGGGCGGGGTCACATAACTACAGGGAATACGAAAAAGGCGTTTTAATTACACTTTTGCGAAATCTATTTTGACACGTCAAAAAACAAACAAAAAAAAAAAAAAACACCGCACGTGTGTCAAAACGTTTTTGCGACATTTGAGTGTTTTTCAAAAATCCTGTGTTTCCATTAAGTTTGCTTTTGCGCAAAACTGAGGGTAACACCCAACAGCCCTCTCAAAACCTGCATATTAGCATAAATCCAGGTAAGCAAAGCCATGCAAAAATATTTTTGATTACGACCCCCGGGTTATCCCTTTTCTAGTCCAAATATTTAATATGTGTTTTAAGCTACCGTATGGTTTAACCATGCCTTCGCCCAATAATATTTTTACTATTCCGATAAGAGTACGATTTGACTTGCAGGTGCTTCCATTGTGTGTTTCGCTTTTGAGGCATTCTCGCAATGTTATGTATGTGTTAAATACAGAAAAAATACCTGTAACTCAGACTGCGCCTTTTAATACGGTGCGCCTCATGGTCGTTAAAATACGGTATTTGCATCATGACGTTGATACGTATCGCCTTGAAGACCATGTATGGGCTATATGCTACGGAGGAGGCGGGACTTCAGACTTCTGTGTGTCACACACCTGCGCTGTTTCCGGTTGCTGTTTGCGACGTGTGGGCCGCGTCCCGGTGCTTGCGCTTCCACTCCTTGTGCCCCTCGGCTGCGCGTTCCCGTCGATAGGCGCGAGTGCGTCCGTCTCAGTTCTCCGAAGCATTTCAGAGAGCTGAGACACCCTGCACGGTCCTACCGATGGTTGGGGGGCGCAAGGGTGGGGATGCGAGTGAGTGTTGGGAGGTGACTTGTTGTGTGTCGCAGCAGTGGCCGGAAAAGGCGTGGGTGTGTGGCTTGCGGAGTCCATGTATTGGGATACATATGTATCACAATACGTATCATATCGTGACCCTTGTGTCATGATGCGCATTTTATCGGGAGGTTGCTGGCAATACCTAACCTTAGAATACTGACAGCATATAAACGTAGTCATTGAAGACGTCGTCCAGAGGCGTAATTATGAGTGGGAATGGTTGTTTATATGGGCCAGCCTGCCAGGCTATACACGATCAAAATTTTAGAGCCGATAGAGTTAAAAACAACAAACTGACAACTGTTCACCGATCCGAAGTCGATCATATCTATTTAAACAACTTGTTTATGTACTGCAGAGTCGACCCCCGCTATTCACAAGGGGTTTGGAGTGGCCTGGTCCACAGCCAGCCAAAATGTGTGTATAATTGACACCCATTGAAATGCATTAGAAAGCATAACAGTTGCATCTTAAAAATTCTCCCAAAATGATGGTTAACATTCTATATAGAGACTGCAGACCAGATCAATAATTTCATTTATCAAACGGAAAATAATGACATTACACCCGATCACCCATTTTGCATAAAGTACAAAATATATCTTTATATGTGCCTGTGATAGGTTGGTGCAAAAGTCCATTATGTAGGCCACCCTTTTCCCCAAGCACAACTGGAATAGGCTTCAGTTCACCTGCGACCATAATGAGAATAAGCACTATGGAAAATATAATTGATAACGGCGATGTATATATTCTTACAAACACACACACACACCCCCACACTACTGACCGCATGGGAGTAACTTTAATAATAAAAAAAAAATAATAATAATAAACACTTAAAAATGCACTAACACTGTCTAGTTTTGCTTACCTGAGCTACACCTTCATCCCAGCCACGAATGACCTCGCCCTGGCCGATATTAAACTTGAAGGGTTTTCCTCGGTCCCTGGAGGAGTCGAACTTGTGGCCGTTTTGCAGTGTGCCTACAACACAATGACCACAAAATGACAATGACGCCAAGGCTTACCTTTGATCAGACAGGTTATTGCAGTAGACATCGAATGTCTCACCAGATTTTATCATAGATATTCTATCTCAAATACATTTGGCCACATAAATAAAATAATCATTTGATGGTCCAGTTCAACAATTTTTCTTTTTAATTCAACATAATACATAAGGGTCACTTAGCTCTCTTATACTACTGTCCCATCTTACAAGTAAATATGCGCTCTAGCTGTGCATTAGGGGACAAGGAGTGATTCACGATGACGAGATCATCTTTTGAACTTCAAATATATTTCAAAGTTCATTTTATTGTAAGTCCATCCCAAAACTGAGTGGAAATTTGGGGTGTACTGCTTCATTTGTGACCCGTTGATGATGTGCCGTCACTGGCGTGTCGTCATTTCATAGACGTTTCATAAAAATCACAACATCCAGGACCAGGAGTGCCAAAAACATGAATTACATTTCATCATTTCATACAGCTTCATTCATGATTCATTATTTCATTCCACTTCAGCCCAACTCGCTCTGCTTGTGTGCAGGGAGGCACTCCCACGTTAGAGCGTTTAATTCCCTTGCGATTGTTTTGCGACATACTTTGCTCTAATTCACGAATACATTAAATTAAAAGGAGAAATAGACTTGTGAAAGACAAGAGCCCGCAACTGGATTGTCTGGATTACAAACACTCACTAGCATGACGACATTCACACTGCTGCGTATAAAGTAAACCTGCTGTCGACATACGCGTACATAAGTGTGTCTTCTGTTGGACTACACAATCGCATTATGATGTATTTTGAATTTGATTGGGTGCTATGTCAATCATTTGTGAAGTTACGTTACAGGCCATTACGGATGTTATTTTTGAAAAAATCTAAACATTTGACATTTTAGTCCAAAAGGCCTATTTTTTGGTATATACGCAAAGCTAATCTCCGCGACATATGCCTGGAATTGTGGAAAACATATCACATTTGTCAAAATATAGATGTTTTCCCTAACAATATTTTACTTAAGAGTAAAATAAAGCGTAGGCTACATCTGTAGAATGCCTTGTCTACCCCCAACCCCCATGTTTTAAATAAGTTTTTTAAAATATATTTATAGTATATTTTGATGTTGACAGTAAAGTAATCATTATGACAACCGGTTGAGAAATTAACAAATGTGTTTTCAAAGTACATGCATTATAATCAAAATTATTTTGATCAAGACAGCACTCATGATTAATAATAACAATGATTTACACAAACAATACAACATTTTTAGAGTAAATCAACCGACTCCAAATCTTTCTCCATAAAATATGAGAATTGCAAACTGAGCACACAACATAACATAAAACCGTGCATTCCAACAAGATAAAAGGAAAACAAAACAAAAAATACAGGGACAATAAATTCTTCAAATTATCAAATACCAACAAGACTTTCGATTTCGGTCTACATTTAAATCACAGTTGATTTGAGGACGTTGCACATGCATGGACTATGTTAAGTCCATCTGTACGCCGGGCTTCGTTCAGAGGCAACGTGTTTCCGAGTTGTGTTGTTGATGTTGTATACATTGTTTATATTCAAATTTTCGACACATTTGTATACTGTTTTGTTCAAATTAACTAAATCGTTTATAAAGTTATTTATTTGTTTTCAAAAACTATTCACTTAAAAAGTGTTTCGTGCGTCTCTCCAAGTCATATGTTTCCGGTAGAGGGCACGTGTTTCCGGTAAAACTCCATTCACCCAGCATCTGCAGCTTGACCCTGTCAAGGCACGATCTGTGACCCCCTGCACGATATGTGACGCGCATGCGCGGAAGATCGGCCATCTTGGATCGCTAACTACGGCAACAACACTAGAATAAAATAGCTTCATATGCCTGCGCAATATTGCACGTTAGCAAAATGTTAATGAGGAAAAATCTTAGATTCTTGATGAATTTTAAAGTAACTAACTTTTGATCCTATACGTTTTAAAGATGAACATTTTACTTTAGACACTATTATATTTCCAGTGAGTCTGCATTGTTATACTTTACAGTAGGTCTGCGGTGTTTGTGTTTTAAATGACCCCCACCCCTCACTCAGTCTCAACCCCTATACTATTGTAACCCCTAAGATTTTGTTGTCGTTTCCGAAGGGTGGGTAAAAGGCGAGCGACAATTAGCTTCGAGTTGATGTTTTCTGGGGTCTTCCTGCTAAATTAACCAAACAGGGCAGGAGAGGATTCAAGCACGTCTCTCTTACTTAACTATTTTCTCAAACGAGGCTTGCTCGGTTACACCGCTCTCTCCTCTCTCTGCACTCATAACATGCGCAGTACGCAAAACACTTCAGCATGTAAAAACTAAAATAAATACAAAACCAAAAGTAATAATTCACGTGTTACACTATCATAATGGCCACACATTGTTTAAACACAATAAAAATTAACCGTACCCACTCTCAGTATGTGTCAAATATTTTCTATTCGTACAAGATATGCTTGGGTACAGAACTGCTTAGATTAAATAAAAAAAACAAAAGAAACGTGCACCTGTCTTGTACCTTTAGCAATGTCTGTTTGATTTTGCGTGTGTGAATGTGTTTTGACCTATGTGGTTGCCGTAGTGTGCGATCCAAAATGGCCGATCTTCTGCGCATGCGCGTCAGAAATCGTGCTGGGGTCACAGATCGTGCCTTGACAGACCCTTATGCTCATATCTGTGATTTTCTCCATGTTGCCAAAATGGCGGGTAGTATGTACACATGCGCAGTAGTAGTACGGAGGATAGTGTTACTACGAGCTGCAGGAAGTTAGCTAGTCGTTCTATATTTAGACTGACGTAATAATAGACAAACGTATCACTTTAGAATATGACTTAGTGCAAATGCAGACGCTAAGACAAGATTTATTAATTGTAAACGCGCACTGCCTAAAAGTTAAAGACAAGAACACACCGCTCGTTCGCCATTTAAAACCAATCACTAAAAATATTGCAATAAAATACACAAACAATGGAGTAAAATAAATGTAAGACGTCAGATACTGCGACGTAATGTTGACCTAAAGTTGCTAGGCGTAAAAAAGTATTTTCTTTCACAGCAGCGGAGGTGGAGAAAACAATAGGAGCTCACCGACGTAATGCACGGCTACGTTCTGGCCTTTCTGTGGAAACGTCTTGCCTGAAAAGAGAAAACCGGGCGTTAATAAGGTTTTGTTTCCATATATATTCAGGGGGGAAAAATGAAAGGTGATTTTACCATCTCCTGCCTTTAAGGTCTCAACGGTAACACCCATTGTTTCCGAGAGTGACTAGGGCCTCTAACACGCTTTGCCGGGGCGGTGGCCGTGTGGGTTGAAGTTTCCGGTGGGCTTGCTTGATCTCGAATCAACAGCGCCTCAATGGGCGCATTACTGACATCTGTAGTCCGGAGTATGAATTACATCTACGTGCGTTTGTCCCAGATTCGTACCTTTGGGCTGTATAGTGAATCTAAAAAATATTCAATTAATTGTTAAACAGGTACTTGACTCATTGAGACATTTTCAACAGTAAGAAGATAAGATAAAAGATACACCTTTATGTATTCCAGTGGAGAAATTCACAGCGTTACCAGCAGCAATACACATCATCACATATATAAATAATATGTATCACAAAAAAATCCTTATGTACCCTATAGTTTAATAAAAACAGAGAACACAATTGTCTAGTTTTGATTAAAACAAAAAAAATGTCTGCAGTCTTCTTTCATGGATGGCTACAGGATGTTGCAAATATTTAATGTTGAGAGAATTAAATTCTGAGTATTTGTACTATTTATTTTATTTAAACAATTCAATCATAAACAACAATTTTGTCAGGGTTTGACGTGGATGTGGACCCAGGTGCAGGGAAGGAAGGCAACAGGGAGGCAGAGGTGCTAAAAAAAAAAATGGCATCATCATCACATTTGTTACATTTGAAATTAAAACATAACATCACACCACATCAATGGTCTTCCCAGAGTACAGTTGATTGTAAAGTCTAACAGCAGCGGGTAGGAAGGACCTTTGGTACTTTTCCGTGTTACAGCGTGGGTGAAGAAGCCTAGCACTAATGGTGCTCTCCATGGCTCAAACAGGGGGTGGGATGCGTTACACGGATAGATGACTTATTTTTGTCTATAGTTAATGTGATACCGTCATTATTTTTCATGAACAATTGATATCTTTTAAAACTGTTTTTTCACTTGCTGTCAACATAAGATATAACATATCGACATAACCTAACCAAACCTAGAAAACAGATGAGCCATGATTGGTCGTTATTATTTCCTCAGCACAGGTGATATCATCTTCAGTTGACAGCAAGTGGATTATTATTTTTATTTTTTTAAAGGTATTCATTGCACATGAAAAATAATGAAGTTATCAAATTAATTCTGGACAATACTTACTCACTTTTCTGGGCCGCCTATGGTCTAAACATCACACATCTGAATGTTATTTCTGGATACATGTTTTGGAGTTAGCATTTCTACCTGTAAGCATTAAATAAAATAGTTGTTAAATGATTACACCCAACACGCAAACATCGTCCATTGTTTTATTCCACTACTTGGGAGTAAGGCTGCAACTAACAATTGTTATTTTTTATTATTAATCAATGAATCAAAAAAAAAAATTCCATCAATGTATTCAAAAACAGGACAACAGTTCAAATTGACAATACAGAAAAAAAAACAAATTAATTAATTAAGAATCATGAACTGGTTTGGTCTGCAACATGTCAGGAAATGGGCAAAATTGCTGACGATTGTTTCACAAACTAAAAGCAGATGTTTGCAATTATTTAGTTTTGATTAAAACAAAAGATTGTCTGCAGTCTTCTTTCATGGATGACGACAGGATGTTGCAAATATTTAATGTTGAGAGAATTAAATTCTGAGGATTTGTACAATTTATTTTATTTAAACAATTCAATCATAAAACACCATTTTGTCAGGGTTTGACGTGGATGTGGACCCAGATGCAGGGAAGGAAGGCAACAGGGAGGCAGAGGAAAGAAGTGTAATTTTAAACAAACAAAACAAAAGGGCAAACAAGGTACTTGCTAACTTAACCCATAAGAACCCAGACCCATTTTTCCTTAAAAGAAAATCATGTGGGATATACCACAGACCAAGTGGATCACATAAAACAGTTTTTTTTTTCAGATAACACTTTTTTATACCAAAGATCTGTGTTGTTACACACGCACGCACGCACAATGTTAGAACTCAGAGATCATTCTATTGGATCCAATTTATTTTCAATGACCGTATAGTAGTTTAGCCTACCCACAATGCACCACGCCGCTACCCACAATGCACCGTGCCGTCGAGATGCACACTTTGCTTATTAGTGTGTGTGTGTATTCAGGCCCCGTCCACACGAAAGCCAGTTTCAATTCAATTTCTAATTTTGAAAAAAGCTAATAAGTTCTGTACTACTATTATGCAATACGCCTCTTGACAAATTTAAAATAAGTACACCTTGATGACTAACAGGTAGATAATATGTGGAACATACAACCAAAACAGGTGTATCGTTTATCATAAAACGTATTCCTTCTCCTCATTCTTTTACATGTTTGAAATGCGATGTTGATGCTAGGTACTCGAAGAATTAGTGTCGGTTGTTCTAGGAGAGTCATCGTACAACTTGTTAAAGAAAGATATGTTGGACACACTTCCGTGCTCTGTGCCCTGTAAGGAAACACATGTTTATATTTTATTATTATTGTGGTTCATGGAATTATAACAATTGTATAATCAAACGACTTACATCTATTCTGCAGTCAAAGAGGTCAAACACGAAGTTCTGACTGAGCACGTTGTCGCTCGCCGCAGATGACCTGCTTAAAAAAAAAAAAACATTATCAAAGGGGATGTGTCCCCACTAGTCTGTACATGGCATTCTGATTAATATTGCGCTTATGGAATATGAATAAAGCAGAAAAATCCACACGATTGTATCCATTTCATGACGTGGCTTCAGAAAACACAGTTAGCCGTGATTGGTCGTTACCCGAGCAACTGTGATGTCATTTTCAGTCGACAGCAAGCAGCAAAATGGCCTAAGATGGTTAAAACCGTGGATTTTGCTGCTTAATTCATATTCCAAAAACACAATATGAACCAAAATGCAGTGTTTACACTAGTTGGGTGCACATACAATATATTGTTAAGAACATTTTGGGGTTGACTTTCACTTTGAGATGGCGAGTATGTATATTTGTATGCATAAACATTTGCATCTACACAAGACTAAGCCATACTTTGCGCAGATCTTCCAGTTCAGTCGAATGAGGAAGATGAAGATGACGAGTCCAGCAAGGAGAGTCAGACCCACGGCCAGGCCCACAGTCAGCATATCTGCACAAAGTGCGATATTCAAAATAAGCAGTTTGGCATCACAAATTGCGGGATCAAAATTGGATCTTGTGCGCCGTTACAACACAATTCGATACGAAGAATGTAGACTTGCTGAAAAAAACGTGGGCCCAAAAGGAGACAATGTAGAAAGCAGTCCCCCAAAAATCCGAGGCACACTGTCATCTTGTTAAAAGTTCTTTATTAAGCATGGACTGCTGACACGTTTTAACGCTTAACGTGTCTTCATCAGGGTAAAGTTAAAAAGCGGACTTTCCCCAAAAGCTTCACTTGGGCTGGACGCACGCATGTTAAGGTCGCTGCAACACGCTTACGTTACCTACGCACGGGACGCAGGTGGTCGACCATGGAGGCAAGCTCAGTGCTACTTAGGCCACAACCAGTTAGCTAGCAACAAGCTTCACTGGATACTCGTGTGGCTAAACACGTTGCGGACTTGCTCCTGAGTTGATAATAGTGGCAAATTGACAAGTATTGTTCTCACAAAGGGAATACAAGGAAAAGACAGAGAAGCTATGCTACTTGCTAAACTATCCTAAAAGTGACACAGCTAGCGTTTTTGTTTTTTTTATAACAACAAAATGAATTGCTTGGGTAATCGATTACATAGAATCTCGTAATGTATTGTGGCCAACGGTAGAATCTAGGTAGGTTATTGCACACTTTGGTGTTGTTGAATAGTTGTAAATACTATAGACGTCGCAGCAAAAATCTTAAATGCTGGATTAGTTAGCATGTATGCTATTTGGTATAAAAGCTCGCTGCAGAGACCATAGATATATTAGCTATAGAGCAAGCCGGGTGTTTGGCTCCAATAATTTATTTATAACTCATTGAGTTCTTTTGCGATTTTGGCGTGGATTTGTTTGTTACAAACATCAGACCTGCAGCTGTGACACAAGCCACATGTGTCATTTTATAATTGGGGCTTGAACATAGAGACCACTACATGACTCCATGTTGAACATGGCGCCACTCAGAATGTAGACTCTATGTATAGAGGTCTATGCCGATGGCTGCTTGCCTAGAATGCCCCTGTTTTGCTTCCTTTTTCAAAATGATTATCCAAATTACCAACAATTCGTGCACACCACTAATAAATATATACCTGGTTTATCAACAGCAGGCTCAACAATGGGCTTGGTGTGGCAGGGTCCATGGAATATGGTGATGTCATCGAGGGCTACATCCCCACCTGCGATTCCACCCCTCTGATACACAAACGCAAACTGGGGCACAAAACAACACAATTATTTTAGTAGAACACTGACTCAACTTTTTCTGTTATATGTGAATATTCATTCAATGGCCATTTCCTTAGGAGCATCCGTGCAAGATGAAGATAGGGTTAGCGCACACTGCGCGATAATTCCGAGCCCGACTTCTCGTGCAACCCCGTTTTGGGTTCTGAGGCTCCACAGTCCACATACAATATGTTGTCCTGTAGCACTTTTCTTAATCCATAAAACAGGTTAGAGTGTCTGTCAAGGAAAATGCAGGTTGCTGCAGAACGAAAGCGTGGGCGAGAATGAAGAGCAAATTGTGGATATATTCAAATGCAGGCCTCACTAACATTCACTTGAAAGTCAAGGGCGTGGTACATACGCACATGGTAAAATCCGCAAATATATTTTTAGCGCGTGTGAAAGCCTCTGTGCATTTTCAATGGCTGTCATTTCTGACGTCACCACATTGTGCAATTGTGATTCAAATTTGGAATATCCGCAAAATCAGTGAACTAGTGATCAGAAGCTCTTCAAAACAGTCACCCCACAACATTGTGTTGAAAACAAAACAAATGTTCCTTTTTTGACTTCTAGCACAACTAATGGTCTTCAACTCATGCTCAAATTTATATCGCAATAGTGGTGCCTTGAGACATGAGTTTAATGGGTTCCGTGACCATGCTTGCAAATACTGTGATCTTTTCCCAGTGAAACTAATGGAAATGGGATTAATCCAGCCTCCCCGCCACTTTGTGTTTTTATATAAGAAAAATAACGCTTTAATATTGTACACTATCTCCATTTTTGCCACGTTTTTGCTTCAATTAACTTCTGATTACCAGAATGGCCACATGGGAGCAATATGATACAGATGCACGTACAGACGTTGCTATACATGGAGACAGTGGTGAACACTCAATAGGCAACAGTTAAAATACTAATCATTTTTAGTAGCGGATAAGAAAAAATTACGGAGTATTGTTATTTTCAGGGTTGCACATGCAAATTTTGACATGATAGTTATCAAATGAGCATCAAAGGTTGTTGTTTGGTGCTCATTTCCCATCCCACTGACTTCATGAATGAATTTATAGACTTACAGCACATCAGGACAAGGTTTGTCGTTAATAAAACATTTTTTGGATATTTTTTCAGCTTTTATTTCATAATTGCACCAACTACTATATTTTTATATTATATAGATTATTATAATAATAATAATACCAGTACCAGGGCTACACAATGGCAGCATATTAAAACAATCAAATTTACTTTTTTATAAAAATAAAAATTTACGTTCGAAAAATTAATTGTCCACCTCTGACTTGCATTGTGCCTGTGATCAGGGTTAAATTTTCTGCCCACATGTGTTGCTCCACTGTTCGTGTTCAAATAACTAGGGTAACACCACCATAACACTGATGCTATTCATTAGCCTGCCGCTTACGGCGTTTTTAATTTTGTTACCATTAAGTTAACAGTAAAACCTATTTTGAAAAAATCAGAAGTCAGGTCAGTCGGTGTCAGTGTCAATTAAACCCCGTCAGTGTGTGTGACGTACCAGTGAAGTGTAAAAAAACAAACAAACTGGACAAATTATTACCCAGAATGCATCGTCGTGCTCAACAAACAAACTGGCCTTGAACCACTTGTCTCCCTTGTTTCCAATCTCAACCCACTTCAGAGCACCCACCTCGTTACCACTGTCGTGTGTTTTTCTGTAAAACAATTCAAATTAATCACGAATAAATACACAGTAATAATAAAAGATGATGCTTTTCTGAATGGAATGAATATCAATGATGGACTGGAATACCTGTCATTAACATAGACTCGAAGGGTCCCAACATCAGGACCAAACATGTGGTACCAAAAGGTAAGACAGTGCCCTCTGGTGGCCGGTTGGAGCACGTCACTAATTAGGAAGGAGGCGTGGCCCCAATGTCCCACCGAGCTGTCCACGTAGAGATAGTAGCCTGAAGGAAGAAAGTGATCTTATTAAGCCCTGCTGTGAAGAATGCACCTGAAAAGTTACCGTGTGACCAACCGTGTGGCATGTTTGTGGTGTGATCCACGCTGGGCCCCGTGTTGGGGTTCGGGGAGGCTCCCCTGCCGCGGAGCCAGTCGTCCTCGTCCACTCCTCCTCCGATGTTGCTCCAGCTGCACATGTTTAGCTCAAAGGCGCAGGTGTCGTGTGGAGGGCACTTGACGTCCAACAAGTGGACGTCATCAAAGGCCATGTCGCCCTCTTGGCTGGGACCGACCTTTACGCCCTCAACCACAAGCTGAAACGTACAGAAGGACATTCAATTCAATCATCAGAGTCCTGAATTGATACAACTGAGTCTTCAAACTAATAATATGAGTCTTCCAGTCAGTTTGCTAGCACAACAAGGAACCGATCTGAGTAGGACATGTTTCCAGTGTTACGTCATGTGTTTGAAGAGATACAACACAATCATCGGAGCCACGCCGATCTTAGATGAACAATTTAAAGTTCAACACGAATATTGTGAGAAAAAATATGCCTGTATGTTGGATGTGACTCACCCTGTACGGTTGAACCCGAGGCAGAAGCCCAGCCTGGGCGAACCTCCACAGGCTGCGTTGGTCTCCTGCCTGGGAGAAAATCAGATCTCGCACCCCGTCTTCGCTCTGCTGATAAACGTTCAGCGTGCCAACACCTCTGCCGTACATGTGGTACCACAGCTGGACACAAGCTCCTTTTCCTAAAAGAGGAAAAAACACTTGTTGGCTGTAATTCAAGCTCCTCGGTTTTGAGCCAAGACTGATCGACTCACCTGGGGGGTACACAGGTGACAACATAGCTGCAGTTTGACCGGGGATGTCCTGGCTGGAGGAGGGCAGGTAATAGTAGTGGCCCACGGGCGTGTTAGTGGTGTGGTCGCTGTCAGGGCCCGTGTTGTTGTTCGGGGTGGCGCCTGAGTGTCGGGTCCAGTCGGCGTCATTGTCGCTCTGCTGTTGCCAGTTGCAGCTTCCCTCCTCGAAATCACACACGTCTACAAAAGACATTTACATGTTCTTGTATACATACAGTATATGAACGTGAGATAAAGTGCATATATACTGCATGTTCATGTACAGTATGTACTTAAATGAGGACAAGCGGTATACAAAGTGGATGGATGGCTGCAAGTTCATACGTGAGAGATTATTTGCATTGAAGTTTGTGGATGACAGTTTCTGTCTTTACTGTAAGTGTATGCATGTACCAGGGGATATAATAGTTTGGGATTTTTCATGATAGTTTAGATTTCGTTTTGACTTTTGTTGTTTATTCAAGCAGTTGTTGTAGTTGAAAAATACTTTATTTAGTTTGTATTAGTTTTAGTCCTAGTTTTATTTTTAATTTATGGAGTTTTTGTAGAATGCAAGATATATATATATATAAAAAAAAAGAAGGTCACTAAGTACTGTGCCATGAAGTAAAATAAACTACCATTCTCAAACAACTGTTTGACCTTCATTCATCTGTAAGGATGTACAGCAATAATAAAATAAATACAGTATATTAAAAATGAACACTGAAAGCTATGTATGACATTAAATTATAAACACAAAGCAAAGGCCTTTTTCATCATAATTGTAGTTAGGTTTATAAACGTACTGCAAGATGTAGTTTGTTATCGTTTTTAAATGCTTTATGCTTTTATTACATGAACTCAACTTTTTTTTTTTTTTAACTATAATAACATTGATATGTACTGTCTCTGATGCATTGCAGTTGTAAACCACTCCAAAACTGCACCAATAGGTATGTTGTGTAGTTCCTTCAGTTAACACAATTTAATGAATGGCTTGATTGATGCATTCTGCACTTAAGAGAAGCAGTAATTGAAAAAAAACGTTCAAAATATTAAAGGAATTGGCAAAACCATCACCAGAGGTGGGGCATGCTCCAGGGACGAGCGAGATGTCATCGACGGCGATGTCACCTGCCTCGCCTCCCACACTCGCCTCCACAATCACCTGGTGGACCTGCTGCAGAGTCACGTGACTTTGTGCCGGCCGCCACTCATCCCCTTGGTTCCCTGATTTTTGCCACACCTACAGGAAAGAGAGAGGGCTGAGTCACTCCCTGCAATGAGGATGTGAGGAGAGATTTGTGCAACACCACAGTATGCACCGAAACTGCACAGAGCACAAATTGCAGCTGTTTTGTAACCCGGCTGTTTCACAACCGTGATAAAAGCATAACACAGAGAAAGTCTATGGGAGAGTTCTGTATATTTCTCAATCGACACCACAGTACAGGGAAGTCATACATCTCAAGAAGATGAAATTTGTTATCGCAATGTACAAACCCCGATTCCAATGAAGTTGGAACGTTGTGTAAACCGTAAATAAAAACACAATCTAATGATTTATAAATCAATTTCAACCAATATTCGTTTGAATACACTACAAAGAAAATATATTTACTGTTTAAAAAAAAACTATTTGTAAATATTCAGTCATTTTGAATTTGATGCCTGCAACACATTCCAAAAAACATGTGACAGGGGCATGTTTACCACTGTGTTCCTCTGCCCCTCTCCTCCAGCCTTAAAGGAGCGGCGGCTTGAGATTTAGGAGCAGCAGGACGCCGCTGCAAAATTAATGTAGAGGAAACGCCGAATGTGAAATGAGCTCGGTCCCAGAGAAGCTGGCAGCATTTTCTGGGTGTTGATGATATATGGCTTCTGTTTTGTATGGCAGAGTTTTAACTTGCATTTGTATATTCCTGGTCATGACACTCAAACTGACGCTTTCCTCAACTTTCCTAGTTTTTTTGTTGCCCTTGTCCCAGCTTCTTCGAAACATGTTGCACGCATCATATTCAAAATAAGAGAATATTAGCAAAAAACGAGAATGTTCATCAGTTTGAGCATATATCTTATCTTTCTAGTGTATTTAACTGATTATAGGTTTACAGGTTTTTACACAATGTGCAAATTTAATTGGTATTGGGTTTTGTACATTTGAGATGACAAATCTCAGCTTTAATTTATTGAGATGCTGACTTCCCAATAATGTGGTATGGCTTGAAAAAAATCCAGAAGTGTTTATGTATGTTTTACACAACACAACGTCCAACTGCATTGGAATTAGGCTGTAAAACATATCATCCATCCATTCATTTCCTATAGCATTTGTCCCCATTAGGGTCTCCAAAAAGCTGGAGCATATCACAGAGAAAATCCATGCAAGGAAGGGGAGACCATGCAAATTCTAACCCTGAACCTCAGAACTGTGAGGCAGCAATGTAGAAAATATCAAATCCCATACACACAAATTCCTGTTTTTTTTTACCAGTGTTTTCTCCATTGATTCGGCTGTCAGTAGGAACACTCGCAAAGAACCGACGGTGGCTCCAAACATGTGGTACCAGAACATGAGACAGTATCCCTGTTGAACTGCAGGTGGTAGCAGTGAAGACTTGAGCTGGGCAACATTACTCTTTGCACTTGGAAGGGAGCTCTCTATGTAGATGTACTTCCCTGTGGTACAACAATAACATTGAAGTGCATATGAAATCAACACAGTATAAATCTATGACATTTTATGCCAAATGCCTATCATAGATGATGTTTCTGCCATGATACCCACGGCTGCAAGGTTTTATAGCAGGGGTGGTGAAAGTATGCACACTTTATTCTTTAATCAGGCCCAAAGAACATTTACATTATGAAGAGTCCCATAGTATTTGTTGCATAGGATTTTGTTTTTTCCTCTAAAATGATTTAATCAAAATGCATTTAACAGTTTTCTATGTAAATAAAATAAATTACATATACTGTACATTTAATTTAGTTAAATAATTGGTTAATCAACTAAAATATAAAATTTAACATATACAAACGTTTTTGTTTGTTTTTTGTACTTCATATGCAAATCACTTGGCCCTTAAAAAAACAAAATAAAAAAAACAAAAAACAAATGTGGCCATTGAGCATCAACGTTTTCCCAACACTGTTTAATCGTGTCAAAAAACCTTTTGCTGTAGTGTGGTCTTCCGCAGGTCCAGTGTTGGGTGTCTCAGTTGGACCCGACCTAGTGAGCCAGTCCAGCTGGTCATCGGCCCCCTGTGTCCAAACGCAAAGGCCGTCTTCAAAAGTGCAACCGAAAGCGGAGAGGCCTGAGGAGGAGGTAACAAAAAAAAAGAAAAAAGAGTCAAGACTCCACTTGCGTGTTTTAGGATGAGGACTCACAGCTTCCAAATGTAATTTACCTGGGGGATGGAAGGATTGGTCGCAGTTGAGAAAGGAGATGTCATCCACAGCGACAATGCGAGCGTCACTGGCCGCATCTCTACAAGTGGCATTATTCCTTCCATTATTATTACTACTAAATATAACCTAAAAAAAAAAAAGATTTATACATGACTTGATTTTAGATTTGCATAATTAAATGCACCTTGAAATTCAAAGACAATATACATAAAATTTTCACATTTTGGAAGCCGGATCTTTGAGTATCTAAAAAAGCACTACATGAAACCAATCTATTCCTATTATGATATAATTGTTATAGAAGAGTAGTTTGTATTGGAGCATGTTTGATTGTGCCGGTGTAACTTATGTTGTGGCTGATGCCGTTTCAACGTGTGCTGTAAGTTACATAATTAAATATAAAATAAGTGCATGCAGTATTTATGATGTACAATATTTGGATGCAACATAAGGCGGGAGAACATGATGCCATGTTTATGGGTTGGGCACCTCAAAAGGTTGCTGGTGAGGCCCCAGGGGCAGAGATTCAGGCGTCCAGTGGCTGTCGGTGTTGCGGTTGCGTGACCACAGGATTTCTTCACTTCCACTGGCTTGCCACGTCAGCACTCTGAGCGAGCCAGCACACTCGGCGCTGATGTGGAAGTGAAACCTGCGTGGAGGAACGAAGGAAGGAAGAAGTTAGAGTGTTGGATTTGTGAAGGTAGCTGGTGGGGGGGTTGAGCAACTCGCCGGGGCGGACATGTCGAGCTGTGTGTCACTCAAACGTTCAACAACATGGATAACAGCGAACATACAGAATCTGGCAGTAGGGCGACGAGGGCGGGAGACGGGGGCTCCGGAGACGGGCCTCGCTCGGCGCCGACGCCAGACTTGAATTGACGCTCATGAAGAAGCCTGAGAAGCCACAGAAAAACACTGTCAGCCTCTGACTCAGAGCATGTGCGGTCACAAGTTGTCTCTAATTCCCCTTCAGACAGGGCCCCACCTGTGTGAGTGGTGTGATCGGTGGGCGGCCAAGCGCTGCTGCCAGCCTTCTGCCTACGCCACCTCCTCTGCCCTTGGCCGGGGTCCGTCCAGCCGCACTGGCCCCTCTCGAATGTGCATGGACCTGCGATGTGCAAAGGCCGAAAGTGAGCAAGCATGCCGGGAACACGATAAGGATGCGCACCTGAGTCACGTGCTTTTCGAGAATAACAGCAAACAAAAGACCACAACAACACAGCTGCTGTTTCCCGTTTGATGAGACGCAGCAGCCGACTGTGATTCACTTTGTTGAAGTCTGATTACACACATTGTACCGACAGTCAATCATTTGAGCATTTTTCCTCTCTTTTCATCAAGGCCAGCAAAGACCCGAATGCCAGATTTCTCAAATTATTATTATCCTGAGCTCTTGTGCTGTGGTGTGAGGTCTGTTAAGAGGAATTTACAAATGTTGCCTCTTGAAACTCTTGATGACAACATTCAAGGTGACTGTCACTATAGCATGATCATTTCTCATTACAAACATTCATACACTCTTCTCCAAAAGTACTGCAACAGTAAAGCCAATCTCTTTATTTTAGCGACTATGTTTGCACCAGGCTTAAACCTAATAGTGAGCGCATTTTACTGGCTAAAGGGAAGCTGAAAAAAGGAACATCTTGGATTTGTATTACCGATAGCTTTTGCTAACATTACCAGCGTTTCTGCACATTTCCCTCTATTTTCTAACAAAAACTTTTGATGGCAAGTGCCTTGGTGGAGGCCTGTCCCTCTAATGCGATAATTTTATATCACAAACATCTATAAACCACTCCTAATGTGGTTCAATGCCAACAGACTGTCAATAAATATTAGTAAAACCAGATTTATGATTTTCAGTAGTAGAAATATAGTTGAAGCAACACTGACAGTGCAGGGAATAGAAATAGAAAAGACTAATAAAATAAAGTTTCTAGGTATTATTATTGATAAACATTTTACATGGAAATCGCATATAGAATATCTTAGATCTTAAGTATCCCAAACCGTAGCAGTTTTACACAAGGTTAAAGAATCATTGAACAAGAATGCTTTGTTATTGTTATATATTTCATTGATTGTTCCATATCTCACCTATTGCATTGAAGTGTGGGGGTGTGCTGGCAAAACCTACACCGAACCCATCTGTCTTCTACAGAAATGTGCTATTCGTGTTGTTTTCGGTTGTGGGTACAGAGACCACACTAATCCATTATATACAACAAAAAACATAAAAATTCAACGAATTGATGGAGTTGAACCGCCTTAAAATAATGTATAAAGCCCATCATGAAATTTGACGAGTCAATATACAAAGCAAATTTTAAAAAAGGGAAAGTGAGTACAAATTAAGAGGAATAGACATTTTTTCCAAACCTAAATATAGAACAAGACAAAAGTTTGTGTAACAATCTCGATTGTAAAACAAAATCTTCTCAGTCTATCTGTATTTTTTAAAAACGTATATAAGCACAATTACTGGAAAAAAATATATAGCACAAAGGACACGCTGTTGAATGTTTTCATAGAATTGTTACATCGAAAGCGTCTTGACCGCTCACTGTAATTCATTTTGTGTTGATTTTTTGTTGTTGTTGTTGATCAGGGGCAAATATATAAGTTTTTACTTCTTTCTGTCCCCCTTTTATTTTAAAGAGTGAAATAAATTTGAATTAAATTGAAAACCCAATAGAGCATGCATATTATTAGCTAAACAGAGAAGTAACTTTCTAAGCATAACCGATCCAGTTTTAAATATGTGGAAGTCAAATATGAACTGTTGATCTTTTGTTTCATACTCAATTCAATTCAAAAATGTATTTCACTCTTTAAAATAAAATAAATGATACTCTTCTCATCTTTTTATGGTCAAACCCAAATGTTCTCAATCAACAGCACAAATAAATAGGCCACATAATTTCAACACTTTTTGAAGGGGAGTGCATGTGCTTGGATGAACAATCAAAGTAACTTCCTGAGTAAAAATCAACCTCTCATTCATGTTGTGAAACTGTATTACAGGATAAAGAAACAACAACAAAACAGCAAATGCATCATGCAACCTACCACAGCCATCCTCATCCTCCCCCTGGGGACAGTCAGGACAGTAGTCACACTTAAATGTGGAAAGAATGCACATTTTCCCTTCTGAACGCCAACAAAAAAACTCATCATCCTGCAATGTAAGCACAAATACATTTACACACACTGCATGCTTTGTCATGTCATAGCCTTTAGAAGTATCTACCTGACACGGGTTGGTGGGCGCAGAGGAGGTTAAAGGTGTGGTCGGGGAGGCCGAAGTGGGCGACGTTTCAGGCAGTGGGCTGTTGTCGGGATCGAAAGCACACTCCTTGGAGAAAGACACGTCATCTAGTGCAACGTGTCCTCTGACACCAGCGCCTCGCTCATACCTGAAAACAACCTTAGGAAGGAACATCCCATTTGTTTTTATTATTATTTTTAAATATTTAATCTTTCACTAAGTAGCCCTGAATGTAACTAGAGTTTTGCACACTAAGTTCTATTTCCAGTTTTACGGTCATCAAAACATTCCTCATTGCCATCAATGGTACACTTTGGTGGCAGTACAGAAAAAAAGAAGCAAAAACCACCCCCCCAAAAAATTGGAGTACTACAGTGTTGCCTTGCGAGTTTAATTTGCTTTGTGAAACTCAAAAGACGCTTACAGTACTTTATATCAAATAATCTTTCCCAATTGATTTAATGGGAATGCCATCAATCCATTCAAGCTGGTTTACGTGTACCTAATGTACATTGTGCCTAATGTACATAAATTGTCAAGTGATTGTAAATACAGCAGTTAACATGGTTGAAGAGCTTAATGGGCCAAGAATAAACTGCATTGGTGCAGTCTATTATTTTAAAAGACAGGGGAAAAGAAGTGAATATGTGTAATGTCAACACTATTATCACATGTGCTACGGTGCACATATAGATAATATTAGCTATCTTTTAGTACACTCACCTTGCACTTGACAGAGGATGAGAATGTGACATGTGCACTTTGCCAGTTGTAATTGTGTGAGTCCGTCCTGAGCCACAGTACGGTGTCGTCAGTACCGGAGCGGAACGTCCTGGAATGTGCTATGAGTTTTCCTGTAGCGTCTTGCAGGCTGTAGTAGAAGAATCGGATCTACATGGACACACACACATCCATGCAAAAATCACATTATTACTTGGTTAACTTTGGGTTCCAAACACGGAAAAATGGAAACAGAATTTTGCTAAATTAGTCTAGGGGGCGTAATTCTACTGATGCCAATACATTTTTGGATTGGATATAATGCAAAGTGAATTAATTTGTCATCATAAATCTTTATGAACTGTGCAAACAATGTTAAGTAACTCTTTTAACCACTGTTAATAAACTACTCATTTGTTGAAGACGCACTAGCTAATTAATATACTTTATGCAACATTGTATTTCAATTAGCATATGCTTAATAGAGTTCATTTGTGTATGCAATTTAGAATAAATTGATAGTTTAACTCCTATTGACCTGAATTGCGAGACTCTTTTTTGTGTCCCAGTAAGTTGCATTGGTGGGTCAATTGTTATCACACACACATACACCAATAAAAAACAAAAATACTGGTGGACTTAATCTTTTAGATACTTGCAAAGTGGAAGTTTCATTTGAGCAAGACTTGCTGACTCTTACTGTACATGATGATTTGGTTCAGATAACTCACATTTATGTGCGGCTGATTATTAAAGTTTACGCAAGTTTCCTGCATTGTCACAAAATGGAACATGAATTCCAACTAAACCCACCCTGCAATTTGAGCTGGGAAGTAAAGTTTTGGAGAGAATCTCCAATAACTGCCCTCTTTCTGTGAGATGAGTCCCTGGAGTTATATAGTGACCTGAGAAAATAATATTTGACACATCAAAGAAGAAACATGAACAATGAATGGCATGGCAACAAACCCATTTCATGACTTGCATGTCAACAAAACAGACTCGGTGCATTGCAAATTCTTCAGTCACCCGCGGCATTGTTGAGGGTGTGATCCCGGGGAGGTCCATCAGCAGGCCAGGCATCTTGTCCGTTTTGTCGAGTCCATTTGGCTCCAGGTTCGTTCAAATGGCTTTCAGCCCAAGAACACAGGCCTTGTTCAAAGTTGCAGCGCTCTGTCACACCCTGTTGCTCTGTAGTTAATCATCAGGGACAGAAAGTGTTTAAGAAAGTCAAATAGAGACAGAAAAGTCAACCAAGCAAAGTAGCTGTTGTGCATTATGAACCTTTTTCTCAGTATTGAAACTATGTTCGGTATTCGATATATTCGGAGAAAGCACAAGTGCGATTGAGCATAAAACTTTGGCGCATCCTGATTTTCATGCCGGTTCAAGCCTCGTTTAGCGAGTTTGGGAATTTGGCAGACCACTTTACGGCATGCTGGGCATTCCGAGGGCGTTTTCTTTTCAAGTCCCTGGCGCACCTGACAAATTGCATGGCAGAACGCAGACTAAACTTTACGCCAGCTGGAACCAGGTCTAAGTTGTGGCGCAGGTCGTGTAAACCCAACTTGGTGTAGGCTGACAGATTCTGAACTCAGCCGATATGGATGATGGATGTCATCATATTTCATTCATGAATCTGACAACAATGTGCATGGCACCTTCTGAATCACAGTAGAAATCAATCCATTGCACAAATTATTATCATTCATATTGTGTTTTTAAAGGGGTGGGGTCACATGTGGAAGGCGGTCTCCAAGTGCCCACATCACAGCGGTAATCTGTGATCGCTCTGGCCAATTTAACATCATCTGCACCGTGGAGGTCTACTTGCAGTTCCTTATAAACATAGTTTGCATGTTTTGATCTCCTGCATGGACTCCAAATAATCAGTTTCTGCTTCCGCCACATCAAGCAGTACACACCTCTCGTGTGCTGGTTTTAAAGGGAAAAGGAGGAACCATTTCAATTTGTTGTGAATCTAAATAGTTTGTTCATGACTACAACGGCGCAAAACTCCCTTTTCTAACTGCGTCAATCTTTGTGCGTCTGCAAAAATACCAAACCAGTCCAGCCCGCTCATGAGTTAACGACACGATGCATACCAGACTTGTGTTGGGCACAAATATAGACTGGAGCCCTAAGTGTAGTTTTTCTCATTTACTGGGTTTAGCACAATTTGAAGGAAAATTGTGCAGCTGTGAACGCAAAATAGTGTTTATGTGATTTCACCAAACACACATTTATTATTTTTCAAACTACAGTGGTGCTTTAAGATACGATGTCAAATATTTCACATTGAATTGAATGAAAACTCCAGTAACTTGTCCCAGGCTCTATCACAAAAAAACAATAAAAATGGTTTACCACAATTGCTCTCATCACTCCAATCGCCGCAGTCATCTGTGAAGTCACACACTCGGTTCTTCTCCACACACGCGTTATTATTGCAAGCAAACATATTTTCTGGGCACATAGGTTGGGGCTCTGAAAGAAAGAAAACAACAATCCAAAAACAGTGACCATCTTACCCTAAAAGCACACTCAGCGTCCATAATGTCGAACCTATTACCTGGCAGTTTGCAGCTGGTGAAGTTAATGTCATCAACGGCAATGTAGCCTGCCTTGTCGAAAGCGCGGGTGGCTTCAAAGAAGACGGTGAAATCCTGACGCCTTCTACCAAGCGACACCTCGCCGTGCTGCCACAAATCGGCACCGCCACCCGACTTCCACCAAAGGACAGTGGTGCGAGAGCTCTCACCGAGCAGCACCTTCAACTCCTCCATGTCTGCACAGGTTGGAATGATTTTGTTATTAAACAGGGCAAGACTGAACGTTGAGGTTTTTATCTCTTCAAAGTTAGAGAGATTGCACAGAGCAGACTTATGGAATGCACTTAAAGTCTAGGACGGCAGCTGCTGCTGTTTAAGATTTGTTTTTTGCCTGTGCACATTACGTTTACAGTTGAGTTTTAATCAAAAACATGAGAACCAGAAAGCTGTCTACGGGTTAAAAACAAGCAATTGTGAAGTTAAGAGAAAACACGCCAATTTGATTAATAATGGTAGCACATATTGTAACACACCTTCTCCGTACATATTGTAATAGAAATGGAGCGTGCAGGCAACACTGGCTTGTTTCATGATGGGACTCTGCAAGGCGGCAGGGCTCATGTGATCCCCATTGTTCGGAGTCACTGCCATGTACCAGCCTGGAAAATATAGAATTTGATGTCAGCAAGGCCAGGCTAAAAGAGACATCTATTTGTGCATTTGCCATAGTGCTTGTCCTCAAAAAGACAACAACCACTTACACTCAAATTCACACCTATGGACAATATAGTCAGTCCTGAATGAACCTAATATGCATATTTTTGTAATGTGGCAGAAAGACAGAGTACGCAGAGAAACCCCACACAAGCACACGAAGAACATATAACCTCTACAAAGAACCGAGATTCAAACCCTAACCCTAAAATCAGTTCTGGCATGCTTTTGTCAAAATGCCACAATGCTCAGAAATTACAGCATGACAAAATAGGCCTCTCACAAAAAGTGACATTTGGTATTTGTTGGTATTTTCCGTTTTATGTAGGACTATGAGGTACCCTACCACCCCAATGACAAACCATTGTTCCCCTGAATATTCAATATTGGATTTATTAGTAGAGGAAACAACAGAAAGACAGTTTGGGTGTATGGCCTCACCAAGCACCGTTCCGAGTGTGTGGTCAACAGACGGTCCAGTGTTCCCAGTGGCGTTCCTTCCTCTTTCCCACTGACCCTGGCCGACGCTAACGTCCTCCCAGCTACATGTGTCGTTATCAAATGTACAGCCCATAAACGTCGACATTGTTTCATTCACTGCAAGAACAAATGATAATGAATTATTTAAAATATATTGAGACGTACTGTAGTAGATACACACAACTAAGCTAGTACCTTGACAAGGACCGGGTGTCAAACTGATGTCATCGATGGCAATGAAGCCATTGTTTGTATGTGCTTCAATCAGCAACTAAACACAATGTGACAGATCATCTGCAGCATTGCAACCAAACATAATTAGATCAGCTATTAAGTCTACTCTGGGTTACCTGGAAAGGTTTTCGCTGCTCTAAACTTTGAGTGAAGCTCTTCCAACCGTGTCCACTGGTGCTGTTTCTCTGGAAAACCACCTTGTCCTCAGATGGGCCTGAGTGAATGAGCACTCGCAAGACCCCGGACTCGCTGCATTCAATCCGTTTAGGAAAGAAAATGTATACTGCTCGTCATGCTAGGCTTAAAGAAGTCACATTTAAGACTGTTTAAGAGCTTTCAGTCAAATGCATGGCCTCTTGTTTAATAAATATGACCATTAGTGTTGAACAAGGTGAATATTATATACCAATACAGTGATGCCTGGAGTACCTGAGCTCTTGACTATAAAGAGTCATTCTAGTCCCGTAACTAGTTTGACAATGTTAAATAACAATCAAAAGCATGATGATAAAATGTGTTTCTGTGTAATAGTTCTTCTTTGTGGTGTGCCTGCCTTAAAACAGATGGACGGATATACTGTTCATTGCGACGTCTCAATTACTCTCAGCTCATCAGTAAGGCATTATTATTAGTCGTGCTTCTCAGAATATAAAAACTTATATATGCCTAAGTACTGTTGTATTTTCTTTCTACATGTTGTGTTGCTGTACTGTTTGTGTTCAATCTGTTGCTTAAAAGCGTATGAACACTAAAGCATAGATGCTAGTTAGAATTAGCATTAAGCTAGCAGACTGAAAAGCTAAGCCATGTGGTTGATTTAGATATACAAGCTGTAATTATCTTTATTTTATGCTTAGTTTGACAGTAAACATCAACCGGGATTGGCATTAAACAGCTTGAAGCCTCTGTCTTTGAAGAATTGTTAATTATTTACCAAAGTGGTGTTTCTGTCATTATTTACAAGTTATATATTTAAAAAAAAATGTTTTGATCAGATAATTCAAATCTAATTATTATGTCTAATTAGTATGGTTTGTTTTTAAAATGCTAGTGCATATGTGTGGGGGCGGGGGAGCATGTGTGTGTGAGTTTACTTTCTGTGTACTAAACTCTGACCCAGAGTTTGTGTTGTTTTGCAAAAATGAAGCAGGTGATTGTGCTCACAGTTTGAGGAAGTCCACGAGGAAACAAGCAAGATAAAGTGCATCCTTGGAAATGTCAACACAGTTTGGTGAGAAAATGGTTGTGTGTTTTGTTTTCTGCTGACCTGCTATCCACGTGGTACCATAAAGTGAGGCAGGCTGCGGAATCTTTGAGTTGGATCCATTCTGATGCTATGCGAGCCACAATGATGCTGTTGTGTGGTGATAAGCTCAACAAGAAGAGACCTGAAAGCAAACACACAATCAATTGCTGCAGTGTTATGACTGAATCCAGCACCTTACAGCATTTGATTGGATTGTCAAACACTCCCACACAGTAATTTTATTTGGGACAGGGAGTATATACGACCACAGGATGTACAGTAAATTTGGAGTAACTCACCACAATGGTTAGCGTGACTACAATTAATCATCTGTTGCACATTGTGAGGTACTCTCTACATCAGTGAGCAGATGTTTTAAGTCAGACAACCTGAGACTCAATATTCAATTTCTATATTACAAAAGAAGTACATGCATTAATATTTGTCTTTTTGGTAAAGTTATAAAGTGTAGGATTTACGTTAGTCACTAAAATAAAGCCCTCTGTCTGTGTCTCAGTTTGAAGGCATTAGTAAACAAAGTGAGGCTCTACCTTGCGGGGATTCGGTGGTGTGGTCTGCAGGTGGACCCTGGAAGCCCCCATTTGCCAGCACCCAGCCGTGTCCATCTTCAGTGAGCGTGTTGAGCCAGTTGCACGGTCCCGATTCAAAGTCACAGTTGGCCGTGGGAGAGCAAGCCCCTTTCGTCATTGAAAAATCATCTAGTTGGACCGTGGAATTCATGCCTGCTTGATGGGATGCCCTAAACACCACCTTGGGAAAGTATCATGGAGGAAGTACAGTCCATCCATTCATTTTCTAGAAAGCTTGTGCTGAGATGAACCCTATGTAGTAAGTGTGGTCTAGCTATGTGTATAGGTGGCATAGAGGGTTTACGTGTATGTTTTTGGAATGTGGGAGGTATCCAGAGTACCCAGAGAAAACTCACAGCACATGCAAAGGGCAGATGTGCCAACCACTACTCCACCATACTTCCAAAATATAAGGTCTCACGTTGAACGTTGTTGGCCAGAACACAGTGACCTCTGCCACCTCCCAGTCCAAAGATGGAGCTCCAGACCGCTGCCAAAGGGCCTCACCCACTTCGTTGCTCCGCACATGAACAGAAAGCATGTTAGATGTTCCAGCAGGAAGCCGGTACCTGGAGATACGACATGGCCATGCACGTATATTTAATTATATATTTCATCTTCAGACAACAGCAAGTCATGGGGCTTTCACACCGCACTTGTGTAGCGCAGCGTTCACCGTGAGGTAGGGCGCAGGGAGGACGGCCGTTACTATTTTTGTCACTGGTTGTCAAGCTACCAAACAGGAAGTGGCTGGGTGCCTTTTCCTTCTTGCATTGCACTTTGCTATATGCGGTGTGAAAAAGCCTTAAAGGTGCCCCTTGGCAACACTGGACTCACCAGAATCGTGCACACATCTCCACAGGTGAAATGAAGTCAGGTGACAACAGCTGAGCGACCTCAGGTTGTACGGAATTTGACATGAATACAGTCATATAGTAACCTAAAGGAAAGAGTCCATTATCTTTCACTAAACTTTTTGAGTGGAAGTTGTCAAATTTGACCCAAAGCTACTGTTATCAGATTGTGTGATTATTATTTATTGCAGTGACGGCCTTTGCCTGCTCTTTTACGCCATTAATGATTACGCTCACCATTCACAGTTCCATAGGTGTGATCCACATTGTCTTTTGTGCCGTTTTTGCTTTCCCAACGACCAACGTGACTGACATCGTTCTCAAAACCGCACCAGTCGGAATCAAATCCGCAGACACCTGAAAAAGACGTAGAACAAAAGGAATACTGGAATATTCCGTGTCGCTGCATGGTTACACCAAGAGTAACTGTACTGTACTGTAATGCATCACATAAAAAACTTTTGTGTCAAAAGGCACACAATTAATTTAATTTAATTTAAATTAATTTCAAATGAAACTGCAAACTTCTAACAGTATATTCTCCAATAAAAGAAAGGCTTTTTTTGTTTTGTTTTTAAGAATCTATCTTCTTCTTTTTTATCCAGGCAGGATTTACAATGCAGACATGCCATAAAAACACACATACAGTATTAGTTATTGAGAGGATGTTTAAATGGCACCGAAAGTTTATTAGTAACAATTTAGAAACTGTAGAAGAGTAGCCTATGGACAGAGTGCCAGGCAGTTACACCTCCTGTATCCTGACCCTTGCCAAATATGTTCCTCGTGGGCACTCAGAATGTACAGAATATTCAGTATCTCGAAATATGGATACGAATACATGACTGTGACACCCCTAATGAGTTTACACTCAGCAATTTGTTTAGAAAAGGCTGTATCCACATACTCTGTTTCTTGCAGGCCCCATTGCTCACTGTGACATCATCAAGCGCAATAAATCCCTCACTGTTCCTGTTTCTATGGCCAGTGAACACCACCTATAAAGAGAAGAAAAAATAGTTTCAATCATTGATCTTTAGTGGACACAGTCATGAATATGGTGTTTATTATTATAACAATCCGTGATGAGCGCAGAAGTCCAATAAGAGAACTCTCACTGCCCATGTAAGCATTAAAGTCCCACAACAAAATGATAGAGTCATCAACAGGAGCGCTCTCTAGATCCCTCTCCAAGGACTCCAAAAAGGGTGGGTACCGGTACTCTGAACTACTCTTTGGTGGATGAGCACACAAACAACAATTCCTGCTATTTAAAGGTGGAGAGCTTGGAAAGGTAACCTTGTGTTCAGTGGAGAGAACCCCAATGCACAGGCATCGATCCGAGGGGTCAAAAAATAAGCCCACCTCTTTCTGTTTGCAACTCCAGAGTGGAAGAGAGTCCGATCTCTCTTTAGAGGACTCATACTAGAGTCAAAGCTTTGTGTCAAGGTGAACCCCACTACGTCTAGTTCAGGGGTGTCAAACAGACGGCCCGCGGGCTGGATCAGGCCCACAAAGGGGTTTAATCCGGCCCGCGAGATGATTTTGTCAAGTAAAAAAAAATTGTAGTTAGACCAATTAATCAGCTGGCCACAATCAAAATACATAAATTCGTAATTTCACAAGCAATCCTCAGATGAGCAATGCAACTTGTAGATGGAATTGCCCTGGATGTCATTATTTTACAAACAACCTGTTTGTTTCTAAATGGTTTGTTTGTTACATAACACGTAAATACAACACAAATTCAATTACTGGTAACATAAACACATATGACAAGAATTAACTTCCTTAACTGCGCCACACAATGCATTCTGGGAACAATATATATGCAAAACAGATAGATTTACTTAACACATCCGGAACTCATACAGGCAAAGTGTTGCTGCGTTCCATTTGTATTCATGTTATTTTTTGGAACAATATAATTACAGTTGAGCCACGTAATGTAGGGCTAACCCACAAATAGTGAAAATCTGCGTATAATCGGCGCCAATTGTTTTTAAGTTATATACCATGATTTTACCGATCCGCCCCGCGTGGTAATATATTTTCCTCCATGTGCCCCTTGAGCTAATATGAGTTTGACACCCCTGGTCTAGTCGGAACTTCTCGACCTTGCACACCAGCTCGGACTTGTTCCGTACCCCTTAAGACAGCTTCTGTGGAGAAGGATCAGACTGCCAAGGTCCGGACCACCACCTAGCTCACATTGCACCCGACCCTAAGGCCCCTCTCACAGGTGGTGAGTCCGTGGGAAGGGTGACCCATGGTAAATTATATGGTACTTCGCTTATATACAGTGTTGGGCATGTTGCCCTAAAAAAAGCAATTAGCTACAGTTACAAATTACTTACAAAAAGTAATTCAGTTAGCAACACAGTTAGTTACTGCCTTTTAAAAGTAATTAGTTATTCAGCAAAGTAGCTATAATAACTATGATATTCCTCTATTCTCTGAGTCACTGACATTTTAACCAGCGAATCACAGTGAAGCAGCTTTTGATTGCCCCAGAAGTGCTGGACAAAGTGTCTGGCGAGAGCGAATTATGACTTTCCATGCTAAAGAGGCTGCCTCCGCGACTCGAACCCCGAATAGGCCAAAGAAAATGGATAGATGGACACAGTCATCTTGGTCAATACATCGTGCACACTTAAGATAAAACTCTACCCGCATCATTTCGTCCATGTCGATGGTTACTTGGGCATTGATCCACCCTGGATTCTGCGTCCCTCTGCGAGTCCAAACCAATGCTTTGGAGGATTTCTATTTAAGACAGTAAATATTTAATCACATATTGCAAGTGTTGCAAAGGCTTAACGAGGCAACTTACTGTTTCAATCAGTAGATCGATGGTGGATACCGAAGGCCCATACATGTAATACCAGAAGCCAATGCAGATTTCCGATGTCAAATGGCTGACGGCAGCAGAGATGCTTGCTCTCCTACTGTCACCAAATCCAGATCCATTAACAAGTAAATAAAATCCTTGGGAACGAAAAAAGATGGGAAAAAGCCTGATTATTTCATGTTGATGACATTGCTTGCGCTTATTTAAATTAGATGTTAGCATTTGAAATCATGACATGATGACACCGGATACTGAATTCAGCACGTGACTATGTTGGTCGGGCCACTTGAAGTTCACAATTGGTGGTCCCTAAAGACTTCTATGGCCAACTTATTAATTAAACCAATTTGGCATTTTTACTTGCCTTTGCTGTCTATTTACAGCAGCTGCCGCCTGTATTTAAGTGGCTAAATTCTTCATTAAGCATTCAAATACTCCTATCAGTATTATTTATGACGCATCAATAAAGAGGATCAATCGTCATGGCATTCAAGACTTAAAAAACACACTATCTTTCACAAGCAATGCTTATGGCATTGCACCTCTGATAAAGGAATTGACATGAATGTCATTATTTTACACTTAACCTAACGTCAAGGATAAACAAGGATTAACTCTGATAGCTTTATTAATCAAATGTATTGCATGCAATGCATTCTGGGAACAGCAAATATGCAAAATAGGTCGATAAGACACATCAGTAACCGTTAAAGTCTGCACTGCGCTGTGCGCTCCAAGTTCGCTAGTTTGTTAAATTCATTTTATTGAGTATTCTACAGGGTTTCCATATAGTCTGGATACAGAATTAAAAGTACAAACGGCCCTACAAATGTTATAAATAAATGTGATGAAATCAACACTTTTAATATATAACATGCAATATTTTTAAGTTATCTTATGATTACATTATGAATCATTATATATGTTATTAAGTGATGTCGTGCTTGCGGTGATGTAGTGAGGAGCTCTGTTGATGTGCTGTGTTGTCATCCCTCTTAAGGAGAGCCCAAAAATTGCACCTTTGTTAAATCATTGACATTGCATCATCAAAGAAAGAAAGCTGTTTTCAATTCTCAAGATTGGTGAATAAATTGTCAAAAAAATATCACACATATGTGGAAACTAATAGCATACATTTTGGGAAAAAATATTAAATTGACCAAATTTTGACGTGAGGTATCGGACCAAGCCAGTGATATACAGGGTCATTGCTGGTTCTGGCAGGGCCAACACAATTTGGCTCGTGGTGGCCCGATCCAAAAAGGCTTAATGTAGTTCACCTTAATTTTGTAAAACACATGATCATGTCTTGATTATGATGACAAATAAACATTTATTTACTTGAATGCCTAAGCAGGAAAAAATGTTTTAGTGGTGAAACATGGAGAGAAACACATAAATGGAAAGAATCAGCAGCATTAAAGCACTTAAAGATGCTGGATGGTTTTGTGTGTTTGTGAAGCACTTCAAAAACAAATATTTTTTTAAATAGGTTTTAGCAGTATGCACCTTGGTTATTTCCTACACTGTGATCGTACAGTGGTCCGTCCCAAGGCTCATACACGTCCAGTCCTCTACTGAGCGTCCAGTTGAAATCATCATCAACCTCTTGGAGCCAGTTACACAGATCTATGTTAAAAAGATGTGTTTAGATTCAATGGGGTTACTTGAAGGACTGTGAAGGAGTATGATCAGAATCAAATTTGGTCTCAGTCAAACAACAATACTATTACAGTTGTGACAGTGTTACTGAAACCACTCCTGTCACCTTGTTCAAAAGTGCAGTGCACGCCATAATCTGGAGTAGCGATGGTGGTGGTGGCTGGATTCGGGGTGGTGGTGGGAATTATGCTTTGACATGACCGGTTTCTTATGATGTGGAGATCATCAAGGGAAAAGCTTGAATCCATTGAAGGTGAACTGCTGCCTTGCAGTATAATCTGTTATAAAAGGTTAATAGTTCACAACGTTGCGCTGAATTATTCAGGCCTGGATGCTTAACTGATTTACCTGGTGAGACCCCAATGGCCTGTATTCAACCTTATCTTGGATCCAACCGGAATTGGTGAGTCCACGGGTGGTCCAAATCTTGCGCAGGCCAGAGGTCTCGTTCACAAATACAGTCAGCGTAACATCTGACGGATCTGAAAAAAATTATAATAATAATAAATCCTCAAAATCAGGTGGCATTGGATGATCTCTACAGTAGTGGTGTATCAGTAGCCTACATGAATTTGGTATGGGACATTTGATACAGAGTATAGGTGTGGTTCCCAAGAGTAAATGACAGATGTGTCAATGCATTGCACTCTAGCCCAGCACATACTCAGCCTATGGTTAGCAGATAGCATAGCTTGCTATTTGCTTTTGGCAGTATGTCAACGTTGTTAACTCACTTGAAACAGCATCACACTAGGACATCAATGCAGCTGGAGAATTTACTGAAATCATTTTTTCTCTCTCAAAATTGTGTTAATAAAGGTGTTCCTACACAAATGGGAAGCACTTTTAAATTGACAATTTTGTCTTCGTGCTGCACCCAATGGTAACCAAACATGACCGTAGAAGTAAGGTGCATATTGATGCCTTCTTGAAATGATAGCCCAAGTCATTTTTTCAGATTTTTCAAGAAACACAAAAAAAATTACCATTTGCTTCATGAGCAGATGATTTCGGCAACAAAAAAAAATGTTTTGCTTAAAAATAACATAGGCAATTATTTTAAGAGTGTGACGATATTAAACTGTCAATTTTTTTGTGTACCGTTACACGGCTACTCATAAGGCAAACAGAGATATCGTGTCATACAATCACAGGTTGGGCTTACTGTTTTCTGACCAGCCTTGAGCGCGGTGCCAGAACTCAAGACAAGCTTGGTCGACAGCCTCCATCCACTCGCTCTCCAGTCGTGCCACTTCCTCTCTGTCAGACTTGAAGATCCTGAAGAAGACAAAGTGGCCTCAAGCCACAAATAGAACAAGGAGAATCTTTTTCAACAAACCTTTTTAAGAATATGACTATTTATATTCATCGGCAATACAAATAGGCAATAGCATTCAGCGACACTTCTGGAAACTTAAGGTTTCTAAAAAGGTATTTTCATTTTAATGGGTGGGGCACTAGAATAAAGTTTAATTTCACATCCACTACAGTAGGTTATAGTGCCACTCCAATCGTCAGAGTATGTGCAGGGAGTATAAACAATGTTAATAAAGTTATTCAGCAGATTTATATATATTTTTGTTTTCTTAAATGTTAATAAAGATACAATAATATGCAGAGGTGTACATCTAATAATTTTAGAGACAAATGATTCTATTTATAGTTGGGGAGGGCACGTAAAATGTTCTTCTTCCTGGGAGGGCGTAACAGAAAAGATTTGAGAAGCACTGTCTTAAGGGTACCTCTGTTTCTTACCAAGAGAAGACATTGTGGTGTGGTCCGTTGTTGGGACAAACTGGCCCCCGGTGCTTCCAGAAAGCCAGTCCCAGTTGACCATGGACTCTGGCGGCGAGTTGTTCACCCAACCGCAAAAGTCCATCTCAAAGTCACAAAAACCTAAACAAAAACATAAAAACAATACACACACACACACACACATTACTGTACGATTACTGCTGTGAAAATTGTTAATTTGCATGATGTCACTAACCTTCTGGAGGACACGCCCCATTCTGAACCGTCATGTCATCAATGGCAATATCTCGTCTCAGCCCAACACCTGCCACTGCTTCAAATACCACCTGTCAAGGCGACAGACACATTCTTGGCAACATTTTGCAGGGTGGAGCGAGACAGGAAGAAATCTGATTATTGGTTGAAAAAGAATTATCCCCTTTGTGAGCAAAGAGTTAAGAGCTGTTTTCAGGCGGCGTGTTCCTGTTCTTTGTAAAATATATTGGGGCCCGACTGTCTGATATATAAAATTGTCCTATAAGTTTATCATTTGGTCTGTGGTGTGTTAAGAGTGGATTTATCACAACAATAAATGCGTTGGGGCTGACAATCGAAAATATTAAACATGTTTACAATAAAAAATCTTCATGTTTATGGGGAAAGCCGACCTCTCCCCTAGTCAGTAAGTCCGTGAACAGTGATGTGAATGGAAATGAGCAAAATCAACGAAGCACCCTGACTGACAAACAAAGAAGCGGTGGCAAATAAAACAAAATATGTCCTACCCAATGTCTTTGGTTTTTGTATAAAAGCTCTCAGATGCCAAGAAGTATTTTCCAAAGTAAGTGTTTTCTTGCCAGTATGGCCAAAAAATGCATTTGGATCAATAAAAGGCTTCTGCCCATCTACAGCTGAGGAAATAAAAGCCCAAGGCCACTATTCCTACCTGATAAGGAGTATCTGGGCTAAGTAGAGAGACTCGTCCATGCCTCCAGCGACTCCCCTGATTGCCACTTCTACTCCAAAGCTTAATGGGAGTGTCAGAGGTCCGGAGATAAACGTTGAGTTGGCCCACAGCGTTTCCCTCCATGTAGTACCAGAACATTAAGCATTCACCGTGAGCTGGGGTAGACTCCATCAGTGCAGTCGCTATTTGACCACTGGAACCCGGCGGGTGTCTCCATAACTGAGCACTGAGGTAACACCCTACAGATGAGATGGAGGTGCTGGTTCAGATGCTTGAATTTGCAAAATCTTATGTAGTGCTGGGGTTCTAACCGTGCTCTGTTTCCAGGGTGTGGTCCGTGTGGGGGCCCGAGGAGTTGGCAGGCTGGGATGTTCCGTTGATTCGACTCCAGCTGAAGTCTGCGGACGGAACGGGCTGCAGGCCGCAGAGGGAGCCCTGGAAGGTGCACTCGCGCTCGGCGGGACATGAGCCTTTCTCCATACTTGACACCATGATGTCATCTATGGAGATGGTGCCTTGCTCACCACCCACTACAGCTTCAATGATGAACTGGAGAACCACGAAAAACCTCATCAGCAATAGTCGTGTACAAGATGGAAGTACAAATCCTGCTCAATTTTCATTGATGCTGTCAGGTAAATAAAACTAGAATGGAATAAGGTTTTTAGTCCTGCAGTATGGAAATTGCTTTGTTTAGAGAAGCAGCAAAGTGGACAATAGCAGCATACTGCATACATGGAATGGATAAACAATATATATATAAATATACAGCAGTGAATGTAACCAGCAGCAAGAAAAGTCAACAGTATTGTTGAAGAGGAGCAAAAAATACTCATGTTGACATTGTTGACATAAACAAGGAATGACAACTATACATGGATAATAGTACTTTACATACACAAGCGGTATGTAAACTTATGAGCACAGCTGTTTTATTTTAACATATAATATTTAACCGGTTAAGAGGTCAATGCAACAATGAAAAAGTCAAATAAACTGGCCAATATTGTAATTGTAGCACAAACCTAATGGCGAAACGCAACACTGTTGCCTTGGTCTACAACACGCACAAAGCTGGCGTCGGGATTTGCTTCTTGATTTTTTTCTACCCAACATTTTATCAAACACGTTTTGTATTGACATTGATCGCATGTCTATCACGATACATATTGATAGAGAATTATCGCCGAGCCCTATACCACCATCTGCTTTTTTTTGTCGTAAGGAGTGCAGCTAGTAAGTGCTCCAGATGAAACATTTCTGCACTCTTATTTTGAACAACAGCAACTTTTTTTTTCATGTGTCTTCACAGCCTGCTCATATTTAGCCATTTGTTTAACTATTTTACTATAGTATAATATAGTATATATAGTACTATAGTATGATTCTACCTTATTCCGTTCTTTCCGAAAATGGAAAAATATGGAGAAAACAAACTTTTTGTAAAAAGATACATTTTCTGCTCAACAGTGACTTTGATACTAATATTTTTTGTTTAGTGACGCTCTGTGAATTCGATTTAATGTGACAAAGGCTTTGATCATTCACATCACCCTCACGTTCTACTTCCTAAGATCCGCTATGTTTTCTTGTAATTTGATACTACCGGTAGCCCATTGAAAAGAGATACAATGCTGGCCATAATTAGTGGCTGTTTTATGATTTTTACACCCATTCACAAAAGGAGCGCTGCACAAGACGTTGCACTGCCCATTGAGAAAAAATACCAGGTTGACGTCAATTGGGCGGTATACAGTGCGCGTGTCCTTAATGTTAATTGACTTTTTTGGCAGTAAAAGAGTTAGCTTTAGGCGGTGAAACATATTCATTGTGTCTCTACCTTTAGCAGTGACAGTTTTATTGCATAATTGGCAAATTATTGTATTTTCCTGTAAATCTGACCTCTTGAGGCCAAACCACCTCCACACGACAGAGGTAGCTACCATTTTAGGCACGAGATCCTCATTTGAGGACAAAATCGACGTTGCAGTGCAGCTCTTCGTCTCCGACATTGTTATGCAGTATAGGGCTGCCAAAACGAATCAACTAGTCACAGTTATGTCGAAGATCAAAATAGTTTACTTATATTGATCAGGTACACCCCAAAGTTCAATCTTATGCCTGGTGTTATAGCTCATTGAATTTGGCTTGGAAGTGAATTAAAAAGTACAAAAAAAGAAACCTGTATTGGTTCGTCACTGGAGAAGGTAAGGTCAGCAAATCTCCATTTGTTTCCCTGAGTGCCACTCCTTATCCACACAATGTCCTCTGCCTGACCAGGTCGCCTCACAATGAACATCAATGAACCTGGTGATAACGATATTTAGTTGAAGACCATTTAATATATGAAAAAAAGAAGAACCTAAAGCAGATTCCACTGAAAGGACTTTGCAAGGGATGCTTACCAATGCTGTTACCAAAAATGTGGTAGCGGAAGCTCACGCAAATGACTCGACCCACAGCGAAGCCGACCAATCTTGCTGCAGATGAGACGTTAAGGCCACGCTGGCTGGATATGAGCATGTAAGTGCCTGTTGGTGAAGGCAGAAAGTGTCCAAATTCGAGCCCATGTGACAATCTGCGTAAATCATATACGGCAGCTAATAATACAAACCGTTGCCATCGTGGTATTCAAATCCCCCTAGTACCCGTTTCCAAAGGATGCTGGCGCTGTAGTCATGGTACCAGGAACAGGTGTCTTTTTCAAAATGGCAGGAGAGCTGCTGTAACCCGGCAGGGATGTCTCCCTCTGCGCACTTGTCGAAGCTGACGTCGTCCAGCATTACATCCGTGGATGCAAGCCAAGGACAACTGAAGAAAAACTGGAGCTGTTGAGTGAGATGTTTTTGTGAGATGGTACCCGTGAGATGCTTCTAACAGACTTTAAGACATGATTTTTTCTCTATTTTAAACAGTTCCCAGGTGTCTTAATAAGTCAGTCGATGCCAAATTACTGTACAGTAATTTGTCAATTTGGGCTTTATTTTCATAGACAGCGCACGTGCGCTCATCGTAAAAATTGGTGCATCTTGATTTTCGTGCAATTCTAATTTACTGTGTTTGGGAATTTGGCAGACAGATGCTGAGCACTCCGGCAGGCCGCGGGCATTTTGTTTTATATGGCAGGTAGTGAAACATGATTTCGATGAATTTGATCACGGCGCAGGCAAACAGATTCTGCGCTCCGGGTACATATGTGGTAGATGTCATTGTACCTCATTCATAAATATAACAGCTGCATCAAATCCTCTAAATCATTGTAGAAATCAATTCATTGAACGCATTTCCATCATTACGGCTGCACGATATTGGAAAAACATGCAATATACTATGTGTGTGTTGAATATAGATATTATGAATAAAGATATTATCATAGGTGACACGATGGCAGAGGACGTGAGGTCGAGTCCGGGCTTTGGCCCACCTGGATGGAGTTTGCATGTTCTCCCCATGCCTGTGTGGGTTTTCTCCGGGTGCACCGGTCTCCTCCCACATTCCAAAGACATGCATGGCAGGTTAGTTGAGCGCTCTGAATTCTTTATGATGTGATTGTGAGTATGAATGGTTGTTTGTCTATGTGTGCCCTGGATTGGCTGGCAGCCAGTTCAGTGTGTACCCCGCCTAGTGTCTGAAGCCAGCTGGGATAGGCTCCAGCACTCCCGCGACCCTTGTGAGGAATAAGCGGTTAAGAAATGGATGGATGGATTATTATTATTATTATTTTATATTCTGAATTTTCATACTGTAGTGAAATTTCTGTGTTCACAAAGAAAATTTACGTATTATCATTATTATCATACCTTGTACCCTCCGGGTTGATTCCCGATGACATATCGGGCATTCTGCCAGCCGTCCGTTGTACTCTTAGCCTTCAGCAGTTCGTGTGTACTTGTCCCTCGAACCATGATTACAGAAATGTGTGAGTACGATGTTGGGGAGTTTTCATTATGAATATGGTACCAGAAGCTGAAATCACATTTTATTTATTACTTGGCATCATCAGTCATTAAAATGTGTCATTGTAAAGTTGCAGTAGTACCTGAGCTGGCACCCCAAAGCGGCCCTTTTGTCAACGGAATATTCCAAAATTGCCTTAGATAAAAAATCACAGTCTTCACCATCAATAAACATAACATGCCCTGTTGAAAACAAACGACAAGCTAGTAAAGCCACATATAAAACACTAAAAACAGCTGAATGATGGGAACCAACTTTACCCCACGGGCTCTCTAAGGTATGGTCCTGTCCGGGTACAGATGTGACATTTGCCCACTGTCTGGTCCAAGCGGGCCTGGCGGTGCTGTTCCAACCACATGAGTGATTCTCAAAATCACATGAGCCTTAAATGAGGGAAGTTCACATACAATTGTATTGAAGAACCGACCATCTAGTTGAGGATTTGAAATCAGATGAATGTGCAAGGCTTACCACAAAAGAACTCATCTGAGCCATCCTTACAGTCTTTCTTGAAATTGCACACGACTTCAGCGGGAAGGCATTCTCCGGTCATGCACTTAAACTCTCCATCACGGCACGAGGATGCGGTGACAAAATAGACTGTATTGGATGATTAATTTTATTTTTTTAACCAGAGAGATAACACAGAGGGGATGTAAGCAGTAAGAGTCTGCTTTTAAAACATATTTCCCAACACTTTGAAGTTATTTTTAATACAATTATACAGTTATTACATTATTGTTACAATTAAGATCTAACAAGTAAATTATCAAGCAGAGCATTTTTTTGTTGCAGAGCTCACATTGTCAACAACTGTCTTACACCTTCAAAATGCATCATTAAAATTCAAGCAACATATAACTGTATGATGTATTTTTAGAGAGCCACAGTGTGATAGTACATTGTATTTACAGCTGTGAAAAGCTCAGATTGCCTACCACATTCAAGCTTTTTTTTTTTTTTTATACCTTGGAGTTGGAACTACATCATAACTATATAATAACTATGTAATTCTCCTGTTATAACCTGTTGTATCATTGTCCTGCCATGAAAGGTGCCATATAAATCTAAGATATTATTATTACATTGCGATAGTGCTTTTGTACATAATGTTGTGAAACGCTCACGTTGTTAATGACATCTAAAGTATGAAAATGCGTCGTTATAATTCAAGGGTTATTAAGTTCAAGCACTATTTTAACTCTGTTTTAAACCTATTGCTTTGGATCTACAATGTAATAGTGCCTTCTTACAATACTACTCGATATTACTTTTTCATATCCAATACGATACCAATACTACTGCCTCGAGGATCGGCCGATGCATCATGCAGATCCTACATCGATTGGATTCATTTTGTCACTCGAAAAGTTGTTAATAGCGTGGATGTAACTTGATACTTACATTTAAAAACACCACATTCACTGTGTGACAATTATTCTGGTCCTCTAAAGAAACAAGTAAAACACACTGAATGCATGTGTAACAGCTGTGGCTTTATTATAATGGCAGGCATGACTACAGCCAGAGATATACAGTATGTCTCTGGATCTATAAGTGCAGTTGACTACAGCTTGTCTGTGCTATGGCATGTTGCACAAACAGTGAAGTTAAGAATATATGATATAGTTTGTGTTTATATATTGGATCAGATTGCTTCTAAGACAATCTGATACTGCTCCAGTCAGTTTGGCCTGGATCGGACTCGATACAGATCCAGTGGATTGGATCAGACCATCCCTAGTACCTAATGCTGTGTCCAATAATTTTGATATTTGGTACCTGGAAATGTGGACACTTTCCACGGGGATCTTATTGAGCAGAGGTAGGCAACCCCGAGGGCAATACACCTTTCTACAAACCATAAAAAGCTCAGAGGAACTGTTGTAAAAAGCCCCAAGGATTGCCCCCGGTGACCTTCATAAAAACTGAAATAGCCCCTGTTATAGATAAACACGAACACAGAAATCTTACCTGCGAGTAGAACAAGCAGTCGCCTCATTGTGTGAAGAAACATGACACAGGGTTTAATGCAAACATTTACAGCACCATTATCCAAAGCTAGCGCTCCGATGAACAGTTTGTGTCTGTGTTTGCAGGACTGCAACTTTTATTACGACAAGTGAGCTATGAGCAGTGAGTTCAAAATGGCAGACCTGCGCGTAAAGTCCAGACTGAGGTAACTGAATGAGCAAAGTTACGCTTCTGTTGTTAGTTTTATGGCCATTAAGTGCTTAGCTTTATACTCTTGGCACTGAAAGAGATATTGATTACAAGAAGTCACATTAAGAAAGACACATTGAAAGAAAAAAAGAAAAAGATTGGGATTTGAAAGGGACAGATTGTGGAAAAAGTTATTATAAATTGCTTGTGTGTTCTCTGGAGTGCCTGCCCACCCATCACTTGTTAAATTTAGCAATGAAATATTTAATTGGTTCGTTGCTTACTTCGAAAAATGTGCGAGTCGAAGACTTAATCCAATTTACATTATCGATCCCGGAGCTCTTTACAATACACTTATTACGCAGGTGTCAAAATCGATATTGCACATTCAGTCGTATAGTTTCCTGGTGCATCTCCGAAAGCTGCATTTCGACTCGCACTGGCGGTAAACCCAAGTGCTGCTAACATCAAAGAAGAAAACAATATTGCCATCCAACATAATTCAAATATCATTTTGGCCTGCTTATGACCATTTTCATAAAGATGTATGTAAAGTAATGGAAAATACCAGCATACGTATCTCCTTGAAAGCCATGTATCAGGATACACGTGCATCGCGATACGTACCATATTGTCAAAAAATGTGGTGGTTGAGGACCCAAACGCAGGGAAGTAGAGGCGAGGAGGCAGAGGCGAAGTCTAAAAAAAGGTTTCTTTTAATTAAACAAAAACAAGGAGGCAAACAAGGCACAGAAAAAACAAAACGACAAAGAATATTTATGAATGAAGAAAGCAATCTAGTTTTAAACTTGAGTAAATTGCATTTGACCATTCACGGTCTGTATTTCCAAAGGGGTCGCCATTGTAGAGTGACATCACACATTGTAGTCCGTCGGTGAAGTCAGGGTACTTTTTTTTCCCGACTTCGCAAGAGGAATTTCCGAGTGCAAGGGGGCGTTCCTGTACACACTTCCTGGTTTGAAGTAGGAAAAGTCCGACTTTCGACCATGCTCGAATGCAGCATAAATACACACTAACTAATTACACAACAAGGGACACCTGAACAAGACACACATGGCTGGGGGCACTGATATGCTGCATTCGAGGATGGTCGGAAGTCGGCTATATCCAAGTTGGTTTTTCCCAGGTGCGACCTGAAAGCGTTCGAGGCGAAAGTAAACAACCAAAATGGCAGATAGTGATAAATTGTTTTTTATTTTGGTCCTCAAAACTCATTTTGACCTCCAGCAAACTTACCTTGTCGCAATTTAGCTTCATTTATTGTTTTTATCTTATTTCATAAGCATTCAATACAGTTCAGTATTTCACCGTATAATTTCATGCAAGGAGATAGCGGCATATTGTCACGTACGTTGTGTTATGTGACGTTATGCGTCGAATATTTATGAATGAAGACAGCTATCTAGTTTTATACTCGAGTAAATTGTGTTTTACCATTCATGGTCTGTGTTTCCAAAGGGGTCGCCATTGTAGAGTGACGTCCTTTTTTTTTCCAACTTCGCAAGTAGAATGTCAGAGTTTAAGGGGGCGTTCCCGTAAACACTTTCTGGTTTGAACTCGGAAAAGTCCGACTTCCGACCATCCTTAAATGCAGCAATAGGCTGACACAAGAGGGAGAGTAGACAAGCACAGGTGGACAAGGTCAACGATTAACGAGACAAAGGGAGACAAGGTAAAAACAACAAAACAGACCACAATGGAACCAAAAGCAAACAAGAACACAAAAAATCCAAACCAAAAAAAACCCTAAACCCAAAACATGACACATATCACAATCCCTGTATCGTGAATATACATTTTATCATGAGATGGTTGGCAATAGTCAGCCCTATCGACGATTCACTGAAAAACACCCTGTCTTTACATGTGTGATAACCTGGGATTTAATGTAATTCTTTATATTTACATACATTCAAATACCCGGTAGTTCAGGTCAAGTACTTTAAGGGCAAAATGGCATCAAAAATTTACACTTTTACAATTTTCAGATATTCAAATTGGTTGACAGTTTTCACATTTCTGTGTCACCGAAGATGGAAAGCTAATATTTGACAAAACATTTTCATGATCACAATTAATACAGGAGTCTCCATCTCCCTCTCCACTCAATGCTGTTTGCCTTCAGCCGAGCTAGACATTCCTTTCATGAAGTTCCTATCACAGAGATTGAGAAGATTTTGAGCCGTAAAAAATATTTGCATCTCCCAAAACATCAATCTTTTCAAGAAACCCAGTAATAAGGCATGTTTGTTCTGCCAGTAACATTACACGTTAAAAAAGAGAGGAAACTAATATCCACACTTTAGACCGGCCAATCATTTGTAAAAAAATAAATAAAATAACAAACCCATATGTGGACTGTCCAATAGTATAGATTTGTGAAAAAATTTGAAATTGACCAAATTTGAACATAGGAGGTTTTTGCACGACAAGAGAATTTTTTCTCATCAAATTTTGTGCTCCAAAAACTCTACTGTTTGTTTCCCTTTCAAACAGTTGGCAGCCCTCAATCATGAATGAGTGTCAGGTTTGCACCTTTACCAGTGACAATCCCGATCAAAGGTTTGCAAGTGTTCCTCAGGTCACGTATCGCAAAGCACAATCAAAGGGCTCAGTGATAACACCTGAAAGTGAAAAGTGCTGGCGGTAGAGACTTTCCACAAACACACACTGGACCCACACAAGCAATCAGGAACAAGTGAGCATATTTCAGCACCATCCAACAAACTCAAGAGGGAGGAAGCGAAACTACAAAATGCTATGATAGATGTTCGAGAGCGTTAACTTGTGAATGACCCAAAACAGGATATTATGTTGCTACACTCTTGACACACACGTGACACACTTATCAGCAGCAAAGCAATAATATGTCTTTTAAAACTGCTATATATGCAATTGACACAACCATGAAAAGTCGACACGCTGTGTCACTGCAAAGGTTATTTTATGATGAAACTAATGAAATGAACTAAATTTGAAAAAACATTTTCATTAACAAAATAAAATAACAATGGAAATACTTTTTAAAAAAAACTAACAAACTGATTTTACATTTACACAACTGACTAAGACTAACTATACGTATACGCAAAATGTCCTTTGTTTTTGTTTTGGGAAATTGAATACACCAACTTTTGCCGTTGATTTGAAACGCATTTATTTCGGTTTTGCTGCATGGCCGTTAGCAGGAAAAAGGAAATTCTGGGGGAATTGGCTGATTATTAAATGTTACATCAACAAACACGAATTCACTGTGTATTTTTATGTAGCTGTATTCAAGGGTAAACAACGATGCTTTAATATGGTCATTACAGTAACGCTTATCGTGAATGATACTATATGAGGGGCATTTTCAGTAGAACAATAAACGTAAACGTAAACCACATTTGTATGTAACTATATTAGTAGCGTCTTCCCGAAATGTGCCAACAAGGCTTGGCAGAACATATAAAAAGTCCATAAATACCTCACCACAATGCTATATCAAGAGCTAATCACTGCATATGTGCGTGTGAATCACCTGTCGCCGTAAATCCATAGTTCAAGTATAGCGAATGCACCTTTCTTGTGTTGTCTCACTGGGCCTTTTCCCCGCTGCAACGAAACTTTCCAAATACTGTACGTCTGTGTTTTGTTTTGTTTTTACTTATTTTGCAAGCTTTTGGATTTAATATTAGCGTTAGGTGGCCGAGATAATTAGCATCTTGACATGCGTCAAGAGTCGGTCATAGACGGTTGAAACGGAGAGAATCCTGTGACTTTATCAAAATATGTTTTAGCCTTGGATAAACCGTGAGTATCAAAGTACTGTGAGTTTTTTAAATTCTTTGAATTGTGCAGCCCACTGCGGCACGGTGGTTGGGGACCACTGCTCTAAAGTGTGTTTTTTTCTCATTCGTTTATACACTTGGCGGTGACTTTAACATTTCCAGTAAATACAGCGCCCTAATGCTACATAAAGATGATGGCAGCACGAATGCCGATATTTCATGCTACTGTGTCAAGTGCAAGAAACAAACAGAGATAGTGTGAGTGTGAGATAAAACAGCGGAGTTGAGCCATTTTGGCTGATGACTTTTAGAACCCTGACTATAACCCTGATCATTTGAGGGGGAAAGTCGACATTTTCCACCTTTTTGTCTTCTATGTATACGGCACCAACGCCATCTTCGGAGATAATATCAGAGCCATAGCAGTGGTGGGATGGCCACTTCAATAAAACTGAATGCCACAATTCCAAGAACTGGGTGTGAAGTTAAACACCTGATACACCGCCCTACTATATAAAACATCACAACGAGTTTTTTTCCTTTTTAACTCATCCAATCATCTGATTGTAGGATGATCTGCAGCAATATCCTGCTTTGCTTATTTCTGTAGAAAAGGCACAGGCGGACAAATGCAGGATAAATCTGAAGCAGCAATTTAGAAGCTTGTTTTCATTCATTCATCCATTCATTCATTAGGGCGCTTCCCTGTTTTACTAGCACCCTAAAAATGACATTTAACGGTGCCTTGTCAGTAAATGAGAGGCCATTCATATGCGAGGGGATATCCAAGAGGAAGTCAACTGAATCTGTCCAGAGGAAGTTTCAATTTTAGGGGGGAAAAAAGTCCACGACAGTTCGCCTGGGAATTATTCAGCAATCAAAGACCAAGGTTCACTTGCAAGCAATATTTTCTCCTAGTTATGTGAGCCAACCACAATATTGCCCATATATATATTGTAATCTCTCCAACGCAAGAACTCTATGCACCACAGATCATGCATTGGAGAGATACGCTAGTCTCGATGTTCTCCAGTATTTTTAAGTTCCTGGCGGACAAAACAAATGTTTTCAGAAATGACAGTGTATGAACAAGCAATTAAAGGGTATCAAAAAAAAAAAGAAGCACAGAATAGGATAAGTGTTTGCCTGCAAAACCATGTGTGCTGCCATCTTGACTAGCGTTAGCACTAGCGCTACCTAGCTGCCTCATTAATTAATAAGAAAAATTGTGCATGCTTTTGAATTGCCGGGGGACATTTAAACTTTATCGTTTAAACGATTTTTTAAATCCATTCCATCCCAATTGTGTATGCGTGCATGTGATTCCTAATTCCCACAGCCGCGGGCGAGCAATTCGCCTAAATGTCGATGACGTATGTAAACAACATGGAAATGAAATGTATCGAGTATGCGAAAAACAACAACATATAAAAACACATAAAAACATACATATCCATTTTATTTACTGAACAATAAGTTATAGTAATTATCCTGACAGGCCAAGTATATTCACAGTTTCCTCTTTATTATCAAAATGTGAAACAGACTCCTGCAGTTCACATCGCAGGGATTCAATGGCCAACTGTCATTCTTTGCTATGGTCAGGTCCTAATTGGGTTCGGAAGCATTGCAAAGTGAGTGTAGCCCTAAGAGGCACTACTTTTATCAACTTCAACAACTCCAAAACAACTCTGTGTATCGCTTCCAAACGGCGATTTCTGAGTCTGACGTGTTTCATGTTGGTATTGCGTATCACGGTTTAAGTGTCCGTAACATAATTTTAAACCCCTGGCTTTCCATGACACTGTACAATCAAATGTCTTTGCATATGAATGTGGTCATTTGCTGAATCGATCAATTTTGAATCGATATTGAGGAATTGCAATGCAATGATCAATTGATATTTTTACACATTGCTACTAACCACTATAACACCATGCTATTTAGAATTTGTCTACAGTTTCTAAAAACTACTTCACCTTTGTGTCGTATGGAATAATTTTCTGGCACCTGCGAGTTACTACTCCATCACAGGAGGACCAGAGGACTACATCCCATAATTCCAAATAATCAGAATAAAAACTGACCCAAAACCCATGCTGGGAAAGATTGCAGGTTTCTGCCATGGTCTAACTCAGCGGTGGGCAAACTCGGTCCTCGAGGGCCGGAGTTCTTTGGATGTTTCCTTTTCTCCAACACAGCTGGTATATGATTAGCTCACTCTGCATAAACCTGATAACGATCCTGTGGATTGGAATCAGCTTGTGTTGGAAGAGGGAAACCTCCAAAACCTGCAAGACTCCGGCCCTCGAGGACTTAGTTTGCATGGGCTGATCTAACTGCTAACCGAAGTGGACACAAATCTCCTGCAAAATTACAAAATGAGTACAACTGCAAAAAAAAAAAAAAAGTATTGCGCCATGTGGATAACTGTATTCAAACGTTAGTCATTACACAGTCAAACTGACTTTTATCCGAATTCTTTGAGTCAATGATAAGAGGCTAGTACCCGAACGCTGGACTGAATTTTGACTGATGCGTCATGTTTAGCATAAACGCCTTACACAGCATTTTTTTCATCCTTGCACCAGGACAGGAAGTGAATGGGGCCACTTTCTCAATGAAGCTAGTCTAAGAAGAAAAAAAAAGGGGTCAGTTCTTGTTAAGAAGTCTTCCTTTTCATGGTCACGCTCACAAGTCCGCTGCTTGCAACGCACGGGCCACGTCTGGGGCGCTTATCGCAAAAATGAATGCCGGAATAACGCTAGCTGCCGTCGCGCTCCTTGTCCCGATGTCTTCGTGTCTGCTATTGGATGGTAAAGTATTCATATTACTAAGCTATTTTCTCTCTGTGAGCTATCCTCTCTTGCAGGTCCAATATGTAGGTGTATCCTGAGAATCAAATGACTTGCTATAAAAATGTAACCCCTTTTTTTTTATTATTATTATTAGTAGTAGGTCTAATGCATGAGTTGAATGAGACAATTATAAGAAGGTTGGGGCAAATGCATTGTATACCACAAAAAAAAGTCTAATCTTAACCATCCTGTTGTGTTAATTTCTTAGAACAGCAATAATACAGTATTCTTGGGTCAATTTTCCCTGAGATTTTTAATTATGTAAATGTCATAGTGGTTTGAGGAGAAAAAGTCACTCATTCTACATATAAAAATGCATTTTTAATGTAAATTATTTTAATTTAATAATCAATTAAAATTGGTTTGATATGAAAAAATTATCACTAAACTTTGGTACTAGACAAACCACACAACTGGTCAAAATTACGGTAAATTCAATTGAAATAGAAAGAGGGTATGAAAATAAATTTCTTGGATGAAAAATTATGTTGGAAGTCACACATAGATAATGTCAAAAGGAAAATGTAAAAAATGATAGGGATACTCTCTAAAACGAAGGATGTCTTGAATAAAAAATCCTTATACATATTATATTGTTCATTATTATTACCATATCTGACTTATTGTGTAGAAATCTGGGGAATTGTATATAAAACAAATACCGACCCGGTTTTCAAACTGCAAAAAAGAGACATAAGAATTATAAATCGATCAAAATATACAAAACAAACTCACTCTATTTATTAAATATAATACAATGAAATTCTACGACTTAGTTGAATTTAAAATAGCACAAATAATGTATAAAGTACACAACAATCTACTCTGCCACAGTACTCAGAAGCTGTTTGAAATTAGCGAGATTCCTTATAACATAAGGGATACAAGTGTTTACAAAAAAATTAAAACAAGAACAAATATTAAGCAAAGGTGTGTTTCTGTAAAAGGTGTTAATTTGTGGAATGATTTTGGAACTGACCTGAAAAGATTCCAGTCACTTGCTGAATTAAAAAAAAAAAGTTTAAAAGCAAAGTTTTAAAAAATTACTTACATCATTCACGAGTTGTTAAAATAAATAAATAAATAAAAAACTTTCTTCTTATTCTTGTTTTCTTTTTTACTTTTAGACTGGTAATGTGAATATCTTTATGTTTACATGTTCAATAAACCAAACCAAACTAATTTAAATGTAATGATTATAGTTGACTAAACACAACACATTTCATACAAAAAAACAGTTTTTAATCAATTGTTTTGAACTTTTGAATTGGAACCGCAACGTAGACTTCATTTTTTTTGTTTTGTTGAAAAATCTTCAGGAAGTAAATGCATGTGATGGCCTGCTGTTTCACTTTCCCATGCAGACTCTCCATTCACGCTCTACAACAAAGCTTTGAGCATGTGTCTACTGAAAAAGTCATCCCGCTGCCTAGACGTGCGCTGGACGAGCGGCGACCGCATCTTTGTCACCTCCACCAAAAAGTGCCTGGGGTCGCAGGGCAAAAGCGTCGGCAGCGAGGTCAGCGTGTACGATTGCGACGACAAGAGCGACCTGCAGAAGTGGGAATGCATGAACGGGACACTGCTGGCACTAAAAGGCCAAAAGCCAGAGTTGTATATTGAACTCAAGTCGGACGGAGGCATTGCGCTTTCTCGGACGACGGGACCTGGCAACAGCTTCACTATCATGGGAAAGGCCAACGGCGCCTGCTCGAGAACTCACAGAGGTACATTACGCACGAAGGTCGATTACTGTTGAGGAACATGATCAAGTTAAAAAAAGAAAATTCTGCTGGTCTTATTAAAAATATTCTCAACTGTAGTATTTCAAAGTTTAATATCCTAGAATTCTTTTAATGTGTTCAAGAGTTTATTCCGCCCTTATTATTGCTCTTATACTTTTATCTAAAAAAAAAACATTTATGCTGCTTTATATTTTTTATTTGAATGCCTTGATTAAAAAAAAAAATATATATATATATATATATATATATAAAATTTCTTTCACAATTACACCCATTTTAAACTAAAAATCTCAAACATTTTTTTCAATAAAACATGACAATGCTGGCCATTAGAGGTTGGACTATAAAATCCCAACTCGCGAATGGTGCTGACGTCAGCGAACAAATTCCGGCTTGATTTGTAACTTTGTATTAGGGCTGGGTATCGACTCGGATTTCCTCAATTGATTCAATTTCGATTTACAAGAGTTCGGTTCATTCAATTAGACTTTTCCCGATTTCATCCGCTTCAATTCCATCAATATTAATTATGGAACATCAATTCTTCTAAAGATCTAGGGCATGATTAAAAACTCCACAAACAAATTCCAAATAAAATTTTGAGGAGGAAGTAACAGATTTAATGATTTAATTTATTAATGAAAGTAACCCGTGTTATAATCACTTACACAAATATTGACATCAGAAAGGATGAAGAAAATATTTCCATAATTCTAATTCAGTAATTCTAAAAATAAAAAAAATTAAAATAAAAGATTCTGAATGGTCTTAAAGTGCAATAAATCAGGTATATCATACATGTAAGAAAGCAGCATTGTTCTAACTACGAATTAGTTCGGAGTCGTTCTTTTAAAAAATTTAAAAAACATTATCTTTTAAAACATGTCAATTGATGTTCCAACATGGTTGTTGTATGTGCCCCCACCAGTCTAAACATGACATTCTGAATAATACTGCATTTGGGGAATAAGTTAAGCAGCAAAATCCACCTGTTCTCCATCTCAAAGAGCAGCCATTTTGCCACTTACTGTCGACTGAAAATGACATCACAGCTGCTCAAAACTCACAAAGAACCAATCACGGCTTAGCTTCAGAAAACAGGTGAGCTGTGATTGGTCGCGCTACCTGAGCCCTAAGCAACTGTAATATCATTTTCAGTCAACAGTAAGAGGCAAAATGGTTGTCCCCTGAGATGGACCTTTTTTATTGGCAAAAATAAATCAAAAAAATAATTTTGGGGAGGGGGAAAAATATCTATTTTGTTCTTCAAGAAACAGAAATTGAATACATTTATGTTGTTTGTTCTTCAATTGTAAATAAATGATGAAATTGCAGTAAAAAAAAAAAAGGTCCGTAATAGCGTGATCTTAAAATGAACATTTCATATGTAATTATTATCTTATACTGTATTCAGAAAAGTTGGTACGTTCAACAATATAACATGTTGGTGAGACATCTGTGAAAAATGTGTACAATGATTATGAGCATTGTATGAGTAAAGTTTTGAATGTAAAGTTCTTAATGAATGTTGTCAATCTCTTCTTCCCATTGTAGTATTGTACTCCATTGATGGGAACGCGTATGGAAAGCCATGCATGTTCCCCTTCCTGTATAAAGATCGGTGGTTTGGAGACTGTACGCCATTTGACTCCTCCATTAAGCGCCCCTGGTGTGCCATCGGGACCAAATATGAACATGAGCAGTGGGGATACTGCCCGACAACATGTGAGTTTAATGTACGGTACACTTTGGGTGTTTCCCCCCAAAAATTAGGTGTACAGCAGTGCTTTGAGATACAAGTGACCCAACATGGGGCTTGTCAAGATATGCTTTGACTTGTGAGCGCAAACTTGAGAAGCAAGCACTAACTTTTTAGTAGCAGTAAAGTCAGTGAACTCAACTCATCTCACAATTTCAGCACTTTGGCAAATAGGGAACAATTATTCAAAAAGAGATTCTCAAGCTGTTTAATGCCACTCCCAGTTGAACTTGGTAAACATCAAATTAACAGATTTGCACATATTTTTAAAATTGCCTAAAAATCAGCCCCACACGCTTGCTAACATATAATGGAAAACACCATTGACATTCAATTACCATCGTTGTAGCGGTTTTAGAACCCTTAAGCAATGGATGTAGACAGACAAAATCTTATAAACCCAAAAAGATTTAGGCTATAACATTGCGGCTGACTGAGTCACTGAGAATAGTGACTGTGAATACAGACAAACAAAGAAGAGTCACTCTTATATTCATTTTGTCACCCTCTTAAAATAATTGCCTAAATTAGGGCTGTGCAATTAATCGAAATTCAATTAGAATTTTAACTATTAAATCCACAATTACAAAATCTGCATAATCATAAAAATAAAGCTTATTAACTCATTCACTGCCATTGACGGTTATAAACGTCAAAAAATAATTTAAACTATTTCTATTTTTTTCTACTTTTGTTAACAAGAGTATAAAAACCTAGATTTTTTTATTTATTTAGAACTGATATAAAATTTGTGATTAATCGTGAGTTAACTATTGAAGTAAAAAATAAAAAAAGAATCGCCTGACGCCCCTAATTTTCAATAATCATCTCAACAGGCGACTCAAATTTTTTATTATAATTAATCGCATGACTTCATTAGTTAACTCACGATAAATCACAAATTTTACCTATTTATTAGTTACTTATTTATTTATTATACTCTTGTTAACAAAAGTGGGAAAAAATGTAAACTAACAGAAATAGTTCAAATGATTTTTTTATGTTTATAGCCGTTAATGGCAGTGAATGAGTTAATAATAATTTTGAATTGTTTGAGTTGTTTAAATTTATACAATTGCACCTTTTTATTTTATTTTAAAATAACACATTTATGAAGGGTTTTTCCTGGCTCAAATTGAGGCAGAGGTGGTATCATCCTGACTATGATGGGTGACTACCGATACCAGGCAGGGTTTTTCCTATGTAGAAAATGCGGAGGCGGCCGCCTCTACCTAATTTGCTCGCCGCCTCCAGCCTGAGCGACTGATACCGCTCAACACAGCCGTAGCACTCCAGCTGTGTTGATTGAGCAACGTATTTTAACTGCAGTTGCAGCGATGCGCTATTATGGAGGCGCCATATCAACAGCAGTGCACAGGAAAGACCTGAAGTAACAAACGGAGAAGAAACTGTTTTGTTTTTTTCTTATTTAAACTTTATTGTACCGAAGAAGAAACAGATCACGGAGCAACCGTTGTCAAGGCACGATCTGTGACCCCTGCACGATCTGTGACGCGCATGCGCAGAAGATCGGCCATCTCGGATCGCTAACTACGGCAACCACATAGGTCAAAACACGTTCACACACGCAAAATGAAACAGACATTGCTAAAGGTACGGGACAGGTGCACGTTTGGTTTTGTTTATTTTGTGTACTGCGCATGTCATAAGCGCAGAGAGAGGAGAGAGGTGTAACCGAGCAAGCCTCGTTTGAGAAAAGAGTTAAATAAGAGAGACGTGCTTGAATCCTGTCCTGCTGTGTCTAGTTAATTTAACAGGAAGACGCCAGTAACATCAACTTGAAACTGTTTGTAGCTCGCCTTTTACCCAGCCCCCGGAAACGACAACGACATCTTAGGGTTACAATAGCATAGGGGGTGAGACTGGGTGAGGGGAGGGGGTCATTTAAAACACACGCACCGCAGACCTACTGTAAAGTATAACAATGCAGACTCACTGGAAATATAATGGGGTAAAAAGTAAAATGTTCATCTTTTAAACATATAGGATCAAAAGTTACTTAGTTAGTTACTTTAAAATTCATCAAGAAGCTAAGATTCTTTTTTTCATGTATCATTTTACAAACGCGCAATATCGCGCAGGCATATGAAGGTATTTTGTTCTAGTGTTGTTGCCGTAGTTAGCGATCCAAGATGGCCGATCTTCCGCGCATGCGCGTCACAGATTGTGCAGGGGTCACATATAGCACCTTGACACACCCAACTAAGTAGGGCGAAATTCATTCTCTGCATTTGACCCATCCCCTGAGGAAGCGGTGAACAGCAGCTGCACGAATCATTTGGTGATCTAATCTAACCCCCCAATTCTAACCCTTAATGCTGAGTGTCAAGCAGGGAGGAAAATGGTTCCCATTTTTATAGTCTTTAGTAGGGATTAAACACACGGCCTCCCAGTCTCAGGGCAGACACTCTACCACAAGGCCACTGAGCTGAGCTACCAGTCTTAATTTAAGGTATCGGACGGTACTCACGACACACCATTATTGGCCGCCGATATATTCTGTAAATTTAACTGACTTGCTTTCATTTTTTACAGGCAACATATAATAATTTAATGTCTCATAATAAGAATACTAGTTCCAGTAAGAACATGGTAAAGCATTCATTCATTATCAGTCACTCAGGCTGCAGGTGGCAAGCAAATAAGGTGGAGGTGGCTGCCTCTGAATTTTGTATACAGGAAAAACCCTGTAAAATGTGTTTCATCCAAAAGGAACTTGCACAATTATAGTGTTTCAAAGAATTTTAGTTGTCTTAATATTTTTTACGTTTAAATATTTTCTTGTTTTGTACCAAAAAATAGATGATCGTCCTAATCATGATTTCAATTATTACCAATATAATCATGATTACTATTTTCCTAATAATCAAACAGCCCTAGCCTCAGTCTTTTTTCTTTTTTTTTTGCGCTTTTTTTTTATTATATATAAATCATCTCATGATGCAAATGGTACAATTTCTAGTGTTTCCCGAAAAATCTGAAAAAATGACTTATGTCTTATGGTTGTATTATACTGCCCCCAGTGGCCAAGGAACACAAGATGGTACATTAGAATGAACTGAATTGAAGCATTAAATCATGGTCAAATTTTTTACATTTATTCATTACATTTAATTAATCATGTCATGATGCTATGTTTTTGTAAAGCACAATCTTATAAGGGCGTATTTCCTTATTTAAACACATTACAAAAATGTGTGTGTGTTGTTGTTGTTGTTGTTTTGCTAGAAAGGAGTAATAGCATTTCATTTCCATTCATTTCAATGGCAAATGATGATTTGAGATATGAGTGTTTTTTGTTACAAGTGTGGTCACGGAATGAATAATCTATTGTTTTTGTGTCAATGCCCAGCTACAGAACACTGGAGGAAGAATCATATCACGGGAGGGTACTACCAGCTCAATGCTCAGTCAGTTCTTAGTTGGGCGCAGGCTGACGAGAGTTGTAAACAGCAGGGAGCCACCTTGGTCAGCGTCACCGATCCCAACGAGCAAGCCTTTATCTCAGGTGAGACTCTTTGGAACTTTGCTGCTCTTAAACTGTAGCAGCAAAACTACAGCAGAGCCCACGAGTATAATAGAACCTACAAAGTGTGCCTTCCGAGTCGTTCTGATTCTATAAATATAGAATAACATGCCGAGTTTCTCTGATTAAATACATCAAAATGTCCTGATAGTTCTGATTAAATCGTGCATGAATCAAACAAATTATGAAATGGAATATTTAATAATTATAGTGAACCTTTTGAATACGCATTTATTTCAGGACAAATGTATATATTTCAAAATGCCATCCTTTAAATTCCATTTTAATTTAACAGAATAATTAAATAGGTTTTGTTTACTTAACATGGAGGTTTCTTTGTGCCAAAGGCAACATAAGAATTAATTATTCAAATCATTTGTAAAATTATAATAATTATGTTAGCGGGAAAATGTATTAAATACAACACAACAAACATGCGCGTGCACGCGCGCACACACACACACACACACACACACACACACACTTAAACAGCTATTATGACACATTTTAATTGCATGTGTTGTGCATGTGTGTGAATTTAATTTATTGTTATTTTAGAGATTTGTTTTTATTAATTCATAGATTTTGTAATTATTTTATCGATGTTTGTAACCTTTTTTTTTAATAAAAGCTGCAATGCTACATCACATGCAACACATCATTGCAAAATAAAATGAAGAACTTTTAAGCATTTTATCAAGTGTAAAATAGGATAAACACTATATAACGCTAAATACAACTCAAAGTCAAACCAATCATCATCACAGGTAGATTCAACCGATAGCACAGTATTAATATCTGTCTGTCAAAAATAAACTCTTGTTAGATGCCAGCTAATTGTACTGCTGCTTGCTTATGGATAAATTGCAAATGAAGCACAATGTTTTCAATTTTTATTTACACAATTTCTTTCCTGGAGGCCATTTCAGTATGACAATCTTTTCACTAACTGTTCAAGGAAATGCAGTTTATATTTATTAGACTGACAATTTGTCTCGGGACCATCCAGCATCATCACGGAAGGCAATCCAGTCTTACTACTAACACTACTATCTCCCGATTAGTTTTACGTAATTGTTCCCGAGAAGTTTTTGTGATTGTTGGCGACCTTGTAATTAAGCAAGAAAAATGAGGAACCACTGGGGCGGGAAAAAAGAGGAACAACCTCTTCACCCTGTTCTTTTTTGTGTGTACCTGCCCTGCCCCCTCTGTTGACAACACACAGCACTATTAGGAAATGTGAAGAATAAGCTTTGGATCGGGCTGGTCCTGAACCCCGACCATGGTTGGCAGTGGACGGATAACAAGCCCATGCGATTCCTGAGATGGGCTAGTGGTAAGTTTTCACTCAGGAAATAAGGCTTTGATTTTTGAAGTCAACTCTCTGCTCAGGGCTGGACTGGCACAAAAAAAAAAAATCAGCCCTGACATTTTGACTTAAGCCTGGCCTGTCTTCTGATGACCTCGCCTAACACATAGTTCTGACACTGATATTGACTTATGTTGGTACAGTTTGCTGTCTATATTCTAAATGGATTCATGAACTAGTCCAGGGTTCACCAATTCCGGTCCTTGAGGTCCAGAGTCTTGCTGGTTTTAGATGTTTCCGCCCACTAGCACACCTGATTCATATAATCGGCTCATCAGCATGCCTGATAACGATCCTGATCTTTAGTATCAGGTAAGGCTGGGCAATAAATCAAATGAATTCGATACATCGTCATTTTAAAAATCGAATCGTTGAAAATTTGCTAAATCGTGATATCGAATTTTGTCTTTAGGATTATTGAAAGTTGTTGTTCTTATGTTGTGTTACATTCAAATGTTTTTGTGGCAGAATGCTGGATGGGTGCTTTACAAGACATGTTTACAATAGCTACCAACTACTTAATTGTGGCATTTAAGAAAAAAATATGAATGTTAAGTGTATGTCAAAACTAATTTAGAATCAGTATACATTATTGTTGTCTGAACATTTTGCACAGGAATTATTTTTGAATAAATGAAACCTTGAAATAAATATTTGTTGGGTTTATTAGATTAAAATCGATTAAATTCGTAATCGTCTTGAATGTCTGTAAAATTTATATTTTTTGACTATATTCGCCCAGCCCTAGTAATGTTTGCGCCTAGTGTTGGTAGGCGCAAACATTTTAAACCTGCAGGACTACGGACCTTGAGGACCGGAATTGATGAACCCTGGACTAGTCCTTCTAAATCGTGGGTTGATTTTGTGAGATCAAATGGAGGAAAATAATGATTAAAAAGCACTGCATCGGCCCCAAAAGACGCCGGCCCATCGGGCATCTGCCCTGTATGCCAGATGGCCAGTCCACCCCAGCAGAGACTCTGCTACAGTAAAAGAAAGAATCATGGATGTTGATCTTGTTTTAGGTTTCCCGCTTCCTTATCCGGGTCACAACTGTGCACTTCTGGACTCGGCTGGGCAGCACAGGTGGGAAACTTTTCCCTGCTCAAAGAAGATTGGCTATATCTGCTACAAACCCGGAGCGCCGCCTGTTCCTCCACAAGGTACGCCATCCTTTTTCACTTGTAGTGCAAACAGTGGCCACAGTGGGCATTTATTTACTCAACTGTAGATTGAGGAAGGCTATCTATTTGGAGCAAGGCCTTTATAGGTAAACCATGTTTGAAATAATATCAAACATTACTGGTACAGTGGTACCTTTACATACGAGTTTAATGAGTTACGTGACCACGCTTGCTACGCAAACCACTTGTATCTAGTCCAAATATAGTTCTCTAATATTGTAATGAATGAAAATGCCATTAATTCCAGCCTCGTATCCACTGTGAGTATGTTGTCTGTCTACATGTGTTGCTGCACTGTCTGTGTTGAAATTGTTCAAAGGGTGATGACTACAACGCTGATGCTAGTTTGTTGTTAATTCATCGTTGGCTTTTTACCATATTGTACATTGTGTGTTGGCATTAAAGCTGCACAAAGCAGAAGATTGACACGTGGGGCTAAAAATAAATAAAACTGCACATTTCCTCCTTCACGTACACAATGCGTGCATGATGTCACATCCGCAGTCAGAGGGCGGGAAATTCGAACCCAACTCCGGTATGAAAACTATTAGCCAGAGGCTTGCAGGAGTATCCATTGTAAACAGCTAAGGTGTTTAACTGCTAATTAGAAAATGTTTGTCATCAAATATTTTGGGGCAAAATTGCTCCATAGATTAGCTTTAAGCTAGCGGATCTGATCTAAAACAGTTTTTGGGAGACGCCAAGGAAGTATTAATGGCATTCGTTTCAAACGGGAAAACTGATTTTGTGTAGTGTTGTTCCAATACCGTTTTTTGGCCCCCGATACCGATACCCAGCTTTGCAGTATCGTCCGATGCCGATACCATACCGATACCCAAGTTTTTTTTTCTCAACATGAAAAAGCTGTCCTGCTATTGGTTCAGAGTATTCAAGGGTCAATAGGATATGTTAGCTCGGCATGCAGTGAACATGTCACACATCAGGGAATGTCGTGCATGAGCAAGACGATGCAGCCAAAATCCTATATTAGCGTCAGAATTAATGGTATCGGCATGTTACTTGTTAGTACTCACCGATACCGATACCACTGTTTTAATGCAGTATCGGGGCCTCTACCGATACCAGTATCGGCATCGGAACAACACTAATTTGTGTATGACTAAAATGAGTTACACGACAAATTAAACTCATAAGACTGTATTTGCTGTTATGTTGTCATGGAGCAAAATGTCTATTTATTTTTTTATCTTCAGTTGAGCAAGGATTCTGTTCAAGCCCCTGGATTCCGTACAACGGCCACTGCTTCCATCTCATTCGGACCCCCAAAACATGGTCCGATGCGCAGAAGGACTGTCGCAAGGAGGAGGGGGAGCTTGTCAGCATGCGCAACATTGAGGACCACAGCTTCGTTATCTCTCAACTGGGATACGGTGGGTGAACACAAAACTTAGTGGCAGTCAAAGTCTCTAAATCAAAAACTATAGTGGTCTGTTTTAGCAGTTTGAAAATGTAAAAATAGTAACGTTTACCGTTTTATAATGCTGCATTAAAATTATTCTGAAATATTACTACAGGGGTCCTTATTTTACATTGAGAGAGATTTTGAGGTTACATACTAGCCTTCAGTTAGCGCCGTATTCACCATTCTTCATTTAAAATGGTATTGAGATAATAATTGACTTTTTTTTTAATGCTACATGTAGTTATTTGAACAATTGTGTTAATTGCACTTAGCATTATAAGAGTCAACTAAATTGGGCCTCAACTCCACAGATGTGTAGATGTTTTTGACAAAATGACCTACGTAACCATTTTGCGTTGTTTATAAACCAGCGACAATTACAAAACAATCATGTATAGCAGTATTCCCCAACCAGGGGTACGTGTACCCTAACAGGTGTGCGAGCATATTGCAGAATGCAGAGGGTTTAATAAAATGGTTTAGTGCACTACGACTCATTTCCTTGGGCAGACAATATACCTGCGGCACAGACACAAAATCACAAGACACCACAATGACTGATTAAAAGAAAGTAATTATAAAGCTGTTTAAATGTGACTCGAAGGATTTCCGGTTGTTTTGTGGTAAATGTTGAGGTAACAAAGGCAGGTTTGTTATTTATTTATATCATTTTTGTTATGATTTACATTACTTATTTATTTCCAAAGCAACATATATATTTTTGTTTGCATTAATAACACAACAAAGACGGAGAAATAAATGTTCAAATTAAGGAGACAAAATAAAATGATCAGTTGTTACATTCTACACTTGGAGAGTGAGGGTTACTCATGAAATAACGAAAAGATTTGGGGAGAGACAGACCATGATGACCATTTACCTAAGATTAGCCCACTTAAAGGGACTGCAACATGGAAAAAAATCAACGTTTTGGAGCTTTTAGCCATGTTAAAATGCTAATTCCTCACCAAAATCATGACCAAAGTTGTGTTTTCCTCCATTCGCCCCTGTATGACAAATTTGCAGCCGATCTTTTTTTCCCTCGGACCAATCAGGCGTTGTTTAGGCAGGACGAAACCAATAAGCGCCGATGGCGGGGGGAAACAAACAAACAAACCTAACAGACGAATGGACGCTGCAATTAATTATGTTCTCTCAGAATTACTCACCGTTTCCTTGTTGAATTTGAACAGCGAGAAGAGTTTCGTGCATTTTTATTTATTTATTTTAGTTTTGCAAAAGAAGATTTTATCTCCTCAATTTCGTCAGCTTTTTTTCCGCCAGGCATATTGCAACAATGTAGTTAAAAATCCCAATGTTAACAAAATAGTTAGATCTTCCTTCAGATGGGTCGTTGATTCTGACATTTCTCTAAATGTAAACGTTCAAACTTCAGTTGTCCAACATGTGTGCTATCCCATAATATAGTATTTCATAATGTACTGTATTCGCTTTTATACCCAGTCAAATTATTCAAACGAATTTAATTACGCTCGACTATGATGCTAATGCTGTTCGTGCCACCAGGCGCCAGTTAGCTAATGCTAAGGTTAATGGGCTGACCGTGCCACAGTAAAACTAGCCAAACTAGCCTTTTACTTTGTAGCTCATATTTTAACAATTTCAACCTGACCCTATAGTGAGGATAAGCGGTTCAGAGACTGACTGAATTAATGATTTAATGTTACCAAAAAAAAAAACCGTGCTGGCAATTAAAAAGGTGGGTTCGCACTCACTGTATGCAGCCTCTACCGACGAGCTGTGGATCGGCCTGAACGACAGGAAGACCGAGGGCTTGTTCGAGTGGAGTGACATGGCGGATGTCTTCTTCACCAGCTGGGAATATGGAGAACCTACCCTCTTGACGTACGACGAGGACTGCGTTCTCATTCGGGGCGAGGTAAGAAGCAAAATGTTGCTTTGTTTGTTTGTTAGTTTTGGTCATAAACACATTATTTAAAAGGGAACATTATTTGTGCTTGCAGAATGGCAACTGGGCAGACCGCTCCTGTGATGAGAAACACGGCTTCGTCTGCATGAAGCAGAGCAGCACGAACCACCAACGAGATGAAGTTCATATGGATATTGGCTGCAAAACTGTGAGTGACGTTTTCAGTTAAAATCCATAGATGGCAAAACACAAAATCAGATCAGAATAGAAGTACAAATAGCTTGTAAAAAAAGAAGAAGAGAGAACAGTAGACGTCCCTGTAAGTGAAAATAAATGTATTTTAAATCTGACACAACAGCAGACTTTGTAAATACCCTTTCCAATTGGTAAAAAGTTTGCAAAATAAAATAAAAAATCATGAGACTCAAATCAAATTGTAAATGGTATGCAACACATATAGGTAGGCTGTGGGCATGCTGAAACTCAATTGTCAATTTAAAAAAAAATCCTAGGTGAATTTGCGGATACCGAATTGCAAGTATGCGCAGGTCCACAGCCTACGTATGTATGTATTTATTTAATTTTTAAATCAGACAAAGATTTTTCTAATATCAGAAACTTCACAGCTTTCAACAATAGAACAAGTAAAAGTAAAAAGTTCTGAAAAAACTAAATACTCAAGTAAAGGACAGATTATACCTGAAAAATCTACTCAAGTACTGAAACAATTAAATTTTACTGACCCATTATGATGACATTTTGACCTGAATGAATGTGCTTTCCAGGGTTGGAAACGACATGGCTCCTACTGCTACTTTGTGGGGACGGAGACCAAAACATTTGACGAAGCCAAGAATGACTGCAAAGCAACAGATTCCTACTTGGCTGATGTGTCAAACGGGTAGGAATAACTTATATTTCAAAACAGTGTACTCTAGTTTTTATATAAAAATATATTTGGTGGGCTATTAACCACTTGATTAGAAGACAGACAAAACTACATGTTTTTTTCTTAAACCAATGTCCTGCAGAGACTTTACTTCACATTGACTTCTTCAAAGTTGATTGGCACTGCAATGAATGCATCTGTCAGAATGAAATAGGCTAACAAACCAAAATGGGGTTATTATATTGTATATTTTCCTGTCAGTCTGACCAACGGTTTCTCAATATTAGCGAAACCATCTAAAAAGAACAGCCCTACCTGGTAGAAACAAGGGGTGTGAATTGCCTAGTAGCTGGCGATTCGATTTGTATCACTATTCATAGGTCACGATTTGATTCGATACCGATTAATCCCGATGCGAATCTATAAATTGATTATTGCGTGTGTTTTTTTTAACTAAAATTTAGAAAATAATAATCAGTAAACTTGTACATGTACACTGTAAGATTTGTATGAAAATGTATTTATTTTTCTGAAAATGAGCCACTGCATTTAACAGGTTGCAGTCTGTTTCATGTTTGAACAGCACTGAAATAAAATATCAAGGCTTAATGTTCCATTAATATACCATTCTTCCATGCTTAACGTGTGACTCCTAACCCTAAGTAAGGCGTTTTGTTGAATATTCCCATACAAAATGTATGCTTAAAAATCGATTCGGCCGCATATCGAATCAATTCAAGAATTGCGTGCTGTAATATCGCTATATATTGCCAAATCGATTTTTTCTAACACCCCTAGTAGAAATGATGCTGTAATATTCTTCTGAGAGGAGAATGCCATTGTATTACCAGCAAATATTTATCGGTCGTTTTGGCTCTGAAACAGTGTCAGAACCAAGTAGAGCCATGCCGAGTCAATTAGCTAGGTATGCAGTGGAAAAGCAGCATTCTTTAAAGGGGAAGTCAAGTTAAACATTTTCTTGACAATAATAGGTTCTAAAATGTCATATATTTATAAGTACAATTTTTGACTTGACTTCCCTTTTTAACGACACAATTATAGATTTTTCCCCCCACAATTTAAAACAATTCTCAGGCATTTCTGTGACATGCTTTTGACAAAAACCCCAAGGATCTCTCTCTACTGTGGGACCTTCCATATGACCTTGAGATACGATCATCACACCTAATCTTGACCTAATTTACTCTCTTTTTTTTAGATACATGCCATCGATCGGGCAATTTTCTTTTATTTATTTGTTAGTTTATTGCATTGACCTGTGTGTGCAAACTTGAGATGCAAGTGGCGCATGGTGGCAAGTGACTGAACTCTCTTCAGAACAACCACCTATCTGGTAGATATCATTTGTAAACATTATTTATAAAAATAAAAAAAAAACAACAACAACATGCTGTTTACTGCCAGTGTCAGCTGGTTGTTACTGTCACTCAAAACATAAAACAAAGACAATTTCATCTTGTGCATTTAAAGCAATCACATAGTCTCTGCGACCTTAATTATTCAGTTATTCATTTTGTGGCGGTGTTGTTTCGCTTTTAGTGACGGATATCTGAACACAAACCATGCAGCAACACATGTAGAAAGACCATATGACAAAACTCACTGGCATGTATTTTTTATCATCTGCAAAGAATGACTAATCTTACTGCTGCACTGAGAAAGTGAGAGAGGAGCTGACCCTCCAGTGCAGTATATCCGTATACCTGTGCCCCCAAGGCACGTACACCAGAATGAACAGCACAATAGTAGGATAAAAAGTGTGACAAAAAACTGCGACTTATTTTTAAGTCCATTTTTTTTATTATAATTGTATGTTTTTCTAAAGTGAAATTTCATAGAGTTTTATTTTTCTAATTAAAAACACAAAGACTTTCTGTTGTTTTGGGGGGTCTAGGGGAACCGTGAAAAGATTAATGGTGTTTCCATTCATTTCCATGGAGAAAGATCTATGAGTGTTTTAAGTTATGTGCGTGGTCAAGAACCAACTCAAACTCCTTTCTCGAGGCACCACTGTATTTGTATAAAAAGTAATTAAAAAGTCATTTTTACAAAATATGCCCGCCTTAAATGCAAATATTGGAATGAATATAGATTTTATTTTTCAATACAACACCAATTTGTGGATGTGATGGGCCATTGACCCACTCGCGAAATGCATCCTTGAACAAGACAATGTAGAATGTAAAGTACTTACTGTATGTATTTAAATGTCTCCAGGGTGGACAACGCCTTCTTGATCAGCTTGGTGGGGGCAAGGCCTGAGAAGTACTTTTGGTTGGGCCTTTCAAACCAAAAGAACACCGATGAGTTTGTGTGGACCAATGACAACGCGGTCAAGTTTACTCACTGGAATAATGAGATGCCAGGTATGTGTTTGTTTGTATGGAGGTGTATACACGGTGAAGCTATCATTCTTAGCGTTCAGATTCGTCCGTTACATCAAAATACATTCTTTCGTGGCCGAAAACCATCTAATAGAGAGAGAATAAATACTTTTTATTCCTCTTATCACTTAAGGTAGTAGACAACGCTGCGTGGCTATGACAACTGGCATTTTCGCTGGCCTCTGGGATCTGCTGCCCTGCGACAATAAGGAGAAATACATCTGCAAGCATCTGGCCGAAGGGGCGATCTTGACGCCGCCCCCGCCTACCGTCAGCCCCCCACAGTGTGCAGACGGCTGGATAAGAGCAGGAACGAGTAACATCTGTTCCAAGGTTTGTCTTGAAAATTGAGTTTTGTGAATGAAATTGTGACACTGGTTGACTTCCGAGTTGTTCCCAGAGTAAATGACTCAAAGGTCTCGCCATCAAAAATGATGCAAGAGGCAGAATGGTAATATGTCAGCCTCACAGTTCTGAGGTTCTAGGTTCGAAACTCAGCGGTAGAACTCAGTCGAATCTGCATGTTCTTCCTGTGCTTATGTGGGTTTTCAATTTAGAGTGTCATTTTTTAAGATAAGTGCTACTGTTTGGGGACTGACTAATACAAAGGGCTACCAGGTTGATACACAACACTGAAATGTATTTGCTCAAATTACCTTAAATATTATTGTTATTATTATTATTAGTCAGTTAAATGTATTTATCCACAAGGAACAGAACCCTAAATCACATTGCAGATTGACTACATCAGTCAGGAAATAATTTTTTCTCTTTCTGTCTGTTTAATCTTTTCATTAAAAAAATATATTTTTAAACGGTCTCGCCCTCCAGTTCTTTACAGGTCCTCGTTCGTTCGAGAAGACCTGGTTTGAGGCCAGAGATTTCTGTCGGGCCATTGGAGGAGATCTCCTCAGCATCCACAGTAGCTCTGAGCTGTTTGTGGGACGGTACGCACTGTTTTGAGGGGGCAGGGGAAACAAGGCAAACAGGACTGAAATGTAGAACGTGTTATCATATTCACATTTTATGTTTGTTGTTTTTTGACGCAGCCATGGAAAGGCCTGGATTGGACTTCATATTTCTGACCCAAGTGCCGGTTATGTCTGGAGCGATGGATCCCCGGTAAGTGCACTGCAATTGGCACAAGCTACAAATATTGTAAAATGACTTAATTTATTCATTAATATATAATGTAAGTAACTTCTTGATCTATTCATTTTTAGTGCATTATTTGTTGTTGGCTCATCTATTTGCAGTCCTTCATTAAAATACAACATATTTCAAACAATCATTTCATTCATTTATTTATGTATATTAATGTTCAATTTACAACATATTCCTCACAAGCTGGAAATATTGTGAATCGGCTTGTTTTATTTATATTATTTGTTAATTTATGTATTTAAAAAATATATTTATCTACCTAGTTAATTTTAGTTGGTCATTCAATGTACACAATTTTTTATTCATTTGAATTTTGATTACTGTATTTTTGGGACTATACGTCGCTCCGGAGTAGAAGTCGCACTTTTCTTACAAAAAGTGAGACCAAGAACAGTAGAGCTTGTCGTCCCCAAAATCCTCGACTCCATTGTGTGTGTGTGTGTGTGTGTGGGGGGGGGGGGGGGGGGGGGGTGTTTAGAAAAAAGGTTTCTATTTGATTGTTTGACTGTGGAAAATTGTGTGATTAATTAGTTTTTTTTTTTTAATCACTTAAACTTTCAAGGATGATACACTTTAAAGTGGAATAATTCTATTTGGTTCGATTCAGTGGACTCACATATTTAAAAATAAATAAATAAATTTGACTAAAATTAGTTTTCGTTGTACCCCTATTAGACAAAAGGTTGTAATACTTTTTTTTCCTTGTTTGCCCACAGGTAAACTTCCTACACTGGCAGGAGGGCGAGCCAAACAATTTTCAAAATTCAGAATCTTGTGCCGAGTTCCGTATATATCGAGCCGACGACACAGGCTCATGGAACGACATCCACTGTGAGAGCTTCAATGACTGGATTTGTGAGATCCGTGCGGGTAATGAACATGCTAGAATGATTATTTTGCCCTAAACCCAGCACGTATACGGTTACCTTATCCAGCTACAAATGAGTCATTTCTTGTGTGTCTTTGATGTACAGGAGTGACTCCAAGGCCACCTCCAAACGACACCGCCACCGGTAATGTGACACTGCAGCCATCAAAATACACGTTATGGTTGGGCCCTGACATTGATGTTCATGACCTCCTTCCCCTCAGCAGACTTTAACACGACCTCGGACGGTTGGCTTGAGTGGCGAGGGAGTCAGTACTATATCAACACAGTCTCAATGGCTATGGAAGACGCTCGCCGTTACTGCCAGCAGCACCACGGTGACTTGGTGACGATAAACAGTGAAGCCGAAAACATCTTCATATGGAAACAGGTCCCGACGCTTACAGTGGCTCGCTGGGTGCTAAAACCTGAGCTGTTAAAGCTGATTATTTTGTTTTTGTCAATGCAGGTTTCCAGAAGCTATGGGACCTACTACATCGGTTTATCAGTGGACCTAGATGGCTCGTTTTGGTGAGTAGGAATGACTGAATGATTAAGCCCTGAGCAACTGTGATGTCATCTTCAGTCGACAGTAAGTGGCAAAATGGCCGCAACCCTGGGATGGGGGAAAAAATAGGTTGTTTTTGCTGTGTAGGTCATGTTCCACAAAGGCAATATTAATCACAATGCTGTGTTTACAGTGCATAGAACATATGATTGTAAAGAACATTTTTTGATTGACTTCCCCTTTAAAGAATTCAATAAAATCTTAAACAAGTATAAAGCACCCCATTGTTTTCTACAGTCCAAAATTTCTGAAATGGTAAATTTTCTCTTATCTTAGTTTTAATCCCAAACAAAAACAGAAGGTGCAGAGAATTCCGGGTGTCAGCAGCATATCCTAAACCGTTAACCTGAAAATTTCAATAAATAGTTAACAGCTTTAAATAGATCTAATAGCGGCTGTGTGAGTCTTCAAAATGGCCGATGCTGATATTTGTCAAAATGCTCAATACACTAATATTTGGCCCGGCCGATAATCAGTCTATCTCTAATTAATGAACATCTCCTTAGGGGAAATTGTACATGCAACATTAGTTGGGTTTCGATCAACTCATTTTTTATTTGAAATTTCAAGAAATGCAAATATAAAACTGAATGTAAACGCTAGAAATTTTAAAAAGGGCCCAAAATTCGCAAAAAAAGTTTTACATTTAGAGGGGGTGGATTTTGGCGACGAAAACAGGTTTTGTAAATAGCCGCGGGCAAGACTGGATAAACGTTGTACGTTTTGACCGGATATTACGTCACACATTCATTTGTAGTCCTAACACAATATCGGACGATAAAGTATGGTAAGTTTGGGGGGATGACTAAACAGAAATCTTTTTGGAATTAATTAAAGAAGCAAATATTAATGCTATTTTAGATGGAAAACAACAAATAAACGCTACGGTTTATTCAGAGTTACAAACGCAAACTCATCATGTCATCGCACGGCGCAGTCGCTTCCTGTTTTTCTTCTTTTAAATTACTGGGGGATCACATCTCTGGTGTATACCGCCACCTACAGCGGCGGAGTCCCCTCTCAATATTCGCGAAAGAAGAACAGATGGAAACAGGCATAAGTCGCAAATCCGTTTTGCGCAATTTCAGTTAATTTGCTTTAAAAATTGAAACAATTGAATGGAAACCTGACTACTGTAGGAATTACAGTGCATTCTTCCAACTTCCTTTGGGCCACAAATTCTCATCCACATCACAATAATGAATTACGCCAAAATAGTGTGGAGTGAATTATACATAATCATTTGGATGGATATGACAATGATATGAAAGTTGAACTAGTGTTGATAAATTCAATTCTGATCTGAGAAATGTACAAAAGCAACTGAGAAAGCGAGAAAACTGTAAAAGCACTGTAGCATAATCTTCCTTTTTTGTTTCACTCAAGGTGGATGGATGGTACGTCAGTGGGGTACCAAAGATGGGACGAAGACCAACCTAATACAAATAGCTACGATGAGAACTGTGTCGCTATGTCTTACTTTATGGGTGAGTACACATTGGAAGATCACTATATAGACAGAAGTATTCAGTATGACAACATTACCACCTGCTTATACCGTATGAAGTTGGAGAGAGGACAGACAACAAAGCCACCAGCTCAGTGGATTAGTGGTAGAGTGTCCGCACTGAGAGTGGGAGGTCGTGGGTTCAGTACTAAAGACCATAAAAATGGGACCCATTTGCCTCCCTGCTTGACACCTAGCATTGTGGGGTTTAGATCACCAAATGATTCCCGAGCGCAGCTCCTGCTGCTGCTCACCACTCCCTCAGTAGATGGGTCAAATGCGGAGAAAGAATTTTGCCCCACTTAGGAGGGTGTGACAATCAGTAGTACTTTTAAAGGGGCAATAACAAAATACACCAATAATAAAAAGTATATTGTATGTATGTAGTTTGAAAAGGGACAGACGGAGAGAAGAAAGGGGGGGAAAAGCAAAAACTGAAGTCATCAAAATAATTTGCCTACAGTATATTGGCGAGACCAGGTAATCACACTAGATTGGTTGGCCTATCTGTGCTACAGGGAATTTGGTGCACTCATTCAGGAGTCGACTTGTGGCTGTTGTGGTGGGACGTTGTATTCTAATCCCTTCATACTGTATCGAGCAAAGAAAGAAAGCGGTTGGACAAATATGAACAATATGAATTCACATGTATAACGGAACCTACGGTGTTCCGCAGGGTTCAATTCTGGGGCCTCTGCTGTTTTCATTTTATCTATGCTCCTTGGTTCCATCTTTTAAAGTGCTCAAAAAATATAGAGCTCAGTTGAGTGATGGGAGTTAGCGTCCAAACTGCATGATTTGCAATACCAAGTTGAACAATTGTAGTACAGCTACAGCACAACTAGCTCTCGAGCAAAACTGAAGGAACACTTCCTCGAGCTGCATGGAGATGGGGAGTGCAAGAACACGAGCTTTCTGAATTCAAAGTGAAGAGAGCCAGACTCGAGGAAAATGCTACTCTCCCTTGTTCATTTTGTTCACCAGTAAACCCTATACCTACAGTATGTCTTGAATTAGAAAAAAAAAATAATATTTTTTTATTTTTTCTCCTTTTTATTTTTTTTCCTTTTAAGGAAAATGTTTTATTTTTCAATAAAGAAGGACATGATAAATGCACATAGGAAGCTGGTGGTGTTCAGTACCTCCAACAAGGTTAAGAACTACCGTTTCAGACGTTCTCTTTGCAAACCACTCTTCACTTCATCTCGTCATCATGCGCGTTCGCAGGCTTGTGGCGCGGCTTCAATTGCGGTGAAGAGCATCAGTCGATTTGCAAACGCGGGACAACGGCTGCCGTCAACACCACCGCAGCCCCCACGGTTGCACCCAAAGGCGGCTGTCCACTCAAGTGGACCAAATTTGACTCCAGGGTAAGGATATTGCCGGCCTTCAATGTGATAGAACTTCTTAAAGTTAGAGGCTTGTACTAGAACATTTGGACTTCCACTAGTAATAATTGATAGGATTGTTGTTGGTGTAGAAACTGTTCACCTGTCAGTAAAGGGTTAAAAGTACTCCTTGTTTTAACGTTGCCAGTGCTACAGCATCAACAGTAATCGCAAGACCACCTGGGAAGAGGCAAGGAAACAGTGCTACTCCATGGGTGGGAACTTAGTCTCTGTAACCACGAGGCGTGTGCAAGGTGCGCTGTCTTTACGTTACATACATTGTAAAGGAAGTGCCATAGTTTTTTCTTGGTCAAGAAATGTCTTTCTTTGAAAACCTGCAGCATATTTGGTCACCAAAATGGCTGAAGTGGCAGCAGACCTGTGGATCGGCCTAAACAGTTTAAAGCAAGATGCGTTTTTTTGGAGCGACGGGAAACCAAGGCAATACACCAACTGGGGCTACTCTGTAAGTGCACATATTCCATTTTGTGTATACTGTCATTGGTTTTTGTATCTAAATATTTCAATTGTTTTTAGATTCATCGGCGGCGTCCAGGGACTTTTTACCAAAGATGGAATGAGGTACACTTTCAAGAATTAGCCAATTTGAATGGTTACATTATAACACCGTTGTAATTTTGAATAATTAATGATAAGCCAATCAGAGCATCCGCTGTTGATCACGCTACAGTACCTACAACTAATATGTCTCTCTTCACTAGGAAAGTTGTTGTATCATGACCACTAACCCCACTAATGGAATTGGCAAATGGTTGATTAAGTCCTGCAATGACACCAATGGATTCATCTGTGCCAGAAATCTTGGTATGTACAGAATATCTTAAACACGCCATTTACAAACATGCACCACTTTTAGCATCTCAAAGGAGTTAGCACGCACCCTCAAAAAGTCCATGCAAATTGTGTTTAAAATATGGGCATAACAGTTTATGCTTAATGAACAGTTTTCGGTACAGAACATTTATAGTTCTCACACGGAATGTATTAGGAAAGATACAGGAAGAGGAACATCTCCATGATTTCGCCACGTCTATTCCGTAAGCAAACACAGTGCAGCTCATCCTCTGGCTAACTGGTGTTATGACTTGTGACTAGAGGTCCAAAGGTTAATCAATTGATTGATGATTAAATTAATAAATATTTATTTTTGAAAAATTGTCCAACTCCTTGAAATTTCAGCCTCTCAACAGTAAATATTCTCTCAATTTGTGTACTCCTCCATTTGAATCAAAATAAAACATTTGCAAATATCTGCTTTTATTTTGGAAAACAACTACTTTGTGCATTTGCTTTCTTTTCGTTCCGCCAATAGGTTATTGTTATTTTTGTTGTATTTATTTATTTGTTGTTTTAGTTTTTTCCTTGCCCTTTTAGGGGGTTTACATTATGGGATGTCGTTAATAATAAGTTTGTGAAGCCCGACTGTTCTGTGAATAACTCCTTTGCTCCCAAAAACGTATAAAAATATGTTCTATTTTAAATGTTTTAAGTGTCCCAAAGACATATTTATACCTAATGTTTTTTTTATTTATGCTAGAGCATACAGAAGACTTTGATGCAGCCTCTCAACTGCACAGAACAGTTGAAGCAATGGTAGTTATTACAAAAACGACCAGCAGGTGGCAGCAGAGCAAAAGAGATCAATCAGGGCCATGTAGAAAAAAATTTACCCACAGTTCTAAACAGATTCGTGAATGATGATGAAACTTAGCTATGTTCTAATGCTAATTGCTGCAAAACGGAAACAGATAGGAATATACTTTTTTTCCTGATGAAAGAAGAGACTCTAATCTTTCTTTTGGTAGGTTCCATGTTTTTATTGCAATAGAACACAATATTCTGTGGGCCTTGCAATATCAGTCAAAATCCTGTAAAACAACCGGGAGCGAAGGGGATTGCTTCCGTGAAAATGGCTGCGAGTGAATGAGTTAAGGGCTACACAAATAAACTTGACTTGTTTTTTAATAGGAATAAAAATGTCTTCTTCTTTTTTTTAATCCAATTCATCGACTAATTGACAAAAATATCGACAAATTTATTATTAAAATAATCGTTAGTCCTACCTGTATTTGTGTCACACTTCTGACAATACATGAAACTTGTTAACTCATTTGAAATAATATCATGAATATCAGTGCAGCATGGGGAAATATATGTATACTGGTGTCTTGTCTTTTGAGTGTCGCAACTTGCTAGTTTTTCAAGTTCGGCCCATCACTAAGCAAATCATTTTTTGGCTTTATTTTCTGGACAAATCCTCTAATTGGGTTTATTTGACCCAACTTTTAGTCAAGAAATGGGTCTTTTAGTATAAAACTACTAAAAAATATTGGTCAGATCCTTTACTTGGGTCAAAAAATGGGGTCATTTTGTATAAAACAACCCAGAAAGTTGGGTCAAATTGACCCATTAAGTGGATCGGCCCATTTTTTATCCATAATTGGTCTGTTTTTAGAATGTACAATTAATACCTTTAAACATATTTTGCCACTTGCTTTCTACTGAAAATAGCATCCGTGTGCTCAGGGCTTAGGTAAAGACCAATCACGGCTCACCTCTTTTCTGGGTTTGGTCATGTGACGTTCGCAAACTGAGCCATGAAAAATAATGAAGTTATCAAATTAATTATAGATAAAATTAGAGCTGTCAAACGATTACATTTTTTAATCAGATTAATCACATCTTAGAATTTTTATTAATCACGATTAATCGCTTAATAACAAATCATTTTTTTATCTACATTTTCCCCCCCGCCAAATTTGAAGAGAACCGGTTATGTGTTAATTATTTTGACATTTAATGTTATGAGGACGTCTTCAACATCTTTTGATCCACTGCACACGCTCATCCTCTTTTTTTTTAATCAGTTAATTACTTGCATAATTAAAATTTGAAAAAAATGACCCCGATATTTTGACATGAACATATATTCTAAATGTGATACGCAAACATTCATTAAATGTTTTACTTTAATGCATGAAATTAGGTTTATTGCTCAAACACAACCTGTTCTATCTTAAATGTAGCCTTCACGCTAAAGGATCATCTATGGTCAAATTTAATAGTGCGATTAATCTGCGTTAATTCATGATTAATGCAATAATAATAATATTTTTTGTGATTAATTAATCAATTAATGCTTTAACTTTGACAGCACTAGATAAAATACTAACTTATTATAGCTGAAAATGGCTAAATTAGTCAAGTATCCCTTTAAAAAGGGATGCACGACAATATCGGTGGCCAATAATTATCAGCAATTATCGACTAATTTGACGTCATACAGATAAACCAGATTATAAAGAAATCCGCCGATAATAAAAGACAAGTCCATCTGTTATGGTTGTGGCTCAAGTTGTGCCCAACTCCTCAACCCCTCCCCTCTCCTATGGTTATATTGTGACGTCATAATGCGCGCGACCTCGTGTTCACAGAAGATGCATCATGGCGACATGGCAGTCGCCACTGTGGGCTTTCAATGTATTGCACGTTAGACTTATAGTAGGACTCGAAAGTATATTTGTATTCAAGTTCATTTTGTAAACAATTATCGGCTTACTTGTCGATTATCGACATCGGCACTTTCTAAATTATTGGTTTATCGGTATTGGTTGAAAATAGCATTATCGTGCATCCCTACCTTTAAACATAAAATGAAGAGTTTTTACAATGTATATTCAAATAAACCACATACTGCAACATTGTTCTACAAAAGTCTGTTAAAATTATTTAAATCGTTATATTAAATGACAATAATTACTCCTCCCTAAACTATGGGGCAATTAAAAGCTCTGATATAATTGTCATATATCATCATATATGTGAAATCTGACTTCTCGAGAAGATTTTTTTCCTTGGAATAAATGGCATAATATTATAAGAATAAAGTTTTATGATATAATACGTCTTTGTTCTTGTAAATATGACTCAATCTCAGGACTTTATTTTTTTTACAGAACTGAATTTTTTTTATAATTTTTTTATTTAAGGTGACACATGGTAGTCAAGCTTTATTGACATTGAGATTATGAGGTTGTCCTCGGAATACAAAAATAGCATAATCCCTTGGATGTATAAACCTCATCCACATGAATTGTTTTTGAAGTACCCCTGTCTTCAACAGACCCAGGTCTCCCATCCCAACCCGAACCGTCCGTTCCCAACATCTTTGTATCCCTGGGAAACGACAGCATCATGGCCGTGCCTGTCAACATGACGTGGGATGCCGCCAAGAAGTACTGCGACGGCAACAAAGCCAACCTGGCCAGCCTGAGAAATGAGTGGACGCTGGCCTACGTGGAGCTGTTGGCCTTGAATCTCAACTCCCCTTTGTGGATCGGACTGAACAAAGACAAGGTGCGTCGCCACCATTAAGTCATTGTGGTGAAAACGTATTCTGTCTTGGTAAATAACGTACATCTGGCTTTCAGACCGGGGGTTATTTTCGATACGTCGACGGCTGGCACATGAGTATGGCCAGCTGGGCTGAAGGGGAGCCCAGCCAGAACCGGCCTTGTGTATACTTGGATGTGGATGGAAAATTTAAAACGGCGACCTGCAATTGCACCATGTACAGCGTTTGCATGCAGTCGACAGGTGCGAGCCGATTACACACATGCGCGCACGCACACATGAGTAAAATAACAAATAAACGGCTAGCAAAATAGTAAACTATTACCTAACCACCCAATAAACAAATAATTCATGAAAGAGCAAGCAAATGAAGTAACCAACTGGGTGGCTAACAAACAAACTAATGACATCATGAATAACAAAACAACTAATGAATTAACGAACAAATGGTCAACAATTTTTGATCAGAGATGCAAGTTGAGGGTTGCCATCCGAATAATTTGAGTTGTGAATTCAGTCACGTAACAAATTAAACTCGCATTTATTAATGCATCGCTTTGATTCTCCCGCTTGCGTTGTCGCTTACGCCATGTTTTTTTTTTTTTATACTCGCAATGCATTGTGGTCTATATCAACCCGGTTGAGTGAACATTGATGTTCACTACTTTTCAAGAGTGCATTGTGGGTAATTTTGCCCTACATTTTCGCTCCCTGGACATTCAGGCACCACTACAAAATGGCGCGACTGCTCGGTAGGGCACTATGTAGGGAGTGCACATTCTGACACAGCCAGTGATTCTCAAAGTGTGATACGAGTACAAGTAATGTTATATGGGTTCCCTCTAGTGATACTTTAAAGAATCACACAATTAAATGTTCAACTGTGCATAAGGTTACAGTGATGTTTTAATGCACTACAGACCATTTGTTTGTGGTATTTAACTTGAAAGTAAAATTTAATCTTTTACTTTTTCTAAACATTTATTAGTGTACATTTTGTATTTACTTGTGTTTTAAGTAGTCATCGGTAAAGCTTTTTTTTTTTTTTAAGTGCAGTGTTAACGTTAACTAATCTGTGCATAATGTTACAGTAGGGTTACAATGTTACGAATACTCTTTAAGAATAAAGCCTTCGCCTCATTATTGATAAACACTTGAACCTACTACGCTACTGTATTTAAATGTTGGTCAAGATGGTGTGGTGTAAAAAGTCTTAAGAACCGTTGGTCTAACATATTACAATTGTGAAACAGTGATATTCACCGTTGCCAACTGTCTCTCGTAGATGTTCCGCCAACACAGTCATCCAACTACCCGGGAGTTTGCCCCGATGACACCATAGCCGACTACAGCCAAACGTACACATGGCTGCCATATAAGAGTCACTGCTACATGTTTGTCACTGATGAAATCGAGTGGGCGGATGCAGCCACGAGCTGCGCCAGACATGGTAAGATATGTTTTTTATGCCTCAATTAGTTGCTGAGTTATGAAATTAAGACAAATAAATGAATGTTACACAGACATTGAAGAATGCTTAGACTGAATGTCATAATAATATAGAATAATATAATAATATTGCAGCATCTTACTCTTTGTTTGTGTTTGCATGACGGTATGCTGCCTCCTGGTGGTAGCACACCACAAGGAGCAGCACAATTCAATTGCAGCAGTGTATACTTAAATTATGTCTATGTTTTTAATAAATACAAAACTGGAGGGTGCTGTTTTTCCTTATTAAAATACTTTTTTTGTTGTTGTTGGAGGGGTGGTCTGGAAAAAAATTGTCTTATTTATAAATTTGGGAAATGTGAGTGTTTTGAGTCATGACGAGGGTGTCACGGTACAAATTAAACTCATATCTCAAGACACCAATGTATATATAAAAATACCAAATAGTAATAATAATTTATTAATAATTGGACATATTCTCACACAGTTCTTTAAACTCCATCTACAAATGGTCTTGGGCCATTGTCAGGTTCAGTCAACCTAGAACATTTAATAAGCAATAGACAAGGAAGGAAGACAAGAGAACGGATCTCCTACCACTCTGAGGCACACTCTCCCGAGCCCTCTCTTTTTATTTTTTTACAGGGCCTTCCCTAGTTATAGATGTTACTGCTCTAAAGGCGAGGGGGATACACAGCAGCAACATTAAAACCATTACGGATATGAGTCTTTGTGCAGATAATAATATAAACGTGTTTTTCTTCTGCTTAGGTTAATACCGCTAAATAAATGCTTTGCAATACTATAAGAGTAAATATGGGATAACTTATGTACATTTATTCTAACAGCTATCCTCCCGTTCTAAAAATGGTGGTCCTTGAGCACAAAAGTTTTTCCACCCCATTACCAAATTTGAACCCCATTTGCTAGAAGTATTAAAACACTAAATCACTTTCTGTTCTTAAGGTGGATTTTTGGCCAGTATCGAAGACCCTGAAGAGCAATCGTTCATTCAAAACAATGTGGAAATTTTCCATGACAGCCACAGCTCCTTCTGGATCGGCCTGTACAAAACGCACAAAGGTACACTTTGCTAAAAAGGGTCATTTTCATAAGGAAACATTGAAACGCCTCACCTAAATCCGCTGTTGGTATCAGGCTCGTGGCAGTGGTTGGACAAAACAGTCTTGGACTACACTAACTGGGGTGAAGACGCTGCCGAGAGGGACTACGCAGAGATCCGAACCTCAGATGGGGAGTGGTCATCCGGCTTGAGGTGGAATGACCGAGCGTACATCTGTGAAACACCCAAAGGTAGCGCCTGCTCGTGTCGAACTTGTTAAAAAGCAGCTTCAAGCTCCTGTAAATGACATTTGTTTTCTTATTGCCCGGTAGTGATGCCCAGAGATAAGGAACCTGGATATCGTAAGTTCCTCCTCATTATTATTATTACTATTGTATTTATTTTCACAAAAAGATCATTCAGAACATAACACCAAAATATGTCCGAGATTGAACAGGAAATCGGGTAGTTTGGTTTCAAGCAGTCATTTTGAGATGATTTTTCCTTGTATGTGTTGTAATGTGGGCCAAGCATGGTGACAACATTTGATGATCAATTCAAGGAATCGCCATGAAAGAGGTGGTGGTGAAACGAATTGCTGCAAAACGGATACATACAAATATACTTTTTTTCTGAACAAAGAGGAGATGCTAATCTTTCTTTTGGTAAGGTTCCATGTTTTTATAGCATTAGAACACAATACTCTGTGAGCCTTGCAATATCAGTCAAAATCCAGTAAAATACGGGGTTGCTTCCGTGAAAATGGCTGGGAGTGAATGAGTTAATGTGGCGGAGAAAGGCGTCAAAGTTTCATGAGCATTTTGACAAGTCTAAGTCTAAAAAAACTTGAAAAGCACATTTCTTGCGGCCGAATACTGAGAATCTGCAAGATGTCTCAAGACTTAAACAGGATTCTGACTTACTAAATGCTAAAAGCTCTAAAAGCTGCTCCACTCACTGAAAAGGAACCCGACTGACTCTCATATTTTTTTTGGTTGTTACTAACATAACTATGAGATTCATTTTTCAAAAATCATTTCCAGTTTAATACATTTTGTATTGTTATTTGCGTCGCAACGCATTCCATGCGTAATGACGTAGAAGAGCAGCCGAGCTCTCGGCCGAGCAATGTGAAATGCCTATCTAGAAAGCAAAGTAAACCTTGTAGCGTTCCTAAAGAAACAACATGCGATCGGGAGAGTCACCAGACACATTCAAGAGTTTTGAGCGTCCCTTTAGGAACGCGACGGAGACTTTCTTTCATTCTACGTCACTATGCACTGAATGCGATGCGACGTAAATAACAATGGCAGCGTACGGCCAAATAAAGTTTCTACAAAATGTTTTAAACTGGAAATTATTTTTGAAAAACTAATCTTATAGTTATGTTGGTAACAACCAAATAAATAATTTAGAGCAAACTTGTCATGACAGTCGGGGTGTTCCTTTTCAACATATCAATTTGCAACAATCAAAGTAATGCTTTTATACTTTTCAACAAGGCCTGAGCACAAAAACAGCATTTAGATGAATATTTCAGTAAATGACAGATAATAGGTTCCCAAAAAACTAAAGAAAAATCTGAAAATAGGAAAATTTGTGAATAGCTAATCCACTGGGAGCACTCTTATTTGATTGCATTCCGAAAAAGGAAAAATCCAACGTAATACATCGAGTTTGGGTTAATGACATGATGACTTTTCCTGGGAATTTTTTTTTGCTTACCAAACTCTTTTTTTTAACACCAATACACAAGTTGAGAACAAACTTATGAAAATAACCCCATGTTCTGCAAAATTGTGTGCAGAGCCACACCAAGGTGACGATAGCAGCTCGCGCAGGCACACCAGCCTGATCGTGGTGCTGATCATCACCATCACGTCCGCACTGGCCGTCATCGCCTTCTTCCTGTACAAGAAGTCGCCGCGCTCGCTGCCCACCTTCGACAACCCGCTCTACTTCGGCCGCGAGCGGACGCAGCCCGACGTGGTGGACACCAACAAACTGATAGAGAAGGCCGAGGAGGAGACGCCCGAGCCGATGATCACCCTGTGATCCGCGCCGGCCGGTGGGAACGTGCTCATCTCAGGCAAATGTATCACAATGGCACGTTCCATGTATTTGTGTTCTACTGTACATGGTTTGTATTCAGTTATTTAATAATAGTAAGCGTGAGTTTCAGCGACGGTGGCCATGTCTGACTGACCCTACGGAACTGAACTTTTATGGCTCTGGGATGTCTCGCTGCAATTGATTGGTATCTGTTTGTTGTTTTGTTATTCTGCGAATGAATGTATAAAATAGATTACACACTGTTCATTGCTTGTGCTCATCAATTGGCACGGCTTGAAATGACAATTAAAGGTGGTTTCAAATGTCTCTTGTCAGTCCTCTGTGTTCCTACAAAATCGGTCGAGAGCTGCCATGTATTCAAACAGATCACAGCAAAGTGAGATATTGAGTTTCCGCTTGAGGGATTAGCGGTGTTGCAGCAGTTACCTTGAAAAAGCAGTTAAGTTACTTTACTGATTATGTGCTTTAGAAAGTGACATACTTATTACTTGATTTTAAATGTAACTATAAAGTAAGATTACAAGTCGCTTTAAAGGGGAAGTAAAAAAAAAAAAAAAGCTTCTTTACGTTGATATTATATGCGTACCCACTAGCATAAACATTTTAATATTGCTTTTGTGGAATAAGAATTAGCAAAATCCACCCATTTTATCCATTTTAGGGGGCGGCCATTTTGCCACTTGCTGTTGGCTGAAAATGACATCACAGTGCCTAAGTGGTCACTGGTCACGTAATGACCATCACAGTTCCAATAAAGGCTGAAATGAGCAGGGTATGATTTATGTTTTGGCTTTATTTGAAGGTAAAGGATATAATAGGTTCACTGACTTAGATGATAAATGCACCTGTGGGAGGTTCAGAGACAATTCCATGCTCTTTTTGTATTTGCCCTGTCATAAAAAAAAAATTGGGGGGGATTTTGAAGATGTGTGGGGAAAAAATGGACATGCCATTGCAATTGGTCTAAAAGATATGTCATGTTTTATACTGTACATAGGTCTTGTCCTTTGTGATCAGTCTTATGCTGTTAATTGGCAGTCTTGGCAGCCAGTCGGCTGTTAATTGTACAAATGAGAATTTCCAAATGATCCCTTTGAAATATTTCTTGTAGAATTGAATCTGTATTCTGTACACCATCCATCCATCTATCATCTACCGCTTATCCGGGGTCGGGTTGCGGGGGCAGCAGCTTTAGCAGCGAAGCCCAGATTCCTCTCTCCCCAGCCACTTCAACCAGCTCCTCCGACGGGATCCCAAGGCGTTCCCAGGCCAGCCGAGAGACATAGTCTCTCCAGCGTGTCCTGGGTGGTCCTCGGGGCCTCCCGCCGGTGGGACGTGCGCGGAACACCTCTCCAGGGAGGCGTCCAGGAGGCATCCGAACCAGATGTCCGAGCCACCTCAACTGCTTCCTCTCAATGCGGAGGAGTAGCGGCTGGATGGCCGAGCTTCTCACCTTATCGTTGATATTTGTCAACTGTGGGCATGTGAAGCCGTTTGAGACTCTTGTGTGATTGTTTATACTACTGGGTACACACATAACATTAATCTTGTGTGACCCCCTGCGCCCCCCCAACCACGCGCAGGGGGTCTCAACTCTCTGAAATGCTTCAGACAACTAAGACAGACCCACTACTCACTCGCACCCGTCGACGGGAACGCGCAACCGAGGGGCACAAAGGCAGAAGCGCAAGAACTGGGACGCGGACCACACGTCGCTAACAGGAAACGGAAACAACGCTGATGTGTGAAAACCAGGAAGTCGGAAGTCCCGCCTCCTCCATGGCATCCCATACGCAAACGGAACCAATCAACATATATATATATATATATATATATATAAATCGGTCTTTGGAATAGAATGTTTGATTCTTACAGTCACTTTTTTCACTTCTTCACTGTCAAATAAACATTCATACATTCAATGTCAATTATCATTCTTTTTTTTACACCACAGCAAGCAAACAACATGGCAAAGAAGTCCTTGTTTCCAAAGTCATGGTTTCATGAAATAAAATGCACAGTTATCCAGAACCGTGAATGGTCATGGTATGACAATGACTAAAGAGTTGCAAGTGTAAGTGTGTGCATGTGCACTCGTGGTCCGGTCTAAGCCAAAATGTCAGGGCTGATTTTTATGTATTTTTTTTAGTCCAGCCCTGTGTGGACCAACCCCTGAGTCGTAGAAAAATAGCAGAAGAAGAAGAAAAATAGTAATACATTGCTTCTATGTCCGGTATATATCAATCAACAAAAGTAACATAGCCACTATTTAATTGTATAAGTGCTCCGTTTGCACCAAAACTAGAGCAAAAGGTATGTTAATAATACATGTATATTTTTTGTTTTTTTTGTTTTTTAATGCTCCAAATATACAATAACAAATGTTTGCCAATCCTATTTTTCGCATATTTAGTATAAAGTCAGACCAGAAACTAGTGTAAATGCGAGTCCCTGTGGCTCAGCCTGGTGTCTCTGCCTCAGTCTTTGTCGCTTTCCCTCGTCCGGAGCCTCTCTCGCTCTCTATCTCTGCCATGCTGGTCAGCCATGAAATGCTGGTGCGGCCTGTGGTAATCGGAGTCGTCGTCGCGGCGATGATGATGATGATGGTGGTGATGATGGTGGCGGTCCCGCTGGTTATAGCGACCGTCCTCCTCCTCCTCCTCCTCCTCCTCGTCTTCCTCGTCTTCGAGCCTGTGGGTGTGACTGGCCTCTGTTCTGCGATGGTGGTGGTGATGATGGTGATTATGGTGGTGGTGGCGAGAGTGCTGGGCTCGCTTGGTTTCGCTACAAAGGAGACGCTCCTCCTCCTCGTCCTCTTGTCGACCGTCGTCGGGTTTCTGCTGGGCCGAGGAGGGGGGCTCCGGGCCGGAGGGGTTGTCGTGGGGGCCCTTCCTCTTGGACGCTGCCGACTTCTTGCTCTTTTGCTCATCCTGGCAAAGAGAAGGGAAAAACATGGATTTCAAAACAAAAAGTCCTAAACCTGGTGTAACAATTTTGTCCCATGTTTGCCTGATTAGGAAGTTCCCTCACCTCGTTTAAGACTGTTTCTCTTTTCTTGTTTTTTGTGTGTGTGTGTGTGTGTGTGATGATTTTATAGTTTTGTTCTTGCTTCTATTTTCTTTCACAGTAGTTAGAGATTTGCTTCTCAAAGTTTACAAGTAGATTTTCCCAAATAGATTAGAAAATAAACGTGCACAAAATCGAAACCTGATTGTGTACAGTGTGTGTGTTTTATCAATTTATATAGCTGAACAAAGAACTCACAAAATTGTTAAAGGGTACAACCTTCATTTTAATGACTGATTTAACGAGGTTATCATCTGTTATCTTGATAAAATCATCAAAAATAGATGTGGTGCTCCACAGGCTAGTCTCAAAATTATTCTAAATAATAAATTTGAGTCGCCTTCAATTAATGAGTCAATTGATTATTAATTGATTAAAGAACAATTAATAATGTAATAACTAATTAAACAAATGTAACCTACACAGGTAAATATGGATTATTATTGAATGTATTACTCAAACACGATGAGGCCATTTTTGTATTATAAGGAAAGTCAAGTCAAAAATGTTCTTTACACCCACTATTTGAAACACGATATTGTGATTAATATTGTGTTTACGGAATATGAACTAAGCAGCAAAACCCTTTTCATTTTGCCACTTGCTGTTGACTGAATATGACATCACAGTGCCTAACGACCAATCACGGCTCACCTGCTTTCTTGATTTGGTCATGTAATTTAAAATTATGTGGGTGGTAAAGAGGAGACAAAACAATACAATGATGCAAGGGTCTCGGATGATTTGTCACTCACCGGAAAACGTCACTTGTGCATCTTTCCAGTGGAGGAGTGGGATGAGAGGGAGAAATGAGATGTCTGATGAATGAATGGAAAGGAAGTTCAATAAATAGAAGCATTCCTGCTCTATTTATAGTACGCGGTGTCAGATTGGGGATTGTGATGTGTTATGAGAGGACATGGCATCACAAATCCCACTGCGTGTTACTGACCGCCATGACGGTGGGATTGGTGGGCAGCGTGTTCTCGGCCAGCCGGGCCACCAGATCGCTGGCGGGTTCCATCTCGGGTGGATGCGTGGCCCTCCAATACGACTCCAGATAGTCAGCGATGTGCTCGCAGGCGTCCGTCAACTGGTTCTCGTCCAAGATGACGTCAAACATTTCCTATGGACACCAAAAAATGAGCACAATTTGTATTTTATTTTTTTTACACAAAGACATATACTATATACATCAAAGGGCATTTCATTAGGATTAGGAACACCTGTTCATATAATCTAATACTAGATTTGAAGTCTATCGCTAAAATGAAAGTGGTGCCTTGAGTTATGAGTGACCCAACTTACGAGTTTTTACGAAATACCAGCTGTCATTCAACGGATTTTCTGCTTTGACTTCTGAGCGCAAACTCGAGATACAAGCGCTATAAGGCAGCAGTGAACTGAGTTCAACACACTTCGTAATGAACAGCTGTTTGGCAAATAATGACCAAGTCGTCAAAAAAGAGGCTTCAAGCTGTTTGATCCCACTTCCATCCAGTTGAAGTTTACTGTCCAAGCCAAAAGAATCAATCACACCTTGTGTACTTAAAACAGCCGCATGGCTTTGACATAGGAAAGTTTGTTTAGCTTAATGCTAACAAACAATGCAAAATGACATTGACATGATAATGTTTAGCATTATAGTCGTGGTTTTAGAAGGAAAACATGGAGACAGTTCTATAACAGCACTCTCAGGCCTATATTCTTTAACCTCTACAAATAAAATAAAAAACAATATTACAGCACCTTACTGAGTTATTAATAGTAGTAGTAGAAGAAGAAGAAACACTTTTCTTCCCCATGAGGGTTTTATACTGATCCGGTGGCCAAGACGGTTTAGCATCAGGAGGAGGAGTACAATGAAATAGATTGGAGCATGATGAAATACTGATGCACAAACTGTTTAATTCCTCGCATTCTGTTTAATTCCTCACATTCTGTTATTACGTTTTTTATCAAGCACAACATTATAGAGTGATATTTTCCCTTGTAAAAAACCAAAATAATTTGTGGGGGGGGGGGGGGGGGGGGCTGGAATGCATTGCAGACATTTCTGTTCATTTCAAAGTGGAAAGATCATTTGAGATATGATTGTTTCGAGTTATGAGCATGGTTAAACTTGGGTCTCAAGGCACCACTCTACTACCGCATTCAGTTTAAATAGCCTGCCCATTTCACCTCGTTTAAGTCTCCCCCTCTCCTGCAGCATTTAACATAAATTGAAACGGGATTATTTCTGCTTCATGTAGTCTATGTAATGTTTTATTTGATTAGTTTATCCAGCCATACTTCCCGTTTTAATGAGACTTGTCAAATTTGGTCACAAGATGGCGCTCACCGGCGGACACTGGGCCAGCTTGTCTGCAGCCACCAGCTGAACGTTGAGGTGTTTGGTCTGAGACTTTCCTCTGGTCTTGATCAGCCTGGTCAACACCTGTAGAAAAGTTTGTACATTCATGTAAATACAGGGAACGATGCCTTGAGATACAAGTTTAGTCATTGGCTATGTGAGCAATAAAATGTCCCTAAGCCAGCTTCTTTCGGACCACCACAGTCCCTGCCTTGAAGCCTTTTTTTTTTTAAGAACTTTTTAATATTTGCCAATGGGCTGCTGATTGTGAAGGCAAACAAATTAATGACACTACAGTATACAAATATGCGCTCACAAATGAAGCAAACGTTGCACAGAATGACAATTCGTATATCGAAAAACGACGAAAGTCAGGTCACTAGTACCTCAAGGCACCATTCCATACTGTGTCTGAAGATAATATCTTCTCACTAACTTCTCACAGATGGAGTTTACCTTTGGAGATGAAATCTTGACGTAGACGAGGATGGGCGCCAGTGAGGTCTTGGACACCTGTAAAGGATGGTTGACGGTGTCCGCGTCTAGCACCACCAGCTGTAAGCTGCGGGCCAGTTCAAATATGCGTTCCACCTCCCCCTGGATCTGGGCTGCAATGGCAGAAGCACACCTCAGAGGAAATTCATGGCTCAGTCACTGACCTATTGGCTCCATACTGAACATCGCAAAGGAAAATGCAGTTTGATGTTGTTTTTCTGAATTAGCACTCCAAACGTGCATTTAGATTTTGTGGCTCATTTAGAGAGTATCTGGTATATATTAGTGGTAATGCTTTTGATAACTTATCAAATATGCATTTTTTTAATAACACATTACAAAATAATATAAATTATTATAATGCTTATAATCAATTAAATATGTTAGATTTTGGTCTCATGAACTTACTTAATTGCTAACAACGCTAATAGTTATCCTGCTAGTATCCCTCACGGACCTGTAACATCGACACGGGGACCTCTTGTGTCTGTGCAGTCAAACTCTTTTCGAAATCTTAATAATAGCAATATACTAACATGTTAAAAGTTAGCCTGGGGCTAAAAACATGTTTATTTGTAGTGATGTGGTTTAATTGTGCAAGTGGACAATGTTGCTAATGAGCAAAAACCTAAGAACAATAATTCGACAGTCAACGTGTCAAGACCCACGAAACAGCATTTTCCAAAGGCAGACAAGGTTGATTATATGATTGGCCATGACAGGAACGAGCAGCAGGGACGATGGAGCATTCAAACACTGATAATATGGAAATGCATTCCGTACCAGCAGCATCTGCGACAAAAGAGCAATGAGAAAGACAGAAGGTAAGGTAACAGAGGACAGCACGTCACATTATTATTAAAGAGAAGTTTTACATTGAAAGGTAGCCCGTATTAGCGTGAAGGTACGTACCTAAATTGGAACGGGTATTGGTGCGATCAATTAAGGCTTTTTTCCCCGGGTTGTTTAGTATGGACCGCTTAGCCAGAGAGATGTCCGCTGTCACCCGTGTGATTGTGATTCTGCAGGAAAGAAGTGTAACATTTCATAGTTATTATGCAAGGGGTCCTCGGTTTACAACAACAGTACCAGCATGAGTGCTTTTCGTTTTAGCAATCTGAGGAGTTACCTGTCCACACAGCAGAATTTGACTTGCTTTTACTGTAATTATGATTTTTTTGTAACAGGTTTGCCTAGATTAATGCTAGACTATGGTGCATTTGAATTTACATACACATTCGGGTACGTCACTGCCGCTTTTTTAAGATTAAGATTCACTGATTGTCAGACCCACCTAAGTGGGGCGAAATTCTTTCTCCACATTGGACCCATCCCTTGAGGGAGTGGTGAGCAGCAGCAGCGGCCGCCTTCGGGAATCATTTGGTTATCTAACCCCCCAATTCCAACCCTTAATGCTGAGTGTCAAGCAAGGAGGCAAATGGGTCCCATTTTTAGTCTTTGGTATGACCCGGCCAGGGATTGAACCCACAACCTCCCAGTCTCAGGGCGGACACTCTACCACTAATATCGCAATATTGACGCAAATTGGAGTGTTAAAGCTGCAATATGGAACTTTTTCCCCCCCAAAAAATAACTTTACAGTAAGCTTTTTATTTGACCATTTATGACTGAAATGCCTTCAAATTAATAGATTAACACCTTAGCTGTTCATGGGTACTCCTTCAAGCCTCTCGCCAATAGTTTTTCGACTGGAATCGGGTTAGAATTTCCCGCGCCCTGTCTGCGGATGTGACGTCATGTGCGTGTTGTGTATGTAAAGAACGGTATGTGCAGTTTAATTTTTCGTCAGCAGGTGGCAGTAGCGATTCAAAATGGAATAAAATAACCATATTTTCCCCCCACACGTTTTAAGAATTGTATAATGGACAGGAGGCACTACTGTGGCACAATGGCTGTTGCCCCTATTTTCCTGTAGAGTGAAATAATGATCGGGTGTTCGGGACTGAATCTTAAGCTTTTGTGAAGTCAGGCGCGCGCACGCTCTCTCTCTCCCGCTCCGCGGAAGCGCTGGGAAGGCGGAAGTGTTTGTGAATGTGTGGGCGAGTCCGTGGCAAAAGACAAGCGTGTGCGACAGCGGATATAAAAGTGTGTCACAATAATAATAAACCAATACTGCTGTGCGACCCTCCGTCTCCCGGTGGCTCCTTTTGTTCGACCGTCGGGCCGAAAGTTTGCCGACATACAACGGAAGTTGTCCAAGGAGGTGACTCTGACCGAGGGAAAAATCTCCCCTGCGCCCTTTGACCACGGTCAGAATACCAATCAGGAAAGGATAACACTGTCTAGTGTGGCAAAAAAAGGCAAAACTGAAGTCGCACAAGCGTCGCAGGAGGACGTGGCTCAATATTGGAGCAGAGTTAATATTGGAGTAGGTGGAAAAACCTAAGAGGATGAAACGGGACCCACAGCTTGCTTTCTTCTTGCTAAAAAGGGAAGACCTCTTCACGAAAATGCGATAGGATCTATTTATGATAAGCAATGCACAATAAACTAACGTCTCAGCACTCTGGGCTTCGTCGCTGGCTTCCATTCCGCTTTTCGCCAGAGGGGTCGCAAATCTGCAAAATTTGCGTTCGGCACCTTTAATGAATTAGAAGTTATGCTGGAAGGGAGAGTATGCGTTAGTTTGTTAGTTAGTTAGTTAGTTAGTGAAGAGGGTCTTCTGCCCAGATTTAGTCATAACTGTTTTAATTTATTTATTTCCTCAGTAGAACTTTTATCTGTGGATGTGTCTTTGTGAGTGATGTCGCAATTTCTGCCAAGTGTCTGTAATCAATGATGTTTTTAAAGTCTTATCGTAATGACTGGGGGACCTCATCAATTTCCACAACAATGGGCCATTGTCTGTGGTTGAAGTGTCTGTAATCAATGATGTGTTTAAAGTCTTATCTCATGTCCGGTGAACCCAAGGTGGGCTGTTTGGAGGGGGCGTTGTGGTACCGCCCCTTCAAGATAGTATAAAAATGTTGTGAGTCCGCTATAACTTCGCACTTGCGAGAGGCTGCCACCATTGCTGGGAGCTCGCTTGTGCCCGGAATATTCTGTAGAAATAAATCCTTCGAAGGACCTGTTCACCGATTTCCAGTCTGTATTCAGAAAATCAACATTCTCTCTACCCGGAACAAAACGAACACGCGGAAGACAAAGATGGTCTTCTAACATTAGTTAGTTAGTTAACTAACTACCTGCTAGCTAGCTAACGGTCACGTTGGCGCAGCACGTCTGCGACACGGGCTCCGTGGAAAGCTGCAGTTCTTCTAACCTTTTCCTTATTTAACTTTTAATTTTTGACTTTTTTAAATTATGAGCCACTTGCTCAATCTGTCCACGACTCCTACCGCGAGTTACAGCACACGTCGGGGCTCCGAACGGAGCCTAATCTACCAACGGCTCGTGGCGTGTGTGGACAGGGGAACAAAGGAACGACATGGCTTTGTTGTCCTACATCAGAGACGCGCTCTGGGCCCTCCGCTCAACAGGCGACACGCCACCCCCCGACCTGCCGGAGGAGATTCAGCGAGCAGACCCGTGGAAATGCCGCCGGAGGAGAGGACAACGAGGTGGAGCACGCCAAAGACTCCGGAGGAGAGGATGCAGACCAGCGCTGCCGTCCTTGCTGCTCGGCAACGTGAGGTCCTTGGAGAGCAAGCTGGATGAGCTGAGGAGCCTCACCTCGGCCTGCCGCGAGCACCGGGACGCCTGCGCCATGGTGTTCACGGAGACATGGCTCCACAACTTTAATTTGATCTCTTTCTATTCTGTTGTTTTTTCTTTACTGTAACAGCAGCTGGACAGAGTCCAGGAAAAAGTTCCCCACGGGGAAAATAAAAGTATATCATATCGTATCGTATCGTAACTGCTGCATGGTCGTTAGCTAACTTCTTAACTAGCTAGCTAGCTAGCTAGCTAGCAGGATGACAGTGATAAACTGCGGCACCTCCCAGTTTACTGTATAATGTACAACTTGTGGCGGCCGTGGCTCAGAGTGTAGAGACGGTTGTTCAGTAACCGGAAGGTCGGCTGTTCGATGCCCGCTCTCCCAAAGTCATGTGTGGCTGTGTACTTGGGCAAGACATTTCACACACATTACCTCCAGTGCTACTCACACAGGTGTATGGAAGGTGTGAATGTTTGGTGGTAGTCGGCGGCAGTCACGCTTCCGTCAGCCTGCCCCAGGGCAGCTGTGGCTACTTAAGTAGCTTACCACTGTGAATGTGTGAGCACATAAATAATGCATCCATTCCATTGTAAAGCGTCTTTGAATGTCTAGAAAAGTGCTATATAAATTCGATGCGTTATTATTATGAACTTTGGTAATTGCAGCCATAGCACAGCGCAGATCAAGGATAGACTACAGTGCGCGCTGCGCAGTGATGGAAACCAAGAGCACCAATTTATGTAGGCTATGTATTATTTTATTCCTGCCTGAACACAATCAAATTGAACTGACCTGCCTTCGAATCGATGTTTCAAAAAGTCAAAAAGGGCTTTTTGCATCATGTCTGTCACCTGCAACGACAGGAAAGGGCATTCCAGAGGCATCATGAAGATATTCACAAAAGTGAGGGATTCAAATGGGGGAATTTAAGAGGGTAGGGCTCACCTCTAAGCCCTTCAGTGAAGGTCCCATGAGAACCACAGGACGCATGGTCGGCACCACGTCGTACATGGACACCTGCTCCCCCTGTCAACACAGCAACAACAAATTGGTAATTTTTCTCTAAATTTGAGTTTGATCTATAAGATGTTCCTCTCTGATGGTGTACTTTTTACTTTCTTTTTTGGCACGTTTTAATTTAACTGCTAATTCGCTGTTCAGAGTTGATTACTCTCAGCTGTTCCAGCTATACTTCTTCTAATGCTGCATTCGATGAAGGTGGGCAGTCTGACTCATCCGGCCTCAGACCCAAAAAAGTGCACTAGAACAACTCTTTGAACTGGGAGGTTCAAGTTGTGAAGTCAGGGGAAAAAAGGACCCCGACTTCACCGACCGGCTTCCATCTAACGTCACTCGTCATTGGCGACGCCCATGACACAAATCATGAATGGGAAAAAATAGTTTACACAATTATAAATATATTTATCTCTTTATTATTACATTAATGTATTCAAAATAACTTTGCACTGATGCATTAACCGGAACAGCAAACAATTTATCGGAACTGGCCACCTTTGTTGTTTCCGTTCTCCTGAAACGCTTTGAGTTAGGAATTAGGACTTCCCACCTTTTTCAAATGCAGCATTAGAGTGTACTGTTCCAAGTAAACACTTATTCTGGTGTTTCACTAATATTGTACATTTCATATTAGATTAGCAGTTAGCATGGCTTCTACATCTGCTGCTGCTCTCTCTTCATACCGCCACATGATTAGCTACTACTCATCCCCGTTTAGTAATAATGATATTTGTCAGACATATTTATTATTCATCATTATGGAGGTGAGGATTAATAACTTAAAGGACAGGACACAACGCCAGGAGAACGCCAGGAGATGCCGAAACAGCGAGCAGGAAGCGAGCCAGAGGTCTTAGCTTACTTAGCTAAGTGCCTAACATTGCATGGTCATTCCCAACATGCCAGGAAAACAGAGAGGACTGACTGACTGTTGGACATAAACAAAGGTATGGCTGGCAGCTCTTCCAGCTCAGTGGCCAGACCTGCTTGCGGCCATCACACTCAGTCAATACAATGATGTCATCGACAAGTGCTTAGTTGAGTCCAAATTTACACCGTGCTGCTGCTATTCTGTAAAAAAAAAACGTGCACACTTAGTTGGAAAGAAGAAAAATAATTGACTTACCGGCTTCTTTTTCACCTGCTGATTGGCTGTTAAAGGAGACAGCGGGTGTACAATTACAGTACATGCAGTCAATACTCACGACAACCTGACCATCCACTGACCGTTCATTCTCACCTTGCGAAGGAGGTGTGTATTTCTTTGAGTTCATATCTTGAGCCACTTGTGACGATGCTTTGCTGAAACAATAGAGATTTGATTTGAGTTGATTTAACAGCACTTTGAAAGTGGTTAGTTTCATGACGACGTACTTGGCTAAGGCCTTGGCCGCCTTCCTTGCCTGGACTTCTCTCCTGATCAAGATGGTCTCCAAGTTGACCGGACTGGGGATGAAGCCCACCACGCCGTCCTCCTTCACAAGCCGCCCGATCCACCATTCGTTGTTAAATTTCTGTTAATACAGTGGTGCCTTGAGATATGATGCCAGTTTTTCTGAATACTGTACATGCTGTGGATCTATTTTTTTTCTCCTTTGACTTGTGAGCGCAAATTTAAGATATAACAAGATATAACGCCTTTTGGCACATAAACAGGAACTTGTAAATAAATATTCTTCAAAAAAAGAGGCTTCAAGCTATCTCATCTGAAGGTACTGCCAAACTAAATATAATGTTGTGTATTTAAAGCAACCGCTTCGGGGAATGGGGAAAGATTAGCTGAGCTACACGTGTTTTGAGTTAAGAGTGTGATCCTTTCCCCGCTGGGCCTGGGGTTCGGGGGTGCCGGCCGTCCTCTGGTGCCCCCATCTCCCCTTCTGCCCCCGGTGTTCCGTCCCTCCATGCGGTGGGGGGTGGGGTGGGCGCGGGTGCCCTCTCCGCTCCGCTGTCCGGCCCCTCTTCGGCGCCGATGCCTGGGTGCGGGGGGTCCCCAGGGACTGCGGGTCGGGGGCTGCCGGTTGGTCGGGGTGGGGTCGGGAGCGGCTTTGTTGTGGGGGGGGTGGGTGCTGGGGATGTCTGGGGGCTTGGGGGCCCGGGGGCGGCTGGGGCTGGGTTGGGGTGGATGGTGGGGGTGAATGGGGGGTCGTGGGGGGAGCGGGGGCTGTGGACCGGTGGGGTGCCTGGCGGGCCTGCAGTGCCCCGTCCTGCTGCGTTGGGTTGGGGGCGCGGGCCGGGTTGGGGTGGGGGGCGCTCCTGCTCCTGGGTTTGCTCTCCGGCCGGTGGCCCTGACGGGGCCCGGGGGTCGTCCTTTGCCGCTGCCGCGGCCTGGGGGGCCCTGAGGTGTTGCGCTTGCTCTGTCCTGGCAGGGGTCGACGGCTCCCCTCTGTGGTGGAGATTTTCATGCATGCCAAATCCACCACACCAGCATCTATCGAAACTCAGACACAATCTGCTTCTTCCTCTGGTCGTTGAATCGGTGGAGGCTGATGTCTGTGGATCTCACTCTGCTTCGTCTGTCCTTCCTTCCTTCCTTTCCTCAGTCTCTCCTTTGGTCTCTTGAGGTCTCCCTGATTTGTTGGAATTTAGATGTTTCTGGGGTTGGTGAAGAACTCTGGTTGGTGGCCCAGTGGGTGGTGTCTGGTTGGTGCTGGATTTCACTTTCCTTTCTTTTCTTTGGTCCTTCCTCGGGTTTCCTGACGGCGGTGTTCGGTTTAGGTGAACAGTATGGGATTTTTTTAATAGGTTTTTGGTGAACTAACGAATACACACACAATCACACGCACGCACGCATACACGCACATACACATACTCACCCACATACAAAATAAGAAAAAAAAAATATTTAAAAAAAGAGAGCAATGATGATGACATTACCGAATGAACAATACTGAGCTCTTAAAAAAAATAAAAATAAAAATAAAGAGTGTGATCAAGGAACAAATGAAACTCATATTTCAAGCACCAGAAGAAAGCACGGAACAAATGTTCCCAACCTCTTTGACGTGGAGGAAGTCTCGGGCCTCAAAGGTGATGGCCTGGCCCGGTACTGGCACGTTGTCGTCATCTGCCGGCGTGTAGGAGAAGCTGCAGCGTACGGCGAAAGCCACAGGCCGGTACTAAGGAAACGGGTACACAAAAACCCTGAATCAACTAATTAATCAACCTTATTTCTTCAATTAATCGTAATTCTTCTTCTCGGCAAGACCATTTAGAGAGTAAATGAAAGCTGTTGTGAGTCTGAAATACCTTTGCTTTCTCCAACTGAACCTGGGCGTTTCTTTCCTCAGCGGCGTCCGAGTCGTGACGCTCTCCCTGAAAGAGGGCACAGCTGCATTCATTACTCCTCCGCTTTGATTAACACTGCGCAAAGTCAACCCTCCAGAAGCAACTTTCAGGCGCCCCCGAGGCCGTATTCTGTTTACTCTGCTCGACATCTGCTCGCACAGCGTCCGGCTCTCCTACGTGCCAATGTCACCCGGCCAATAACGCACACACAAAGCCACCGCTGAATTATTCAATGATGCTGAAGACTTTTTTGAGGGGTCTACTTGTGCCTGGAACAAATCATCTTGCATCTTACATACCAATGCTCTACTACCCAATTTCCTCAAATGTACTTACTCTTCAAGCACTGACGACAAACATGCACTGATTGCTCGAGTGCTGCCTAGCAACAAATTGCTTGCTTAAGCTCTGATTAGCAAAGTTCTGACAGCTTTGATGAGAAACATGTACCGCTAGCTCGAACGCTCATAAAAAAAAAAAAGTACTCCTTGCTCGATTTCTGACTACAAATGTATTGCTTGCTTGAGCGCTGACTAAAAATGTGTCGATTGTTCAAATGCGGACTAGAGCACAGGCTTGAACAGGGGTGCTCAAGTTCGGTCCTCGAGAGCCCCTAACCAGACGGTTTTCCATGTTTCCCTCCTGCAGCACAACTGAATCTAATGATCAGCTCATCAGCAAGCTTTGCAGAAGCCTAATAACGATCCTGATCATGAATCAGGTGTGTTAGTGGAGAGAAACATGGAAACCAGGCTGGATAGGGGCTCTCGAGGACCGAACGTGAGCACCCCTGGACTCGAACATAAAGACTGCTCGCGTACTGACTGGAAACATATAGTGATTGGACTGGAAACTTTCATTTCTCGAGCGCTGACTAAAAATAAATATGTACTGCTTGCTTGAGTGCTGACTAGAACGCTGGATAGAGACGTATTACTTCCTCATGTACTGAATAAAAGCATTTATTACTTGCTTGTGCACTGACTAGAAATTTGTAGATTGCTGACTATTCAGTCAGTCTTCTGACTGACTAGAAACAAACTGTTTGCCCGAGCTCTGACGAGAACCGTGTACCGCTCGGTCAGGCAGCCAGCAGTGACTTGCGATGTACTCGCTGCTCAAGCGCTGACTAGAAACGTACCGGCTGCTCGAACGCTGCTGCTCGAGCTCTGATCAGAAACGTATAAAGTGTTCGCATGCTGACTACAAAAATGAACGGATGACTTATGTGCTGACTAGAAACATATTGATTGCTCAAGCGCTTACTAGAAACATGTACTGATTACTTGTGCTGACAAAAAAAATAAGACCTTTTTTTTCAGGTCACCCCAAAATGTGTGATTTTCACTAGATGCATTTTTGTGTGTGCAACGTTCTACTTAATACTTATGAGAATGATCTCGACATTATCACTCATGCAAGTACGGTAAATACCGTGTGTCCAAAAGCCAACCTGATTGGCTGTCATTCTTGTGACTCATTTCCTGTTGGCCCTCAAATAAGAGTCTGACTCTCGTTTACTTTGCATCTCTTCTTAAAGCGACATCATTAGCTGGCTCGGTTCATTTACATACTGTGTTGTCTCTGAGAAATGATTAATTTAGCACGCCAACACTTTGAATATTGCATTGTGTATTTTATAGAAAGTTTTTTTTTTTTTTAAATCAACAGGCTTCACAGATAAAGAACCTCTCTTGCTCTCTGGGTCATGATTGTGCCGCAGTAAGGAGATTAAGATAGCACACGCCAATACGGGATTTGAAAAGAGAGAGAGAGGAAAGATAGGAACGACTCCATGTCAGTCATTAGATAAGACACACAATATAGCTTTACAGTGTTATTATTTTTATCTTTAACTTTAAGCCTGGCCAGCTCGGCACTTTTTACGGAGACACTTTATTTACATGTACATCTTAAAAGTGTTTGTCTTTTTTTGTCTTTTTTTTTTTTTTTTGCAATGCCATCAATCGCTGAAAGCACAAAGAGCAAACGCAGCCTGCAAAGGGCAAAAAGCCCTGCATGGGCTTTTCTATAAAAATAAAAATAAAGCAATGTAAGTTGAGTATAGTACAGTATTGCGGGGTTATAGACAAAATCTGCAAAGTAGCAACCAAATATTTATTGTATTTATTGTAAAGCTTCAAGTGTTAGCAACGATATATTCATGTGAGGTACAGGTGTCACTTGGTGTTGACTCCCATTCTACACTGTAGTATCTGCGATGTTCTATGTGTGCGAGCGACTGAGAATGTAGGTTGGCTGGCTGTTAACTCGTTAAATTGTTAGCCACTTTGCGTGTTAAGTGATGGCGTCAGTTGAGGCCATCGGCATGTCGCCGAATAATGTGCTTGTGTTTCGTGTATTTTGTTAGCGTTTGTTCAGTTAAGCGGCTTTCGTGCACCAGCGGCTCTGTCTATCCAAACAATTTGTGGAGGGATAACATTTCATTCTAACGTTGGTAGGCGAAATTAAATTAGCTAACCATGTTTGCTTTAGCACAGATGTGCAGTTGTGTAACTGAAGCCAGTTGTACACATGCACGTGAAATTGTAGGTTATTTTGTTAAGTACAAAATTATTCCAAGCTTTGGACACTTACTGTTTTTTCACACAAGTTCCTCCTAGCTAGTGCTAATTGCTACATGAGCCTGAAATATATAGTATATAATATAGTAAATAATAGGGCTGGGAATCTTTGACTGTCTCACGATTCTACTCGATTCCGATTTTGGGGTCTGCGATTCGATTCAGAATCGATTATCGAATTTCTGCTTCAATTTATAGATATGCAAAGAATTGTCATGATCTACTCCAGCCTGACTCGCTAATGCTAATTAGCGCGCTACACGTGGCACGTTTATCACTCAAAAGAACGAACGACTATTCATACAAAAACGCTTCAGGAATGTATACAGAGAAGTATCTTAACATCAGGGGGAAAAAAACAACTTTTATTGCAATAACTTGATCATGACTTTTTGCTTCTATGTAGCTACAACTTAACAGTGTATCAGAATGAGCAAAACCACACTGCCCCTAAGTGGCCAAATTGTGTACAACATGAACAGTGCTCCCAATGAAGGCACACACAAACAAGGGCAAGACAGAATAAAATAATTGAAATAAAATCGATTTTGGGACATTTAAAATCGATTCTGAATCATACTAAATGAGAATCGCCATTTCTTATGAGAATCGATTTTTTGGCACACCCCTAGTAAATAATCCCCAATATAAGTATGATAATAAAAATCTGTGATGCAATGGAACCACAATAAGTGAAGCATGATATACGTGTGGCACGGCTATTATTTCATACAGGAAAATGTTTGCTAATCTGCTAGAAAAGCACAGTATCCCTTCTTGAACCTTCCAGATTGTTGCCCCACATCCCATTCTGGAAAGGAGAGCAGTTATGTGGACGGAAAGGAGGCGTAAGAGGCTTAAAAGATGTCGGCGGCAGTCGGCCAGGCAAAGACACGCTGACAACTTTTCTTCTAGACACTCAAACGACACCCGCCGCATGTCATCATGTTTCTCAGCACTTCATCAAAACTACTAGCTCTGGTTCCGAATTGACAGCTACCAGTTAGCATGCTAATTAGCTATTTCATCATACTGTATTGCTTGTCCAAATTAGGGTCGCGGCTGGGCTGCAGCCTATCCCAGCTGACTTTGGATGAGAGGGGAGGTACACCCTGAACTGGTGGCCATTCGATTGCAGGGCACGTGACAAACAACCATTACCACCTATGGACAATTTTGGCCATCGAAGAAGGCAACATGCATGTTTTGGAAAATCCACACTAAGTCTGAGATTCGACCTTCGAACCTCAGAACTGTAAAGAGGACGTGCTAAGCACTAGCACCCCAAGTTGCCCTCTAATTCAAATGATAATAGTCAGCCATTCCTTCCATTTTCTATATTGCTTCTCCTCAGCTGACTTCAGGGCAAGAGGCAGAGTTACGCCCAGGAGTGGTCGCCCTGCAGTGCACGCATAGACAGACAACCTTTGACTCTCAACGTTTATTTGGTTTTCAATTCATTAGTTGCATGACCATGCTCCTAAATCAAAACACTCATATCTCAAATCATCATTCTCCACTGAAATGAATGGAAATGCCAATAATCCGTTTTGTGTTTCTAATAAGAAAAATAGAACCAAATTTGTACATTATAAAAACAGAATATGAACATGAATAGAATGTAAAGAATGAAACAGGTTGTGTAACATGATTTAATGCTGCAAAATGTGCTGCTCCATCTTGTGTGTATCTCAACAGTAAGTATTCTCAGATTTGTGTAGTTCTTTATGAACGCAGACTGATTATTTTTGTGTTTAATCAAAATAAGACATTTGCAAACATCTGTGGAAAACAATGACCGAAACCGCAACTGAAACAGTTACAGTTCAGAGCAGTTGGTAAATTCAACGTCAATCCCTCTCATATGATAATGCTCAATTGTTGCTGAGTTGTTTTCGTTTTTAAATAACAGCGATCAGGGGAAAAAAGGGTTTTGCAATCTACTTAAATGTTAAATCAATTTTTATTTGATTAATCGATTAATTGATAGACGAATCAGTAGAATAATCGATTGAAAAAAATATTCGATAGTGACCTGTGAATATTATATTATCTGTCTAAATGTGTTGCTCCACCATTTGTGTTCAAATATATTTTGCTTTTAGACCAGAAACTGTCGATGCTAATTGTTAGCATGTCAGTGGCGTTTTCCATTGTGTGTTAGCATTAAGCTGAGCAGACTTTCTCAATTAGCCAAAGCTATGTGGTTGTTTTAAATACAAATTGAGTCATTCTCTTTGCTTTATGTTTAGTTTGACAGTATACTTCCGAATAGGAGTGAAAATACTCATCTTGAAGTTTATTTTACATTTAATTGTTTATTAGCTTTTAAACTGCTGCTTATGAACAAACAACAACAAAAATCAAGTGAATAATGGTAATTTCAAAGCACTGCTGTAGTGTTAGATCTTAATTGTCATAATTTATCTGATTTCCTATGCAGAGCTGTTACTGCACTTCTTGATATCAATCTGAGAAACAGCGCCATCCAGTGACTATTGTCAACAAAGTATGAGTTTCAATTTTAACTTCACAGGGAAAACAACCGTCAACCAGCATTTAAATGGAGTGGAATAGTCCTAAAATCCACTTTAGATCAGCGTCAACATCAAAACCATCTCTTGCATCGACTTCATAGGCTCCATCAACTAGTGTTTCCGATTACGTAACTCCTTTTACATCCACACCCCAGTGATAGGCATCCAGCACGCGCGCGCGCGGTTCAGTGGAGTGGAAAGGCCTCGCAGGGATTAGCGCACAGTGCAACAGATGGCGCGTCCTGTGACGCTTCCTGTTCCACGCGCACGCGCGCAAACACACAACAAATAGACTATTTTTTATTTGATTTTATTTGTTTTACCTTTTTCTTGGGCGGCATCCTGCCTACCAACGAGCGCTTCTGTCATTCCACGCGTGTCCCAGTTTGGGGTTCACCTGCAATGCCTTTTGGTTGACACATGGGCCACTGTGTTGCAAGACCGGGGAGGGGAACTTGTCCACGCTGTCCAGCGACGCGCGTAAAGCGTTCTCAAAACACAAAAGGAATAACAACAAAAAAAGCGCACGATGTTTCTTCTTCTTCTTCTTCTTCTTCTTCTGCGGCTGCTACGTCCACGGAGACGGAGACACGTGGGACTGAGGAAATGCGTGAGGGTGGGTGGGTTTCTCCTGAGAGTCCTCGGGGTATTAGCGTCTTATTCTCCGGTGCGCATCTGTTGCGCGCGTCCTGCAGCACCGAGCTGTCCCGACGCGCGGTGCACGCCGGTTAAATAGGCCCGCCAGTGCATGCGCGTTGGGGTTGTCAGCCATGCTTCAAGTGTGTGTGTGTGCGTGCGTGGGGGTGGGGGTGTGTGCGTGTGTGTGTGTGTGAGTGAGTGTTTGGCAGCACTCAAACGTGAGCCAGTGAAAGGACTAACTCCAATAAGGAGATGGAGTTTAAAAGCATTGAAGTCCCATCATGTGTGCCAAATCCAAATTCTCTTAATGACACAGTCTATAAAAAAAAAATAAAAAAAATTGCAAGCACTTGTAAAGTTTATGTCATTTATTGCAGGTAGATTCCATAAAGCTGCATTATTCCCATTTTGTGTGGCATATTAGTTCTTGTGCAGTGTAGAATAAAATGTAGAATAATTACTCTGAAAAAAAGTAAAATATCCCCAAAAAAATTATGAAAGGGAAGTTATAAAGTGATAAGAATTAGCCAAACACTGATGAGATTAGCATTGTATTATGCGGAAAATGTTGGGAAGTTCACATAATTAACTGTAAATTCGTGGCAATAAAGTATGGAAGTAAAATATATGAAAGTATACTTGTAAATATAACAATTAAATAAATGTGTAAAAATTAGATTGAAGTTGTTAATTTTTCCTTACATTATTAAAAGTCGAAAAGTTATCTGAGTAAATTGCAAAGTCCAGTACACTTGTATTAAAGAGCTGTAAAGTTTTGAGAAAAGTCTATAAAATTCACAGAACAAAGCAAATGATTAAGGTTATGTAACATGAGGAAAGTTGTATTAGTTATTATGACACACCTCGCTTCACAAAAGACAAGGCAAGCCAACTATTTACTCACACACAAGATAACTACTGCTTTACAATGCAGCATTTTTGCTAAATAGCAGGGCCGTGCAGAGCGATCCAAGTATCGATAGAATCGATATTAAAGTGACTATCAGTATCGTATTGATAATACCAAAGAGCTCATATCAATCCTTTGTATTTCTTTTTTTTATTTTATAATGACAGCGGTAGGCGGCATTTGGCGGTAACATATATATTTTTATTTTACACTAAGGGTTATGTTATGCTTTGTTTGAGCTTTTCCAACTACTAGTTGAGCGAGGTATTAGTGTAGCGCAACATGTAACGTAAGTATCGTATTATGTGTCGAGACCAGAGGAAGTTTGGTGGCTGACGTTTCTTTGAGTGCAGAAGAGCAACAGGGACTTAGAATATGAAGATTATTACTACACTGTAACTTTAAATAACAGTCTTGGTGTGTTTCCGTTGATGATATTGCATTATGGCATATTTAAGAACTCAACTGTTACTATTAACTATTAATATTCGTTATCCTGCGTGAGGTGTTGAGATGTTTAAAATGGAGAGATGTCCGTATTGGCTACAATGTATCTGATACTGCCCCCAGGTGGCCACGGTGGGCAGAAACCCAATGGTTATTCATTTGACGCATATAAAAGTCTTTAATTTCTTTTTAATTCGATTTAAGTATATTGACCAGGTGAGTCTGTTTTTTTTTAGTATGTATAACATTAGATGGTGCTGTTTTTTGTGGAAGGCTGAAATGGATCAATGGCATTTCCTGACTTCAACTCGCATCTCTTTATTTCTAACGTGTGCGGTTAGTACCAATCACAGGCGATAGAGGTTGCATGTTGTGAAGACGTTCTTACATAATGGAGAGGAGATGATAGGAGCTATGATACGTTGAAGTAGCAGCACGCCATTTGAACGCTCACCCGGATGCGGTGAAGCGTGCTCCACTAACTTCCTATAAGCATCAACAAACGAGCAGCCAAATCCCTCACTGCAGCGCACGGACGCCTCATTAGAACGATTCTGCTTTTATCGTGCACTGTCGGTTAACATTGTCAGAGAGGTACCAATTTCAGATGTTTATATGTGAAATGACCGTTAGAACATAACCTCCTAGGTGTACCGAACGAAGTGACCTGTGTGAATATCCCCACAATAGCCACATGGGGTGTGACATCACTGTATCGTTTGTGATGTTACGTGACGTTGGTGATGCAGCAGGATGGAGTTCCCTTGAGTTGAGTCATATGATCGCTTCCAGTCAGTCGCCATCACATGACCGTGGGCACGTGCACACGTACATAAACGAAACATCTGTCCGACTGTTCCTAAGCTGCTTACAAGCAGAATGCCCGAGAGAGAGAGAGAGAGAGAGAGAGAGAGAGAGAGAGAGAGAGAGAGAGAGAGAGAGAGAGAGAGAGAGAGAGAGAGAGAGAGAGAGAGATTGAAATTCCAAGCAAACAATTGTGTATTTGTTTTTTATTTAATTACAGTAGTGCTATAGTAGAACACTTGAATAAAATGAATGGACATTTTATAATAATTTGTTCCAACCTCCTGTGCTCACTATGGCCACAGGGAGGCAGTATAACACACTCATGAAGACACAAATGAAGAAGAATAGTATAATTTTTTCTTCTACTACTACATAAGTGACTCAGTATTATGCTTTAATTTTTTTTTTTGCGGGGGAAGCCTCTCAGTGTTTTTATATTACACAGGGGATCTGTTGAGTTAGATTTGTATGCTGTATGTTTTTTTTCTCCGCAACTAATCCTCCAGATAAATTCCACTGATTAGTAGTAGTAAGAAGACTATAGTAAGAAAAGGTTATTACGATTGGACTTATCTAAAGCTACATGGCAATTGTTTGTGCAGTCACGATTGAGACGAGTGTGTTACAGTACCGTGGTGTGGTTTGTCTGTCTTTGTTTTCGTTAGTGCGGTCATTTCCTGTTTTATTTTGAAGTCTGTCTCTCATCTCGTTTTAGGTTACTTGCTCTTCCTTGTACGTTGTCGGACCCCGGCTCTGATTCCTGATTGTTCCCACCTGAGCCTCGTTACCTTCATGTGTTAAATAGTCTGCGTCTCACCTGTCTTGTGCCGATTTGTTACCCTCGTGTCTATTGAAGCCTTGTTCTCGTGATCGTTTTGTCTTGTCACGTGAGTGTTTCCCCCCTTTTACCTCCCTTATTGGAGCGCCTTTTGTTTTTTTATCTCTGCCCTTTTTGCCTAATCTTTCAGATGTGATTTAAAAAATAAATAAATATTGAGTAAAACTCTAGCCATAGATGGGCTTGTCCTATTCTGCATCCGAGTCCTCCTTCCTCGGCCGACCTCGTGTCAAATAGGTCAGCACGACAAAGTATCAATATCTGGAAACGGATGGCTAGCATAGCATTTTCTTTTTTAAGTTTGATTTAATTTTATGCTGTCTTGTTGTTTCTATTTGTTTGTTTTGTTTTCAAAGCTTGTAACAATTTCATCTTTGTGTTTATGTACATATTTATTTCAAGAAAATGGGGAAAAAAATCTGACTAACAAAGTTGAGATCAGGTTTGGATTCTGCACCCAAAAATTAGTTTAAAATAGCAGTCAGACCTAACTCTCAATGTCTGTTCTAAAACCGTGATGCTTGATGTTAACAGTTAGGGGTGGGAATCTTTGAATGTCTCACGATTTGATACGATTCTGATTTTTGGGTCTGTGATTCGATTCAGAATTGATTTCTGATTAAGCATGATTTTTCATTCAAAATGATTTGATTGACAATGATTTTTGCTTCAATCTATAGATGTGCAAGGAATTGTAATGATCTACTACAGTCTGACTCGCTAATGCTAACTAGTGCTCTACTCGTGGCACTTTTATCACTCAAAAGAACGGCTCCACGCTGGAAAAAAACCCAAACTTTTATTAAAATGACTTGATTGTGACTTTTTCCTTCTACTCTCTAATGTGGCTACAACTTAACATTGTATTAGACTGCGTGGAACCACACTGCCCCCAGTGGCCAAACCGGGTACAACATGAACAACGCTCCAAATTAAAATTGATTTTGGGACATTTAAAATCGATTCTGACTCGTACTAAATGAGAATCGCGATTCTTATGAGAATCTATTTTTTGGCCACACCCCTATTAACAGTTATCATGGATTGTTTGTTAGAATTAAGCTAAGTGGGCTTTCCTAAGGTAAAGTTGGTTGTTTTAAATACACATGGTGTAATTCTTTTAATGTTTAGCTTCACAGTAAACTTGAACTGGGCACGGCATTAAACAACTTGCTTCTTTTCTTTTTCTTTTTTTTTTAAATAAATTATTCCATATTCACCAAAGTGAATTATTAGGAAGTGAGTTGTACTGTAAAATTGTAAATGGCTACTTGATATTATGTTCCCTCTCTCATCTACATCCGTCTGCCCCATTTTAAAAGTCAAATGCATGCCTCATTGTTATTGTGTACTAATGTTGTGGTTTTCCTTCCTGTTGCAGATGCACGAAGGCTGGTCACTTACATAAGTGGACTGCACTCGCCGCCAGTTGCCCAGCCCACAGCAATACATCAAGACATGAGCTCTCGGGAGGAAGACCAGGCTGAAGGTGCCTGTGCTGTGGGTGAGGAACTTTCTTGCGCCAGGGAGTTCCGCCCGTGTCGCCCACAGGTTCTCCTCGGGAAGTTGTGAGTCAGCAGGTCCGAAAAGGTGTCGTCACACTCCTCGCCATCAGTCACAGATGTTCTTGGGGGTCTCCCCCCCCCACACACACACACACATCTTCCCACCCCCTTCAAGGGTCCTCTTTCACGGCTTACCAGTGTCACTGTGTTGGTGCTCCTTCTCGTGTTGGTGCAGCCGATGCCCTTGCCTCCCTGCCTCTGTTGCCATGGCGCAGCAGGTAACATTAGGGCTAGCGCAGGAGGCACACGGCTTGAATTCAAATGACTAAGAACCCCCCCCCCACACACACACACACACACCTCCAACAGCAACACCCCTTTTGTTCCTTCACAAAGTCTGCATCCTTTCTGCATCTTGCTTCCTTCCATGTAATGTTCTGTTCAAATGGTTACAGATGAAGTGCTTTATGGGATTTAGTTACCTCCCCCAAGGAGGCTGAATTAACCTGTAAAATGCAAATGTAGTTTAATGTAAATTTAAAAAAAATCTGTTTTAAGCCTTTCAAAAATGTTAATCACGCGTAAATTATATTTATGGACTACAGTGGTAACTTACGGAAGCGGGGAAATGCCAATGTGGAGTAAACATTTTTGACGGGCAAATATGTATTTAAATACATTCAAACGTACTTACAAATATTGTATGTTTGAGCGTATTTGCAAATACGTTCGAACGTACTTCCAGGACAAATACGAAATACTTTGCATTTATTGACTTAAAAATGCTTTTTTTTCAGCATTTTGCCTAAGTTATACCAATACATTCGAAAATTAAGTAGACATTGTTTATTATAAGTAGTAAATTGATGATTGATTTGATATGATTTATTATGTCTGCAGTGCATTTCTGCTCATGCCCAAGTCAATACCCTGTGGCAGCTTTTAGCATTTAGCCTACAAGTAATGCCCGTTCAAACGTTTTTGCAAATATCTTTAAACGTATTTAAACAAATACATTCAAATGTACTTGCAAATAGGTTTAAAAGCATTTGCCCAATTTTTTTTGCTCCACTTTGGCAGTTCCGTAGTGCTTTGACATATGAGTAACTCAAAACATTCGTATCTCAAATCATCCGTTTTTCTTTTCATTCCGTTCCAGCCCATGTGCTCATCTAGCATAAGCCCCTTAGCCACTGGGGGGCAGTATCATATACAGAGCTGATCACACATATGCATACGAAAAAAAAGTTTCACAGCTAAATGGTCCTTCAAAGTACCACTGATTGTCACACCCACCGAAGTAGGGCGAAGTTTGTTCTCTGCATTTGAGTCATCCCCTGGGGAGCGGTGAGCAGCAGCAGGGTCCATGCTCGGGAATCATTTGGTGATCTAACCCCCCAATTCCAATCGTTTTGACAACTCATTCACCTATTGATGACACGGCATCAGGAGAAACTGATCCCTGTATCTTGCTCAAGGATACTTCGACATGCTTACAGTGACCTGGGATCGAACCCACAAACTCAGGGTTGCAAGACAACCACTCTACCACTGAGTCACACCACCCCGGCTGAGTGATGTAGTAAGCTGAAAGTAATATTAGTGATTTTACGCAGATGATAAATGAGTATTGCCATATCAACGTCTACATGTGTTGCAGCACAATGTGTGTTGAAATGTCCCATCCTTGAAGCATTGCAAATACATTACTAGGGTCTCAAATCATCTTTTCCCATTGAAATGAATGGAAATGCCATTAATCCGTTCCAACCTTCCCCAAAAAGGAACATCGGTTATGTGTAATTTAATGAGGAAAAATATCACTTTATAATATTGTACAAAAACTGTAATAAAGCCTTTTTCCTCCTCCTGCTGTGCCACTCCCCCCTTTCTTCTTCTTTTGTTGTTTTTTTTTTAAATAAAATTTGTCTGATAATTGATTGTACCAATAAGGAAATGAGGCATTTTTTTGAAATTCCACATTTTCTAAAAATATTCTTTTCAGGCATTTAGAACTTTAGAATTTGCTGTTTTGCTTGTCCATTAAAAAAAAAAAAAAAAAAAAAAAAAAAAATCAAATTTCAAGAACCAAATATTGTTTCTTGGATTCATGTCTTGTACAAAAATGTCCCATTATTTCATATGAATATTTACAGTGTGTGTATGTGGTCAGAACATGCTGTGCCTCTTGAATATCTTCATCCTGGTCATGCAGGTGAAGTAGAAGAAGGCCAGACTGACCAGGGCGTTCTTCAGAGGGAACAAGATGGGAGTGACGGGTCCGAAGACGGCCAGCAGGGACACCCGCGTGATCAAGAAGGGAAAGTCCTGGAGTGCCACCCCGGCCAAGGACGAGAACGGGCCGTGAGGGGCGAGGACGGCCCGCAGGCTGGACAGGAAGGCCAGGATGAAGATGGGGTACACCCAAGCCGAGTAAAATACATCCGGGTCGCCCGCCACCCGCACCATGTCCACCGTGTCCAACCAGAACAGGAAACAATCCACAAACGCCTCCGACCTGGCGTCCCTCCTCCCCAGGAAGCCCAGGCGGCCCGAGAAGGTTCTCGAGGATGAGTATAGGTAAGCGGCGCCCGATGTTCTGGTGGTGATGGGCGTGGAGCGGCCCGCGGGTAGGTCGTTACGCCCGTGGGGGGTGTCGGCCTTGTTGGGGGGCTCCCCTTGGGGGTTGGGCGAGGCACCATTCTGGGCTTCATCAGGCTGCGCGGTGTTGGCGATGGAGCTGACCGTTTCCAGGTGGGTCAGAACCGGGCCTGGTAACTCAAAGGTAAGGTCCATGTTGTCTGCTGCAAATCACAATAGTCAGCCTTGGGTCATTTTAAAGATCTGATATTATTGATATGAATAATAAATGGGATATATATATATATATATATATATATATATATATATATATATAGATTATTCTAAGAAATTTAAGAGTTTTTCTTAAATCAACAACTTTTGTTCAAGAATGAATGACAATATTCTCATTCTTTTTGTTCAACTCCATTATTTTCAATGTCAGCATTGTAGATTTTGGGAATGACTAAACATTTAATAAGGTTATTTGAATATTTTATACAAAAAACCTGACTATGCCTGCAGGGTTCGCAAACTTTTCAGCAGCACTGTATGACGCAATGTCAAAAGTCATGTCAATTATGTGAGGTGACACAATTGAATTGTACAAATAAACCATTGAACCCGTTCTGGTTTAAAATCTGTACATTACATTGTCCGAGGAGCCTGCAGGGCCGCAGCCTCTCCACCAGGTCCACACAAATGAGCGACAACATCACTAAAGAGACGGGCAACTCAGCAAAGTGGTCCAGACGCACGCCCGCATTGACTTGCACCTATTGAGAAGCGGGAAAAGTGATAAAGACTTAAAAGATTAAAAAATGAAAGAAAGAAAAACATTAAGAGTAGAACTAGCAAGTGTATGTTGGTAGTAAAGTTAATGGGCAACCGGTCACATTACTGACTTTGTTACTGAATAACTTGCATGTTCTTGTGACGTGGCAATTTTTGATTTTAAAGTCCTTCTCGTTGCACATGAATACAGTGCAGTAGCCTACATATTAAATACAACTGTGAACATACTATGTATCGATAAATTCCATTTGCCAATCCTTTATTTAGCTTTTAATTGACAAATCTAGTTAACTTTTTTGACTTGTATTTATATATATATATATATATATATATATATATATATATATATATATAAATAAATGTATATGTGTGTGTGTGTATGTAAATAAATAAAATTCACATTGAATGTTTTTAAATTGTAAATAAATACATCTATTTTGTGAAGATAATTAAAATTATTATTATTTTACCTGGGAGCTTGCTATTACAATGGCAAAGCAAGGTAGCGTGCACAAGAGGAGATAGGCCAGCGCTGTTGGTCTCCTAGGTGATGGGGGGGGACACACAATGTATCGCATGCTAACAGTCAAACATTTCATAATTATGTTTAAATACTGCGGTTATATACAATTCAATAGAGTATAATTAATGGTGCCTTGAGATAAAAGTTTCCTAACTTAGGGGTTTTGGAGATATGAGATTGTTTTGACTTGGGATACAAGTGCTCTAGGGTGGCAGTAGTGAACTCAACTCAAAACACTACAATCACTGTACTTAAACAAATGGTGAACAATTTTCTTCAATAAAAGGCGTCAACCTGTTTAATGCCACTCTTGACATTGCTGTCCAACTAAACTGGAAAATTACACTTTGTGACTTGAAGATAGCGGCCTGCTAGCTTAATGCTAGCATGAATGGAAAGTGCCATTGACAATTTAAAGTTATCAATAGTCACGCAATTTTACAACCCTTTCAGCAACGGATATATGACAACAAATTGTTGGACAACACATGTAGACAATATTGGAGCAACTTATTCAAGAGCAGTAGCAGAGCTCAATTATTCGTTTGTATCTGCATGTCTAGAGCCGTAGATAAAGAGTTTGGCCAACTCTGTTTCGAGCAGGGTAACAAGATGTCGTCCGTTTGTCATGTGACCAGCAGTTGACCAACCACAGCGTGACTGCTGGTCACATGACAAATACGGACGCCATCTTGTTACCCAGCTGAAAACCGAGTTGGCCAAACTTGATATATGGCTCTGTGCATGACTGTATTACACTGCCTCCTGGTGGCCAAGTTGGGCACACCAGAAGAAGCAGCGCAATGAATTGGATTGCAGCGTTAAATCATGACGCACAAACTGTTTTACGCTTTAGATTCTATTTACAGTAATTATGTTAATACATCGGCCCCTCCCGATCAAAACCCGAGCGGTGTTTTGTTGTTGGACTTCTGTGCTCGTCACGGACTGACCATAACAAACACCATGTTCAAGCACAAGGGTGTCCATATGTGCACTTGGCACCAGGACACCCTAGGCCGCAGTTCGATGATCGACTTTGTAGTCGTGTCATCGGATTTGCGGCCGTATGTGTTGGACACTCGGGTTAAGAGAGGGGCGGAGCTGTCAACTGATCACCACCTGGTGGTGTGTTGGCTCCGATGGCGGGGTAAGATGCTGGTCCGACCAGGCAGGCCCAAACGTATTGTGAGGGTCTGCTGGGAACGTCTGGCAGAATCCCCTGTCAGAAAGAGTTTCAACGCCCACCTCCGGCAGAGCTTCTCCGTTGTCCCGGGGTAGGTGGGGGACGTTGAGTCCGAATGGACCATGTTCCGTGCTTCCATTGTTGAAGCGGCCGATCGGAGCTGTGGCCGTAAGGTGGTTGGTGCCTGTCGGGGCGGCAATCCTCGAACCCGCTGGTGGACACCAGCGGTAAGGGATGCCGTCAAGCTGAAGAAGGAATCCTGTTGGGCCTATTTGGCCTGTGGGACTCCGGAGGCTGCTGACAGGTACCGGCTGGCCAAGCGGAATGCGGCTTCGGTGGTCGCTGAGGCAAAAACTCGGACATGGGAGGAGTTCGGTGAGGCCATGGAGAACGACTTCCGGACGGCTTCGAGGAAATTCTGGTCCACCATCCGGCATCTCAGGAGAGGAAAGCAGTGCGCCATTAACACTGTGTATAGTGGAGATGGGGTGCTGTTTACCTCGACTTGGGACGTCGTGAATCGGTGGGGAGAATACTTCGAAGACCTCCTCAATTCCACCAACACGCCTTCCTTTGAGGAAGTTGGGTCTGTGGACTCTGAGGTGGGCCCCCCTATCTCTGGGGTCGAAGTCACTGAAGTGGTTGGAAAGCTTCTCGGTGGCAGGGCCTCGGGGGTGGATGAGATTCGCCCGGAGTTCCTAAAGGCTCTGGATGTAGTGGGGCTGTCGTGGTTGACACGTCTCTACAACATCGCGTGGACATCAGGGACAGTGCCTCTGGATTGGCAGACCGGGGTGGTGGTTCCTCTTTTTAAGAAGGGGGACCGGAGGGTGTGTTCCAACTTTAGAGGGATCACACTCCTCAGCCTCCCAGGTAAGGTCTATTCGGGGGTGCTGCAGAGGAGGATCCGTCGGGAAGTTGAATCTCGGATTCAGGAGGAGCAGTGTGGTTTTCGTCCCGGCCGTGGAACAGTGGACCAGCTCTACACCCTCAGCAGGATCCTTGAGGGTGCGTGGGAGTTCGCCCAACCAGTCCACATGTGCTTTGTGGACTTGGAGAAGGCGTTTGACCGTGTCCCTCGGGGAGTCCTGTGGGGGGGTGCTTCGGGAGTATGGGGTACCGGGCCCCCTGATACGGGCTATTCGGTCCCTGTACGACCGATGTCAGAGTTTGGTCCGCATTGCCGGCAGTAAGTCTAATTTGTTTCCTGTGAGGGTCGGACTCCGCCAAGGTTGCCCTTTGTCACCGATTCTGTTCGTAACTTTTATGGACAGAATTTCTAGTCGCAGCCGGAGTGTCGAGGGGGTCCGGTTTGGTGGCCTCAACATTGCATCTCTGCTTTTTGCAGATGATGTGGTGCTGCTGGCTTCTTCAAGCCGTGATCTCCAGTTTGCAGCCGAGTGTGAAGCGGTTGGGATGAGGATCAGCACCTCCAAATCCAAGACCATGGTCCTCAGTCGGAAAAGGGTGGAGTGCCCTCTGCGGGTCGGGGATGAGGTCCTGCCCCAAGTGGAGGAGTTCAAGTATCTTGGGGTCTTGTTCACGAGTGAGGGCAGGTTAGAGCGGGAGATCGACAGACGGATCGGTGCAGTGTCTGCAGTGATGCGGACTCTGTATCGTTCCGTTGTGGTGAAGAAGGAGCTGAGCCGAAAGGCAAAGCTCTCGATTTACCGGTCGATCTACGTTCTCGTCCTCACCTATGGTCACGAGCTGTGGGTCGTGACCGAAAGAACAAGATCCCGGATACAAGCGGCCGAAATGAGTTTCCTCCGCAGGGTAGCCGGGCTCTCCCTTTAGAGATAGGGTGAGAAGCTCGGTCATTCGGGAGGGACTCAGCGTCAAGCCGCTACTCCTCCACGTTGAGAGGAACCAGTTGCGGTGGCTGGGGCATCTGGTTCGGATGCCTCCTGGGCGCCTCCCTGGGGAGGTGTTCCGGGCATGTCCTACCGGCAGGAGGCCCCGGGGACGACCCAGGACACGCTGGAGAGACTACGTCTCACGGCTGGTTTGGGAACGCCTTGGGATCCCATCGGAGGAGCTGGCTGAAGTGGCTGGGGAAAGGGAAGTCTGGGCTTCCCTGCTAAAGCTGCTGCCCCCGCGACCCGACCCCGGATAAGCGGAATAGAAGACGGAACGGAAAAATGTTAATACATCATGTTTTGTATGTTGTCCAATATTATGGTGTGTTCTTTGTATTTAAAATATATATTTTTTAAGGGGGCTGCAACAGATTAATGGTAATTCTATTTGTTTCAATCGGGGAAGTCAATGATCTGTCAGTCAATGTCAATGATTTGACATATGAGTGTTTTGAGTTAAGAGCGTGATCGCAGAACAATTTAAACTCATATCTCAAATCACCGCAGTAAAAACATTTTTATGAATTCCGGTTCTACGGCATCATCACCGCAACGTACTTACCACCGCGTGGTCTTGAGTCTCCGCCCCCTCATGACGTGATACTTGAGGGGCACCCAAACCAGCAGGGCGCTGGAGGCCACGTAGGCCACCGATGAGGCCACCGCCAGCCAGTAGGCGGTGTGGTCGCGTCCCCTCACGTCGCTCAGCAGGCGGGCGAAGCGCTCGGCCAGCACCAGCGCGGGGACGGCCAGCGCAGCGAACTGCAGCAACTCGTACGCGGCCAGCTTGAGCGTCTTGGGCCTGGCCGAGGTCATCATGGCGGCAGGTGATCATGAAAATAATGGCGATGGATGATGTCGACGACGACGGAGCGGCGAGGTGGATGGACTCTGCTCGCTTTGGGAAAGAAGTGAACTTGCGCTGCACGCTGACGGCGCGATTGCTTTATGGTTACGGTCGTGCTCACTTTTTACGAGACACTTGTGACCCAACGGCGATATTACGCAGTTGAACCAAACTCAAAGGTCTTCATCAGGACACCTTACAACTTAAACCTCGCAGTATTTGAATTGACATTTAATTTGTGATTAAAATTGCATTATAGTAATTTCAGTAGGAATTGAAGCTGTAAAGAATATTTCAATTGTAATTTGTTGTGGTGTTGCTTACCACTTTTTTCAGACCACCAGCAGCCTATTAGTGTACTAGTCACCGATATTGATATCAAATACCTCGGAGACCCGGGTTTGTTGTATCACTGGTAAGTTGTCACGCTGCAATTTTCTTCTCCACCAGAGGGCGCAATTAAAAAGTGGAATACTTGTTTTCTTGGCATACGATAAATAGGTAGGGGTTGTGTCCTGTCTGAGAAGATAGTTAACTATTTTGCACAGATTTTTTTTATTTGATTTTGAGACTAATCCCATCATGTTGTAGACTCGTTAGAAGAGGGATTCAGGCATCTTGTCATACTTCAGTCATTGCTGTAGCCATCATGGTAGTTTGGGGCAACATGTCTCAGTCATTTCGGGGTTTGTTGTCACATATGCAAAGAATGGGGCAATGGAAAAATGCACCTCTGGCAACTCGGATTACGTTTGTCATATTTTGTTTCATGATTACCAGTTGTTGGAAGCTTTCTTTTTTGAAATTCAATTGGATCTCACATTTTTAGTTCAAGGAAGGCTCAGAGCTATGACCTACATGACAGCAGTTCCTAAGGACTTTAACATGATAGTTTTAAAAGTTTAATTGAAATAGCAAGTGAACTTAAATTGCTCGGGTTTTAATTCTCAATTCAATTCAAATACTAGCTCAAATTGTTCTTTTAATTGAAATAGTAATTCAATTTTGTAAATGTAATTAGAATAGTAATTGTGATCAACTTTAAATAGCAATCAAAATTGTCATTAATATTGTTTGAAATGTATATTGCGATAATTGAAACAGCAATTATTGTAACTGAAATAGTATTGTCATTGAAATAATTCAAATGGTCAGAAATTGAAAAAAATATCAGTTGTAATTGAATTAAAAACTTAAATTAAAATTGAAAAAGAACATGAAATTGTATTTTCAATGTACAAAGTATTACAATTAAATTACTATAAGATAAACAACTGAATTACTACACAAACCACCACCGCCACACATTTGTACTATACATTTGGCCTGTTGTCTTTTTATTGTGAATACCAATTGATAAGTATGTTTAAAATAATGCATTACAAAGAGCAGGCTACGAGTGTACTTTAAAAAAATAATCGTAACCACGTTGTAAAAAAAAGAAAAAGAAAACAGGCAGCACTTTCCACTTGGCTTTCAATCAACACATGTATTAGCCCTCAAATCAGTTTCATACAAATGAAGAGGCAAAAATGAAATGCAAGTGATTCCACTGTTCCTCCATTTCAAGTGAATGACATCACCAGTCATTCCGAACTCCGCAAGTTCACCTTGTGTGGAGTAAAGACAGGCTAACAGCATAGGGAGGGAATTTAAGTCATATTATTCAATTAAGCGTTGAAATACACAAAAGGAGGTTGGTTTGTTTGTGTTCTCATCCTATAGTACGACGATCACAAACGGCAACATGAAGAGATTTCCTTCCTTTTATAATGTACAACTAGCGGAATGGGAACATCACCCGTTGTTCCGCTCTTCCTGGAATACGTACACCCTCTCGCCCCGTTTTATAATATAACAATCAATACATAAATTAAAATACTCTACAAAAGAGAAAGACAAAACATACAGAGTTGTTGTTGATGCTGAGGCTGAGCGCAAACTGTTAACAATATTTACAAGAGCCATGTGCATGCTTAGCTTTGCTCACCTCGCCCCCAAGCCCCCCCAAAAATAATAAAATAAAAGTGGCGTCAGTTTTCAGTACTTGGAAAAAACATATGCAGAATGGAGACTAAGTCAATGCCACTTTTGTGCGACACAGAGTAGTGTGTGTACTGTCGAATAGTGAGTGAGTGCATACAAAGGCTGCCGTCCCATGTAAGTGTTGGGAGAGATTAGACTGGACAGGTTACGTCAACAAATCGACCCCCCCCCCCCCCCAAAACAAGTGCAACTAAAAATGACAGTGCCGCAGAACGCTTCCAATTTGCCATCATGTCACCAATTAGCACAACTCCCACTGTTACGGACCTCTTATATCGATCATTCCTATGTCAAGTAGGAACTAAGAAATATTTGTGTCAATAATGTGATACAATGTTTTGGGAGATTTTCTTTTTAAGTGAAAACAAAATTAGACTTTTAACTCATTCACTGCCATTGACGGATACAGACGTCAAAAATTCGTACTATTTCTATTAGTTAATTTTTTTTTTATACTTTTGTTAACGATTAATTACGATTACAAATTTTAATAGTTTAATTAAATGTTTTAATCGTAATTAATCGCATGACTTCAATAGTTAACACAAATAATCACACATTTTATATCTGTATTTCCCCCCAAAAATCTAGGTTTTTATACTCTTGTTAACAAAAGTGGAAACAATTTGAAACTAAGAAATAGTTCAAATGAATTTTTCACGTCTGTAGCCGTCAATGGCAGTGAATGAGTTAAGGAGGAAACTTCTGCTTATTAAGAAGTATAGCCAACATACAATAATTACTGGAATAATTCAGAGGATTTATAGACAATGTTATAACCGGGATTGTTTTTTCCCTACTTGACACTTTGGGACAAACTGACAATTGTTCCTGTGAACGCACATTGTATTTGACTGAATGCTATGTGGAAAATGAAGGAAACATTTTGGTAGTTGTGCTTATTTTGGCATACTGGAAAATTGGGAGGCTCGGCATCTTAACGTTTCAGAACTGTCAGAAAATAAACATGAAAGAAATGTCTGATCTGGCACTACGATGCTGACTTTTGGTGTAAATGAGTGTTTGTGGGGATTTGGGGCCCTATAGCAAGGCCTTTTCTGAGTAGGGGGCTTGCGGCAGCTCTGCGGAGTTCGGCGCCATCTGGCCAGAGGGGGCGCCGTAGTTGGGTAGCGCATGCGTGACGGCAGCGGGGCTCGTGCCGGGAAGGGGCCCGCCCGGGTAGGTGTGAGCGTCGGCCGGCGGCATGCCGCCTGGCGCGGCGTAGATGGCAGGATGAGCCATGTACATGTGGGCCTCACTGGGGAAAGGAACACAAGGTCACCTTCAAGTTGGAGCAAAACGGACGTGATAATGTATCAAAGCTGCATCAAAACTCACCCTTTTATTAAACACTTTCATTAAGTTGAAATATTGCTATTTTATTCAAAAATACTTCATTTTAAAAGGAACCCTAACCCTTCTTTTAATGTTTTTTGTTTTGTTTTAAAGTAGTTTAAAACATGTTTAATATATTCTTTTTTAGATATCTTATTTGTTATTTGCGTCGCAACGCATTCAGTGCGTAGTGACGTAGAATGACTGCTTGCTCTGCCGAGCAATGTGGAAGGGCAATAAAGAAAGCAAGGTAAGTAAGTCTCCGTAGCGTTCCTAAAGGGACGCTCAAAACTCTTGAATGACGAGAGTGCGGCATGTTGTTTCTTTAGGAACGCTACGGAGACTTACCACACCTTGCTTTCTTGATATACGTTCCACATTGCTCAGCAGAGCCAGCCGTCATTCTACGTCACTACGCACTGAATGCGTTGCGACGTCAATAACACTGGCGGCGTACGGCCAAATAACGTTTCTACACAATGTATTAAACTGGAAATGATTTTTGGAAATTTTATCTCATAGTTATGGTAGTGACAACCAAATAAATAATAGAGAGCAAACTTGTCAGGACAGCCGGGGTTCATTTTGGGGAAGATTAAAATATAAAAATGACAATAACAGTAACTCTTCCTTGTTAGACATTAACCCCCCAAAAAAAGATATCAAAAAAAGAATATATTAAACATGTTTTAAACTACTTTAAAACATTAAAAAAAAAGTCATATGTGTGCTATGTTTTTTCTTGTATTTGCCTCAACCTTTTTCGGTAATTTCCCACAATAATCACGCTATTTTAAAGCTATTTAATGTTGTGTTGTTGTTACCTCCTGCAACGAACGTCCATTGAGCAGGTCGGCTCGCAGGTCGGCTCGCCATCAGGTGCGACATATTTCCGTGTTTAACTCTTTGACCGCCATAAACGTTATAAAACGTTTAGCATAAACCTACGGAAGGGCGCCGAGGACGTTAAAAGACGTTCACTATGTTTTTTTTGGGGAAACTGGTGGAGGAAAGCCTTGGGCAGCTGTGCTGAAAGTATCAAGCAGATCTGGTTAGTATAATGACTCGTTTTGGCCCCTAGATGGCAGCGATGACTCTCTTTGCACAAGGTTGGATGGGCCGCCCACCGTGGGCGTCAGTAGAAGACGTGAGGCGGAGCTAGAGTGTTGAGGGGACAATGGCTGATGAAGCCACAATGGCAACCGGTTGCAAGCAGCTCACGCTTGAGCATTTTTTTCAAAGACGGAAAGCATCGATCAATACTAAAAAGCGCATTGATGTCGACGATGATGATGACTCCGAGCTTGACGCCAAAGTTGGAAGCCTTGACGCGACCGTTATGATCACGTAGTAAGCCTCACCGGCTAGCGCTGCTAACGCCGGAAAACGCGCACAACAACCGACCGGGTACTTCTGCACAAGCGGACATTCGATCGAGCGATGGAGAGTTGGCATCGACCAATGCAGATTGATGATGATGATGAAGGTGAATCCCGAGGTTGACGCCACAGTTGGACGCCACAGTTGGACGCGGCCTTTATTCTCACGTCATAAAGCATCACCAGCTAGCTCTGCTAACGCCGGAGCTGCACATGCGGACATTTTGTCGGACAATGAAGAGTACCCCGAGTCCAATGCATATTCATCGGAGGAGCGGGTACAGTCTGATCACGGAGAAGACACTGGTTCTGGACTACGATGCCACCATGAATGGAGTGGATAAGATGGATCAGAACATCTCTTACCACCCGGTGTAGCAACTGAAGGACATGAGGAAGCCAGACGTAACACCACCGTAACGAAACCGTAGCATGATCCTGATATTAGACTTGATGGCAACACACACTGCAGTATATACTTGCTATTCCCCGGAAAAAACGGCCTGCAAGAAAGTGGAGCACGCGAAGAGGCAATCTGTTGTGCAAATGCTGTTGCGTCTCCTTGCACGCAGGAGAGTGTTACAAAAAGAAAAACTGTCGTTGAAACATCCACATATTTGTAAATAGCACCACAGTTGCACACATTTGTAAATAGTTTGCCAAATTGTTGTCAAATTGTTACACTGTTGAATGTAAATAAACGTATTTTGCTATCAAAAAACACTTTTTCATTCTTGGTGGTAGTGTTTTATAGAAGTAAAGCACTATTTAGGTGTTTGTGGCATCATTCATGGACAAAAAGAAGTGTAAAATTCACTAGAATGCATGAAATAATATCGTTTCACTAAAAGCTTGATTTCTCCGTATTTGAGTCCAAAACAAGCGAAATCGGATGAAACTAACCATTTTCTATTGTTGATTACTAAAGAACGGAATAAGGTAGAAACAAACTTTTTTTTCTGATGAAAGATGAAAGTCCAATCTTTCCTTTGGTAGTACGTGTGTTTCCATAGTCCAAACAGAACATTTTCTGTGGACCTTGAAAGATCAGTCAAAATGCTTAAATCGGCTGGCACTGACGGCATCCCTTTTCTGAAAACGTCTGGCAGTCAAAGAGTTAAGTTCCCATTAGCTCCGCTCTGCCGTCCGTCAGCAATGAATGTCCGTGCGGAAACACGAAAAATTGGTTCCGGCTCTTGCAAATGTTTTTTTTTTAACTTACTTTTTAATTACTGCACAAAGTATTTTGATGTAAATATTAGGGGAAATTGATTCAAGTCGAGAAATTTGGGTTACATCGCGTGTATTTCATTTTGAAAATAACTTAAAATAAGTGGATAATATAAATAACAGGTTAGTATAGATTATTTATTTATTAAAGCTATATCAAACATTTGCTTTTTTATTTATTAAATTTTTAGACATGTAAAATCGATGAAAATGTTGCATAGTACCCTCTTTTTTTTGCCATACTAGAATGAAGTGCAATTCACATCCACAACAGAAGGTGGCAGTGCCGCTGTCATTGTCAGTGCCAAGGAGTATTAGCGCTTACAATAATTTTACAGACAAATATGTATAGTCGCGGCGTGCACAATATAAAATATTTTTGCTTTGGTTTAGAATTGAGAAGCACTGCATTAATCTGTTCCACGTTATTCCAATTTAACACTGCAATCAATTCATGCAGACACAAAAAAATGTGAACACTATTTATGCTACCATTGTGCCCCAGTGAGATTCAGAAATAAAAGTTGTAATTTTTCATCAAGGATAAAGAATATTTCAGTTCAAATATCTGTTTATACAGGGGGTTAGCATTTGCATTTTTTTGTAAACACTAAGTGGACTTTCCTAAGGCAACGCTGTGGTTATTTTCAATACAAAATGTGAAATTGTACTTGTTTTATGATTAGTTTGACAGTAAACTTCAAGTGGTAGTGGGCTCGTTTTTTTATTTTGGATGAATTCAGTCGCTATTTTCCCCTGAGTGTGAAGTGAAGGCTTTGCATTTTGAAAGACTTACAAGTCGTCGTAGATGAATTGCCCTTCTTATTGAAAATATGTCATGAAAATTGCTAGTTGCTGGGCAGACTTGACAGGTCTGAGTATATGTGATTGTGTTTGGAGGTCTCATCTGACCTGGGTGCGGGCGTCTGGCCTTGAAGCTGCTCCACAGGCACGTTGTAGCCCCCCGGCACGCCGCTGCCACTCATGCCGTAGGAACTTGACACGGGAGCGGCGGGGTACACCTGCGGCACAGCAAACGCACGTTAGGATTCCGACACTTTGACTGAGGGACTGACGATGATCGCACCTGCTGCTGTTGCGTGACGATGGCGGCGGGGGGCTGCTGCATGTAGTACTGCTGACTCTGCAGCTTGGCGTACATGGCGTACACGGGGTCTTCGTTCATGAGCTTGGCGTACAGCGACAGCGCTTCCATCACCTTCACGTTGAGCTCCGACAGTTCAGAGTGCTTCCTGGTCACGCGCGCACACAAATAATACACACGTCAACGTGAATGACTGATAACGACACGTAGTGAGTGTTTGATGATGGGAAGTACCGATCGATGTCTTCCAGTTTCTGGTCAATGAGAGGTCCCATTTGATTGCACGCTCCTGACATAGGCAAAAAAAGAATGTTATTCCACTTACATAAGCTACTACTACTTTTACAATGTGTTTATATATTTACTAGAAATATAATTTTGACTATTCTGGTAGAATACAGCATGCTGAACCTTGCATTAAAAAAAATCTGGCTACACTGACACCAAAGTAGCGAAACTCCGTCGTAAAGTGAAGAAATTAGATTTCAATTTTGATTACTATTTTAATTTCAGTTTAAAGTGTAATCGATTTTCAATGTGTATTTGCATTTCAAGTAAATGTAGATTTCAATTACAATTTTGTAAATTTCACTCAATTTTTTTAACCTTTTTAATTGTGATTGCAATTACTGTTTTACAAAATTGAATCATGTATATTTAATTACAATCAAATGACACATTTGCCATTATTTAAATTGAAATCAACATTTAAATTAGAATGAAAATTTCACTAAGTTTAATTTCAATGACAATTTCAGTCAATGAAGTATTAAAAATACTCTTAACATTGTCCACTTTTACAGTAATTTCTGGACTATAAGCCGCGCTAGCTAAATTTGAGGAATACTGGCGTTTGTTACACATATAAGCCGCACCTGACTGTAAGCCGCAGGTGTATGAATGTCACCTCACCGGGTTCCCGCTACTTTCTTTTCCATAATGAGGGCGCAAATTGTCTCGCTCTCGTTCTGTCTCTCCAACTGTATTTGGGCTCACTTTGTTTGTTTTGCTCTGCCTGACGCTCTTGCGCTTCCTTTATAGTGCGCCCCCTTGTGATGGATAAGCCGCACCTTTGTATTAGCCGCAGGGTCGAATGAAAGTGAAAAAAGTAGCGGCTTACAGACCAGAAATTGCTGTACACATTTGACATTAACATTAAAATTTCAAACAAAAGTAGATTTGAATTACAATCAAATGACACATTTGACATTTAAATTTCAGTATTTTTTTAAAAAAAATCTATTTAAATTTATATTAACATTTACATTTGAAATAAAATATCACTAAGTTTACTTTCAATGACATTAACATTGTCTCCTTGAAGTGATTTTAATTATTTGTCCCGTTTTAATGTGCAATAAACGTGCATACCAATAGAGCTTCATACAAGCATGCTAACTAATATATTACCCACTTTGCACTCATTGTACAAATGTTACTGCAGCATAATTAGACTACATTACTACTACTACCAACATGCACCTCTAAAATCGTCCATAAACAAATAATGGTACGCACAATTTTTGTTTTTTTATCCTTTTTCTGTACACATTACTATTGTTTGTACTTTGTTTCTTGTATTATATATAATATATTATTAACATATGTGGTGAAACTTTTCATTCTTGGACAACTTCAATTCCCTTCACTAGATTAATCAAGTATCGATGTATTACATATTTGAATTACTAGCCCCGTTTCAAACAACTCCTCCTCCTCGTCAACATATCGCTTACCTTCCAGTTGTAGCAACTCAACACTGTCTGACTGGTTGTCGGTGGGGTCCGCACTCTGAATCATCTGCAGCAGTTGATCCATTTTGTCCTGAAAGTAATTTTTTTACATAACCCCTTTGTTTATTGAAGCACGATGATACCTGGATAAATAAAGTAATCTTTTTTTTTTTTTTTACCTCATCGATAAAAACAGGCTCCTGTTCCGGCTCGATGGTCTCCACCTGAATGTCCTCGCTAAACTGCACCGTCTTTTTCTCTGTCTTCACTGTGGCAAGAGGAGAAACTGGTGCAAAACAAACTCTTTGTTACAGAAAGAAATACAGTAATCCCCCACTATACTGCTGCTCACCGTTATCGTGATCCCAAATTTTCTTCTTTACAATTATGTAATATGCGCCCTCACTAGTCTAAACAGGGTATTGTGATGAATGAATTAAGCAGCAATTATTTATCCATCTCAGGGCGCGGCCATTTTGCCACTTGCAGTTGCTCAGGGCTCACTCGCTTGCAAACGTCACATGACCAAACACAGAAAACAGGTGAGCCATGACAGTCGTTACCTGAGCTCTTAAGTCACTATGGTGTCATTTTCAGCTGACACTAAGTGCCTTGGCAAAATGGCCGCCCCCTTCGATGGATGAAGTTTAAAAATGACTTAAGAGGGGTATTTTAAGGCTTTATAAAATCAAGTGTTCATATGATCTCTATGTCATTGGTGGGTGTGAAACAACTGCAATGATGAACTGTATTCATTTAGGGATTACTGTGCTACTAATGTGTGTGTGTGTGTGTGTGTGTGTACGTACTCATCTCAGGTTCTGCTGTGAGATCCGCAGTGACAAAATTAGAGGGGAACAGGCCCACCCCCTGATACGTCTCCCCCTTCCACCAGTTGGGGTCGCTGAAATGAAGTCAAGAACGTATTTAGTCACATGACACCACATGCTGTTGCTGTTTTGTCTGTGTGTGTGCGTGCGTGCTGACCTGTCGTCCAGTATGGTGATGATCTCTCCCGACTTAAAAGTGAGCTCGTTGTCCTCGGCCGCCTCAAAGTCGTAGATGGCGCGCACCTTGCGTCCGTCCGACCTGTGCACGGTCATGAGTGCGGACGTGCTGGGGTAGAGGCCGGAGAAGGACGTCGGGTTCTGCTGCTTCTGCTCCTTCAGGGACAGCTCGATGGCTGCAGTTACAACAACAAAGACAGGAGAATATTTGCAGTCGCAACAAATAAGATTCTGGAAACACGTGGTTCACATAAAAAGACAAAAGAGAAAAACGTAATATGCTTCTTCAGTGGTTTCCACATATTTGAAATATACTTGGGTGGGTGGACGGGGGGTTTGTATTAGGGTTAGGGTTTGAGGGGAATTTTCAGACTAAATATGTTGATAACACATTACTCAATGACACCACATTTTTGGCACTTATTTTGTACTTAAAATAAAATTTAAATCATTTGTATAAATAAAATAAGGCTGCCATATTTAACGGTATATATCCAGTCATGCTCTATTTATTTATATATTTTTATTAATTTTTTTGCAAACTTCTTGGGTGGCGGCGAGTTTACTTGGGTGGCCCGCCCAAGTATTAACATGGTTTGGGAAGCACTGTTCTTCTTTACTTAAGCATCCTCAACTGTTGTACACAAATGGACTATATGCCACGGAGGAGGCGGGATTCCGGGGTTTCACCCATCAACTTTGTTTCCGTTTCCGGTTTGCGACGTGTGGGCCGCGTCCCAGTACTTGCGCTTCCGCCTTTGTGCCCCTCGGTTGCGCGTTCCCGTGGACGGGTGCGAGGCTGCGAGTGTATAATGTCTGTCTCAGTGTCCGAAGCATTTCAGATAGCCGAGACGCCCTCCCGCCGATGAGCGGGAGCGCGCGGTTGGGGGACGCAGGGGTGGGGGTGCGAGTGTTTGAATGCGGCCAGCAGTAGCCGGAAACGGCGCTGAAGTGTAAAACCCGAAAGTCGGAAGTCCGTGGCATCTATCCCATTTGTTGGGGAAAAAAGGAAAACATATTTAGACGGGCTACACAAATTAATGGGAGTGGTTTCTTTTCAAATGTGATGTTTTTTTTATATGGTAGAATAAATTAATTAGTAAAAATGTGCACAACTAAAGCTAGCTAATTTCCTGAACGTCATTAATTACAAGCTAAAAAAACGGTTTGATTTATTAAAGTAAATGAATAATATATTTACCTTCTATGACCTATTCTTATATATTTTATTAGTTTTCTCTTTACACCTGAAAAAAATTATTCACTCACTGAAAAATGGCAGATAAAATGCTTTTTACTTTTCACATTAAAAAGGTGCTTTGTGGAGTTAATCCCTTTTTTACCCGCGCCTGCGCCCTCTGGCAAAAAGTGTCCTTTCCAATGGCATCTGTGTCAAGCTCATGCATGGTGCGCCTCGGAGTATGTGATGGAATAAACTCTTCGTTTTCAGCTTCTATCCCAATTGTGTTGTACGCAAGCACTAAATGTCAAAACTCCACACTGAAGGGAAGATACAGGCTGATAGGCGCAGTCGCAGTTAAAAAGTCAGAGCTCTTTGTACTCATCTGGGCATTGGTGGAGCCTGCATGATGTAGAAAAATCTTGAACATTAACATTTTAAACTCCACAGTGCACCTTTAAATAATTTAAAAGTAAATTAATTCAAAGATCAGAAATGATTCAACTTACAATTAATTACTAGATGAAATATTTGTATTAACAATCCATTAGTGTTGCACAAGATACCGGTACCAGTACCGTACCTCGATGTTTTGGCGTCAAAAACGGCTCAGTATAATTTTTTCTTAGTACTGATACTTAAAAAAATAATAAAATACAAAACAGCCGGCCAACTCTGTTTTAAAGGCAGGTACACATACACGCATGACCGCCTGTGTACCGACATGTGGAAAACGCCTTAAGTAAGCGACACGCCTCTTTCAGCGTGTGTGCGAGAGGGCGCAGGAAGATGGTTTCACGCACGGAAGCGCTCGCTGGACGTGCGCTCCTCGTTGAGGAGCATGACGCGCTATTTAAGGCTCCACGGGAGCGCGCTAGCAGAGTGGAAGCCACGCGACGCATGTTTTCAATAAAAAAATAAAGAACACACGAGTGGGTTTTCAATTTTGAGTTTTAGAAACGTAAGAGCAAATGTTTTTCGCGGAGAAGCAGAAGAAAAAGCAGCAATCATTCCTGCAGTGGACTCAAGGTGGTCAAATTGGGAGCGAAATGGAGAAGGACAGAGACAAGCAATGTTACATTGAGTCATTGGAGTGCCAATGTGTTGCCAATATTTAAAACGGATGACATCAAATGCAATCAAATACAGTACTTCAAGAATATGGCATGCAATGTGAAAGCACATACAGATAAACATAAATATATACAGTATGTACATAAATTAACATGTATACATAGCAATATTTTGAATTATTAATAAATAAAAAACAATTTGAAGTTCTTTTGTCAGTTGTAATTTTGCTGATTTTGCTGATGTTTTAGAGTTTTGTCGAGGTACCGAATCAGTACCGGTATTTTATGCAGGTATAGTATCGAAGTCAAAATTTTGGTATCATGACAACACTACAATCAATACATTTGTTAATATATTTTATAATTAACATTTTTTTAATTTAACATTTCATTGTCTATTTGTAGCAAAAAAAATTGTAATTAATTTTAAATATAAGTTATTTAACAGATTTTTTTAAATGCATTTTTAATTCATTATTATTACTATTATACTTGTGTTTCACATACAAAGAAAATTGGCAGATAAAAAAAATCTTTGGACAAATTGAGATATAAATAGAAAAGAAATGAACATAAATAGTGCCTGCTGCTAGTACGTTTCGGCTGCGTTTTATTTAGCAACTGAGCAAGCTGTCTTTACTTGGATATTTTAGATGACTTAAATGACACCCGCATCCATGAGACTCTTGAATTTACCTTTGGCCAAGTCGTCTTCCTCTTTCTTGTTTGAGGACGTGGCGGGGTCTTTTGCCACCAAAGCGGGACTGGCTTTCGCCTGCTCTGCCGCCTGAAAGAGAAGGAAGTTCACACGCTCTGCTCGATCCAAAAGCAACAACCGGACGGCTTTCCGGGACGCGGTCCGACCTGGGAGCCCACCGCGGGGAACGTGACGCCTTGCTCGCGCAGATTCTTGATCATGGCAGAGATCAGGCTGAGTTGCGGGTCGCTGCGGAAATCCTCGGCCCACTCCACCATCAGCGCCTTCAGCTTCTCGCACACTTTCGGGTGACCCTTGGAGCAACAATCATCAAACTCGAGGCAATGCAATACTATCAAGTCAGAATATGCACTTGGAGATGATTGGATACCTTATTTAAGACGTTACTGACTTCACTGGCAAACTCTCGGGAGCACACCTCCAGGTGAAAGATCTTGCCGCAGTTTGACACGCATGCACCAAGAAGCTGCCAAGACATGCACACACGCATAATGACACGTTAATGACACTTAGTGTCAACAATACACGCTCAGCACACACAAATAATAGTTTGTGGTTTGTTGTTTTACATATCAGGTTTTTCCCCCCTGTAATTCTTTATGGGACAGTATTTTAGTGTTGCTCAGGAATGTTCTTTTTCCCACAGAGAAAGAAGCTTTTTATCTGAGGTGTGTGTGCTTACAGTGAGTGCCTGCATGGCCACGTGTGGATCCTTGTGATTCACTCGTCTCATTATAGAGCGCAGGCATTCTTTGGGCCTGCCAAGCAACAAAGATACATAAGACTACTATTTTAATAATCGATTCATCTGTCGACTATTTGCATCCTTATACTCAAAAACAGGACACTGTTTTAAATTGAGAGTGCAGATAATGTACAGACAAATTAATTAAGATTCAGTTACTGGTTTGGGCCTTAGCATGTAAAAAAAAAATAGGCAAAAATGTTGTTTTTCAAAGTAAAAGCAAATATTTGCAAATGTTTTATTTTGGTTCAACACAAAGATAGTTAATTTGCTTCCGTGAAGGGCTACAAAAATCTGAAAAGAGGGCCTGGAATTACAAGGATTTGGACAATTTTAAATTAAACAAGGTCTTTCAATGATTAATTACATCAACACTAATTATCAATTAATTAGATGATTGATAAATTGGGGATTGATTGTTGAACCTCTACATACATGCATGTAAGACTTTTGCAAGAGTATGCAAGTGTAGCAAAGAGTGTACTGACCCAGTACGCGACTGTCCTATCTTATCACAAATGTCCAAGATGAGGCCCCAATCCTCTGCCGTGTTCATCTCACTGGTTGCTTTCTCTATGGGGAGGAAACATGTGTACAAGGCAGTTGATTTAAAAATAAAACCATCAAATGGAGATGATTTGCTTTGCATACTAAAAGTTTGAGGACTGGTATTAGAATGTATTTCAAATCCAAACTACAAGTGTGCTTTTATTGGAAGTAGTCCCCCTGGAGTCGAACTCACTTTGCAAGCCTCGTCTGCCACACCTTCAAGCACTCCTGGAAGGATTCTAATGCACAACCGTAAAGTGTCGCCAAGATTCCCTTCTTCTTAGGCTTTGTCCACACGTAAGAGGGTATCTCACAAAACATCGATATTTTTCTATGATTTGGCTTATCATTTACACTGCATTAAAAAAAAAAAAGAGGTTGGGAAGCAGTGCCTTAGAGAGGGCAAGCTGTTTTTGTGAGTTTGTACATAAAGTGAAAATAGGGGAAGTTTATTTGAAGCTGTTTGGTGAATTTGTGAAAGCGAAGCGCTAATAGGTGGGGGGTTCACTGTATTTGCGTACACCTGCTCATGTTATGTATCAAAGTATCAAATGTGATGGTATGTTAATTAGGTGCTGATTTAAAATGATTTAGATGCATGGTCTGTTCCCTCGATTTTAAAATATTGACAAAATATATGTCTTCGAGAAATTTAAAATTTTGGTCTATCTTTTACATCTGTTTGGAGCTTTCTTTCTTGTAGGGAAATTGTGAAGAATAAACGGAGGTTCACAAACGCATTCCTTCTTTCCATCCTTGGGTGTATTTGCTGGAGCTTTGCAGTGGTGTTTTTAACGCCAACGTTCAAGCCTATAAATTCCATTAGAGCAGCTAAACATGGCCAAAGTGCATATGTTATTTTGCCACTTATACCTTTAAGGTTTTGAGACAATGCCTACAGTAACGCATCAACCTTTGTCCTTGCATACGAAAATGTTCAATGGCCGCTCGTTTGTTTGGTAGTCAACATTATTCAGCTTGATTGACACACATGCGCAGACGCGTTGCGCACTTCACTTATAGAACAAGAAAGCAAACTTTAAGTGTCTGCTAATTAACGATTTACCGGCAAAAAATGTTGGGGGGGAAATGCCTCGTTTGTAGTTTTTTTCTCTCTCCTTCTGTTGTTAAAAACATTCCCCGTTCGTCATCACGTAGGTGAATTGATGTGTCAGGGTTGCTACGCTAGCCAGCCAGCCGAGCTAACAGCGCTAACAACACACATTCACCGCGTGACTGACGTGTATCCCTACGCCATGTCAAACCACACGACCGCACACAATTTGAAGTTTACAAGTAGCAACTGTGCACTTGAGTCGCCTCACACAACAGCCGCCGGCCAGTCGAGGCACTAGCCAAACAATGTTAGCATGTAGCATCCTCCCGGTTGGGTTTCACTCACCAGCATCTTGGTCGAATGGGTTGGTCGCAAAGAGCGGCATCGCTGGAGCAACAAACGTCACCTTCCGCGGTTGTTGTTGTTCGTCCTTATTTGGAACTATACAAGTGCATAGTAGCGAGCGACCGCACGGTTGAAGGTGACAAAGCGTCGCCCGGCCGATTTTTCTACACAGTCACTCCTTCTCGCTGGACAGCAACACGCAAGGCATGCTGGGAAAGCGAGTCAAAGTCCACCTTGGGGGACTATCACAACACTCGATAATCACTCATTGATTTCACTAAACTCATTTGTCTAATTTTTTAAGAGTAGAAGTCTGCTAACGATGACGTAAACATATACCTTATGCCCGGTCCTTGTCATAAAAAAAGAGATGTCATTGTCACATGACGATAGCGATCACGTGACGTCGTCTCGTCGGATAATATAATGCGAGACAATTTTAAGCAGGCAAAAGAATAGTAATTCATAATTAATATTAGATATATGCGGATTGTGTGTGTCCTGACCTGTTTATTTTATTTGTATATTATTAACAGCGCTCCCTTTTCAATGAAATTGTGAAACCTGTTGGCCCTATTATTTAATGTATTTTTGTTTGCATATTATACATTCAGATGTTCCCTTTTCAATAAATAAGTTGGTATACATTAATTTTATTTTAATTAAATTAATTGGGTAACAGCCTTACAGCTGTACGTTTAATAGCATTAAAAAAGTCATTTTTAACTTAATATTAAAAACCAAAAAAAATTGGAAACAATGTGCTGGATAAAAATGGTTTATTTTCTTTTGCCTGTAAATTTTCAGTGATGTAGGTCATGGTTGTCTGCAATGATTGAATCTGGGCAATTGGATTCTTCTTGGTTGTCACTCTCTGGTTGGAAATAATTTTCTGAATGGTCAAGTGTTATATGTGCATGAAAAGAATGCTGATCTAATTACTCTTTTTTTTTTATGTCAGGCTGCTAATTTATTGGCATTGTGCTGAAATGTTTCACCACTATTTGTGATCATTTTGTGAGTTTGTTACTGAAGACAAAAGACTTACACCATCATAAAAACATTTTATTGTAATGAACGTTGTGAAGTATTATTTTAAAGAGTGCTGATTAAACTACAGTATTCCCTGAATAATACACAAATTGGAAAATATGAATTTGATATTAAAAGTGATTATGTATTTAATAAGCACCTGGCATATTAGACATGCTATATTTGGTATGTGGTGAAAGAATCATTTTGTAAAAAAACAAAACAACAACTACATATAACATTGCATATTGTGTATTTGTGCCTCACGCTTTAATTTCACATTGGCACTTAAAGGGAAAAACATCTTCCATTAAAACAGCAGCACAACTCACATAGAGCATTTCCTTTAAATGGCTGGATCCTGTTGTGGTGTCTCTGTTGTATATCTTTGGATTAGCGAAAGATTAATGACATGGTGAAATATGATTATTGAATAAGGATGCTGCACCAATGAACGAATTAGATGATACACATCTTCAAGTCCTTCACTCATCAGTACAGACTAAGTTGGGGCTGTGCACTGTATGTGTCCATGTGATGTCTTTTGTAGCACAAAAAGTGCATTTAAGTCTCTCCATGTGAAGCGCCACTTTAGCAACAAAGTCCTCTCCTTCTTTATCTTCATTGTTGTTGCATTTGTCTTGCAGACGCTTAATTGCTGCTCCTGCAGTCCACGTTGATGCTATGAAACCGTTGCCGATGCTGTGGAAAATGAGAAGAAGAAAAAAATCATAAAAAGTATGCATTTATATGATATCCAGAGTTTTATACGGTATATGCACTTTTTTACCAAAAAACATGTCTGTAATATAGTCAGCCTAAAATGAATGAAAATGCCATTAATCCATTACAGCCCCATCCAATACAACTGTTTCTGTTGCAAAAAAAAAAAAAAAAAAGTAACATTGGTTGATATAATTATTATTGTTATTGTATTATTATTAGTATTGTTGCTATTGATAATGATCATTCTTCACAGAGGATATATATAACTGTGAGTACTGTTATTTTATATATAATACATGTATTCACTGGTGTCAGCCCAAAACCTTGTACGTACCTTTAAAACGTTGCATCATCAAAGAGGGCAAGCCATTTTCAACACTTTAGATTGGTAAATAATTTGTAAATAAATAAATAAATAAATTAGGGTGACCAAATGTGTTCTCCTTTCGGAGGATCATTTTCTTACGTCCTATTTTGGGCGTCCGGGGTTTTTGTAAATTAATGAAAATGTCCGCTTGGCATTGCATAACTAATAGGAGGTGAAGCACGCTGTGTAACTGCGACTGGTACCACAATTTCAAGCCTGGGGCAAGTGTCCTCATTTTGGGGGAATGGGAATATGGTCACCCTAAAATAGATAACACCCTAATATAAAAGTAACTTGAATTGGCTGAAGTCTGTGCTCCTAAATTAAGGCCCCCCCAAAAAAAATGCCAGATTGACAGCTTGTATCAAAAAACGTGAATCAAATGAAATCAAGTTGCATTGATGTAATGTTATAGTAATGAATACATTTTTTTAACAGGTAACTTAATATATTGGAATCCCATTTTAAAGCAGACCTCCCAATCCCAACCCTGTCGAGATACTGACCACTGGCGGTCTGTTCGCAGATGAAGCCCAAGCGCTCGGTGCAGTAGAAATCGTTCCAGTTGCCGTTTTGGATGAGACCAGCGCAGTCCTCACCGTGTTCGTGGCCACGCGTCCAGTTATCAGGCTGGCCCGGATTCCATTTCCTTGGAGAGCCAACACATGGACAACATGGGTCACATGGTTTCGTTTTTGGATATTTCAAAGCGAGGGGAAGACGAACGAAGGCTCACTTAAAAACCGGTATGCTTCCATCCGCCCACTTCCACACGTTTTCTTCTTCCTTGTCAGTCAGGCCAAGCCAGAAGAAGCCTTTGCCTGTGACTGTGTTCTTCAAAAACACCTGAAAGAGGATCACGTCGTTTAGATTATACACGTTTTTTTTCTCCAAGTTATAACGCGTATTTCCCTTCACCTGCTCCTCATTGTTGTTGATAATGACCAAATGAGCTGCCATGTTGGAACAAAATGTGCTGGCCTCATCATAGTTGACCTTCACGGTGATAGCAGAGAAGTGATAGCAGCTGTCTCCAAACCTCCTAAACTCTGCTGGACAACCTAAAATTTAATCATTAAGGTTAATCAATTACTTGACAATCAATCAGTAGTAAGAAAAAAAACCCCTCTGTTATGCAAATGTTTTAGGTTATCTGAAGTTAATGTTTTTCTGATGACTTTTTACTTTTACCTGTAAGCTACTCCCTACATTTGAAAAGTTACCTTTTATTCTCTTCTTTGTCAAAACAGGCTTACCTTTTTAAAAACTAAAAGTATGACCGCAACATGTAACAAGACGTTAATGAAGAGAGAGTGAGACTGATGCAACCGATTCCGAGAAGCAAAATCGTCACCATCTATGTTCTTATTCAAGAGAATTGTTTCATGTTGTTGGCTGGAAGAATGATTCAGTGATTTATTATTTGTTTTATGCCTGCCTAAAACCCAACACATCGGCTCAATCTCCATCTAATCTGAAAAGACATGTAAAGTAATGTGCATTTTTCCTCCGTTAATATGAATTAGCTTAGCATTTTTGTGCTACTCAGTTTACAACATTAGCAAAGCTATGAAACATGATTTGATCGCGTAAAAGTCAAGCTAATGCTAGACAACCTACGACATACTGTATAAGATTGTTTTTCTTCCTCACCCGAGCACTTTTAAGTTAATCAGGGAAGCTAAAGTTGAGGTTTGTTTTTTTCTTGTGCCAACTTTTCAAAACAGGTATTGCGTATGATTGGCAGTACAAATTCACTTTTTTGTTTTGCTTTTACTTAAGTATAGGAGTTGAATCAGTACTTCAATTTCTACAATTTTTTCCCCCAAGTGTCTGTATTTACGTACATGTGAGTACTTTTGTATGGGCTGAAAATGGCCACCGCACATATGCAGTGCACTGTTCTAAAAATAGCAGCTTGGGTGATCTGAAATCGATTGCTTTTCCTACATTAGCCTACCCGGATGCTTGTCAAACAAACTGAATTTGAGTGGAGATAATTATAATTTATGTGTGTAAAACTGAATAAGAACATATAATGATTTTTTTTTTTTCACATTCCGATTTTATAATTCAGATTAAGTTCAGTGATTCAAAAATAAACAATACAAATGCATTTTATGTAATTCAAATGCATTTTTTTCAATGCATTTATTCAAGTTTAGCGATTCAAATTCTAAATTATTCTGATTCGGTTTCTGGTGGCACATATTTCATACATGCCACATTTGCAATCAATGTTCAATTGAGGAGCCTTAATATAGTGTACACGTATGTTTAATGATGCCAAAGTCAAACCAACCAGGAGCTGAAGTGGGGGCAGGCCGTGACATCTGAGCCTGCTTTGTCAATGCAGTTTGTGGTTCAGCTGGTTTGGGGGCCACTGTGGGTTTCACTGGCTTCAAAACAATCGGAGGCACAGGTGCAGGTAACCCGGGCAGCCCTGGAGGACCGGGAGGGCCGATGGGTCCAACAGACCCACGTGGTCCCTCTAAGCCAGCAGGTCCCGCAGCTCCTCTGAGACCCTGTGGTCCTTGTGGCCCTTGCACACCCGCTAGTCCATCTCTGCCCAGTAGACCTTGAGCTCCAGGCTCTCCTTTGTCTCCGGGGATTCCAGGTCGACCCCCAGGCCCTCTTGATCCTTTCGCCCCGGGAAGGCCTTTCGAGCCAGGTGTACCTTTTGGACCCGTTCCACCTTGTGGGCCAGGAGCACCTTTTTCCCCTTTAGATCCTGCCATACCTTGCACCCCCTTGTCTCCCTTTTCGCCCTTCTGGCCTGAATTGCCTATTGGGCCTTGGGGCCCTTTGTCTCCCTTGGGGCCCCTGGGACCTGGTGGACCTGAAAGACAATTAGAAGCAATGAGGAGGTCTGTGTTCAGTTGTATGGCTTCTGGTAAAACTACACAAATATCCTTATGGAAAATATTTGTTTCCCTCCTTATTTCATTCATAGCCACAGAGACTTTTTTGCGTACTAATGAAAATGTAGGTGTTGGGGTTTGGTTCGGGTAAGGTAGTGCTTAGGGTTGGGGTTTAGGGTAAAGGTTAGAGGTAAGGGTAATGGTTTTTGGTTCAGGGTTAGGAGTTAGTGAGTTTAGGGTTCGGTAAGGGTTTAAGGATGTAGTAAGGTTTTAATCTTTCAGGGTGAAGTAAGGGTTTAGTGTTTGTGTTTAGGGTTGGGATGAGGGTTCCAGGTTTAGAGTTTGGGGTTAGGGTTTGGGGTTTAAAGTTCAGGGAAAGACCAAAGGATTCAAGGTTAGAGGTTAGGGGTTTGAGAGAAGGTTTTAGGTTAGGAGTGAGATAGGGTTTATTTTTGTGATGTAAGTTTAGGGTTGGGGTTTGGCGTTCAGAGGCGACAGTTTAGGGCAGGGGTCAGCAACCTTTCCTGTCTTCAGAACCATTTTAGGCCAAATAAATAACCAACGATCTGTCTGGAGCCACAAAACATTTGAACATTGTGATGAATGAAACAGTGTGTTAGTGTTAGTCTGTATGTACTGAGAGCCCAAGAGCTAATTAGTGCTGCACAGAAAAATATGCAGCTTCCAATACGTAGAACTTAATTTTCTTCTTCTTTTCATTGTCTGTTTAGGATTTTTTCTCTCTCCATACATTTTTAGACTTTTCTGCCTTTCTGTCAAATTTCTGACATTTCTGGCACTTGTATGGACACAATATGGTAATTTTCTCTTCTCGCTTTTTAAAATATATTTTTCAAACATTTTTGCTGCCTTTTTTGCTATAAATTTTCTGACATTTTTGGCAATTTCGTGGACATTTTTAATGAAACATTTCTGCTTTTCTTCCTTTTTTTTTTTTTTTTTTTACATTTTATGGTGACTGGACACTTTTATTTTTTATTGTTTTCCTTAAACTTTTTGATTTTACCTTTCGTCTCTCTTTTTCTGACTTAAAAATTTGGACTTGAAATATTTTTTAATATTTAATTATTATTATTTTTAATTCAATCATTAATTAATTTAGATGATATTTTATCTAAAATCCATATACATATGTAAAACAAAAAAACAAAAACAAAAAATTCTACTATTTTTTTAGTAGCCACAGGAGAGGGACTAAAGAGCCACATGTGGGTCCAGAGCCGCAGGTTGCAGACCCCTGGTTTAGGTGTAGGATTTAGGAAAATAGTGTAGTCTTAATCGTCTACTTTCCCAGACTGGACACTCCTGCTGTACATTCCGGGTAAATTGAAGTTATTGACCAAAAATTTCACAAATGTATCAAAATTGATGATGAAGTATTATTTTTGCCCCGACACCATCTTCTTACCCTGCAGGATGGTGAAGTTGGTGATGAGCTGCGAGTGCTTGCTGTCCATCAGTTTCATCTCCTCCATCACTACAGACAGGCCGTTGACTTCTTTGTCCAGTCGAGCCACCAGCTCGTCCTGCTGGGCGCGCAGGTCTCTGCTCTCGGCCTTGGCCTCGCTGACGGTGTTGTTCAAGCCCAGGAGCACGTCAGATTGGCGCATTACCGTCTCGGCGCACGACCTCAGGCTGTTGAGGTCCGAGCTGATGGAGCCGAGCAGCTGCGTGGAGAAGCTCACATTGCCCGTCACGCGGTCCATGTTGCTCTCGTGCTTGTCCAGGCGCGTTTCCACCTGGTCGAACCTGGACGAGGTGGCGTTATCGTGGTCCCTCTGGTGGTCCATGAGTTCCCGCAGGGTCTGATCATGTCCCTCAGTGAGAACGGAGGTGTTCTGGATCTGGCTCGCTAGCGTGCTGAGCTGAGTACCCAAATCATCCAAGGCTTCGCTGTTGGAACGCGCCGATGCCGAGTTGTTTGCCGCCAAAATCTGAAGGTTCTGGACTTTCTCCTTCAGCCAGTTTGTGTCTGCACGGGTTTGTCTGGCAGTCTGTTGTAGAGTCTGATAGTCATTGTTGAGTTTTTGCACCGCCTGCCCCGCGTCTTCCACCGTCTTCTGCAGCGAGCTCAGCACATTGCGCTGCTGGGCCTGCGTGATGTTCAGCGCACTAATACTGACCTGAGCCTGGCCCTGCTCTTTGACCTGACCTTGGATCTCGGACTGGAGCCTGGCCGTGTCAGTCTGCAGGTCGCCGATCATGCCGCCGTAAGACGTCAATGTCCGGTTGACGCCGCGCAGCGAGGCGGCGTTGCCCTTCAGTAAACTCTGCAGCGAGACGTGGCTGTCCTGCGTGTCGTCGCCGGTAAGCTGAAGTTCACTCAGCACGTCTCTGTTCTGGGTCGACCTGACGGCGATGTCGTTCAGCTGGCTCTGCAAGGCCTCCAGATCCGACTTAAATGTCTTGATGCCGCTGGTGCTGTTAACTGACTTCTCACCCGTCTGATAGTCTGAAGAGGAAATGTAAAAAGGTGAAAATGAATTGAGCCTCTCCAAAGTCGCACGACATCACGCAAAACCTCAGATCAGTCAGCATTAGCTTTTTTTTGTGAACAGTCTCACCAACAAGGATTGTATCACATGTTCCGTGGCGGCTTTTCTTTCGCTAGGCATAATTCATAGGGCTCAATCTTAACTGCTGCATTAACCTTTAGAAAAATGACTCCAAAAACAGGACTACAAACAGTAATTCCCCATACATTTGCAGTACATTAGTCCCAAATTCATCTGTTTATATTTTTTGAAGCTATGTTCCGTTATCCGCTGAAAAAGTCATCTATTTGTGGCCCATTTATTATTTATGAAAGGATAAATGTAATGGAAAAATTAGGTAGCCTGTAGGCAAGATTACTGTAGTTAACGAAAACAAACAAAATAACAAAAACAAAAAATTCAAAAAACATTTTCACTAACAACATAAAATAAAAACAAAAACACTTTTTAATAAACAAAAACTAACTGAAACTACGTTTTACGTTTACAAAACGAACTAAAACTATAATTATAGCGAAAATGTAATTAGTTTCAGTCTTTGGTTATTAATTGAATACATGAGCCTTTGGAGTTTATTTTAAAAGTGATTTTAAGTATATTTACTTTTCAATATTAACCGAAATAAGGACGTTTGAAAGTGTGTCACACAGAAGTGACGTCAACTAGCAGCAGCCAATAGAAAAGCACCTTAATATGACATCACTCCTAGGCGACAATTTTGCATGCTTGACTTTTGGCTCCAATGGCTCGGCTTGAACTGCTTTTTCAACTCAGACAAAAAGCAATGCTTGGTAAGAAATGTGTTACTTTTTTTCATTTTACCATGGTGTTTATTAAAATATTGCACACAAGTAATACACATTAAAAAAAAATAAACCTAGTTAAAACTAACTAAATTTAAAAACTGAATGAAAATTCCAAAACTATAATAACCCTGCCAGTATGTCATTAAGTTTGGAATTAGATCAAAGTTTGAACAAATACCAGAGTCAATGTCCGAACGAGTGTGTGACGGCAAAACTCACCAAGTTTCTTTAAATCGGTTTCCACGGCGTTGATTTTACCGCCATAATTCTGCATTCCCTCTGTGACGCTGTCCATTCTCTGGACCACTGACATCAATGAAAATAAGTGGGCATTGTGAATTGACTTCATATGTGGATAAAAGGAGATGGCACAAGCACAGGAGCCATTCAGACAAGCTGTTCAACACTAGAGGGCACCACAGTACACGCAGCGTACAATAGTGCACTATATGTCTGTAGAAAAGTGATTTGCGTGCGTGGTAGCGGTGAGAGATCATCAGATGTGCCGTGTGAAATGATCCGTTCTCACAAAATCGGTCACACAATTCTCACATAATTTATTCCCTATAAATAATGTATATTTGCTCCTCTACCTATGCCAGCAATATATAGTGAGAGGCAGAATAATTAAATGTTCTTTCAGTTGATAGAAGAAGGTACAATTTACCCGTACATCTACCTGATGTAATTCGTACAACAGTAGGTTTGTGTTCAACGAAACAGGCCCATAATTCACATTTGGTAATTTAGTTTGTGACTGAGTTTAATAAATAGGATCAGCAGTTAACTCTCTGTGTGTTCACAATTGTGTCTATACAAACACATGGAAAAGTACAACCTATTTTTTTTTTCCACGTGTCACCATATACAACAACTCTGCATAAACTATTCTCACAAAAACCTTAAACATTTCTTGACAATAATATGTTATATGTGACCTCAATAGTCTAAACATGACACTCTGGTTAATACATTTGTGGAATAGGAGTTTTGCAGCAAAATCCATCTCAGAAGGCGGCCATTTTGCCACTTGCTATCGACTGAAGATGACATCACAGTTGCTGAGGGCTCTGGCAACGACGAATCAGAGCTCACCTGTTTTCTGAAACTGAGATGTGATTGGTTGTTACCTGAGACCTGAGCAATTGTGATGTCATTTTCACTTGACAGCAAGTGGCAAAATGGCCGCCTCCTGATATTGATTAAAAAACTGCTGGATTTTGCTGCTTAACTCATATTCCACTAATGCAATATTAACCCAAATGGCATATTTAGACTAGTGGGCCTGCTTACAACATACCATTGTAAAAAAGTGTGCGTGTGTTTGTGTGTTAGTGGGAAGGGGGGGGGGGGGGGGGTTCCCCCTAAGGAAACTTGTTTCTGAGAGTGCTCGTATATTTATTTGAGGAAATACAGCACGTGGATGAGCAAATAGACAACACAGAAGAAGCCATTAAACATCCACGCAAACCATTCCTGACACGGTGACACCCATGAGTCAAAGTGTGGTTCACGAGACAACAAATTACCACCCATCCATAAACTTTGCTCAGGCCTTGTTAAGCCATTGAAGTGGCTGCAGACTCATCTGGTCGGCATTAT